>NC_139157.1:19958141-21158141 GCF_964270905.1 Leucopleurus acutus
CGTCCGGAGCCTGTGCTCCGCAACGGGAAAGGCCACAGCAGTGAGAGGCCTGCGTACCGCAAAAAAAAAAAAAAAAAAAGACTTTGTGTCTGAAAATATGTAAGAACTCCTATAGGTAGACAACCTAATTTCAAAAGGGCTGCTGGAACTCTAATACAGTTAATGGAGGTAGAAACTGGGGTAATTACTTTGGAAAACTGGCAATATCTATTAAAGCTGAATAAATAAATATACATATGTGTGTGTGTGTGTGTGTGTGTGTGTGTGTGTATAGATATGACTTGGCAATCAACTTTCTCATACTATGTGCTCCAAAAGACCAAAGAGACAAGAACAAGCAGGTTCATAGCAGCATTAGTTGTATCAGCCAACATCTAGAAACTACTCCATTTCCTTCAACAGCAGAATAAATAAATAAAATGTGAAATATTCATATAATGGAATGTTCTACAGCAATGATAATGAATAAATTACTGCCATACAACAATGAGTCACCAATACAGCATTAAGTAAATGAAGTCAGACACCAAAAAGTACATACTATATAATTCCAATTATATAATTTATGGAATGAAGTCAGAGTTGTGGTTTTTCTGGTGGGGACAGGATTACTGGGGATCCAGGGATGATGAGGGAGGCTTCTGGGTATCTGTGATGCTTTATTTATTGATCTGAGTAGTGGTTACATGGGTGTATTTACTTCAAAAAATTCACCGAGGTAGTAAACTTATGATTTTTGCATTTTTATGTAACTGTTAAATTTCAATTAAAAATTATATTTAGAAAATGATTTCATACTGTTTTTCTATTTAGTACACGCAATCAAACTCAGAAGTTCTGGACAGAAGGACAAGGGAAATAAATTGACATTCAACTTCTGAAAGTACCAGAAGGCTCTGGACCTCATTACCTGGCAATACACTTTATGCACGGTTTACACCAATGTGTATTTAAGCAAGTGGAAAGAGAGCAGCCCAGCAGGCCAGCCAGACCAGTCTCCAGTGTGGACAGAGTATGAGGTCATATTGGGGGGTAATTAGAGTTTCACTAACCCCCAGGTCCCACCCTGACAAAACTTACTTCCCAGTAAGCAGCTACAGTCCCTAAAGTTCACACCAGCAGGTCGAGACAGCACTTATAAAAAGTGGGTCTGAGGTTCCCAATAGGATTTTCTAATTTTGTTTGTTCTTTTATTTACATGAAAATCTTTGAACACTCTGTCATTATAAAGATTGATTACTCTTTTGCAGTGAGAACCCACAATTGAAAAATATTTTCAGAGACTAAGGTTTAATAATTTCTTAAAGTGGTGTATGCGGATCTCTTGAAGTCAGGCTACTTACTCTCCAAGGTCCAGAAGAAATCTTTTTACCCAGGAAAGGACTGTTTCCAGAATGCTGCAGCCAATGTAAAATTAAGCTACCCAAGAAGGCTAATTTTTTAACTATTACTACCTATTATCACATTAGCCTAGATAAAGGGTCAGCAAACTATCGTACATAGACCAAATCCTGGCCAATGCCTGTGGTGGCAAATAGTTTCAATGGAAACCAACCACGCCCATTCATTTACATATCATCCGTGGCTACTTTCAAGCCACAGTGACAGAGTTGAGTCGTTGCAGCAGAGACCGCTTTAGGCCCACAAAGCCGAATATACTTACCATCTGGTCCCATACAGAACAGATTTGCCAGCCACTGGCCTAGATTTTTGTATTACCTTCCTTATCTCAGGAGAAAGCATGGTCCTATGAGAATAAAACTCAAAATATGCACTTTTTAAAATGCCAGAGTCAGAAAGATCTAGACAGAGCAAACAGCACTGCAAGGGGCACTGCTCATGTGGAGAGTAAGCAAACCCAGCAGCCATTCTTGATTTGGAAGGATGCTGATTCCTTTGTAGATTAAAAAAAGTACTATTAGATAGAATTATTTCCAAAGAGTATGGTTTTATTCTAATGCCTTAAATGATATAGTAAATACGACAACTAAGACTAATGTATGAGCCCCAAGTGGATCTTGGAGTAAAGATAAAACATAAAGGATATTACTGTGATTAATGTGGAAATGTTAATATGTGCTATAAATTAGATAATAACATAAAATCAATGTTAAATTTACTAAGTTGATAATTGTAGTTTTATAAGAGAAAGTCCTTGTTCTTAGAGGACTGAAGGTTCATGATTATCTGCAACTGAGATTAAAATGGAACATCAAATAATCAGAGAGAGATTGAAAAGGAAAAAGCAAATGTGGCAAAATGTTAACAATTGGTGAATCTGAGAAATGATATATGGGTGTTGATTGTACTATTCTTGCAAATTTTCTGTAGGTTTGACAGTTTTCAAAATAGACTGTCAGAGGAAGATCTTTTAAAAATAGATATTGAACGTTTTTTTCCTCCAATACTTGCGGAAAGAATGAAAAAGATAAAACCCCATTTTTTTTTTTTACTGAGAAGTTAAATTTGTCATTACCAAATTTATTTAGATAGTCACATAAGATTATAGTTCCTTCTCTTTTTACCAAGTTTTATCTCAGGCCTCACTGCATCCCTAAACTCTTCATTTGATTTCCTACACACAAGAAAAATTGTGTTAAATATTTTCTCCAGGAACACATTATACATATTACACATGAGTATACCTACGGCACACGTTATAACCATATCCCTCAAATAAACATTTCCTCTAGTTAAACCTCTGTTTTAAAATCTTTTAAGGAATATGTCACATTATGACACAAATAGAAGATAAACAAACCAGATCCAAAGGGATCTCCAACACATGTCCCTCGTCGCTTCTCAGAAATACGGTAGCATGTAACCTCGCAAGACTGACACATTCACAGATGACAGTAGAGAATCACCAAGGGGAATACAACTACGTCTGGCATCATAATTTTATGTTGTTGCCAACTGCTGACAGATATTCCACATGGCGCTTAGCTACTGTGGCTTCAATATGAATTCTGAATTGTATTTGAGAGCCTACATCTCTGAGAAATAGAGGAGTATTTTTCCCCGTGTCCTTCATGGCAATCCCTAAATGTAAATGTGTCTACCTGCAAAGAGAAGTGTGATTAGCAGCCTCTTGGATGTCAATCATCTTGTTAAAGAAGGGGGCCACTGCCCAGGTAGCTCACACTCGAGTTGTTAAAGATAAAACAGTACGGGTCTCTGGTTCCCAAACCTACATCTGATGTAAAAAATTAGGTTCCTCTGTCTAGGTTCTTAATTTGAATTCAGTCCTTCTTTGCAGAAGACAATTTACTTAACTGACTTGGAGACTGGCTCTTCCTATATTCTAGTTCTTTCACTTTTTAAAAAAATTCCAGGGCTTTTCAGTAGACACCACTAGTCCTCAGAGTCAACAGTTGGAGCAGAGGTACACCACAGCATTATACAGGTGGTCAAGATTAACTGTTAAGTGAGGAAGGAGAGGAACAAGGGCAGAAGAAGCTTTAAGGGGAACTGAGTGTACAGTGAAATCTCTACATGTATGTAATGAGGCTAAGATTGATAGGTGCTTAAATACGTCAAGTCAGCCAACACATCCAAATGACAAATTCTGCCCTGTCCCATGGTATGCCTGCAACATGGGCAAATGGGGCCACAGAGTTGTAACATTAAACTATCACAATACATACATAACATCAAGAATGCTGTGTTACTTCACAATCCCTGTTCATGTTCTGAATGTGAAATGAGCAACACACCTAAGGATCCATTTTGATGAGGGGGTCAGCAATGTGTATCCTCTCTGGGTTCAAATACTGAGAGCATCTTAAGGCAATTTACTTCTTTTCTAAGACAAAGGAAATAATCCTTTATCTTAAACAGGAAGTTTGTGGATTTTTTTTTTTTTTTTTTTTTTGCGGTACGCGGGCCTCTCACTGTTGTGGCCTCTCCCGTTGTGGAGCACAGGCTCCGGACGCGCAGGCTCAGCGGCCATGGCTCATGGGCCTAGCCGCTCCGCAGCATGTGGGATCTTCCCGGACCGGGGCATGAACCCGTGTCCGCTGCATCGGCGGCGGACTCTCAACCACTGTGCCACCAGGGAAGCCCTGTGGATTTTTTTTACCTCCCAAAATTATCTAGGTAAGATCTAAGTGCTTGTTGTATTGACAGAGGTAGATAGGATAACGATAAAAGATGCCATCTAAACTCCTGCTTATTTACCAGTTACACTGTGGGAAGAATAAAACACAATGTTGTTTTCTGGGGGCCCAGAGCTAATTCAAATAAGCCGAAAAGTTACGTGGCTTCTACAAAGTCAACATATATGTCAGAATAGTAGAATATTGCTCTTTTAAAATAAAAGAGAAGACTCAGTAAGTAAGGTCATGGGCACTAATTAGGAGAGAACCATAGATTACATCATTTAAGTTTTCTTCTCTACTTTAGCCATAACGTCTAAGATCAAAACAATCTCTATGTTCCCCACTGCCTACCCCCTTTTTAAGAGCTTCAGTAGATACTGTTTATGACTTATAAGGACAAGAAATGAGATTAGGAAATTAGTCTGAAGGCCTTGGGAAAGCAAAAGAGGCAAGATATAAGTGAAGTCATTATTTGTTTATCTAAAATGAATCCTTGGGAGCAATTACCACCTCATTCAAAGAAATAAATGTGAAACAGTAAAACCAGTAAAACCTGCATCAGAAGCCATCCACACCTGATGGAAGACTTTGTCAGCATCCAATGGAAGAATATACAGACCAAAGTCTCCTTAGAATTGCTTGCAGTGGATAAATCTCTACCACAAGCTAATTGTTCTCATAATTGGAGAGGAAATGGGAACTACTAAACAAAGAAGGTAAGACTCCAGGGTTGGGCTGACTGACTTACTTAACAAAACAGTCTATATTTTGTTTAAAACTGGAGCTCATGACAAAGGTTTGATTTTGATGATATAGCACATCAACAGCACTGACCACAGAATTCACCCCATCCACAATATTCACACCCCATTCACAAGACCCGGTCCTATCTACCTTGGAGCCCTGTACATAGTAGGCGCTCATGAAATATTTAGTGAAATTAAGGAAGGTAAGAGAGAGAGAGTAAATATGTGAGTGAGTGAATGTGTGAGTAAATAGAGAAATAAATGTTGAATTCATACGAAGTACAAGAAAAATTATTCACATTAACAAATATCAGAACTTCATTATAAGAATCTGTGGACTGTACAGCCTTTTATAGTAGGGAGATTAATTGCTCATGGTATATTAAAAAATACATATAGTGTGTCTAGACTTTAGAAGAACAAACTTAGAAAGCTGTGTCTATCATTGCTGTCAGTTCAGAAAGTGCTGAGAGCAAAATTGAATGAGAATTTTCACAAACTCTCATCATGAAAGATTGGGTTTGCATGACTAACTTTGTCTCACCATGTCAGATCGTTGCTTTTGACTTCCAAAGGAGATGCTATGGGCACCAAGCTCTGAATGGGGCGAGGGGGTTGGGGAACGGGTGCTACCGAGATGAGAGAATAACCAGTCACCCTTCCTAAACATTCCTGTTCATTTCAGGTTTTTGTTTTGGGGCTGTTTGTTTGTTTGTTTTACAGAGCCGTTAGCTCTTTGGGTAGCCTGCCTTCTCATCAGATATGGTACTGATGTTTTTGTCCAAAATATTTTATAACAGTCTCCCATGATACTTTTGTGTAGCAATTTGCATTTCTTAGCCTGAGAGCTGTCTGATTTCTTCTTCTGTTCTTGGTGTTTGTGTTTCTTTTGTTTTACTATCAAAGAAAGAAACTGCACAATCTGGTAAGCCTCTTAAGAAAAGCCACAGAAGCATCGGCCATCTACTTTAGGGAACATATGAGTGATCGAATACGGTTTTCTATACAATTAGGAGTAGCACTGAGAAGATTGAGGAATACATACCTGAAGCTGCCACCTAATAGCTTTTCAGCATGGATTGATGCCTTAACCTCTCTGATCTCCTTTTCCTTCACTCTAAATGATTGGGGGAGGGAAGGGGAAAGGAGAAGGGTGAAGAATGAGTGGCAGCTTGTTTCCTGTCTTACTCAATTTCAGGGACTACTGTGAAGATCAAATAAACTGTGAAAGGATTTTGAAACAGAAAAGGGCCTTACCAGCTCACTGGGGTTGTTTTAAGTTGTCAGACCTTACTTGCTGCCTCTCATATTCTCCCTAATTATGGTGCCTACTGCTACTCATCCTTTTGATTCTTGGCCTATACAAAAAGCTGAAATTCCTCCAAATCCACACAGTGTCAGGCAGAAGGTCTGTAGCTTCTGAACTGGTCTAGATTCTTACTTGGGAGGATGAATGGGACGAGGGAGAGAGGTGATTTAAATTGGGGCATTTCTGGTAGCCCTTGACTGAGGGTGGTAAGCAGAAACTGGCCTGGATGCTTAGGTGATACCTCTGTGGTAACTTTCCTTCAAGGATGCTCTTGACCTAGGCAGGATGAAGAAATTTCCTTCCTTTCTAGGTACAAGTGGTTAAGAATCTTACCTCATAAATGCCCACAATCATGGGGAAATTATTCTGAGAGAAAGAAGATGACGACAGAGAGAAATCAATGAGAGAAAAGAGTGTCCTGAGACCAGCATTTCCCCTGCTCTTTTTAGTTTGGTTTCATGATTTTTTTTTAACTTAATCTAGTTTGAATTGGGTTTCTCTCACTTGCAACCAAGAAAGCTGGCTGATGGGACAAAATTCAAGTTTGCGGCATTTCCGAATAAGAGCGTTTACTGACCCCTCTCCTTCTCTCCCACTCCAGGATGCAGTCCATCAGCAAATTCCATTGGCTCCTTCTTCAGCAGCTATCCAGGATCCCACCACTTCTCACCTCTTCAAGAACTACCATGTTTCTAGTCACCATTACCTTTCCTCTGGATTCTTGCCTTCTATCAGGTCTCCTGTTTCCACCCATTCCCTGCCATACTCTTCTCACAACAGCCAGAGTGATCCTTTGAAAATAATCACTTCTCCAATCAAAACACTTCAATGACTTTTTATCTCACCCAGAGTAAAACCCAAAATTCTTATCACGGCCTCTAAGACCCTCCATGATTTAGCCCCTTCTGCACCCTTTGACCTCATCTCTATTACTCTGGCCCTTGCCCACTGCACTATATCCATACTGGCCTCTTTGATGTCCCTGGAACATGCCAAACACCCTGCCACCTTAGGGCCTGAGCTAGCTCTGCCGGGAAGGTTCTTCTCCCAGATAGGGCATGTCAGCCCCCACTTTTCACACAGGTCTCTGCTCAGATGTCAGCAGAGAGACATTCACTGCCCAACCCAACTAAAATAACATCATTCCAACAGTCCCAGCCCCATTTCAATCTCTATCATCCTTACCCTGCCTCATTTTTTATAACACTTAGCACTATTGTATTAAACATGTACTTATTTATTTTCTTTCTCCCACTGAAAAATTCCTGAGGACTGGAGCCTCAGCCATTTTTCTTACTGCCATCAACACCTAGAACGGCTCCTGGCATCCAGGAGGACCCTGCAAATATGAGTTGCATAATGATGCATGCATGGCTGAGCAAATCCTGTGTTCATTCCAGAAAGAAGTCAAACTAAAGGTAACTGGCCTACGAAAGCAAGCAGGTGCAATCAGAACTTCATCAGTTACTGCACACTAATCCCTGGGAGGAGCCCTGGGAAACATGCCACTTTGTGGATAACAGGAGTGATGCTGGTCTCAGGACACACTCCTCTCAGTCTCTCCCAGGAGGACAGTGGGCAGTAAGTCATCCAGCCTACCCAGGCGACAGTAATGACAGGAATAACAACAATCATTAATCCAAGATCACCTGCTTCATGCCAGGCACTATTTTAAGTGCTTTGCTTTTGTTAATTTCTTTTAGTGACCACAACAACCCCGTGAGAAAGGCCCTGTTATTACACTTATTTAAGATTAGGAAATTATGTCACAAGTGGTCTGAATAATTTGCCCAAAGTCACAAAACTACTTAATTGCATAGCTGAGGTTTGAACCAATGCATGCTGGTGCACAAATCCAGATTAGCCACACTACCACTGGACTGCAGATGGTCTTTACCATGACCTACAGTTTGAAATATAGTCCTCGTTGTCTCTTAGTACACACACACACACACACACACACACACACACACACACACACACACACACACACAACGTATAAATAAAGTAAAAGCTTCACAGAACAACGCTTGCCCGCTAACGGATTATGACCAGCGAGACAAAAAATAAAGCAAAGGGCCCCGTTTGAGGTCCTCTCTACTCTCCATCACACACACCTCCATCTCTAATTCTGCTTTTAAACAGGTTCCAGCGGTGAACTACACTTAAACACCCACTGGCTCAGTGAAGGGACCTTACTGGACAGCTCACTCAATAAGGAAAAGGACACATCTAGGAGGACCCACCTAGAGAGAGAGGGAGAAAATATGACAAAAAGAGCAAGAAGGAGATATTAGCTTCTCCTACTACACAATGTTGCCTAAGGCTAGCCCCATCCTGCTTGTTGGAGAATTTCTACAGACCGGAGAGGTGAACCACGGTTGTGTAAATTAAAAAGTTGCTTCAACTGAGGCTTATCGATATTCCTCCAGGTCTGAGGAATGTTAGCTCAGCTCCCCTTCTGCCATTCAGAAGGCAGGGTCATTCGTTATACACTGAGGTACCTGCTGGGAGAGGATAGTATGGTCAGCTGTTTTGTCTAACTTCAGTTATCTAATTGAGGTTTTATTCTGTTGTTCTTAGCATTACTATTAGATCTTTTAAATATTTTAATTAATTGCCTTTTTATCTTTCATATTTGTGCCTTAAAACAGTTTATAGATAAACACTTTCAAAATAGCTAAATAAATGATCAACCTCTGAATAGAATGATTATCAGTCTTTAGAAAACAACCCCTGGTTTTCACTTGTACAGTCACTGTGTTCCCCGAGGTAGTTTTAAAGTTCTTTTCTAGATGTTCTGGAAAGCACAATATACTTTATTTGAATGGCAGATGTTCGTGAAAATATTGGGATACATTAGTAGGCTTTATAACTCACCATCCTAAAGCTTAATCCAAAAAAAATCAGCTATGGATGAATTTACTTGGAAAAGTTTTATCTAGTTGTATTTATGGCTAGTTGTATTCATGGCTTTTGACCCATTTTCAGCTGATTTCCTAAACATGGCACAGGGTCTTCAAAGACCTCAAATCCTGATTTGAGGGTATAGCCCTTACTATATAGAAATGTCTTTTGTGTTGTTTCTGCTCCTTTTTTTCCCTAATATTTCACCACCCACTTTTAAATTCCCAGGGGCTCCTCTTAGAAAATCAGTTCAGGCTGACCCCCAACTCACAGCTTGCCTCTGAGTTACAATTCCCAATTACAATCACCCCAAGAACCTAGTCCTAAATTTAATTTTTAATCTCCTCTGTGAATATGCGAAGTCCCTTAGAAAGTTTTTTCGGAAGCTCTAGAATTAGCTGTTAAATTATCCCTCCTTCCAAAATAGATTTTAGAGTACACAGTGAAAACTTTAACCATCTTAGTGGCACTGAACTGAGTAAAAGTGTGTGGTCTTGGAAAGAACAAAACTCAAAAGATCAGGGTTCACATCCCAGATCTACTCCTTATGAGCCATGTGAGCTCTGACCAGTTCTTTGGTCTTGGTAAGCCTCTCATTTCTCATCTAGAAAATGGAAGGCAATAACATTTCCTTCACCGCTACGGCAGGTATCAGCAACATTACAGGTGAGGCACCTGGCACACGTACTCAACTAGATGACAGGGCACAAGATAGCCTGGTGCTAAGAGCACAGGTTCTGGAGCAAGTCCAAGTTTGAACACTCCCTCTACTGCCTAATGGTGGTGGAGCCTTGAGCAAGTTATTTGATTTCTTTGTGCCTCCATTTCTTCATCTGTAAAATGAGCATGATAACAATAAAAGCAAATAGATCACATAAGGGTTAAAAACATTTTTAAACATTCAAAACATATCTAACAAATCTTGTCACATAGTAAACAAAATGTTAGCTTTTAGACCCCAAAATGTTAGCTTTTAGACCCTTTTTTCATACATATCCCTTGACGCATTCCAGGGATAACTTGAGGGACTTGGATATTTTCTTCAAAACATAGAAATTGTATATATTTTTCTCCCCAGATAGGCATTAATAAGAGAAACGCTGAAGGAAAATTTTCTCTGCAACTCATTTATATGTTTGTTTCCTGAACATAAGGCCATTAAAATCATTTAAGTTTATAGAACATTAAAACATACATTAGGCCAAGGGAAATGCTGATGCTGAAGACATTTGCTTCCATTTTATTCCTGGTTAAACAAAAGAAGCATTTAATTTGGCCAGTGAAATAGTGCTTCCTCGGGGAACTCGGGGAAGATGAATTACCCAAATGCCCCCGAAAGTTGCTTCTGCATAAATCCAATCTATCCTAGAGCTATAAATGACAGCAGAAAAAAAAAAAAAACTTAGCAAAAGCTGAGCTTAATGTGTACTCTACCTGGTGACGAATAATTTAGCTAGTCTCCCAATTTTTGAGAATCAGGAGAGGAAAAGCTTTATTGTGCATATGACAAGGTGTAAAGAGGAGTGAAAGCAAAGAATATTTTCCCTTTTGGAAATAATGGAAATGTCTTAGGTTAACTGATTTAGGACACCTACGGAAAAGTTTCTGGAATTGTACTAGTTCAGCTTCACTTCCATCATCATAGTATACATTCAGGAATTAAAAAAATATTGTCTACTGGTATGTCTTTGAGTCGCAATACACAGTAGAAGGATCAAGCCAAGCTGAGAGGAAAAGCTAATCTCATTAAAAGCATAATTTAAAATGTTGTGTGTTTTCAAATTACATGCTTAATGCCATCAGAGCACAATCACCATAAACTGAAAATGACTAGAAGCAGTATTATAGGCCAATGTGTTGTTTCACCTCTGTGTGGGTTTGATATTGCATTTGCTTGGGGCCTATCTGGAGCCTGTTGAATGAACTATAAGATGTTGGAAGGTCCCCATCTGGCCTAAGTAGCCATGGCTCTTTTTATATTGAAAGGTTAGAACCTGAAGAAGGACCTCTACATGGATGGTAGTCACTGGACTATCGAGGCCCACGTATATCCTAAGCCCCACTTACCTTAGAAAGCTCTCATCATTTCCCACTGCTGTCTCCACACTGATCTCAGAGAGCCCTGCACTCTTTCAAATAAGCAGCAGAAGCAGAGCTCCAACCTGACCTTGTGCACCTGATGGTATAGCTGATGCAAGGCTGAAACATTTGGGTAAGCCTTTCTCAAACTCTCAGCCATAACAAAAGGAAAAAAATACATTCCTAGAGCGAAGAGACTGCAGATACTTCTACTTAACAGATCTCACTTGCTTTCTGGGGCTCACAGTATCTAACTCATCCTCTTTCTGGGTTCATCTCCCCAAGTGGGTACCAGCATATCCTCCAAGTCTGCTGGGAACATGGGACTAGATATATACACTCTTCTGTTTAGAAAAAAGAGAAAAGACTGAGACAGACGAAGACTGTGTTCTTTCCCCTCTACCTAAGACCTACCTTCATAAGCTTTATTTCTTACTTAAGAACCTCCTCTTGCCCTTGTAATTGACATCAGAACAACCATTCCCTTAAGAGAGGCCATAAACTCTCTACAAAAAGAAGTTGCCTATGGACCTCAACTGAACAACCATATCTCAGTACATAATGGCTCCTGAAGAACAAGCATACATATTTTATTTCATCCTTACAGCACCCCCTTGATTTGAGTAATTGGCCTCTTCTAACTAGTAGATTTTACCTTCTAGAGGGTAAAGTCTGTATCACTTTGGAAGAACTGAAAAAGTTAGCTGATACCAAACTGGGAAATGAATTTCAAAATCAACTTACTATCAAATAAAACTTTTTACATCATAAATTAACACCATTAAGTCATAGCATTATACATAGAACATTTAATATAAACTAAAAAGGTCAACAGAAAAAATCACCTTATTTTCCCAGGCACATGACAGTATTGCACGTTGATAGGACCTGGGGGGGAGACAACAAATTTCTGCTTTGCCTGTCTCTTCAGTGACTCTATGAAGGCCATATAAGGCAATATCAAAAGAATGAAAGATTGAGCTTCACTATTTACAGTCTAGGTTCCTACAGTATTCAGATTTAAAGGACAAATTAAAGTAATATGGAAATAAGTTATTTATAACTTATAAATTATGACATGAAAATAAAAATAGTATTCTAATTTTTGGCATTTTCCTGGATTCTATTTCTTAGATTTATTACCCACCACTAAAAATACTTGGGGGTTAAGCTCCAATAGTTAGAGAGACATAACTCAGAGAGATACACTTAACATTAGCTCATGAAACTTGGTATTTTTTCTTTTTAAGATAAAGAAGTTTTCACTCCAGGTCTTGGATGTGATGAAATGAAATTACACTGAAAATGCCATATGATTACTTACACCAGAGGGGAAACCTGGAAACAATTCATAAGAAAGAAAGAGAAAGAGAAAGAAAAAAAAAAAGAAATGAATTCGTGAAGTTTCTAAATGTACTTAATTGAGATATATCATTAACTAAATTGTAGTTTGCAGTTGTTCCTTGTTACGGTTTCTGATTCATTTACTTCTGGTTCATTTGCTTGTCATAAATTGTAGAGCCCCAGAGTCACTGCAAATGCATTGCTGAATTGCTTTTTGCCACAGTAACCTTTTATCTCACCATCTGAGACATACATTTTTATGATGTGGGTTTATCTGGGATAACACCAAGTAATTCAGACATAGTGCAACAGGCTCAAATGCAGCCAACAAACTTTGTAGAATTCAGACAACTTCCTACTGCCTTTGGCCCCAATTTTTCCCTAAATCTACCATCTAGTCATTTTCCTTACCACCCTCACTGACCTTCTTTTATCAACACTTATCCCTTGACACCCAAACTCTTTAGAGACAATGAAACTTTACTTAAAATGTTCAACCAGAGAGAGGATCCTTTCTTCCTTCCTCTTCCCCTTCTTTCCATCAATCCTTCCTTCTTCTACTTTCAGTGAACATGGAGAACCAACAATATGACAGATACTGCCTAACGGATACATATGTAACTGTGACATTGTCTTCATCATAAAAGATTTTACAGTCTGATGGAAAAGACAGACCTTCCAACATATTGGGTTGGCCAAAAAGTTCACATGGGTTTTCCTGTAACATCTTACTGGAAAACCCGAATGAACTTTTTGGCCAACCCAATATTATTACATGGAAGTGGGAAGATGTCTGAACATGTTGCTTTGGGAGCATGGACACAGGTGGTCACGTAACTCTGTTTGGAAACAAGATGGACTGTTTGCAGGGTGTGGGCCATTTGAGCCAGTAGAAGAGTGAAGCTGAAGAGGTAGATAGCAGCAGGATCATGGGGAGATCAACTGTACCAAGGAGAGTAAACTTCAACCTGTGGGCTAGAGGTTGGCAAACATGGCCCTTGGGCCAAATCCCCATCCCACCACCTATTTTTGTAAATAGTTTGGTTGTAATACAGCCACACCCAGTCTATTCAGCATTATCTGTAGCTGCTTTCATGCCACAATGGCAGAGTTTAGTTGAGACAGAGGCCATATGGCCCCCAAAACCTAATTATTCACTACCTGACCCTTTACAGAAAAAGTCTGCTGACCTCTGCAATAGAGCAATGCCTTCCAACTCTTTCCCCCACCCTGCATCATGGTATGCAAGGAAAATGGTAACATGTGAGCAGGAAGCTGGGTTAAACAGAGATGCTGCTCACGCCAGAGGCAACCAGACTGGGGCCCTGAGCTATGCAGAGCCCTGTGTGAACCATCTTAAGCTGGCACGAGTGTTAGTATTTCATCAGGCCAGGACCTATTATTCGTGATGCTGAAAGCTCAGCCTCTGTACACTGGCGCCAAATCCAATCTCAGAGTTTTGGGTGAAGTAGAAAAGCATAGCTTTATTGCTTTGCCTGGCAAACGGGGACACAGTGGGCTCCTGCCTCTCAAAATTGTGCATCCCAACCCGGGAGGATCTGATGAGGAGTGTGCCAGGGCCTGTACTTCCTTAATCTCATCTCAGGTGGTCTCTTCTCATCTCCTCTGGTCCCTTTAATCTCGCCTCAGGGGGTTTCTTGGCTGCTCCTCCCTTGATTAGCAGCTGTTCGAATCTGCCCTTTGGAACTCAGGGAAGGTCGTGGAGGCTGGAGTCTTGCCTACAAGAAATGGGGGACCGGGCTTCCCTGGTGGCGCAGTGGTTGAGAGTCTGCCTGCCGATGCAGGGGACGCGGGTTCGTGCCCCGGTCCGGGAAGATCCCACATGCCGTGGAGCGGCTGGGCCCGTGAGCCATGGCCGCTGAGCCTGCGCATCTGGAGCCTGTGCCCCTCAACGGGAGAGGCCACAACAGTGAGAGGCCCGCTTACCGGAAAAAAAAAAAAAAAAAAGAAACGGGGGACCAAAAGGCTTTCGCGCCCAGGAGCCCCACAGGGTCCTTTTCAGTTTCATTAGCACATGAGTTGGGGGGAAAAAAAAACACTCTTTGTAATCAGAAGTCACTGGAGAATATTTTAAGAATGTACATATGTAATGTTTAGCCAGGAGAAAAATATGCAATGAAAAATTCAAAAGTAACTTTCCTTAGGGAAATCAGAGGTTCAAGGATTTATAGTTCTAACCAGCAAGTTGAAATCAATCACGCCAAAAAAAAGTATGTATTTAATAACTTTTATCTGAAAAATATTCTGTTAGGTTCCAACGGGAGACAAAGACATATGCCTGACATCACAGAGCTTGAGTTTTAGACCATGCTTTCCTCAGAGGACTGGAAGAAAGGACACCCCCCGTCTGCCAGTTTACTCAGGAGCTGAGGAACGATGGAAGCCACTTCTTGGCAGCCTTCTGTGACTAGAAGCTCCTGCCTGAGACAGAACCCAGAAGTCTGAGCAATGCCAGGAGTTGCCTTCTGCTCACAAATGACAAGCAGATTTGGGTGTGACTTTATCACCGCTCTGGAAAGCTAGCTGCTCACGTTTGTGGCCCCTGACTGTCACGTTGCCAGAAATTCTGTTGTTAGAAATTCGAAGCTGAAGAATTTCTTATTAAATTGTACACCCTCCCACCCCCAGAAGTGGCTGAGCTACTTTCATCTAACAGCTTATTGAAGCTTCATTCACTCATGAAAAATTTACTGGGCACCTTCAGTATTCCAGGGGCTTTGCTAAGCCCCTGTACACAAGTTAAAGTCAATGGCCCCAGCTTAGTTGAGAAATAGCTAGATCAGGCTCTGAAGGAATAAGACCCAGGACAGCTGCAGGAGGGGAGTGTGTGTGTGTGTGTGTGTGTGTGTGTGTGTGTGTGTGTGTGTGTGTGTGTGTGTGTGTGTGTGTGTGTGTGTGTGCGCGCGCGTGTATTGAGGGCATGTTGGAGAAATGGCAAGGTCTTTAGACAAGAGGCAGAAGCAGGTACAGAAAGTAAATGTTCCAGAGACAACTTTCAGCCACTTCACACTTTTGCCTCAGGCTGTCTCTGTAAGATAATTTCTTTTTATAACGTGTCACAAGAAGCAGCACCACCCATGGCTCACATGCCTGCATGAGGAGGTATTTACATAGTTTCCTTAGTTTTGTTCTCTGATGCCTGATTACTAATTTCCCACTTAAAAAACCTGACCATCCTGATGGCAAACCAGGAAAGCAACACAAACAAGAGAAAGATTCTTATCAGAACCAACTGGCACACAAAGCCAAACGCGTTTTGATCAATAGCTGCTGAGCAGCTTGGTAACACGACAGCCTTGGAGGTGCCATTCTGCATCCCCATGGCCTTCATCATTCCTTTCCATCTTTACACCTGCCCTGCTCCTGGTTTTAGGATGATGAAAATGCACTGGCCAAAAGACTGATTTCTCAACAGGTAATATTTCAATAGCTTTTGAACAACCATTTCAGGGACTTTGAAAATAATGTCATAAATGCTAGGGTGTACTTTACACCCTAGGTCTCTTCAACTTTATCCATTTGTATTCTATCTTCATTGTCCTGAGACACATAAGTTGCATTCTGATTCCCATTTCTTTGCTGGGAGTAAATCCAGTGTCACATTCCTCGCAGAAGTGGACCATTAAGACTAGATTGTCTTCGAGATTATTTACCTGATAAATGACTTCTATCATACTCCAGCAATATAGCCAATCCTTTATATAATTGCATGGTTACAAAGGGAGCCGTTTAGAGTCTTTGCCAGCATAGGTGATCATCCAGTTCAATGACTAAATTTATTCTATTAATAAGGCACAGAGTGAAGCTTGGAGATGTCATCTGTTGTTAAACCTTAGAAGATATGATCACATCTGATTAATCTGATGTGGTGCTTTGCCCTACACTCAAAAGATAACAGAAAACTGTTGTGGTATTTACCTTTTTCTTGCAAATTGCTCTTGAGATATTGCTACTCCCCAGGGCCACCTCACTAAATACTTGTTTTTCAGAACTTGCTTCTATAACGTTCAAGCCAGTATAATCAGTATTCTTGGAGAATCTCCTATACTGTGTGTGAGGTATTGGGTTAGGTACCAGGAACCCAGCAATGTACAAAATGCTCCTACTTTCTACCCTCAGGAAGCCTGGCAGGAAAGAATGGGAAATCGGTGAAACTGCTATCTACCTGGGCTGCCAAATATTCTCTGTTTGTATCCCCCACTTCAGATCCTATCTCTGCTTTTCCCAGTCCTCTGTGCCCCTGAAGCCTAACCCACACAGACACTGTGATGGTTAATTTCATGGATCAACTTGGGTAAGACATGGTGGCCAGTCTAGATGTTCCTGTGAAGGTATTTTTAATATGTGATGAGCACTTAAATGAATAGACTTTGAGTAAAGCAGATTATTCTCCATAATGTGGGTGGGCCTCATGCAATAGGCTGAAGACCTAAGAGCAAAGACTGAGGTCCCCTGAGAAGGAAGGAATTCCACCTTTAGACTGCGTTCCGACTCAAGATTGCAGTAGCAACTCTTTTCTTGTTCTCCAGCCAGCCAGGCTGCTCTGCAAATTTCAGACTTTCCAGGCTCTACAGTCAATAATGTGAACCAACTCCTTAAAATAAATCTATCTCTTTCTCTCCCTCTCTCTCTCTTTTTATATATATATATACATATATGTATGGTCCTGTTTCTCTAGAAAACCCTGACTAATATATCCATAGGCTCCCTATTCTCTGGCTTTGGATTTGGATTTGATTTTGTCAATAGGAGGCACAGACAGAAGATCGGAGGGAAGGGGGCTCCCTGGCTCCCTTCCTGTGGGCCCATGTGTGAGCAATGACTATGTCCATCCGGCTGATGGCTGTGGCACTGTCCAGTGGTCCTTTCCTATCTAATGTTCTAGGTCTCTCTCTCTCTGGGTTATGATAACCACTCTGTCCTCTCACTTCTTCAGGCCTAGGGGAAGCTGCAGTTTCCTATCGCTGTTTACTTGGGGTATTCACCGTACCTTGTTGGTGTCCTTCAATCCCACTTATATCTACGTAAATAGTTATTTCACCTAAATTCTCCTAAATGTGGCCATTTGAGTGTGCCAGCTATTTCCTATTTAGACTGTGACTCTGAGTCACAACTTTCAACAAAATCTCCTCTCTTCTCATACTTTAATAAAAAATAGTTTTGTAATACATAGTATACTGGGCTCCAATGAGTGGATTACTATTTCATGGTGTTTATGAATTTCTTACAGGTAAATTCTCTTCAGTGTCAGCCTGTTTACAAACAAAGAATTTTGTCCAAAAAGTTTTAGAGCAAGAAGAAAATTGATTAATTGTCCAGTTCAACCACGATCCAACACAATTTTCACACTGAAGAAATTAAATGCAGAGAGCTGAAAAGACCACACAGAATTACACAGTTAGTGTTAGGACTGATTCTAAAAACCATGTTAAACTTTAAATTGTTAAGGAAAATTTTATGTCTTAAAATCTATGATTTCAAAAATATCTTAGATGACAAGATTTGTCCTTAACAGACTGTAGAAGAGCTGATATAAAGTCATTCTGCAGATAAAAGGCGATCTCACTGATGAACTGCTCATCGGATAAGCCAACATTGTGTTTTATTCTCAGTTTGCTCTAGTTACAAATATTTCATCCCAAAGTATTGGCAGCACACCGTCTTAGCCTAAGTATATATTTGCACAAAGACCTATAACTGTCCAAACACAGAGACCTCCTCCCACCGTGATAAAGTACAGTTAACAGATAATGACATCCATGCCTTGGGTGGCGGTCAAGGTTTGGTGAATTAATAAAATTGCACAACTGGTTTCCATCTTCGCTTATTTCTAATCTTGTTTATCAGTATCAGAGTCCATGGCTCCCTTCTGATAAATTATAATTTATCAGAAATTTATAATTTCTGATAAATTGGGTAAGCTTATCTGTTATGGGCTGAATGTTTGTGTCCCTCCCCCAAAATTCGTATGTTGAAATCCTAACTCCAAATGTGAGTGGGGCCTTTGGGAGGTCATTAGGGTCATAAGGGTGGAGCCCTCATGAATGGGATTAGTGCCTTACAAGGCGCTGAAGAGACCAGAGTTCTCCCCTTCTGACAAGTGAGGACACAGGCAAGAACAAGGAAGCAGGACCTCATCAGACACCAAATCTGTTGGTGCCTTGATCTTGGATTTCCCAACCACCAGAACTGTGAGAAATCAATGTTTGTTATTAAACCACCTAGTCTGTGGTATTTTTGTCATAGTATCTTGAATGAACTAAGACACCTATCTAAAATAGAAATTGTTTCTGAATATGGATCTTAATATAGCTGTAATAGTTCACATCTGGGCAATTCTCTCTTGTTAATGTTTTCAGGAATTTGGAGTAGACATATGTGAAACTATATCACATATAGTCAGGATCCCAAGGTAGACTTTTTTGGAGGCCTATAGAATATCATTCCAAAAGAACAAAGCAGCTACCCACAATTCTCATTCTCAATTCTCATAACCACTGAACAACTGACAGGCCTCACTGAGATACTCTTAACTGTCTTGCCTGGATCAAAACCACTGAAGCTGAAGCTGTTGTACTACACTTGCTAATCCCTGAACCAGGCAGCCCTCCCTCACTGTAAAAGAGATCTTTTTCTGGCTTCCTGCAGGCTCAAGAGGAAAAGAGTTCATTTAGAATCCGCCTGAGCCCCAAAGCCACAGGAGGCTCTCCCCAGCTGAGGGCTCAGGCGCCTGCATCTCAGTGCCCCTGAGAAAAGGGGTCACAGCTCCAGCTGAGCAGGTAATATTGGCTCCTTTCCTTCTCTCCCTCCTCCAGGGCCTTGCCATTCCTGCCACATACTTTTTCAATATAGATCAAACACTTGTAATTCCATTTTTAGTTAAACTGTATTTTGTCAGCTCCCAGGTGTTTCCTCCCAGACACCAGTGTGGAAGTGAGCTTGTGATTTATCATCCGAGTCCTACACAGGATAACAGGAAAAAGGAGTTTCAGGAGCTGATCTTCTTTAGCGCGGTGCATTAAGGTGTCTGGAGGAAGAAATGGCCTTTGCATCTTTAACCTCAGGCTGTGCAGAAATCTGCCTCCACAGGCATGTGATGCCTACACTGTGTGAAGCCCAACACATGCTCCAAAAGGCCAAGAACCACACCTGTTTAGTTTCAAATGCTCTCATCAGCTAGGAAGAAAGGAAGGAAGAAAAGAAGATGGGAGAAAGGAAGGAAAAAAGAAAGGAAGGGAAGGAAGGAAAGAGGGAGGAAGGAATGATAAAGGGAAAGAAGGAGCTCACATTTTCATACAGTTCATTTATCTGACCTTTGTGAAAATAATGGACCACTATGATAGGACCAAGCCAACTTGATTCCTCTCCACCCCACTGAAGGGGAAGGAAGCTGACACGCTCTGAGTGCTTGCTGTGTGCTGGATGTCTCACATATTCTCTAATAAAAATAATAGCTTACACTTATTAAACTCTATGTCAGGCATTACTGGGATGCAATTTATGTACATTCTTTCATTTAATGCTTACAATCTTTCAGGTACTATTTTTATCCCCGTTTATCCCCAAACTAAAATTTGAACACAGAACACTACAAAATCAATCACCTTTAAGTTTAAAAACTCCTCACTGTCTTAAGAATATTTAGTCCTGTTTTAAAACAGAGCTAAACAAGAAAACTGAGATTGGATTTAGTTATCTAACTCAACGAAACTCAGGCTTCCACTGAGTGGTGGGAACAGGATCTGAACCCAGTTCTATATGATGCCCAAAGCCCAAGCTCCATCCGCTGCACCATCTTAACTTCTTGAATTCCGACTGAAATCCATGTGTTTATAATCATCCAAAAAGTGCTGGGTGATGGAGCCTTTGAAGTGCAGTGTTCTCATCCCACCCCTCCCCTCCTCTCCCCTCCCATATGGGAGTCTTACAAGGAGTTGAATTTCACCCTCACCTACATGGCCCCCTCATTGCCACCACTCACCCTGCCTGTGTTCTGGCTCTCTGCCTCAAGACCACGAATCCAGGATCCAAGGAAGGAAGGTTCCAACAGTCATTCAGCAGTTTTGCCCTACACTAGATTCCAGACATGTATCAATCCTGGCATTCCTCATGCATTCATTCCATAAACATTTAATGATTATCTCAATATGAACTATGAAAGGTCTTAAGGCTACAGAAATGTGTGTAGTGGAGTGAGAGCTCCTGCCCACAAGAAAACTCAATGTCCACTATAGAAATAGACATGCTAACCAAACATTTATGAATAAATAAATGCCCTGGGGGGTTTAAATCAAGTCTAGATTCTATAAATTAGACCTAAATGGAAGTAGACCAAGAAGAAGTACTGAAGTTTTCTTACGGGAGAAGTTAGCAATTGGCCTGTCTTGAAGGAAAAACAAGGGTTTACCAGACCTAAAAGCAGAAGTAGCAGGCAGAAGCCCTAGCATGCACAAAGGCAGAAGTAAAAGAACACATACAATTCTGGAAACGACCATGGTTCCATGATGGGGGTGGGGTGTAGGGAGAGTGGCAGGATCTTGTGCTGTAAACAGGCTTTGACTATATTTTACAGGTCACAGAGTCATTAAACAATCTTAATTCCTGGTTGCAGCTCGAGAGGAATGATTCCATTGCTAGTCCTGCTTGAAGGTGCGACATAGGCTCCAAGAGACTGGGTGTTCCATTGCTGTGTCTGCTTCATTTCCCTCAGATCTGAGCGGATGGAATGGAACCAGCCTTCCCAAGGCCTCTTGTCCCTCCAATATGCTAGAACATCCCAGCCAAAGTGCTTACTGGCCATCACAGTTTCCCTGTCTCAGCTCTCCTCTCTCTCCCTCCTCCTGGCAACATTTTGAATCTAAAATAAAATCAGCTTCTGCCTATAGTGAATAATTACAATAATAATGGTATTTCTAAGAGCTTTTTGTCTCCCTCCCCGCTTCTGTCCTATGGAGGCCCCAGGGGACTGATAAACTCAGCAAATTTACGTGATGTGAAAACCAAATCATTTATCCAAAAGCTGCCTAATGAGGTTACTTTGGAAAGGAACACTACTCATAAAACAGAAATCAAAATGCCAAAAGGCAGAGAAAGAAATGTTTCAATAGTTGCATTCCTGACACCCACAGGCAAAGGAAATACAGGACAAGTGATACTTAAAGTTATCAAAAGCCATGATGTTATTTAAGGCAGATCATCACACAGGTGAGAATATAAATAAGAATAACTCTTTACATTTCCAGAGGAGCATAGTTCTTAGCTTTTCCCAAAATGTTTTCACAAATACCATCTCAATTGAGACACACAGCTGTTTTGTAGAGGTTGCATGCTCAGAGAAACTAGGAGCCAGGTGTTTGAATAATTACCCAACGTCATGTGACCCATAAGCGATAAAGCCCGGATAGAACACACACCTTCTGCCTCATGGTCAGCATTCTTGTGATAAGCTGACTTTGATATCCCCCCCCCACCCCGCCCCCTGGAAGAAGCTTCTATTATTCCACAAACATATGTTAGTGCTGATGATGTGCCAGTCAATATTCTAAGTGTTTAGGGATATTGACACATTTTACCCTGATAATAACCCTGAGGCCCAGAGAGATTCAGTAACTTGTCCAAGCTGCCATAGCAGAGCCAGGACTTGAACCCCTGTGGTTGGATCCCAGAAACCATGAGGTTATGCTGCTTCTCTGAGCTCATATTCATAATTTTTAAACAAAGAAAATGGTTCATCTCTAACTTATTATCTAACTTTCTAAAGGCTGACTGACTTTTTAGAGGTTCACTCTTTTATTTTTTTTTAAGTTTATTTATTTCATCTTTGACCACATTGGGTCTTCATTGCTGTGCATGGTCTTTCTCTAGTTGCAGCGAGCGGAGGCTACTCTTCGTTGCAGTACGTGAGCTTCTCATTGCGGTGACTTCTGGTTGTGGAGCATGGACTCTAGGCACGCGGGCTCAGTAGTTGTGGCTAGCAGGCTCAGTTGCTCCGCAGCATGTGGGATCTCCCCAGACCAGGGCTGGAACCTGTGTCCCCTGCACTAGCAGGCGGATTCTTACAGAGCTTCACTCTTGAAAGTTCTTCAAAGTCAGTGCATTTTAATGTCTTAGACCAGGGGTCTCAAAGCCCTTTCATGGGATCTGTGAGGTTAAAGTTATTTTTATAATAATACCAAACATTATTTGCCTTTTCACTCTCATTCTGTAGACAAGTGTACAGTGGAGTGTTCCAGAGGTTACCTAATGTGTGACATTGCAGTAAGTGGCATGCAGAAGCAGATATGATAATGTAACTCTCATCTATTAAGCCAGACATTAAAGTAATCGGTAAAAATGTAAAACAATTCCACTCTTCTCACTAAATTGTCTTACTTAGGAAAACAATGATTTTTCATTAAAAAAAAATATGGTAACGTGATGGATTTATTATTTTTCAAATAAGTTTATTTAAAATTTTTCATTTTAAATTTTTAATAAGGTAAATATTAAAAGATAACTCACATAAACAAAAACTTTTTGGGGTCCTCAATGATTGAAAAAGTATAAATGGCTCCTGAGACCAAAAAGTGAGAATTCCTGTCCTAGATTATTTAAAATCTACCATCATAGAACCTAGTAATGAAGAGCTTTAAGGTAAAGTTCAAGAGGTGTTAAATACTGTAACATTTGGAAGTGACATCTTCAATGTCATATTTACTTCTACTCATTCCTTTATTAATAAGTAAGGAAACCAAGGCCCAAATTGATTAAGGGCTTATACATTTAGTACAAAACTGGTACTACAAACCACATTTTCATCATAAACTAATTCTTTTGAAACTTTTGTTGAATAATAAGTTTGAAGGCAGAGTGGGAAATTGGAAAATAATAGTAGGTAAAATGAAGCATATGGATAGTATTTTAGAGTTTTCAAAGTGCTTCCATTCTCATACACTCCAGCATACACTCACAATGTGGTTCCTAGGCAGGACAGATAGCCCCATTTTGGGGTTGATTTTTAATTTTATTTTATTTTTCTCAGATAAAAATACTTATTTAGGTTTAAAAGTGAAACAGCACTATAAGACCTTCAACTATTAACAGTGGCCCCTGTCTCACCTATCCCTACCCTTCATATTTTGTTCTCTAGAAGCAAATACTTTTATCTCTTTGGGTTGTTTCTTGTCATATTTACAACCATGTGTCTGAACTCTATACTTACACTTCTATTTCTTGGCTAGTTTATACTCTGTTATTTGACTTCCAACTAGAAAACTGAGGATTTAGCCCTTGTTTGGCTCACCTATTGCTTTATTAAAATCTACCCTCGAAACATAAAACCTTAATGCCGTCATCTATTATAATCTCTTCTCACAGTTGTGCGGTTCCACTAGACTCAGGTGGGCTCGTCAGGTGTCTCAGGGTCCTTCATGTGGCTGCAGTCAGATGGTGGCTGAGGCTGGATTCATCTTGAGGGAGTCGTCTTCTGCACTCACGTATCTAATTGTTGCTGCAGTGGCTAACACGGCTGAGGACTGCTCCAGCTGAGGCTTGTGGGCCTCTACATGGTCTCTTCAGCATTGTGATCTCAGGGTAAGCAGACTTCTCAGATGGCAGATGAAGGTTCTAAAAGCAGGAATTCCAAGAGAACAAGATCAAAGTCATGATCTTTTCTGACCTGGTTTTGGAAGTCACTCAGCATCACTTCCATTGCATTTTGATGGTAACAAATGGGTCATGAGGCCAGAGGGGAATAAGACTCCATCTCTGCATGGGAGATTGGCAAGACCACACAGTAGCAGAGCACATGGATGGGAAGCATTGACAGGAGCTTCTTTGGAAAATGCAATCGGCCACAGCACTCTTATTACAACTTCCACATCCCTCCTTCCCTCCTCCACCTTTTCAACATTCAGTGTTTACATTATTATTTAATCCATGTAAGTATTTTCCACAGCTGAGCCACATAGTATATAATGATTATGTCACTTTTCTTTTACATGATTTTATTTTTCTGGACGTTAACAATTTGTAATTTTTCGTTTTTAAAATTTTTTCTTAATTTCTGTGTTCCTATGACTAATTCTTTCCCAAATCTTCAACGGAACTAAAATTCACCACTCATTGCAGTCATACACCTCAAGGAATCTAACATGTCCAGTTTTTTTTCCTTTTAGAGATTCTTCCTAGAGGCTTGGCCCTTCTGATCCAAAATGTGCTATGTGAGCTAGTCACTCTCTCTCTCCCTGATATGCAGTAGGCTACATGGGGACTTCCATTAATCACTAACCCCTTTCCTTTCTCCTGTGTTGAATCATCTGTTTCATGGATGATGCGTCTTCTTTGTTGATTTATCGAGTAACTGTTCTATTAACTTGACAAGAAGGGCTGTATGAGAGGTAAAATTTTTGAGAACTTGCCTATATGACAATGAATTTATGTGACATTTACACTAGTTTTTCTGGATATAAAATTCTAGGTCAGAATTTTCACTTGGTGTCTATAAAGTCATTGTTCCATTACCATCTAGCTTCAATGTATTGTTGAAAAGTCTGGTGTCAATCTGATGCTCAATCCTTTTTGTGAGACCTAGTTTCCTCCTTCTCTTAAACTGTATTCAGATATTGTACGATGATGGAAGTCCTTTGCTATTCATTGTGCTGGGCGCACAGTGGGTCCTTCCAATGTGAAATCATATCCTGTATTATTTCTTTGACAATCACCCCCAACCACCACTATCATTTTATTTATGATTTACTTTTGAAATTTCTGCTAATCAGATATTGTGCCTTCTTGACAGCTCCTGTAAATTTTTTCTTTCCTTAATTTCCATCTCTGTATTTTAGCTCTACTTTCTGGAGGATCTCACCAACTTTTGCATTCCATTCTTCTATGGATCTCTTTTGAAATTTCTACCATCATGTTTTTATTTTCTAAAAGCGCTTTCTTGTTTCCATTTTTTTTTTAAACAGTATTCTCTTTTCAATTAATGGAAGCAATATCTTCTGTGAAGATTATCAAATACAGGTTTTTAGGTGACAGCAGTTTCCTATTCTTCTGAAATTTCTTTTTGTTTATTTTAGTTTCTTTCATGTTGGAAGCTTTCCTCAAGAGTCTGGTGCACTTGGTGTTTCATTCATATTTAAGAATGGGGTACTACAGATTTAACAACTGCTTTTCTGATTGAGAAGGAATGAGGTGCTTTTCCAGGGCTGCTACCAAAGTGACCATATCTATTGGTCTTTCCTCCATAGCTAGTAAAGAAAAGCTGAAGGTCCTAAGTCTGGCAGTCAGCACTTTGGGAACAGGGTAGAGAGAAGATGAGATAGAGGAATTAACATCTCTATTGTAGACTTTTATTTTTTTAATTTATTTTTTTAAAAAGGGCTTGTAAATGAACCTTTAATTTGTTAAATAATAAAAATATAATCATCAGTAACGAAACAATTATGAAATTACTATCAAAGTACAAATTCAGCAAGTAAAAAATGTGTTTTAATATCAATCAATAGTTTGATTTTCTTTTACGTTTGAATCAAGATGTATGACTAGGAGTAATCATTCTTTTTTTTTTTTTTTAACACTGATACAATAGAGTTTAATATAGAATCCATATTCAAATTTGCCCCCAAATATTCTTTATTTTTTTTTAACATCTTTATTGGAGTATAATTGCTTTACAATGGTGTGTTAGTTTCTGCTTTACAATAAAATGAATCAGTTATATATAAACATATGTTCCCATATCTCTTCCCTCTTGCATCTCCCTCCCTCCCACCCTCCCTAGCCCACCCCTCCAGGCCGTCACAAAGCACCGGGCTGATCTCCCTGTGCTATGCGGCTGCTTCCCACTAGCTATCTACCTTACGTTTGGCAGTGTATATATGTCCATGCCTCTCTCTTGCTTTGTCACACCTTACCCTTCCCCCTCCCCATATCCTCAAGTCCATTCTCTAGTAGGTCTGTGTCTTTATTCTTTTCTTACCCCTAGGTTCTTCATGACCTTTTTTTTTCTTAGATTCCATATATATGTGTTAGCATACAGTATTTGTTTTTCTCTTTCTGAATTACTTCACTCTGTATGACAGACTCTAGGTCCATCCACCTCAATACAAATAACTCAATTTCATTTCTTTTTATGGCTGAGTAATATTCCATTGTATATATGCACCACATCTTCTTCATCCATTCATCTGTTGATGGACACTTAGGTTGCTTCCATGTCCTGGCTATTGTAAATAGAGCTGCAATGAACATTTTGGTACATGACTCTTTTCAAATTATGGTTTTCTCAGGGTATATGCCCAGTAGTGGGATTGCTGGCTCTTGTGGGAGTTATATTTTTAGTTTTTTAAGGAACCTCCATACTGTTCTCCATAGTGGCTGTACCAGTTTACATTCCCACCAACAGTGCAAGACGGTTCCCTTTTCTCTACACCCTCTCCAGCCTTTATTATTTGTAGATTTTTTGATGATGGCCATTCTGACCGGTGTGAGGTGATACCTCATTGTAGTTTTGATTTGCATTTCTCTAATGATTAATGATGTTGAACATTCATGTAAAAGCATGAAATTAGAACACTCCCTAACACCATACACAAAAATAAACTCAAAATGGATTAAAGACCTAAATATAAGGCCAGACACTATCAAACTCTTAGAGGAAAACATAGGCAGAACACTCTACGACGTAAATCACAGCAAAATCCTTTTTGACCCACCTCCTAGAGAAATGGAAATAAAAACAAAAATAAACAAATGGGACCTAATGAAACTTAAAAGCTTTTGCACAGCAAAGGAAACCATAAACAAGACCAAAAGACAACCCTCAGAACGGGAAAAAATATTTGCAAATGAAGCAACTGACAAAGGATTAATCTCCAAAATTTACAAGCAGCTCACGCAGCTCAATAACAAACAAACAAACAACCCAATCCAAAGATGGGCAGAAGACCTAAATAGACATTTTTCCAAAGAAGATATACAGATTGCCAACAAACACATGTAGACTTTTATTTAGTCCCTTGTTTTTTAACACTTTACTCCTGATTTTCAGTTTTCCAAGAGCTACATGTTATTGTTTTGTTGAGTTTGGAGTCTTTTTTCTCCTTTGTTTTTATTTGTTTGGTTTTTGGTTTTGCTTTATTTTTTAGATCAAATACATAGCTTGTTTTTTAATGCAACTGGAAAACGTTTAAAGTTATGCCAGCTCAATGCACAGTAGTTGTAGAGACAAGAATATGGTTGAATGGACAAATCCACTGATCCTGCACCTGAGTGACGCTCTCATGAATCTATGATGATATCAAATCAAACTAATAAGAAAAAATTTTTTTTTTGGAAAAAGCTACTTATTGTTTTTCACTATGATAAATGCCACAGAGGAGGAGGTGGATGATATAACATGAAAGGCTTCTGATGGCACTCGTTTTAAGAAATGAGAAATATAGTCAAAAGGGATTTTCCCAACAAAGACTTACAACAATCCAGCAGCTGAACTGTGGCTAAAGAGCCAGTTGGCCTTTGGCTCTATTTAATAATGTCTCTTTGATAATGCAATTATTTCCTCACTAAGCTGAAAGTATCTAGTTGAGAAGTGGGAGAAAAAAAGAGAGGTACAATCAAATATTATTTTCTCCTCTGAATACTGACTTTATGATGAATTTTTTTTTTATTGTTTGGTTTTGTTTTTGTTTTGGCCACGCCCGGGGGCTTGTGGGAATTTATTTCCCTGACCAAGGATCGAACCGGAGCCCTCAGCAGTGAAAGCACCAAGCCCTAACCACTGGACCAAGGAATTCCCTTTAAATTTGTTTTATTGCACTAATTAGATTAGATTACACTAAGTGTACAACTCAACGAACTTTTCATGTGTATATACCTGTGCAACCACTATCTAGTCAAGAGAGAGAATATTCCCAGAGCCCAGCAATTTGCCGTGTGCCCCTTCCTAGTCACATCTTCACTTAGAGGTAATCACTATGCTGACTTCTAAATCTATAGCTTAGCTTTTGCTTATTCTTGGACTTCATAAAAATATAATCACACAGTTTGGACTCTTTTGTTTCTGGCTTCTTTCACTCTTACATTATATCTATGAAATTTATCTATGTTATTATGTGCATCTGGAGTTGCTTATTTTCTTCTTCTTTCTGTCTAGTGTTCCATTATATGAATATTCCACAATTTATTTCCATTCCCATTGATGGAGATTTTGGTTGTTGTTTCCAGTTAGGTTATTATGAAACAAGCTGCTATGAACATTGTTGCACATGTGTTTTTGTGGGTACATACATTCATTCTCTTGAACATATCTATAAGAGTAGCATTGTTGAGTCATAGGTTAGGCATATGTTAATTTTGGTAGGTACTGCCAAATCATATTCCAAATGCAACTGCTGTGTCCTTTACTCTCATCAGCAATGTAAGAGAGTTTCAGGTACTCCACATCTTCTCTAATACCTTTAAAAAATATTTATTTATTCATATGTTCCAAAATTAGTCTATCAATTGATTTTGTTCCATCAAATTTAAATTAAGACCAGTTGACTGAAATGTCCTGCTTTTAATGATTATTATAGGACAAGTCTGCCATAATAGTACCTACCATCCACACTCTGATAGCTAGAGTTGTTTACAATACTTCCTACATGACTTCTGGGGCTTTCCTAGGTCTGGCACTTTCTGCCTCCTCCCATTTTCAATGTTACTGTTAATTCCCTGAAGTGTCCTTGAACACTTTCACTTTGTGCTTTTCATAGAAGAACCTTTTGAGACTGAATCACAATCATTAAATCTAAATCACTATTGCTCAACAAGCAGCTTCTTATTTCTTGGCCACAAGCCAATTTTTTAAGTTGATTTGATTACTTGAAAGAATATGGAAGAAATTGTGATCTATTGACCAAATGAGAGAACGTAGTTTGAGTACAAAGAGCCTCATAACATTCAATAGGCTTTTTTAAATGTTAAAGGGGAATTATTCCTGTAAAAAGAGTTCAGCAGAGTGAGGATCTGTCCCATTATCTGGGGGAGATTATCTATTCCATGTTCAAATTGACTTCTTTCCATTGTTCCTCTTTTCCACTTTACATGTAAAACTGTAAACCTGAATTTAATTCCAATAAAGAGTCTCTTTATTTTTTTATTTAGGTTGAATGAGCTCATGAAGAGGGGGCAGCTAATTGGATCAAAGTAAATTAAAACATTATTTAGAAAAAACTCTGTTATAGGTGAGCTGCTCTATCTTTTAAAAGTATATTTTATTAATATATTTGACATGTCCAAAAAGGGTCACACAGGTTATTCTTGAACCTATATGAATAACTGTAAATATTAAAAGGAAAATCTCATGGCAATATCAAAGTGTCACCAAGAAATGTGCTTGGTTATGTCTTTACAAGAGGTCAACTAACTCAAAAATTACGTAACAATACCCAGTTTGTGATCCTAGCTTTTAAGTTTAGCAATTTGATTTTGTCAGCACAGAGAGAGTAAATTCATCTCTTAGGACTAATTCATACTAAAGCAAGCTCGCAAAAGACTTGTGCAAAAAACAGAATTATAGTTTATGAATTAAAAATGAGAAGCATAACTGTTTTAGTGCTTAGAACACATCAGCATTTTCAGTGCATTTTCTCCCAGTAGACACAAATGATAATCATGAAGCTGTCTCATGAGCAAGGGAGTTATAGTTAAACGTTTCAATGGCATCAGACTCTGGTAAGTCAATGCATACATTTCCACGGGGAGAAGAGTGAAGGATACTTTGTCCAGGGCATCCCCTACTCTAGTTGTGCAAATAAAAATATCTACTCTAGCTAGCGTAGGCAGAAAAGCTATTTATTAAAGAGCATTAGTTAGTTTATGGAATCTTGAAAGGGCCAGAGACTTGGAGGCTATGAGCCAGGGGCAATACCAATCACACCACGCAAAAGCTCTGATGATGTCATGGCTTCTGGCCTCGCTGAGCACAGACACCACTGCTCACACTGCGGATGCTGGGTGTGAGAATCTCATCCACTGATTCCCGAGAAAACAAAACAACTTCTACTGCTTCTCACACCAGAAAATGGAACCTGCTTTTAGCACCTGCCTCGTCATGTTACATTCTTCCGATGCAAGCTTTCACGCAGATGCATTTAATTGGTGAAGCCAAGGTCACATGACTGCTGCAAGGAAGGCTAGGAAAGTGAAACATGGCTTATATCTCAGGTAGATGGGAATCATAATGTGGGACACTCCCAAAGATCAGCAGGTGTTCAAAAGAAGTTGAGTAGCCATAAAGCATGACAAGTAGGGACTTCCCTGGCAGTCCAGTGGTTAAGACTCCATGCTTCCAGTGCAGGGGGCACAGGTTCAATCCCTGGTGGGGCAACTAAGATCCTGCAAGCCACACAGTGAGGCCAAAAAATAAATAAAATAAAAAACCATGACAAGTGCCCTGTAGAGGACACTGCCAAAGTCTGTTTGATCCTGTGACTCTTTCCTCTGATATGCCAGAAATGCACCTACTATTGCAGTCAGGGAGGGGGTTATGGATGTGGCTGTATAAACATAAAATTTGTTGAATTTTTGGATTAAGATTGGTGCACTTTATATATGTTATAGCTCAATTTCAAATTATAAATGATAAGCAAGGAAAAATACGCTTTAATATTTAAGGACTGGATATCATTTCACCATGACCCTTTATTAATTTATTCCTTAAGCATTTAATGTTTATTTGCCCATATTTTTCTAATATTATATGAGGAAAGTAAGTTCTGGTACATCTTTGGGCAGAAGGCTTATTCCATGGGAGACATTACTAGAAGTGAAATTACTGGTGAGACATAATGAACATTTTTAAATCTCTTAGTGCATATTGCTGAATTACCAGAAAAGTTGTACCGATATATATGCCCACCATCAGTACCTGGGTGTGATTTTTTCATCCCCCTCAGCAGCTTTATGAGTTACCATCTATCCTATCTTTATAAAATTGATTGACCAAAAAAGTTCTCTCCTTGTTTTAATCTGCACTTCTTTGATAACCAGTGCTGTAAACATCTGTGAATGAATATGAAATATGAATATGAATGTGAAAGTGCTTTCTTTACTGTCAATACATGCCACCCAGAGAGCAGAGCACAGCCACACTTAGGTCACTCATTCTATTCTTGTGAGATGGTTTATATAAATCTTAATAAGAGAAAGAGAAGAATGGTATAATCTGTTCTTTAGGCTTCATTGTGTCGTAAAAATTTTCAAGTATGTGCAATTTCATATCACTGGTGGAGGACTGAGGAAACCTAACTCTAGTGCCAAAAAAACCCAACCAACCAACCAACCAAACAAAACAAGGAAAGCTGTATTTGATGACATCGTTGTTTTTTTGGTCCCTAAAGAGGGAAGCAGGTTCCTTTGGAAGAGAAGCTGAGACCACAGTTTCACATGAGATGGAGGAATAAATCCCTAGATTTCCTTAGACATTTAATAGAATTCCAGGAAAAAGTTGCCATCAGCAGAGGGCTCTGAAATCAATTCAGGTGATAGTTTATTTTAACTTAATGTCATATTGGGGAGAAAATCAAATAACTATCGAATAACCCTTCAAACTGATGTCTGTCTCGTAGCTCTTACACTTTCATCTACTTCCCCGTAAAAAGACTCTATTAATTAGGGGCTTGGCAAGGAAAAGAGACACTCTTTGCTATTTAAACAAAAATAAAAATTCCCGAAACAGTTATTCTCACCTATAAATTTTTCCTAAAACGTTACTTTCATTTGTCAAGTTCAAAAAAAAAAGTTATACGAATTTAAATTGTAGTAGTAATTATAACATTAATTCAAGGATTTATACCTTTAAAATAGTGAGTCCTTCCATCTAGCTAAAAAGCCAATCTTCTTTCATATCTTTCTTCAGCTTTTGTAATTTTCTTCATATGAGACCTACACATTTCTATTAGTTAATGGGTTTGGGGTGCTATAGTAAATGGAATTTTTTTTTTCCATTATGTTTGCTTACCAGTTGTTGCTGGTATAGAGAAGTACTGACTTTTGTGCATTTCTCCTGATTCCAACGCTTTCTGAACTCCCATTAATTTAAAATCTTTCAGTTGATTCACTTGGATTTTCCAAGAAATTTTCGATGTATTGATGCTGAAGGCAGGCCATTCTACTGCTATAAGATGACTTTGCCTCACCCTGTTCTGAGTCTTTCCATGCTCATTTTTACAACAGTCTCATTTCAAACTTGGTTGTCCCTCGTGCCTACTCACAATGAATGCACATGTGCGTGTACACACACACACACACGCACACACAATCTTGCCCAAACAATACTGAAGAGATTTATAACATGACATCATCAGGAATATTCTTTAGCCCCATAGGGCCCAGCTTTAGGTAAAGCTTGATCCAATAGCCCTGACACTTTCACCAAGGCCCTAGTTTCTCTGTCTCCCTCCTCTGCATAGTGTCTGGTTTACCCCCCGCACCGAGACACCCACTCCACCTTCCAAGAGCTCCAAGTTTTCTTCCTTCGGCCAAAGCCGAAAGCAAAGTGAAACAAATTAAAATTTAAAAACAAAAAAATACCAATAATAAAAGACACAGTATCAGTTCTGGAACTTACTTTCTTACATTATCCAAAGGAGAGAGAAAGAGAAGGAGTTTCTTTCTTATAGAAACTTCTCCCTCGTGGCTGCCTCAACAAACATCTCACATCTAATTCTGTCCACGGGTATGACATGAATACCCCTGATCCAGTCACTCTACTGAGGGAAAGAGACACACTGGTAGATTCAAGACAGTCAAGACCCATCCCTGGAGTCAGCAGTGAGGTCAAAACCAACCCCTGATGGCTAAGAATGGGGAGTGGCGGCCAATGGAAAAATAAGAGTGAGGACGAATGCTGGGCAGCAGACAACAGATATTCACCACAGATGGTAGGTGCTAGCTACAGGTTCTTTTGGTTCCTATACCCTACAAATCTATACTTACCTAGTGCGTGCTGTCTTAAGGCAGCATCCCTCGCAAAAATTAAAGCTCCCAACCAGTGCCCACCCAGCATTAATCCACAGCTCCTATGATTTTACCCTGAACAGAACCACAGTGTCAGGATGTGTGTATGACTTCCCAACTCCTGTCTCCCCTCTTCTGAGGAAGTGAAGACAGGCTTTATAACCAGAGGGTCTTTGTTTTTTTTTGTTTTTGTTTTTGTTTTTGTGGTACGCGGGCCTCTCACTGTTGTGGCCTCTCCTGTTGCGGAGCACAGGCTCCGGACGCCCAGGCTCAGCGGCCATGGTTCACGGGCCCAGCCACTCCGCAGCATGTGGGATCCTCCTGGACTGGGGCACGAACCCGTGTCCCCTGCATGGGCAGGCGGATTCTCAACCACTGCGCCACCAGGGAAGCCCACCAGAGGGTCTTTGAATTAGCTCCCTACTAAAGCCTCAGTCTGAAGCACTATCCCTGGTTTGCCACAGTTCCCAAAGAACCCAGGAGGGAGAGCACCAATATCTCAATGAAAAGTCACCACCTGCCACTGAAAACCCAACTCACAAACAAATAATCACCCTCTTCCCTGCTCCCCATGGAATACCTTTCATTGTAAAGAATAAATTTGCTCTTAAATAAGAGTGCGGTCTTGCTCATCATACTCATGCTCAATTGCTACCTTTGCCCTGGAAGATGCCACCCATTCATTCCAGAAGCAGCTATTTCCCCTGTGATACAGGACTCCACTCCTCTAGACTCTGCACCTTGCTTTCAGATCTGATCATTTCCCACCAAGTTGCGCAGCTGATTCTAGACAGGCCTTATCTCAGGATGCTTGCCTGATTCGTCTGTCTTCTCTATAATACTTTTGACAATGCTATAAACATTCTATGTACTCAATAAATATCTTTAATGACTTGAGAATTTTATTCCCTTGGAAGAACTATATATCCCTTGAAGTGGAACAAAGCAAGCTGAGACTGTACACATTTCCATGGAATAAAACCCATATTAGTCATTTCTCAGTAAACTTCCTCTTAGATTTTAACATGCAAACTTCATAAAACACATGTATCTTTAAATACCATGTTCTCCTGTCAATAACGATAAAGGAAAAAATGTATGTCACCAAACTTCAGTGCAACATTATTACGAACATGTCATGCAGGTAAAAGTCTTAAGTTACATACAAAATACAACATCACACAGAGTATAAGGAGTGTGGGAATATCCCAGCTGTTGCTGGTATAAGAAAGTGGATCCTAAGAGAGGATCATAGCGCCAGGAGTCATGAAGATGCGATGACAAAGATTATGCTGGAACACACTGGTGATATGACAAGAATCTGGTGAAAACCTTTTTAAGAAAAAATTAAGCAAAGTTGCTTGTTTTTAGTGTTTCTGCATCCTAAAGCCTCAACCAGCTCCTTGAAGACTAATCACAGTCTTCTGCTTAGGAGCCTTTAGAAAAGCCTCGGAAATGTGGCGCCCCTCTACAGTTCCTCTCATTCTGATAGTCTGCCTGAGGTTGCCCTTCTTTCACCCAGTCAACGCCAACTCCTTACAGCACCTCCTTTCATAACCCTTGACAAACAATAGCTTCAACCCTTCTCCCCAATTCCATTCTCAACTTTTTTCAACCTGCAGATGACAAAGAATTCATTACAAGAAATGAACTTTTTCTTGTAACTTTTTATTAGATTTCTCCCTAACGACTATATTTATTGCTGTGTATCCATTTCTATGCCCTATCACAACCATAATATTTAGGACATGGAGTAAAAACTGTACATGTTACTGCATAAAAAGCATTTTTAATAGTCTTACTAAGTGTTTGCTGATCAGAAAGGGATGGTTAATTTTTTACTTCCTAACATGGTAGTTACTTCTACCTAGACCTTTTACTGGGTTTTAGTTACATTTAGGAAATTGGCTGGTTGTTTTGTGTTGACATGTAACGGATTATAATTTTTCTCCTTTTAAATGATGAGCAATAGGATTTGGTTAGTGTTTTCATGCAAAATGCCTGATTTTCAAGAACAGATTCTTATAATTACCATTTTGTTATATTAGACTGGACAAAATAATTTTTCAGCACTTTTGAAGTTTCTACTATACTCAAAGCACTGGGCTGGGTGATACAGAGAAACCAAGGCGATCATTACGTGATTCCCCCACCCTCAAACAGCCTCAGAATAGTAGGGGAGATAAACATCTATTCATCAAACTACAATACAGGTCTAATTGTGGAAAGCAACAAAACTGAAGCAGAAACAAAGCTCTGTGTGAGCAGAGAGATGCATTAATTCCAACTGGAACAAAGGATGGAGATTTGACAATGAAGCTTAAAACTATCAAGTTAAAAAAGAGAGTTTACAAGCATTAACAAATGTGTTTGTGCATATTAATCACGGCATTAGGGCTCTAAAGAGAATGGCAAATATGTCAAATTCTGACTTATCCCCTCAGTAGTAGGGATGAGGTACAATTTTTCATTGTTGGTGAAAAGGAAAGTCTATTAAGAAAACAAATAGGGTAAGCAAGAACATGAACAAAACATCTACTTCCTAAGCAAATAAGTGCTTGGATTATTTTAAAATTATACATTAGTCATATGACCTTGAGCAAGAACTTAACTCTGTTGGCTTCATTTTTCTCATATGTAAAACTGGGACATGAATTAAATGATTTCTGAATGTCTCATAAAGTCAAAAATGCTATAATTATATAATTTGCATACAATTCAAATTATTCAGTGCCTGCCATGTATACGATGCCATATGCACTGGAAAGTATTAAATAAACATAATGCACAACCTCTGACTTCAGAAACATCATCTTTTTGGAGAGGTCCATCAATGTCAGGATCTGTGTGCCCAAGTGCCAAAAGGCAAGCCCCAAATAATAAGCAACTTGGGAACTGAGAGAGCAAGAGGGTCTTGGAGCCAAGGGAAGCAGCCGCCGGGGGCAGGGAAGGACTTAAAATATGCCACAAAAGAAGTTTGGATTTGAGGAGAAAATTAAGAGGAAGAAGCCACCAAACTTCTCTACCTACCTCCCACCCCTGACTAAAGGCAACCCCAAAGGGGGTGTACAGGAATCATTAGAGCTCCAGATCACTGTTTGGAAAATACTACTTTATCATTCAGCAGTTAGCTACTAAATGCAAATATCTAGGCCATGCATTAGAGCAATTGGTAACGGCTGGTTTTCAAGGCTTCTATAGTATGTTAACTTACATTTTGTTATTTCTGTGAGTACTGTTCTTAGTTTTATGTGGTCATCAATTCAAACTGTGAAAATAAATCTACAGTCTGAGCAATAGCAGTAATGATGAAAACCTTAATACCTTATTCCTAGTGTTTATTATTAATAACGGTTGGGTCTGGACCTAAATGTAAGGCCAGACACTATAAAACTCTTAGAGAAAAACATGGGCAAAATACTCTATGACATAAGTCACAGAAAAATCCTTTTTGACCCACCTCCTAGAGAAATGGAAATAAAAACAAAAATAAACAAATGGGACCTAATGAAACTTAAAAGTTTTTACACAGCAAAGGAAACCATAAACAAGATGAAAAGACAACCCTCAGAATGGGAGAAAATATTTGCAAATGAAGCAACTGACAAAGGATTAATCTCCAAAATTTACAAGCAGCTCATGCAGGTCAATATCAAAAAAACAAACAACCCAATCCAAAAATGGGCAGAAGACCTAAATAGACATTTCTCCAAAGAAGATATACAGATTGCCAACAAACACATGAAAGGATGCTCAACATCACTAATCATTAGAGAAATGCAAATCAAAACTACAATGAGGTATCACCTCACACCAGTCAGAATGGCCATCACCAAAAAATCTACAAACAATAAATGCTGGAGAGGGTGTGGAGAGAAGAGAACCCTCTTGCACTGTTGGTGGGAATGTAAACTGATGCAGCCACTATGGAGAACAGTATGGAGGTTCCTTAAAAAACTAAAAATAGAACTCCCACACAACCCAGCAATCCCACTACTGGACATATACCCTGAGAAAACCATAATTCAAAAAGAGTCATGTACCACAACGTTCACTGCAGCTCTATTTACAATAGTCAGTACATGGAAGTGTTCATCGACAGATGAATGGATAAAGATGTGGCACATATATACAACGGAGTATTACTCAGCCATAAAAAGAAACGAAATTGAGTTATCTATATTGAGGTGGATGGACCTAGAGTCTGTCATACAGAGTGAAGTAAGTCAGAAAGAGAAAAACAAATACCGTATGCTAACACATATATATGGAATCTAAAAAAAAAAATGGTTATGAAGAACCTAGGGGCAGGACAGGAATAAAGACGTAGAGAATGGACTTGAGGACAAAGGGAGGGGGAAGGGTAAGCTGGGACAAAGTGAGAGTGGCATGGACATATATACACTACCAAACGTAAAATAGATAGCTAGTGGGAAGCAGCCGCATAGCACAGGGAGATCAGCTCGGTGCTTTGTGACCACCTAGAGGGGTGGGAAAGGGAGGGTGGGAGGGAGGGAGACGCAAGAGGGAAGGGATATGGGGATATATGTATATGTATAGCTGATTCAATTTGTTATACAGCATAAACTAACACACCATTGTAAAGCAATTATACTCCAATAAAGATGTTTAAAAAAAAAGAAGGAAAATTAGGCACATAGAAAAATATAAGGTGATAATTAACTCAAGGAAAAACCAAAAGCTGTACCACAAAGTAAACTTTATTATAGTATATCTAGCTCTAAAGTGATTGGTATTTAAACAATCATAATGATACAAACACTGATTACTGATTTATCTAAGATCATGATACAACTATTTGAAAGGATGGGAAAGAGGAATCAGGTGGCGGGTGTCCATTAAATCCTTATCTATCATAAAGGGAAGGCGATTAGGACTCAAAGTCACTCATGTGGAATATAAAAAACTGATAAACAATAAATAAATGAACAAACCAAACAAAACAAACACATAGATACAGAGAACAGAGAAGTGTTTACCAGATGGGGAGGAGCTGGGGTGGAGGAGGAAGAAACGGGTAAAAGGGATCGACTGTATGGTAACAAACAGAAACTAAATCTTTGGTGGCAGCATGTTGTAGGGTATACAGAAGTAGAAATATAATGTTGTACACATGAAACTTATATAATGTTATAAATCAGTGTAACCTCAATAAAATAATTTTTAAACTAAAAAAAATAAAAAATAAAAAAATAATGGTTGGGTCTGTTCAATGATTCATACACCTTCCTCCCTGAGCACTCAAGGCTGCTATTAGCTCATTATCACAGGTATTGTCACTGGGCATAGTATTCTATGAAGTGTAATGGTGTTCTGATTATTACATTGTGGCATGTGAATAATGCACTCCATCATTTCATAGGCTATCTTGTATAAGGGTAACTTACTATTACTTTAAGCTATCTTAGGAAATGAGAATGAAATTTTAACATCAGAGATGCTTTCAGTTAAACACAGTGACTTGTTCCCAACACAGTAATCATACACATTCATTGTACTTAACAAGTTGGGAAAACTGAAAAAAAAAAAGTAAAGTACCTGCATTATTTTTTTCTGTAAAAATGCATTTTAAACCTTCACCAAAAAAAGGAAATCAAATTATGCAAAGGTTTTGTAGCCTTTATACAGTTACAAAGATAGTCTATTTCATAACATACATACTCAATACTATATTTTTTTAACTAACTGCCTTCATCGCCAGACCCTCTGTCAACCTTCCTCATGTACCATGTGAACTTATGACTAATTAGTTCCTGTCAGTCTGTCTTTTCTTCTAACTTCATAAATCAGCATCATGACAAACACCTCTGGACACTGTAAAATAGGGTAGGTTTTTACCCGTTTAAAAGGGGTCTGAGAGCACTCAGCTGTTCATATAAACATATCATCAGGCACTGTGTAGAAGCAGTGATCAAATTCTACCTTGAGGGAATATGTACCATGAGGACAGGTCTGGCTAATGGCTGGATCACACTAAATATCACGAGTTTCCCTTCGAGCTCTGAATTTAAATCAAGACTTGCTCCTGATTTTTAATCTCCAAACCATAAATCCACGTTTGAAAAGCCAAGTGGAAACGGAAGACCAAGATTTCAAAGGGAGCAACGGCTATGGTCCTATTTGTGACAAAGACATTTAAAACCTCAATACAGCAAGTCCTTGATATCATCCTTTGCCATCACGTCTAAGGAATCTTTGTCTCATAATTTCTAATTTGACAGAAAGCACCAAAACCCCTTTCCCTGGACAAAGGGACAAGCTTAAGGATAGAAAGAAATTTGGGAACAAGGTACCATTTATCTGAAGAGTAGCACTGTCAATTAATGTGTAGTTCCACTGAGGTGTAAGGTGGAGGGACGCCTGAAAAACAAGGGAACCGTGTGCTTTTGTACATTAAAAAGGCCAGGTTCTTTATTTCATGAAAAGTATGACTAAGATTTGTTAAAAGGAGGAATATGCATGTCTCATGAAAACTAGACTTGGGTGATTTTTGAAAGAAAACAAATTAATTCTCATGGTCACCATATTGTTTATGTCAAAAACTTGACGAGAAAATCAAATCACAGCTCTGCTATTGGGCAAAGATAGAACAAGAGTTGAAGCGCCTTCCATTCTCTCAACCCCAACTCCCTAGGACCAGGGCGCCCCCTTCAGCCATGAGGAGACTTTTAGAGCAGACGAAACTCCACTGACATCCAGCCAAGATAACTGAGGACACAACTGGAAAGGCACATGGTACTGAACAAGGTCTCCCAACACTTTGGTGTGTCCCGAGAGAGAATGTGGAGACCCTGAGTAGGAAAGGGTTAAAGAGAGTTGCATGGGAGGGGTTAGAACATAATAAGGACTGTCAAGGAGAAGGCTCAGCATTATGGAAGTAAGGAGCATCTCTATGAGTCACCCTCTGATGGAAGACTTACCAAAGGAGCCCCTATGTTATACCAGGACGTAATTCCAAATACTCACACTCTGCTCTGGTTCAGGACACTTACAAAGGAATCAATGAATGGGCAACTCAAACCTCCTTTGGAAACCAGTGTGTATTCATTTGAGGAAAACAGGCAAGGAGGTAGCACCTGGAGGGCTCTGGCCAACTCCAAGAAGCGTGCAAACCTGTATTCATCTACCCAGCCTGGGGGATTTTACCTATGATTTCCCAGGCTCTTCACCATTCCCCTGCACAGAGGATCTAGGGAACCATTCTAGGGAACCATTCTCCAAATCTCAAAAGCCCTCTGCAGGAACATAAATTTCAGTCTATCTGGTGGTGCTTAAGCAAATCATGTCTTTTAGAATAAATTCACACATGGTAGGAGTTTGAACTGGATAACATCTTTGTTTGCATAACTATTCTATAACTTTACTGGTAACTATTCCATAACTCACTGGGTAAAATCAGGGTCCTCAAGATCTTATTTTCTATAGGCACAGAGAAGAAGTGGGAGGAGGGAGAGGAACAGAATGACGGGGAGGAGAAGCGAGAGGAAAACACAGCACAACCACATCAGAGTACTTTATTTAGCCTTAAAAATCCCAGTGTTCCAAAGTCTATAAAAATTAGGTTGCTTTCCTTCTCTAGGCAAGATGGTACTTCGACCCTTACTTATCGCACTGGGCTTGAAAACTCAGACCACCATGAGACAGCCAAGAGGGTTCCGCTGAACATTTATATCCTAACAAATGTAGAACCAAGTAATATCCAGAGGGCTCCCCTGGTGGCGCAGTGGTTGAGAGTCCGCCTGCCGACGCAGGGGACACAGGTTCGTGCCCCAGTCCGGGAAGATCCCACATGCCACGGAGCGGCTAGGCCCGTGAGCCATGGCCGCTGAGCCTGCGCGTCCGGAGCCTGTGCTCCGCAACGGAGAGGCCACAACAGTGAGCGGCCTGCGTACCGCAAAAAAAAAAAAAAAAAGTTATATCCAGAAATAACTTTCACTGCTTCCCCCTGCCTGAAGATTGAATTTTCTAATTGTCCAAACCATCTTGAACCCACATAGAGAGATTTTCCAATGAACTACTTGATTCCAGGGATAGCAAAACTGTCAGTAGTTTCTTTCCAGAAACCTTTGCTAAATCCAGCTTGTCCTCTCTCAACTGGCTTTGGTGGCTGGGAGGGGACTGTAGTGGTTCTTTTTTCTTCTCTCAGCCACCCTTCACTGAGGTCCCGGACATTGATGAGTCACTTTTGAAAGAACTGCCACATCTGGGTGCTGATAGGTTTCCAGAAAATGGGAACGATAAGATGTGGAACTGTCTACACCATGGCACCCCCGTCCCATGCATTTGGAAATAATGTCTTTCTTAAGGTAAGTAGCACTGCTACTCGGCTTCCTGTGCATCACATTGTCTAACACTCTTACGTCAATGAATTAAGTGCATGTTTTCGTACTCAAGTCTCCATGCAGTTTTCCTGTGCTGCCTCCCTTTAGGGTCATGATTCTTAACCTTGTTATGAATTTGATTAAATGATCAATCTCTCTGTATAGAAAAAAAAAACAGATGCACAAATATACAACATTTCAGAGGGTTTCTGGGTTCCCTGAAGCCCATGAGCTGATTCCCTAGGGGCCCATGGACATTTAGTTACTAAATCCTATGCAACCACATTGCTTCTGGAAATACTTACATTAAGTTTTCTGCGGTTATATTTTGAAAAATCAGCAGCTCTAACTCATTTTAAAAGGCTCAGTCACTTACTGTCATTCAAATGTATCTTTAAGATGAGGAGATGACGTTCTCCCAGAGGATGGAGGGAAATTGCCCTAAATGCCAGTAACCAGACTTTAAGCATTACACATAGTATCACAAGAAATTGGGCAACAGGACTGCAAAAGGACAGGACACATGTCACAGATACTTGGGAATACATTTAGACAAAGTCTATTGCCTACATTTGGACTGAGACTTTCCATACACTTGACATCATTGGAATACTCAAGAATTACAAATATTTGTCATATTTTATACGCTGCAAATCTGTCTTATTATATAGCCAATGTAGATAAGATCTTGCTAGAACTTTTTCACTTTAGTACTAAATCTCACTTTATAATAAAAACATGCAGCTCAACCCTAATGGCAGAGTTTTAACTAAAATGTTGTATTAGGTTGACATGAAGCAGCGAAGTCAGTAACAATAGCTTCAGACACCAAAGAGCAAAAATACACACAGTCAGCAGGAAAAGAAAGGACAGTGAGCCCAGAAAGAGCAAAACCCTGGAGGCGGAGAAATGTGAGACTCTAATCCTTTAGACATAAACTCTAATCCTAGAAAAATACAGAAAAGAAGACATGAAGGAGGATTTAATATATAGATTTACATAATATAAAAGACAGGAACATTTTAAAGGGAGCATGGACTTATTGCAAAGCTAGGAAGGTATGACATACATACAAGGACAACACCAGCTTAATCCCCTAAAACAAACCTCAAAATCATCATAAAGCACTTAGAATTTTCTTGGAGAATCAATTTAACTTGTAATTTAAGGTGAAGTTTAGAACTGAAGAAAAGCTGACAAAATTCTCTCTGCATGTTGGTATCAGATTTCATATCTTTCTAATGAAGAAGACCATCTGGCTTTCTTTATTCATGTATGCAGTCTTCTCAGATGTGGCACTATTTGCTTCTGCTTAATTTTGTAATATTCTCTTTTCTTCCTTTACAGCTTTCTTCTCGAGCATGCCTTAGAGAACGACATTGTCTAGAATTCTGCGGAATTGCATGACTTCTGAGATTCTTAGGGAAACCTTTCATTGTTTTTGCTATGGGAAAAATCTTTGAGGAAAGTTATTAGTATAGTACATTAAAAACAAGAAATATTTATTAGCCCAAGCGAGTAGGAAGCTGGACTAGATTTTTATACAAGAATATTTTATACAAGAATCTATGAGACACAAGAGGGAAGAGATATGGGAACATATGTATATGTATAACTGATTCACTTTGTTATAAAGCAGAAACTAGCACACCATTGTAAAGCAATTATACCCCAATAAAGATGTTTCAAAAAAAAAAAGAATCTATGGCTCTATCGCATGTAGGTTACAAAAGATTGTTCCTATGCTCAGAGGGCTTGCAATCTAGCCTGCAGACAGAATAAATAGGTATGAAATTTCAGGCACTGGATGATCAGTGTCAAATAAGTGGTACATACAAGTGTGCAGAGAAAGCAGGGGATCATGCAGGGTTGGGGTAATCATGAAGTTTCACGGACCAGTTTCAAGGAACTGGCTGCTCTCCACATGGATGCCTGAACAAGATGGAGCTGCATGAAATATACTGATTACGATTTCAGAGACCTCGAACCTCATTTCTTACTTATTTCCCTAGTCAAACCAGCTTGTACTCTTGGTGGCAAGTTCTACGTATCTACCCAGAGAACCAAATGCTAATAAAATTCCAGGAATTGAGAAATCAAATTTAGATTCAAATCAATCTTACACTTGTTCACTCACTTGGTATAATAAACACCACATGAAAGAAGAAAAAAAATAAAGTGGGAAAAACATAGAGTAGTAAATGGTGTATATTTAACTGTATTCCATTAGCCATTTTTCCCTTCTCAGGTGAAGCTAAAAGCGGTTCTGGGAAGAGAAGATTATAGTGACTTCGGTTTTTTTAAAAGCTTAGTAAATTTGGTGATTTATTAACATGCTATCTTACTATTAGTGTACTAGTATTTTCAGACTCAATGAAAAATGGTTTCACAACTTATTTTATGATAACAGATGCTAGCATTTCAATGCCAATCTTTCTCACACAGTGTTGGATCATCATCTAATAGATGTGTAATAACTAGAAATGACTCTGGATAGAGGAATTTAGGAAAAACCAAAAATGCTCGTGAATACTTGAAGAAGATGATGAATAAATATACACAACTTCTGTGTCCTGCTACTTCCTTTTGAATTTAAGTTCAGTTTGGCGATTTTTGTTTTTGACCCAGATTGAATGGAGCTGGTCTAATGGGTAGAAGAAAATGGATTCAGTCATCTCAGTAAGTCAGGAAGATATATGTAGACTCCTTGTACTGGGTGTATATTCTAGTTAATTTCTAATAGGAAAGTGTTTCGAAAATAAATTTGGTTAAAAGAACATGTAGTTATATACTTAAAATATTTGTCCTAGAAAGGTCTTTTACTATCATCAAGTAAAATTTACCAGGTTTCAAGGGGATGCACAGATAAACTAGAAGCAATAGTGTAAAGTTTAGAGTCTCACTCAGGTTTTCAATGCTGTATCTCCTTTCCTCCTTCTCATCTCCTACCATCTAGCCCTCAGGCAGTAACCCGGCAGTGTAAACCTCAGTTGACACCATAAACTACAAACTACCTGCTGCTGAGGCATTGAGGCTCCAGTGTCCTGGAATCCATAGGCACCGAATTTATAATCTCTATTCCTAAAATCTGAGGCAAATAGTAGCTCTTCTCACTAAGCTACATCAGTCTGGGAAAAGAAAACCAAATCACCTTGGCGTCTGATAGCCAAAGTCAGTGGGATTCACAGGATACTATTTTCAGAAGGTTAGGATTTAGGGCATCCCCCCAGAGTAGGGATGGGGTGGTGGGCGTTTCCAGCAAGTTCCCAGGTGATGCTACTGCTGCTGCTCCGGAGACCTCACTTTGAAAACCACCGGTCCATCCGTAGACTCCGTTCCTCCCGTCATCCCTACCCACATGGCCGTTTGTTTCCAGGCATGCTGAAATTATGCAGAATGCCAGGGCTTCATGTCTGCAGGGACAGATTCTTAACACGGTGGCACAGCACCTAAAATAACTTGCCATATTTATTTTGATAATATTACAGTATCATTCCTCAAATGTCACTAATTCTTTTCTATGAAGATTAATTTCTGAAATTAGAGGTGACGAACTGAACAGAATTATAAATTTATTCTTATTAATGATGATATTTCACTCTTGTTTTCTCTCTGCCCCTCACTCCTAATTCTGCCCCTTTGTAAAATGTCTCAGTGGGAATAATGGAGCAGCTTTTCCATTCTCATGGACTTACCCTTGCTCCAAAGACATCTGAATAAAGAAGAGCAACGTGAATGGTAATTCTGTCCTAGTTCTATCTCATATGCTTGGCCAAGAATTCACACACCGCAATATTGGAATATTCTCTATAGGGCACTGTCTGACTAATACAAATTTCCATTCATTTCCATTCTGTGCATCTGAAACATTAGCTCAGATTCCTAATTTTTATATTAATTCAAGAACATATGTAAAAACAGTTTTGAAAATTAATGATATTATGTAATTGTTCTGTCAAGACTCTTGGCTGCAAGGAGAGCAACCAACTCAAGCTAACTCAGACAGAGCCATTTGTATACATCTGGAGTTTCAGGAGAAGTGGGTCTCTGATTCAGGGGAATGTCAAGGAAGCACAGTTGGGCCCTAATTAACTACAGCTGGGAAATGGTACGTAGCGCGGCCAGGGACTCTCTCCACCCTCTTTCTCCCCGCCCCCAACATGACTTCTCTCATAAATGATGCATTTTCCCTCAATTTCTCTAACTCCACAAACTTGATCCCCTCCCCCGTCCCACCCCATTCCAGCCAAACACACACTCTACACAGCCTTTTGTCTTGACTCCCCACACCTTAACTGTTCCAGTTTCTCAAGGTCCAACCCATAACTTTACAGGAGAAAAAAATGGCCCCAGTAATTTCAGCTCCCCCCGCCCCCAGGCTGGATTTTTCTTCCTCAGCAGTGGGGGCTGGTCACCCATAACAAGCCTGTTAGCCTAGGCCTACTCTTTCACAGGAAAAGTGGGAGCAAAACCAATGAAGGAGGAGAAAGGAAGCAGGATCGTGTAGAGAGATAAGTAAAACCTGACACAAGGCTACCAACAGCCTCGGTCAGCTCATGGCAACCATCCAGAGTTGATCCAAGCTGAGGCAAGATCCAGGGCCAATATGCCCCTTCACTGACAGTCACTGGATACGGGCTACCCCTGCAAAGAGGCGTGACCTTGGGTGAGTCACTTTACTTCAGCTGAAGCAACTCTCAAAGAGGGCTGACAGCCGAGGACTGTCTTCCAGCAGCACTCCCAGCAGCTGGAGACTGTCCTTCATTCCTGAAAGACATCTGGGCAGCACATCACACCATACACTGCAGCCTACCCTTGCACCGTATGAATCCACTTCTTTCTCTAGGTTCTGGGAGCAACTCCTCCAGGATTCTGGTAGACTTCTCTTCCTGGCGGAAGCTTAGAAGAAGACTAGTGAGAAGAACCAGATCCTCCTCTGCTGGAGCTGGTCTTAGTGCCACAACTGATGTTCACTGTCTCCCTCCTCTACCACCCAGTATAGATTCCTCTCACCCGCAGCCAACACATCCTCTGGTCACCATTATTTACCTGATGGTGTAATTCAGAGCCTCCCTGGAATCTCATCACTATGACCTTCTCTGATTGGGGTTGCTGTACTTGTCTATTTACGGTCAATGTAGGGCAAAGGAGCACCAAGACGTATCCAAGTGAATCACGCTGGTGCCAGATGTATTCCTCCGTGTTCCCACGTGTTCCAGCAGCCCTACACCCTCCTGATCGGGATCAGTGATCTCTGCCAAAAAGGAAATTCATCTTCTTGCCTCTGCTGTTCTTTGGCACAAGGAGCCCAAAGTACCTAGAGAGCAGCTTTAGCTTGTAGTTCAAGGGGAGTTTTGCTGTGTCCCCTGATGAAAGTGATTCCTCTTTGAGAAAAACACTCTCTAAACTCAGAGGAATGGGAAGCACAAATTTCCTAAGTGGGTCGATGGGAGTTATGGCTAGTGGGATCACTCCTGTTTCCCCCACACCTGGTTCCTGAACTATATGTTCCACCTATTGGAGACATAGCACCATTGAAAGGTCTTTGATTTAAGGTATTTTGCATCCTAGAGGATGGAGTCTCATCCTGGCAAAGTATTATTTTTGAGTTAGCTATTCAGCTGGGCCTTCAACAGTCTGCTCCTTTATTCTGTCAAGCTGGCAACTACTGGATGATGCAGTATGCATTACACAGTGAATTCTATGGTCATTGACGCCCACCTGTACCTCCTGTTCAGGTGTCTGTGTGTCTGTTGGCCTGATGTATAGGGATCCCTGCTTAGGGACTGAACACTCTGTAAGCCCCATGAGAGTGGTGTTGGCTGAAGCCATCCAGGCAAGAAGAGCAAACCACCCATACCTGGGATATGTGTCCTTCCTGTAAAATTGAATTACTGCTCCTTCCAGGATAGAAGGGCTCAAATGTAGTCAACATGCCTCCAAGTAGACGCTGGTCTTCCCAAGGGATGGTGCTGTATTTGTGGCTCATTCTTTGTCTCTGCCACTGGTATTGTGGACATGAATTGTCAGCTCAATTAGCCTTCTTAAGTGCTGTTGAGCTCATGTAGAACTCCATCTCTGAAATCATGGCTACTCATTTCATGCATGTATGTCAGCACTGGAGGAAATGAAGAGAGAATTTGGCTGATTTTAACAATCTATTTTGTTGTTCAGTGCCTCTTCCATGGTGGGTATTAATATGCAATAGAAAGATCTTCACACTTTGTCTTCATGCTGTATGCCCACCCACGTGCCTCTCCCCCAGATCTCCATGTCCCCAATCTTCTAATCTTTCTTCCTCTAGACCAGCCAACCAAGACATTCACTACTGCCCATGTGTTTTATGTTTCATCCTTGAGCCACAAAGTAAAAGACCAGATGCACTGCCTGAAGCTCTACCCATTGGGAGGGCTTTTTTTTTGCGTTACGCGGGGCTCTCACTGTTGTGGCCTCTCCCGTTGCGGAGCACAGGCTCTGGACGCGCAGGCTCAGCGGCCATGGCTCATGGGCCCAGCCGCTCCGCGGCATGTGGGATCTTCCTGGACCAGGGCACGAACTCGCGTCCGCTGCATCAGCAGGCGGACTCTCAACCACTGTGCCACCAGGAAAGCCCCGGGAGGGCTTTTTATCACCACCTTTTTTCAAGAATATGCCTGAATGGTACTATAGTGCAACCACTGTTCATTTTCAGCTACTCCTCTTATTAACAATGCTTAAGACTTTTTCCTCTTCCATCAGCTGTTATAAAGGATGACCCATGTTACCACAGATTCAGACTGAAAGGGAGCCACTAGGACAATAGTGGTAGAGAAAGTGGGTATCTGCCCTACATGGTTCAGATTGCTTGTGCCCCTAGTTCTGTTTATGATCCCAGATGAATATCTTCCATCCTATGAATGGTTAGTTGATGTACCTGACCTTACCATATAGTGGGTCTGATAAAATCCAACTCATAATGGACAGTTCTGCCCAAATGAGCACTTGGTGTCCCATGGTCAGGTGTTCTGTCTCTCCTAAGGCCAGTAATACGCCAGGAGCTATCTTTTATAATTCTCTGCTTCAATTCTCCAATACCCTGTGGACCTGTGTTGTGGTTTTTCCCAGTAAGGACTTACCATAAATTCCACATGATGCGTTTTTCCACCACAACTATATATTACACCACTGTATGACCTGATAGATCACATACCTCAAGTGGCAAGGCACTCGCACTGCAGCCAGGACTTGCTGAAAGACTTTCTTGCCCTGGGCCTAACTCAAAGCTGTCAGCCTTTTGTGTCACCCAATACATCGGTCAGAGTATTATTCCCAAGTGTGGAATATGCTGTGTCTAAAACTTAAAAAGGCCACCAAACATTGGATTTTCTTCTTTATGGTATAAGTTGCAAAATAAATAATCTGTCCTTTACTTTGGAGGAGGTGCACTGATGTGGAGGATGTGAAGAGTCCCTGAATGTTTAGTCCCCATTCTCTACAGCACATGTGCCCTTACCATGTTCTCCAACATACTAGCCATTTCTTGCTTATCCATGCTGTTTCACATGATATTATCAATATAGCATCAATATGCTCATCTGGTCCATATTAGGACAGCTGAAGAGAGAGTTGACATAACACTGGGAAAAAATGGTAAATACTACTGTCCAAAGTGAATACAAACTTTGTCTCTCTTTTTGAAAAGAGATAGAAAATAATGCTAAGGAAGAATTCCTAAGGAAAACTGATGGCTAAGGGTCATTTTCTGTTAGCCCTTCCATCATCTGGGAATAAGTACTCTAGTCCTAGAGAAGGATTCTGGGCAGGACCACAAGACATGTGTACTACATAAAAATCAATATTCTAAGAATTAGTATTATTAAAACTAATTTTTAACAAAATAATGTGACTATAGGACACTTTACTATTCGTGAAGTATTTTGAAAAATTACATTTTTCTTTACAACAACTCTGTGAGGTTATCAGGTTGGGTATTATTATCTTTAATTTACACATTTTTAAAACCCTGAGGCTCAGAGAATTTAAATTAATTCCTTATGTTAGAAAAACTATCACTCACTTGATGTTTGACGTTTCCACAAATATCAAACATTTGATATTAGTATAATTATCAAATGATTAAAAAAAACCCACACAACCTGACATCAGATTAAGAGGCTTTCCACTCTCCCACTGAGGATTTCTGTATGATAAATAAGACCAAAGATTCAATAATAAGAGTATAACATCAAGCTTCCCCTCTAGAATACGTGAGTGAATTTTTAAAAACTTTTCATTACAGCTCTGCTCTTTTACACTAAGAAATAATTACAAGGATTGACACTCAAGAAACAGGTCAATCAGTGAATTAAAAAAAGGATTATTTTTGGGCTTCCCTAGTGGCGCAGTGGTTGAGAGTCCGCCTGCCGATACAGGGAACATGGGTTCATGCCCCGGTCTGGGAAGATCCCACATGCCGCGGAGCGGCTGGGCCCGTGAGCCACGGCCGCTGAGCCTGCACGTCCGGAGCCTGTGCTCCGCAATGGGAGAGGCCACAACAGTGAGAGGCCCGCGTACTGCAAAAAAAAAAAAAAAAAGGACTATTTTTTAAAGTAAGAGTGCTTGACAGTTCTCGTGGGCTGGAGAGAGGCATCTCTTCAGACTCTGAAATAAAATATCTTCTCTGAGAGTTAAAAAAAGTCAATGCTTAAAGGATTAGAAAAGAATTAAGCAAATTCATCTTTGAAAGAAAGACATAGCTAGACCCACAAATTTCAACTATAATCAGAATGAAAATACAGTTAAATCTAAAGAACTATAGTAAGCCATATTAAAGGGGCTTAGTTATCCATGGAGGGAGAGAACGAGTAGCTCCAGTGGCAATACTGGCATTATCCAGTCAACCTTATCCCTATTAGAGTGTGTCCAGCCCAAGAACTGATGGCCCAGGCCCAGTGGGAGGCAGACTCAAAAGATGAAGATGGATGTATAAGCCCATCTTCACTTGAACTCACGAAACATCTTTATGAAAATAAACCCTATGCTGATGTTGGCAATGATCGTGTTAAAAACCAAGTGCTAGTAAAATTCCACTACTGTAATTCTACTGTCAGGGCTCCTTGTGCCCATCTTCCCCATCACCCAAAAAAATAAAATAAAAAAAAAAGGTCATCAAGCCTTCATGCCTTTCTTGCATGGCAGCCAGAACATTTGGTGGAAACTCCCCAGCCACTGACATGTTTACTCTCCTAATTTTTCACTCAGTTTGTTCTTGGCACCTAGAGAGGACAAGCAATAACTATCATAAGACACATATGGCAGGAGAAGGCCATTGGCTTCGCACAGACTGATGGATGTGCTTATTCCAGAAAGCTTCAATTTGCAGGAGGAATGACAAGCCAAAATCTGTATGTTTTCTCTTCTGAGGCAGCCAGGATTTCTTCAGCAGTGCCCAACCATCACAAAAACACTATATTAGCAAGATCATGTGCTCGCCATGGGACTGGACTTAGGAAGAGTACGTTCGCAGAAAAGCCTCTCCCTCAGAAGGTTCTCCTTTCATTGCAGCCCTGCCAATGATGCTCCCAAGTAGCATCATAACTGTACAACATCCTAACTACACAGTTCCTCCTCGAGCTCGGCCTCCAGTCACAGATCACGCTCTATAATCAGCCAGGTGCTGGCAAGGACTACTCTCTCTACAAGCTACTTCAGTGTCATGTGGTGATAGACATCCTGGTGGCTATAATGTTCTTTACTGCTTTGTAGATGTAGGCTAAAGAGTATCAGGGGCTGTGCTCCAGAAGCAGCAGCTCCATCTAATGATGATTGAACGCCATCTACATTCCTTGGTTTCCTCAGCTACAACTGAACACAAGTCTCCCAAAGAATCCTCAGACTACTCCAACTTTCTTCACCAAAAGTGAAGCAAAGTGATACAATAAAATAAGCCACTCAAGGAAAAAAAGGAAATATCTATTACTCCCTTTTTTCTGCATTAGATGGCTTTGCATATATTAGTGTATGATACTTATATGTTTAATACTGTCTCTCCCCACAAGGCTGTGAGTTCCTTGAGGAGCTGTGGAAATAAACAATTCCATCCAAATGAAAAAAAAGCAAAGGTTATATCCATTCAGAGCTCGCTAGAGCAAGGGAGTCGGCAGCCATCACTTGTATTTGGTAGAAACTCAAATGCAGGCAAGGGAAGAGGGAAAGCTTTATAATGCCAAAAATGGAAGGGTTCAGGTAGGCTCTGATTGGAACTTGTTGGCATGAGGAAGCAGAGGTGGGCAAAACAGAAGCGGTGCATCTTACGTGATGAGCTTGGAGAACATGTTTGGCTTTCTGGTTGGTCCTGGTTTGGAAACAGAGGCAAAAAATAGGGACGCTGGCACTCGTAGGCTAAGTCCTGACCATTCTCGGCTGATGGTTACAGACCGTGGGCCAGAAATCTTTCGTCATATGTAGTCTGATCATTGTTCATTTGTGTATCAGTCTCTCAGTCTCCCCATTTTATCACTGACTCTCTTGCAGAAAGTTGACCAATTCAGGAAAGGTAGATATCAAGATCTTTACCTTCACTGCCTGAGGAGTCTTCAGTTGTCTCCAAGGTCAACAGTATTACAAAATCTCTTTACCTTTTTGTTGTTATATCATCATGACAATCATATGAGTAGGCTGTACAGAAGCATTTAAGACTCTGGATAAATTACAACAAACCAGCATCATAACCACTATGACAAAAACAAGAATAATGAATAGTCCCTGTAAGATGATTCAGAATCAGGAACCCTAGTTGCCTAACCAAGGTCAGGAGAATAAATCCTATACGCTATGAAGATCAGCCTTAGAGAGCCAAGATGTTTCCTTAAGGCTTTTTCCTTAAGCCTGTTCTACCTTCCTTGTACCCATTTCATTGATCCAAATATAGCAAGAAATATTAGCAGTGTCACAGATGCCACCAGAACTAGCCAACAAGAAACAGCAATAGAAACGTGCATCACTACGCATGCCAACTGATCTGTTTTCCATTTAAGGCAGAGGTGGTGTTGTTAATAACATCTGACTATTGGTCTATTTGTCTGGTTTCCACTACTGTGAATACCGCTCTGTTTGCATAAACAATGAGTCAGTAATTCTTCCAGGTAGAGTATTTGAATAATTATGAGTACTGTCATTTAGGAACTCACATCTGATTTATGGAATTGTAAATAATATAAGATTTTATTATTTATAGATTTGTAATAATAATATATCTTCTCTCCAGCCTTGGTGACTAAGAGAATTAAGTTCTCTATGTACAGAAAATTCTCAGAATACCTTTCCTGAGGTAAATGAGATGTTAATGTGAAGCAAACAGAACCAGTGTGTCGGCCACAAAGGAAGTAGTATCCTATAGGGGCACGTGGAGATCCAGGGAAAAAGGAGTCATTTATGACATAAAGTTGGAACCAAGCCATTACATTATCTGGTTACATATTTGGATCTCTGTTATTCTTTTCCAAATAATAAGTGTTTGGTCATTGCCCTTCAAAGGTTGTTGAATTAAAATTTAGAATTATCTACGATCTGATCAAGAGATTATAATAATTGGTCCTTTTCCTGGAAAAAAAGGACACTAGCAAAGTCACAGGTTGATTTTTTTTAAGGTCATCTGTTCATGTAGATACAAGTGGAAATACCACCAGCTGTAATTCCCTATGGTCTCATTTGATGAGACCAGAATTGCCCAGAGGTTTTTATGATAGGGATCTGGTAATAGCTGGCATTTCTAGCAATCAGTGAGATTGAGGGGAGTGGATAGCATTTAGGATAATCTAAGAATAGCATTAGAGTATACACTGACTAACAACTATTATCATGAAGGAATAAAAAAAGAAAAAGAGCTGCAGGTAGTCAAAAACCAGTGATCTTTAGAAACTGAGAAAAAGAGTGAATATACACAAGCAAATCAAAAACAAAGCAAGAATTAGGCAGGTGTTTTGGTCCAATGTCTTGGGGGAATCTATACATTATCTGAGGTCATCTGTTTGTTTTAAAGTTCTTGAGCTAGTGCCTACTTCTGAAAATAGAGCTGTTCTGAAGGATTTCTGAGAATCCTCAGTTTGAGGTCCCCTATTCGAGTAGTCTTCCAATTATGTGGAATTTTGAATTGCCTCTTTAGTTGTGAAATGTGAGCGCAAAGATTGACTCCCTGGAGGTTCACTGCTGTGTTTATTGTTAAAACTACCAGATAAGGTTACTTCCAGGGCAGTTTTTCTTTGATATCTCTTCCAATATATGAAACCTCCTGGTTGAATATCATACAGAGGCTCTTTGGGAAGATGTTGTAGGAAGGTGGCTTTCATCTGTTGGTGATAGGGAATGGATATAGTACCTGAGCCTCTTGCAATATTTTGTCCTATCTGCATGCAGTAGGGAAGAGTTTAGTATTGAAGATGAAATCACTAAATGCATGAGACTTCCAGTTAACAATGTGTCCCTCAGGGAGTGGACCGTATGACCATAAGAACTAATGAGAATACTTTGGCCAAGGGAGCTCAAGGGTTTCTAAAGGTTCTCCTAATTTTAATTTAAGGAAGCCTTTTGTTCTTTTAACCTTTCCAGAAGATTATACGTGGTAAGGACAGTAAAGGTTTTGAGAAAGGGGTAACACTTTACAGAGTTCTTTTTTTTTTTTTTTTTTTCCCATATAGTGTGTGCCTTGGCCACTGACATAAAAGTTGATATGCTACAGGCTGGAAACATAAATTCAAGCAGATTTTTAGCAACTGTAGGGGCTATAGTTTTTCAGCAAGGAAATGCTCCAACCTGTTCTGAAAATAGATGTGCAATAACTAAAACATAGTCAAATCCCATAGAGGTGGAAGCAGGATAAAGTGCATTTGAGGGTGTTCAAAAAGCCCTTGAGGCTTTGGTTTCTGGCCATGTCCTACCTTTATAATTTTTCCAGCATTATGTTGTTAACATGTGGCATATGACCCCAAAATAACCTCAGCTGTGTTTTTTAAATTTCCCCACCAATGTTGATTTAAGATAGTAACCAATCTGTCTGTACAATGACGAATAGTTTCAGGCCAATGAATAGTTTCAGCATCTGAGGGAAGCATGCAACCAGATTTTTCCCATTCTTCCCTTTACAAACCAGGGGCTAAATGTTGGTAATTTATAATGGCCTCTTTGAATCCCTCCAGGACTTATCCTTTCAGGGATTAGACAGGAAAATAACCTGCTTGTTTGACATACTGATCTGATAGAGCATTTCCTTTAGTTTCCATACTATGTCTTTTTGCATAAGCCTCAACTTTTATAGTAGCCATTTCTCTAGGAAAGCAGGAGTGTGTCTGAAAGTTCCTTAACTTGCTTTTCATTTCTAATGGGGGTTCTAGCAGAAGTGAGAGTCTCCTTTTGTTTCCAAAGCACACCAAAGCCATTACTATGTCCAAAGCATATCTGCTATATGTATATATGTATATCTGCTATATGTATATATGTTTACTCTCTGGTCTTTGGTTAATTGACAAGGTCTAGTAAGTGCAGTAAGTTCTCCATTTAGGCTTATTTTACATACGGTAGAGGACTATATCTACCTATGAAAGAGGACTATATTCTAAAGGGGAGCTTAAATTAGTGATATCATATCCTGTTTGATAACCTTCAGCTTCTGTTCTGAGGTATGATCCATCAATAAATAATCAGGTCAGAGTTCTCGACGGGAGTCTCCAGGAAACCCGGGCAGAGTACAGTGCCAATCATGAGGCTCCCCTTCCAGCAAGGATGGGAGAGTGGGAGGATGCAGGGTATTGCAATGGAGAATAATAATGTGAGAGGGAGAGTGAAAGAATTTCATAAAAAGTTAACTGGCTGGCTGAAAAGTGTTGTGTGTTCTCCGCCAGCAGTAATATCTATACTGCATGGGAAGCCATGAGGTCAAGCAGGGAACCCAGATCTAGTTCAACAGAAGCACCGACAAGTTTTACGGCAACAGCTGTCATATTAGGAGTAAGGTTATAGGAAGCAAATAGTTTTTGGTGGTTCCCCTGAAATTGAGTTACAACGGCAAAATCTTGTCCAGAGGGCACAAATAGACAGAAGGGTTTTGTGTAGTTAGTGGTGTCGAAGTAAGGTTGCTGAAGAGCCCTCTTCAGGTTATGGAAGACCTGTTAATGCTTGGGCTCTCTGAAGACAGAGTTTCGTACCGTAGGCTCAGCCAACTCCTAAAAAGGCATCGCGATTTCGGTAAAATTTGGCACCCATTGACTATAGTATCCAGTTAAACTTAGAGATTCTCTTAATAGTTATTTTTTGAAGTGTCTAGGATAAGTCTAGATTGTTTTTAGTCTATCCAGAGAGAGTGCTTTTCCCCCATTTATGTAGGCCATACCCTAAATAATGAACCATATTTTAGCAAAAGTTGTCTTTTGAAACTGTATGTCCCTTTTCTGCTAAGGCTGAGAGAATGTAAACTGAACACTTTTTTATGAGTTTCCTTGTTCTCTGAACAAAGTAGGAGATCATCCACATATTTTTCACAATTGAATCACAAGGGAAATTTCATCTTTAAGTATTGATGTGAGGAAAAAACCCTGTGGTGCGATTGTCCAGGTGTATTGTTGTCTTATTCAGGTAATGGCAACAAGATATTGCCTATTCTGTTCTAAAGCCACACTGAAAAAGACGGAGCAACGATCCAATCAGTAAAGCAAGTGGCTTCAGGCAGAGTTAATGACAGGATGGTATTTACATTAGGTACTATCCGGAACCAAAGGATAACAATTTTGCTGATGGCGCTAAGGTCTGAACAAATTGCTATCTTCCTCTGTCTAGTCTCTTTACTGGCAGGACAGAAGTGTTACAAAGGCTATTGCGTTGTATAAGACCTCTGTATACAAAGCTCTTAACTATAGGTTTGATCCCTTCTTTTGCTTCTGGCTTCAAGAGACACTGGGGAAGTTTGGATAATGGTTTGGTAGGATCCATCTGAATTTTGCTAGGTTCTGCTTCTATTATTTTTCCTATGTCAGCTGAAATTTTAGCTCATAGTGTCAGGTATGATGTAAAGACCTTTAACTGGGCCACATATCAAATATAATGGAGAAGACAAAGGAGACACAACTTGATTACAAATAAGGGTATCCTCAGGAAACAGTCCTTCTGGTGTGTATTTCATATTACAGTCTCATTTGCAAAGTAAATCCTTCCCTATTAAGTTTGCAGGGGTGGTATCACAGAACAGGAAGGAATGTTTTTAGTTAAGGGCCCAAGGGTTACAGTTAAGGGCTGGGAGACAGGGAACATCTGTGATTATTTGAAATACCTACCATCTGAGTGGTGTGTTTACTCTAGGGAAGAGGTTGAGCAAATATGGCAAAGCCTAATGTAGAAAGAGGATTGTCCATGTCTACCAGTAATTGATGAGGTTGACCAGCTATATTTATATTTAATTCACCCTGAACGTTTAAACTTAAGGAAAATATTGAGCTCTTTTTCCTTCCCTGAAGCATCCCTCATTCATCCGAACTAAAGAATTTTTCTTTGCCTTGGTTTTTCTTTGGTTAGATGGGACTGCCTTTTTTTCCAGTGTCATTTCAATTTATAAATATCTACAAGTGTCCTTGTCAATAGGTGGTTAGTTGGGAAGTGTGCCACCTATTTGATCTATAAGACCTTAAGGTTATTTGGGGTTTCATCTTGGTTTTGGTTCTAAAGCCCTTTCAAAATGTTCTGTCAGGTGTAATTCAGGTAAAGGAACTATTTACCATTCCAATTTCATCTTTGAATTAGATCTCCAATTTCATGTTTAACTCCATTGTCAAAATGAGAGGAAAGGACTGCCCCTTCTTTAACTCCCAAATAATTTTGGAAGGATTTTCTAATCTTCCTAAAAATCTCTTATTATTTTATTACTTTTCTGTTTGCATGATTAAACTATGGTTCAACCAAATTTTAAAATGTTTAAAATTTTTTTTTTAATTTTAAATTGTGGTTAAGAAACACATAACATAAAACTTAATCTCCTTATCATTTTTAAGTGTTCAGTTTAGTAGTGTTAACTACATTCACATTATTATGCAACAGATCTTCAACTGATTTTTATTGGAAATATTCTGGGTATGACTTTTAGGGGACTGCTCTATTGCAGGGGGGTATATTATTTGACTCTCAAGTTTACTGTGGAAGGAAGGATCCTTATAGTGGCCTTTCTGGGTCAGTCCAATCACCTTTTGCAACTCAGAATTTAGCAACTGAGGTTTCAACCAACATGTGTACAACTTAATACAGATCAGGTAACCATGGGTCTAATGCACCCCAAGGAATTTTAAATTCTTCTATGAATATTTGCTGGTCTCTCTGGGTTTAGGGAAATCCTACTTATAGCTCTTGATTTAATTTGGTTCCAAAGTTTAAATTCTACAGTTGCTTACACACTTGACTCATGGGAGGGATGGATTTTAGAGGAAATTGGAGTTTGGATTCTTAAAAGAATTAGGTGATTTGGACAAGAGCAAGAAAGGGAGGAGTCAAAAGAGGTATAAAAGGAGAGATCAGAAGGGAAAAAAGAAGAACATTTGGTTAGTGGGAGGCAACTGGAGGACAAGGATGGGGAGGATTTACCTGGGAAATGAGTCTTATGTTTTGTTATATGAGTTTGTCAGATTGCTCGTTAGCATTGGCAAAAAAATCTTCTAGTAAAGAAACCGTTGATGAGAATTTGATTTGGAGGCCTCTGCTACCAATAAAAATGCTGCCCAATGGGCCTGAAAAATATTATTCTCTTTCTTTCTAAGGTGTCTCTCAAATGAACAATTGGAGATGGGAGACAAGATGGCGGAGTAGAAGGACCTTGAGCTCACCTCCTCTCATGAGAACACCAAAATCACAACTAACCGCCACACAACCATCTATAAAAAAGACTGGAAGCTAAGAAAAAATATATTCCACATCCAAAGACATAAAGAAGAAACCCAGCGAGAAAGCAGGAGGGGCACACTTGTGATATAATAAAATCCCAGACGCCCTGGTGGGCAACCCACAAACTGAAGAATAATTATATCGCACAAGTTCCCCCGCAGGAGTGAGAGTTCTGAGCCCCATGTCAGGTCCCCCAGCCTGAGGGTCTGGAGGAGGAGCCCCCAGAGCATTTGGCTTTGAAGGCCAGTGGAGCTTGATTGCAGGAGTTCCACAGGACTGGGGGAAACAGAGACTCCACTCTTGGAGGGTACATACAAGGTCCCGTGTGCACCAGGACCCAGGGCAAAAGCAATGACTTCATAGGACCTTGGGCCAGACTTACCTGCTGGTCCTGGAGGGTCTTCTGGAGAGGGATGAGGTGGGGGGGTGTGGCCGTGGCTCTCTCTGGGTCATAAAAGTTGGTGGCATAAATATCAAATGAACAATTGTGTTCAAGTCAAATGTTCCCCCAGAGTGGCCACTGAAAGCCAAATCATCTTCAGTGATTATGCCATTAGAAAAATAGGTACAAGACTTGAGAGCACCTAAAAGAAGCGGAAATGTTTCCAACAAAAAGAGACGATTTAGTCTTAGACAACCCCATAGCAATGGTCGCTAAAAAGTGATGATTGTGCACCTCATGCCTTGGGCCTCAACTAATACTTATCTGCCTCCAACCACAGATCGGACAGTCTGCACCTCCAACAGGCAGAAAACTCTCAGAACTTTCAAAGCCAAGCTCTCAAATCAGAAATTAAAGACGGAAGGAGAACCTTATCTAGTTTTGTTGCTGACACACAACAACATTTTTCCAAATGGATACTAGCTTGATGAGAAACCATAAACTCAATGGTCGGTGAAGCTGGCTTTTGAACAACAGGCTTATTATACCCGGTAACGCTCTATGACTGTGATCTGTTTGGTGAGTCTCCTTCTGATTACAACACTTTTAGACGCACAACAAAACATGGAAGCACAAAAGAGAACAAAAGAGGATGAAAAGGAATGGCTTGATTCCACCAAGGATGCCAAACAAACGGGCACCAATAACAAAACCCTGGTACCAAACTGAGAATAAATAGCCAAGTTATACAAAAAGAGCCCAGTTTAGGCCTAGTTCTGACTTACCCCAGGGGCAGAGATTCAACAAGCCTCAAGCACCAAAACACAGGGGCCTCCATTGAGTATCACACGTCTAAGTGACAGGCTGTGCAGAGTGGATCTCAGTGAAACCTCCAGGAGAGCTGTGGAAATAAACAAAGACCATCCAAATGAGAACGAACAGGCCCACTTATTCAGAGCTTTCTGTAACAAGGGAGTCAGTCACCATCACTTGCGCTTGACAGAAACTCAAAGGCAGACAAGGGAGTGGAAAATTTTACAGTGCAAAGAAGGAAGCCTCCAAGTCTGCTGTGACTGGAGGTTTGTTGACACGGGGAAGCAGGAGCTAACTGGAAGCAAGATATCTTACGTGATTGGTTTAGGGAGCATATTTGGCTTTCTCTCTCTCATTGGTCCTGAGTTGGAAGCAGGGACAAAAAAATAGAGAAGCTGGCACTCATAGACCAAGTCCTGACTGTTCCTGCCTGATTGCTGCAGAAGTGTTGGTTTGACTTTCCAGGCTGGTTGCTGCAGAGACTATGGGTCAGAGTTCCACTGTTATATACAGGTAATCCATTGCCCATTTGCATATTTAGTGTCTCAAGGAAAACCCTATGACTTGTTTAAATTTTTCTCAAGGGTTCTAGCCCCAACCCTGGTAAAGAATAGAAGCTCAATACATATTTGAGAAGAAGAAAGAGAACGAGGGAGAGAAATAAAAGGCCCAAACAGCAGTGAACCCTAATTAAGTATGATAAGCTAAAGGAAGTGTCCATGCGATGAAGCCCTTCGAGAGGTCAGAGGAGGCATGCCTTCAGGTGGCGTTGCTTAGCTGTGACCCACAGGAACAGCAGGACATAACCTTTCAACATGTATGCAACAGTCCAAAAAGATGTCACTTAATCAGAGAAAAGCTATAGGACACCGTGCGAAAATGAAAAGAGTCACAATGACTCGCAAAAAATATTACCCTCCCAGGCAAAAGGGATGGTCTTTGAGGTAGTGTCTTGTGGGAATACCTATTCAAGTGTCTTTTCAATCACTTGCTTCTGAGGAGTGAGCACTGTCAGAAACTTCTGAAATTTAGTAATAAATAAGAAGTGGCTGTTTACTTCCAGATGAAACTTTATATTGCTCTCATAGGTACCTGAGCTAGACAGGACATTACAGGACATTAGTCCAATGCCTCTTCTTTGCACATACACCTGCATACGTGTACACTGCCCAGCCCCCCACCCCCTCATACACACAAGAGACAGAGAAAATTTAAATAGATTCCAACATTACCTGGAGAAAAATAGTCACGGGCTTTTTAAAAAGGAAGTAAATCAGTGCCTAAGGTGTTTGTGAGAGGCCAAGTTAAGAAGCTGGAAGTAAACCAGGGGAGGTGAGCAAAAAATGAATTGTATGTTAATTTCAAATTAGCATTTACACTGGTTCCAGGCTTCAAAGGGCAAGGATCTGAGGAAGTATTCAGAGGAGGAAAATTATTCATCCTAATTGAAAAAGGACAGTCTTGAGGGATTTACACTAGGGAGGCAGGCTCTTGGGATTATTGTAATCTGTCCCCTGTTTTTAGCTGAGCTGTGTGGAGCAAAAAGTCAGCTCCCCTGGGCAAAAAACTGAAAAGCTGGGTAGCCCTTCAAAACAAGTGATGGTCAAGGGCATCAAGAGATATTAGGTTTTAACTCAGAGCTAAAAGAAAAACAAGGAAATTTTAATAGCTTGAGTAGCCAAGAGCTATCTTAAGGCGTTGGAGCTACAGAGATAACTATAAAAGTCTAAAATGATACGGGGAGAAGAGGAAAAATAATTTTCCCTCTACTCTTCTAAATTCTTGGCTGAGACCCATTTAATAATAGAGGTTAGCAAGAGAAAAACAAGCAAGTTCATTCATATGTACATCTAATGTATGCATGGGAGATACCCAAGGAAAACTGAGTAACTCAAAAGTGAAGGCTTACGACTCCAGCTGATACATAGCATCTTCAACAAAGAACAATAAATTCATGGAGAAATGATAAGAGAAAAGAAAGCAGTTTTTGACTTCCGAGGGTGGCAAACTGTGAGAAGGTAGATCTGTGGGAGAAAACTAGGAGGAGATGAAGGCTAGTTAGTAAAGTTTGTTATGTAGATCCCTCTGGCGCCTTCTACAGGCTGGTAAGGTCTAAAGTTGTTTCTGGGGATTAACTTTTGTCCTTTCTGGTAGACAGGAGAAGAGGGACACATTTACATGCTACAAAATTTATTTAGGCAAATAGGTGGAGGGCAGGGAGCTTTCCTTGTATCTGCTTCTTCTCAGTTGCCTCAGCTCAAAACAATTCTTATGCTAAAGTGGCATATTTGAGGTGGCATATTCGAGGTGGCATATTCTACTACCCTTCTGGGGTGAAGGATTCTTTATGCCTTATACTGGGTTACATAGTGACCCCCCAAATTCATGCCTACCCAGGACCTTTGAATGTGACCTTATTTGAAAATAGGTTCTTTGCAGATATAATCAAGTTAAGATGAAGTCATACTGAATAACGGTGGGCCTTAATCCAATGACTGGTATCCTACCAAGAAGGAATCTGACACAGACATAGGGGAGTAGGACAGAGGCAGAGAGACTCTCGTGATGCAAGCCCAGGAATAACAAGGATTGCCAGCAAGCACCAGAAGCTAGGAACTCTCTGAGACAGTACGGCCCCCACCAACAACTTGCTTTTGGACAGCTGGCCTCCAGAACTATGAGAAAATAATTTTCTGTTGTTTTAAGCCACCCAGTCTGCAGTAACTTGTTACAGCAGCCCTAGAAAACTAACATAGGCCAGAGGAAAAAATTGGATGAACAGTTCAAAAATGGATGTTACATAAATTCAATACATATTTATTGTGCATTAACTATGCCCCAAATTGCGGCTGTAGAGACTACAAAGATACTTATGAACAGATCCTGCACTGGAGGAGCTGAGCATCGAAACTGCCACTGATTTTCACAGGAAAAAAAAAAAGCTTTTCTTTTCCTTTCAGTGACGCTGTCAGGTTAGCAACATAGTGGAAGACTGATATAAGAGAATCAAAGTTGTGAGTACTCAGCAGGTGGGCCATATTGTGAAGTGGCTTGCAAACCACTACAGAGAAAAAAAATTGTAACTTCAGGACAAAAAGGTACAATGCAAATCAACTGGTTTCTTAAGCAGCTCTGTAGAGAAAAGTAAACTTTCTGAACTACTTTTTCTCCCCCTTCCCCCAGGATTCCTTTCTGGAAGCAAAGTGTTGGTGGGGAGGTAATTACTAATAGCAACATTAGTGCTGACACTTGCTGGAAAAAAACCTTTGGCATTTTTACCTGTAACAAACCTGTCACCAGTGAAGGCACTTAAGATAACGTGCCTTGCTAGTCTTCTGAACACTAGAAAAAGAATTATGGTAATGTAAGGCATTTAACAAACACTTCATGAGTGAAAAAGGAGTGATTCTTCTTTTGCCCAATTTCTTCCCAAATTATTAGTTCATAGGGATAGAAATTGACTTCTCTTTCCCCCCAAATGATCAAATTAGAACAATTCTATCTAGTTTTAATCCCTGAAATTAAAAAAATAATAATTTATAAAGCCTGGAACTGACTATTCCTGGGGTTAATTCCTCATGTGACCCTCCACGTCTTCTTATGTAGATCTCTTTCCAACGTCATGTGGGTTTGGGATACATCAAAGAAAAATCGCACTGCATGGAGTTAAACAGGTAAGGGGGACTTTATTCAAGACCATCTCAGTAGAGGTCAAGACTACTGCAATAGGGGCTGGAGAATGAATGTAACTGAATACCACCAATGGCAGCTGGGTATTTGTAGCCAATGGGCAGGGTGAGGGAGTAGATAGAAAGTTATTAAGAGGAACTTGGTTTGGTATCAAGGATAGAGGGACTCCTGCTAAACTGGCTTGGCAGGATTCTTGCTGAACTAGACTGGCAGGCCAAGGGTAAGACCTAATAGAGAAGAGGGCCCACAGCAACCTGACTAATGTTCAGTCAAAGAGCGAGAGCCCTTATCAGATGATACACCCAAGTAGCCTTTGCATTAACAGAGGTGTGTTAGTCCAAGGTCCAAGAAACGGACCAGAGTTACCCACATATTTGATTGTCTTTGTTTTATTTTCTTTTGGTTTATTGGTCAACTATTCAAATAATTTAGAAATCACCCAAGTAATTTTTACTAATTGGTATGTGTGAATTTATAGAATGGCTACAATTCAAATAACTCGTATGCTTATATCAATAAAAACAAAACTATTCAAAATTGCTTTCATGGTAAGTTTCCTTTGTTTCTTATTGTTCAATGGTTGCGACACATAAAGGAGAAAAGGAAGACAAAGAGTAGACATGAATCAGGAACAGGGCCTCACCAGATACACAGCTACGTCCTGAGGGTCTCCCAATTCCTCCCATTAGGAGAGCTTCAGACCCATTGGCTGACTCGCTCAAAGTCAAATGGAGAAGTCAGGATCTGAAGCCAGATCTGTCTGACTCCAAGATAAGATTCTTTCCATTATACCAGCAGTTCCCAAACACCAGCTCTTGGACCTGGACCAGCTCAAAATTAAGTTATAAGCTGTCAGAGCAAAATGAAAAATGCAAGGACAATGTAGTGAGCTTTTTTTAAAACAAAATGAATTCAATTTAAAGCATTGTTCTTTTTCTGAGATTACGGCCCACTTCTGGTGTTTAAAATGTTCTTTCTCTTGTGAAACGATAGTGGTTATGATGGTAATTATTTGTTTTTGGTTTTGTTTTTCAATGTCCTTACCAGACAAAATTTAAAATTTGGCCAAGCTATAAATGACACCTGAATGTTTTTGATATTTTGGTCACTCATGGAATTCCAGAACCCAGAAATCAGAACTGCCAAAAGTTCCCATGAAACATAGAGGAAACAGGCAGCCTGGCATGTCATTCAGTGATTTCCTCACCTCCGTGTTCACTTCAACCTCTGAAATTTAGAGAAAAGTCACTCTGATTAGAAGAAAAGTTAACATCTCTAATTGTATTAGAGAACAAGGACAGACACCAAGGCACAGCTAGAGACGATGAGACTCGAGGTGATTCTAAGGAGTAGAAGAAAATCACCCACTGGAGGGTCTAATGGCAGGAGAAGAAAACAAAAGATATTGCTCAGACTGAGAAGAAATATGCACACTATTGATGCTGCAGGCAGGACAAACAGAACCATTATCCTCTGTGGATCCATCTTGTTTTTTTACCTCTCCAGGGTTTTACCCACTGGAGGGATGCTTGCTTTCACCAAAGAGGGTGCATCTTCCTTAGTGAACAGGCAGGAGAAGTACAGGCAGATCAGCATTCCTGTATGTGCAGGAAGGTTTCTCATTTTCAAAGGCTACTATTTTTAAGTGACCATTTTTAAAGATGACCAGACATCTCTGACATAACAGGAGGTGTTCTATTTTTCACTTCTGTCCACTTGCTTACTTGAAGTAATAGGAAAAAAAAAAAAAAAAGAAGAAGAAAAAGGTCTTGTTTCCTACCTAACCAAAAGAGACAGTGTATCATGTTTAAGAGCCTTACAGTCAAGAAAAACAGGTGTGTAATGGCCCACGTTCAGTGGGTAAATCAGGATGGCTCTCTAAACTTGTGGTGCCTCTGTTTCCTTGCTAATAAAATGTGACTAATAATATTCCCCACTCAATAGAGTTGCTGTGAGAATTAAAAAATGTATGTTCAATACTACATGTACCTCCAGGTATATACAATAATGTTAGCTAACGTTATGTGGACTATATTTACTGTAAGTAGGACAGCTGAGCATGTCCCAACTCAGAATAAATAATAAGCATATACTACTAAAGAGAGCCTATTGACTAAACTTGAAGTAAAAAATTAAAAATTATTGTTCACTACAACAGCAACGCACCGAGGGCCTGACAAGCACTTCTAGCTGTTGTTCTGACTCTCCCACTGATTGGCAGCTACAGATGACTAGGAAGGATGCCCACCCCACCCCCATTCCTCCTCATTCCAGAGACTCGACCTTTAACACAGTCCCCTAGGTTTCCGCATTGGAATGGGCAGGGTTACCTGTCTGCCTCAAGAACTCTAAGGATGTTGGTCCATTCTAGTCGGTAAAAAACACTGTCCTAAAGTCAATAACTCTGTCCTTAGATTGATTCAGACTCTGAGAGAGGCAATACCATGACAGGGCTAGGGCACAGGTATTATCCCTGAGACTGGTTAGCTACTTCAATCCTTGTCCTAAGTTTTGGTTGGACTCTTTTGAGGGAATCCATTTTCCCAAAGCTCTTTCAAATTCTGGATAGCTCTTCCAAGTTTATTTCTAAGTATCAGTGTCCTTTCTTATTACTTCTGGATTATCTCATACACAACCTTTATTTTTCTAAGAAGTCATCAGAGTTCATTTTAAGCCAAGATTTCTTTTTCTTATTAATTTTTTTTCTCTCATTGTAAAGTTGATAATCTTTGTGCTAAGAGACTTATGAAACAAAGTTGGATTACTCCTGGAGGCCATCTAAAGCCAGATTCCTGAAGTCAGGGGTCGCTAAAGTACGACCAGCTGGCCAAATGGGCCCACAGCCTGATTTTGTAAATACACTTTTATCGGAACACAGTCACACCCATTCATTTACATATTCTCTATTGCTGCTTTCACGCTACAAGGGCAGAGTTAAATAACTGGGACATAGATTGTACAGCCTGCAAAGCTGAAAATATTTACCATCTGGCCCTTAACAGAAAGATTTACCATTTCCCTGCCTTACGAAGTCAGAACGCTATAAGAAAAGCTGGTCAACTCTGAGAAAAGTTAGTTGGCTACCATCCTGATAATTAAGTAGCCACTTTTGCCCAAAATTTTCCAAGATCGCAACATGTCATAAGGAGATGTGACACTTGAAAACATTTTCTATTTTGATGGTTCAAAATGGGACCAAAATTACCATCTTCCAATGGGAATTATCCAGGTTCCTCTATATGAAGCATCCTCTCCCAGAAACTACTTCCAATTAATTAGAGTTGAATACCTAAAAAGCCACGCTGGGGGCAATTTTGGTGGGAAGATAAGAGGATGTGACAGTCATAAGTCTAGATTACATTTAGTGAATGGGAAAAAAAACCCTCCAAATTTGAAAATCTTTGGAAGAAAATTTAAAGAACAGTTTAGTTAAAAAATTAGTAAAGTTCCTATCTCTTTTCTCCTCACAAGAAGCCAACTGTACATCACAGGGGCACCAACACCAATATTTCTGAGCCAATATTTCTGAAAACAAATAACAAGCACTGGGTATTAATTTGCATTAATAAAAGAAGCATATTCTTGAGGGGTTGCTCCCTTTGCTGAATAAGAGACAAAGTTTGGGAAAATGAGAACATGAGATGAAAGGCCAGAGGAGCTACTTCTGGCTCCTTATGCAGAGACATGCTTTTAAACTTTAAAATAAGTAAGATATCCTTCAATTAAAGAACACGAGACAATCATATTCTATTAAAAATGAAGCTAATACAATTTTTAGTTGTTTATTTGGCCACACGTTGCATGCATTTCTCCTTTTTTGTGTGTGGGCTGTGTACAGCTGGGTCACATGCATTCTGGATGATGTTTAGCTTCACTGACTTTCCTTAATTCAGTCACCAATGAAATCTGCCACCCATTTAAAATTGTCACATCCCTGGTGGAAAGCAATTTGGAAAAACATTTTAAGAGACACAGAATGTTCACAGCCTTTGACCTAGTTATCCCACTGCTTGGAATTTATCTTTAACTAAACAATTGTTTATAATGGCACACACAAAAAAACCTTTACATCCAAAAATAAGAGAATAATTGAATTAAGATACATCAACTAGAAGAACTGTTAGTTACACAGCCATTAAAATAATTATGGAAATCATGTAACAATACAGAAAGTATTTATGGAATAATGTTAAGGGAGAAAAGTAGAATGTAAAATTGTATCTGCATTATGATTACAATATGAAAAATGATGTCTGCATAAGAACTAGGACTGGAAGGAACACAAAAATGATTTTTTGATGAATTGAAATATAGGATTACTTAGGGTGGTGGTATTATTTATTTAATAAATGTTTATTTTTATGATGCTGTTTATAAGCTTAAAAACAGAGAAGAACATCTCACTTTTCCCCCTTCTCTTTAATATTTAAAATAATTTAAGAACTATATCAGTCATGGTCCAGTTACGAAGAAAAGAAACCATTCCAACTAGACTAAGCCGGATGGCGTTTATTTCCGGATCAAGGCAATGGCTGAGGAAACAGACTCTAGGTTGAGTTTCCAGAAATAATTCTCAAGGCTCTAACTGGGCACCCCAAAGAGCTGCTTCTCCTGCCATGACCCGGAAGCAGCTTGCAAAACTAGAAAGCTCTGTTTACATCTGTTAGCTCCCAGAGAACATTGCCTCTGTAAGATCTGCACCAAGGCGATTGAGCTTCACGCTTTCTTCTCTTACTGTGTAACCCAGTTCTGAATTTAAGTTTTGGACACGTGCAACAGATCGACAATACCTAAATCACATGCAAAATGCTTTACAGCTTCCACGGTACAGTGAGGCACTAAAAGGAGGCACTAAAAGACTAGGTGGTAAACAAGCCAGTTTCTAGTATCTGCCACAAAGAATTGCCAGATAAAATACAAGGCACCCAGTTAAATGAGAACTTCAGATAAACAACAAATAATTCTCAGAATTTCCCAAATATTGCCTGGGACAGACTGATACTAAAAAAGTATTCATTGCTTACCTGAAATTCAGACTTCTTTGGGCATCCTGCATTTTTATTTTTTAAATATTGCAATCCTACTGTCATGGAAACCAACAGAAATTGAAATCATTCCCAATTCATACAAAGCTTTGGTGATTTTTATTCTCAGATACGGATTCTTGCAATAGAGTAGCCACATATTTCTAATGGAAGCATTTTCTTTTTTTAAACTAATAAACATTCTCTCAATTCTTTATAATTTCTCCAAAAGCAGGGAGCAAAGAGGTGTTTACATGTTGGTTAGACTCTCATAACCAATCAGAAGGTATCAGTGCTGCATGGCCCCCCCTAGAGAGAATGTATTCCTTAGAGGTAATTTTTTCTCTACCGCTTTCTTTTAACAGACAAGAAGTTAAGTTAGAACAGAGTCAGAGTTAGCGCCCAGGACTCCCAGACTTGACTGTTTCAGTCAGGTGCCTCCGAAAAGCATAAATGTCCTTTATCAGTTGTGATATATTCAACCATAAGTGTCTAAGACAAAAACATGGAGTCCTGATTAACCTCTCATAATTACTGAATGCCAGGGAAAGCATGAGTTGCCACTCAAGAACTGTGGTAGGAAAATCTCTGGACCAGGATGGCCTGGATTTTAGCCCTGAATATATTACCGCCCTGCTTGGTAAGTTTGAGAATGTGATAATTCTTCTGAGTCACAGTTACTTCATCCTTGAAATGAGGTCATTAATACTTTTCCTGTTTCCTTTACACGTTGTCATAAGGATCAAGTAAGTTCACATCCGTAAAATTTTATGAAATGTAAGAAGTGCCATATAAGAAACGTTACAGTCTCATGATTGAAAATTACTAAAGTTTAAAATATTCAATATCCCAAAGATTATCCATCTGTGGTGGGCTTGTTATATGCAATACTTTCAATTCTTGCTTATTTTACCCTTGAGCAAAGTAGGTTTAAGTAGTGACAGAAGTCCCAAAGTAGAAATGGTCTAAACAAGATAAACAATTATTTCTTGCTGAAGTAAATGAACTCTGAAGGTAAATGGGACTTAATTATTCTTAGGGACTCTGGTTTCTTCTATTTTGTTCTTCTGTCATTCTCATCATACAGATTCCACCTAATTGCCCAAGATGCTGATCAACTCCAGCCATCACATTTGCATTACAGCCATGAGAAGCGGAAAAGTTTTGAAGAAGGCATACACCTTCCCTTTGTGTTGAACATGCTTCCTTGAGTGTAAACACCATTTTCACTTACATTCTGTTGCCATAATTTCATCAAGTGGTCACACCTAATTATAGCAAGCTGTAATTTCAGACAGCCACATGCTCATCTATAAATCAAGACCTCTATAGCTAAGTCAGACAATATTCTTTGCCACTGCAGGTAAAAACCAAATATCTTTCCACATGAATTAGAGAGAGTCTTAGTTTGGGCTGTTATAACAAAGTACCATAGACTGGGTGGTAACAAAAATTTATTTCTCACAGTTCTGGAGGCCAAAGCCCAAGATCAGGGTGCCATCATGGTCTGGTTCTGGTAAGAGTCCTCTTTCAGGTTGCAGACTGCCTTCTTTGTGTTGTATTCTTCCACAATGGAAAGAAACTGAAAGAGTTCTCTGGGGTCCCTTTTATAAGGGCACTAATCCCATTCACGAGGGCTCCACCCTTATGACCTAATTACTTCCCAAAGGCCCCACCTCCTAATGGCACTGCACTGGGAGTTAGGATTTCAACAAATGAATTTGGGTGTTTGGGGTGGGGGTGGGGGGCAGACACTGACATTCAATTCATTGCAGACAGGAATTCAATTAAAGATTAGAATCTTTTTTTTTTTTTAATGCAGACATAGAGTGGAAAAGCCAAACAACAGTTGCTTTAATCATATAATTAAATTACTGTCTAAATAGATTATAAGCTCCATGTAACAACAGTACAGTGTCTGACACGTATCTGATCATTTGTAAATACTTGAAGAAAAAAACAGCTCTTAGAGGCAAAGAGGAAGGAATTGCAAATTTTATCTCTGCAGAATCAAGGCTGCCAAATATGAAATTATTAAATTATTGAGAAAGTGAAACAGAACAACAACTTGCAAAACTGTCTTCTAACTCACAAAACAGGTAAACTATAACAAACTATGACATGAAAGCAAATTATTGAAGATCAAATTTCTCACTTCATTCAGACCCATATGTTCCAAGACAAAACTACTTAACTTTGCCTGAATTCATAAAATCTCTAACTGGAACTCACCAGTTTACAAATTCTGACCAGTTCCTGAGAAGCCCAGCCATACGATCACCTCCAGCCTGCAAGTACATTTCCCTGACTCCCTCTTTTTCAAAACATTCTATAGTTACCTTGGTATGTATCAATAATAATATTAATGAATTTAACTTTGATAGAGGTTGTACTTCTAATGTTCTTTGCTCAGTAGTGATAGACCACGTTTTATTAAATGTCACACTTATTGTTAATGTCTCACAGATTTTTCTTGAGCAGTAGACATGTCAGTGTATTAATATGGATAGATAACCAGTGTGAGAACTAAAGAAATTTTTTCTAACACAAATTGTATGTTATTTAAATTCTCCCTGGTAAAAGAGAGAAGAAATGAGCTGAGACATGGGACCTGTTCACATAGACAAGGTCAGGATAGGGAGCAGGTACAGGGAAGAGATATTTTGGAATCACTAAATGAGTCAACAAATATCAGTACAGAAGTAAGATAATATATCAAATATCAAACAATAAATATCAGTACAGAAGTGAGATTTATCTTTTTGAAAAGTATTGTACTCCAATGAATTTGGTCTCTTCTGCAAGCCTTAAAGTCTCATAACTTTAACACCAGGTTTACACTCAGAATAAATACATGAGCACACAATTTAATTTTGTTTCTTATAATATATGACTTGGGGCATATATTATCTGAGTTTTAATTATCTTGTTTGTAAAGTAGAGATATTATACTACATTTAACTTAGGATATTCAACCAAATGGCCCTCTTTTACATAATTAAAAACACTATAAAATTATATGTTATATCTGCATACTTCATTATATATAATCATACTGCAGGCACTATATACTGGTGATATTCTCTTTACTATGTATTATTGTATACACAAAATCATGTTTATTATACTTTATGAGCAATTCAAACAATTTTTCTCATATAGTTTTGACTATATACAGTATTTGTCTGATGTGCTGATTCTAGAAATGAATCATCAAGTAATTTTTTATTCCACTGCAATACCTACAACACAGATGGGTTGATATGAACACATCAAAAGAAAAAGATGGTAAAACTGTCAGCATGCAGTCAGTTCTCCATTTTGTTGGCCAAATATGAATTTTTATTCCTGAAGCCGAAGACAAGCATATTTAAATGATATAAACGGTAATAGAGTAATCTCTATAGCAAAGAAAATGACTATGTTAATCACAGTCACATAACTACACTGAAGGCCACCAGAAGATGGCAGTCTTATTTCTTTAAGGAATAGGATGACTCTGAGACAAATGGCTGGGATATGAGATGACAGATAGCGTGGAAGATGAAATCGTTCAGGTCACTGCTGGCTACTGCCTGTTGGCATAATTCCTTCCCCAGGTAAGGCCAATGAACTCTTTCTGCAGGAAGTGCCGGAAACTAAAAAGCCTGACTTTTAATGCTATGGATTACACCACGAACGATTACATAAGGAGAGAAAGAAAGAGTTCACAAGTCATGGGAAACTTTTTCACCACTGTTTTTTTCTCATCTTTCTTGGCATGCTCCTCTTTCATGCTGTGTCAGCACACGTGAATGCTGAGATAAAACCTAGGGTATTCCTCTGATGTTTTCTCTAGACTCATTGATGGAAAGAGAAAACAGATTTACTGTGGTCAGGAAGAAACACTGAGGCCGATTATCTAGTCATATCCACATCCTTCAAAGAAGGTATCCAAACCTGAAATACATCTAAATCCTATATATATATATATATATATATATATATATATATATATATAGATTAATCTCCTTCTCAGCCTCAAGGAATTAGGCATTAAGGCAGCAGATTGGGTCTTCATGCTGTGTGTCTTCAAAAACCCTCTCACTGATTTTTGTGACTTTCCGATGTACCACCATGAACAATAGGCTGAGCACAAAGAAATCAACAATTCTAAATTGAAGTTCTATAATAGTCACCCTGCTGTTTTATTTCCTGCCTTTTTGATAAGTTGCTTCTCCCCAGCCTATGCATATAGAACAGGAACAATTTGGTTTGCCCTTGAAGAATCCCTCCCCCACCAAAAAAGAACACTGGCATTATTCACATTTTCCCAATATGGATTCATGTAATGCCATTTTTTCAGTGCTGTTTTGAAGGCTTGGAGAATGGTGAAAATTCACATTAATAAGCATAACCATTTAATTTCCAAAATTAATGAGGAGAACTCAACAGATTGAGTGCATTGTATTGGAATATCTGATTTCTTTGGAATTGCTCTGAAACTCAGAGAGGGTATGATGACCAAATGGTGCTAGACTAATGATCTTTTCATATTATGATATGAAAAGAGAGAAACAAGTATTGTAGCATGCATAGCAATTTTGTTTCAATTTGTTGATGACAAAACACATTTCATCTCAATTAACAAGTAGACTTTGTTATGAAGTGCTAGCCAGATTGCTAATAATTAAAGACTTAATGTGTCTTCCGTCATTATAATAGGACAGTGATGAGAGGCTGTAAAAAGTGTTTGAATTCTGTTTGCTCTATTTATTTGGGGAAAGGGAAAAAATCCCTATCTTCATAAAGATGAATTAAGAAATAATGCATATGATTATTCTGGGTCTTTGGGAAAAGTTAATATATCATCTCTCAGTGCTTGCCAATGATGATACCCCAGTATAGAAATGGTCCCCAGAGGATCCCAGGCCAGTTCAGATACCCTTCCCCAAACAAGTAACTCCCTGGCCCTTGTTCCAAGTTCCTGTCTCCCCCATATCTTTATAATAGACTCACTTTTTAAAAAATTAATAATTGAGAGCTTAATATTATGTATGCTTTCCCATACTTGTTATACTCTTGGGTAACTGGCCTAAATGACCAGTTTTAATGTTTGTTTTGATTTGGGCAATCTAATTGTTTTAGCATCTTGTATTGAGATTACGTTAGTCACTCATTTCTTTCTTTTCCTGCAACTTAGGCATGTGGGCATGGTTCCATGCATTCGAATTATCACCAGCATCAATTTTTTAAACCCAAATCAGTTTAAGATGTCTGTTTCCAATATATTTTATGCTGAAGCCAATTGGTAATGATCCTCAGTATTTACTGAGGACCTTCTTCCCCCTAAGATTTTTAAATGATGAGCGTTTGCCCTACAGCAATATTTGCCGCTTCAAAGTCCATGTTGTGGTGTGGCTTCTTCATATCTTCCGAATGGGCTTTTATTCACCATTATCACTGTAACAAAGAAAATGGATCGACCTACATATGTTGCCTACCATGCCCGGTGCTGTACACAAAAAGTCAAAAGAAGTGCTCTTTGGCCCTTCAGGGCTTTCTTTTAGAGATGAATTAGATCTCAAGTAGGATTATGATATGACCATTCCTGACTGAAAAATGCAGACTGAATTTTCTGGCACAAATACTCCTGAAATTTACTCTGTTTCATGCTGATCCAGAGCTCGTTCTCTGATCAAAAAAAATGCAGAGATCAGCAACGTTAAGGATACTTTTTTACCAGAGTTAGACAGCCATTGTATTTAATCTTCTTTCACATATACACACTGCGTTTCCCATTTAATCCCAAACACACAGAAAATTTGCCCACGTGTGACAAGTACGGCAAGACTGGGTTTTCTATACTCATGCTGGCATTTAATACAATTGGGTAAAGAAACTATTCAGATCATAAAATTTAAAACTATGATAATCACAGTTCAATTCATATGGAGTTTCATTTAAAGGGTCAAAAGTATATTCCTATGTTCTAGTTTATTTATTTTTTCCAATCTCCTAGAATTGTAGAAAGGAAAATGTAATTGATTTTGATTTGCGTTTTTCTCACTGGCCTCGTGTGGTGTAATTTAGTTTAGTTGACTTGCAAAGGTCATTCATTCACAACAGAGATTCGATCAATATTTATTGAGCACTTACTTCATGCCAGGGACTGTGCTACATGCTAGGGATAGAACACTAAACAGAACAGTCCCTACTCCTGAGGCGCTTTCAGATACTTTTATAGCCAACTAGAAATAAACTCTAGATATTCAATTCCTTAATTTTCTGATCATTTCTTTATCCAGTAAGATCTGATTACCCAATAGATTTAATTATTGAATATCTGATATTTCCTCAACTCTCAGTAGGGTGTTTAGGCAGAAATTTTTCAGGTATCATTAATTCAGTAGCAAAAATGCTATGAACTATGATCATGTTCTGAAAGTAGAAGTCTTAATCTTAGTTACAGAGCTTTGTGATTTTTTATTGTATCTTAACAAATAAAAATGAGAAATTTTTAATTTTCTTACAGGAAAATTAAGAAACTATCTTTGGCTCAAAAACATTTTTTTAACGTGGAGATAGATGTCTTTTAAGAAATATCTTGCACATTATAGTCAGTTAGTGAATGGCTTTTTGAATGAATGTAAGATCTTTGACAACAGAGACTTTGCCACCTTCCTTTACTTATCTGTTTCCAGCACATAAAACTGAGTGTCTACTATGTGCTGGAAATAAAGAAGTGAATTTATTTATATTTAATGAATGAATGTGGCCTCACTGATAGCAAAAGACTAATTCTTACTATTTAACTGGAAAAGGAAAAAAAAAAAATCACATGAAATTCCTCAGTGAAGAAAATTGTTGCGATAGCTTTAGTCTACTAAATTTTATTATAAATACTGGTTTATTTGGATTTATTTCAACCAGTTAATTTGAGCTCTCTATTCTGTTTTTAGGTTCCAAGCATTTTTCCCACTTTTATTGTTGTTGAGAAATCTGTTGTCAGTACAAGAGTAGCTTCATTGTAAGTAATCTGTCTTTTCTTTCTGGCAGCTTTTAAGGTCTTTGGTATTCTAAGTTTCATTACAATGTGTTTAAGTGGGGATTTCTTTTTTTTAAAAAATGTATCCTGCTTAGGACTATCTTTATTTTGTAGATTCATATCCCTCCTCAATTCTGGAAAATTCTCACTCATTATCTCATTGAATATTGCTTCTCATTTTTTCTATTTTCTCTATCTGGTTGCAAGTTAAATGTATGTGAGAGCTTCTCATTCTCTTCTGCATCTTTTAATCTCCCTCTCAGTTTATCTTTTTATCTCTTTTTGCTGTTTCCTGATGAATTTCACTATGCCTAGCTTTTAGTTCACAAATTCTTTCTTCACTGTGTCTAATCTACTCTTCAGCCTATTAAATGATTCATCACAACAGTTGTATTTTTCATTATCAGAAATTGTATTTTGGTTCTTTTCTAAACCTGCCTGCTTTATTCTAACAGCCTATTATCACATTTTTCTTTCATCTCTTCTTTTTATAACAATTTGCAGTACACCTTTAAAGAAAATAATATGAATCTCGATTTCCCATTATTTTAAGTTCTTGGGGGTCCTAAATTTGCTTTGTGTTACTTCCAATGACACTTGCTCTTAGCCTGTGCAGAGAGCATGGTCCTACAGAAAGGATTCACACATTAGTTGAGTGTGTCCTGGGGACTATGCTAATATGCATTATCACTGCAAGTGTTCAAGAGGTAAACGTTATCTTTTCAAAACTGAATGAAATGTGGCCAGACCTAGGTTACGAATTCTCAGTGGTGACATTTTTTTTTCCTTCTATCCACCACCAAGGCCAACACAGACACTTTTTCTCAAAGTCTACCTCTGCTGATACATATATACTTTCTCTTAACCCATTCTTTCACCAACTGTTAGGATACTGGTTTTATATGAAGTTAAAGTTAATTGATTTCCCATCTTACAGAGCACAAGTCTGTCTCCCACTCCAAGGGGCAATTAAAACCTGGTCACTAAATCCAGCAAGTGCCCCTAAGACAGCTCATCTCCTTGATTTTCACCTTCCTCTCATGGGGGTTTTCTCTTTCTATCTTTAACACTCAGCCATGCAATCAAAATGTCTTGTTAAATTTTGCCTAGCAACATTTTGGGGGTAGTGAAATACCTGGTGGGTGATACTGCTAGAAAGAAAAGTTTTACAAGTTATTTTTAACTCTCCTTTGTTATTTTACTTTTGGTCCCGACACACATTAATTGAAAGCGACCATTTTCATCTGCGTCAAAGGTAAAGAAAAGATGATAGGTAAACTTTTCCCAGGTGCTGGGACATCCATACTCATGCCAGAAAAGATGTCAACTTCCAGACCCCCCTCCTAATGGCACTGCCTGTATTGCAGGGTATGAAGGAAGCGAAGACTGTATGCACGTACTGATTAACACTGCTGATCAGTCCTTGTGAATGTTACTGAATCTTTATTTTTTCTCTTGTTAACATTTCTGTCTTCCGTTCTGGTATCCCCTTGACTTGCAATCCTCTTTGAATCGAGGACTTTTTTCTTGAGAAAAAGAATCAGATCTCATCCAATCTGAGTAGCATAGAAACACACATTACAGGACCATCCATACCCACAGACTAGGAGGACAGACTCCTAAGTCATTCAAAGAGAGATAATACGTTCCTGTTTTCAAGCACCTATTTTTCCTCCAACCAATTTCCAGTTAAAGAGCATGTTTTTGTTGTTTAAAAGGAAGCTATGTGCTTTAAAGATAGGAATAGCAGTGAAAAGTAGAAAAAACAGTCCTTAAAAACATCTTCCTCAATGGAAGGCACTGAGGAAGTCATTCAGTGATCCTGACAAGCTAAATCAGTGGCCTAATTATTTCTGCAGAGGAAAGGTGACTCAGAAAGAATATGAAGAATGCTTACAGGAATCTGCATATTTATCTTCTTAAACATACTCTTTTCAACTCCTACTCTCACATACACGGACAAAGGAAAGGGTGAAAAAAGAATTTAAAAGCTCACATGATGTGCAGGCTGATTAAAAGTGAAAGCCAGATCTGCTGACAATTGACAAAAAATCAGGTAGTCATTTATTTAATTGGACACCAAGTGACAAGAAGGTGAGATGATTACCAAAGAGATGAACCCTTTGTTCCAGCCTCACGGTTTAAGTCATTTCAAATGGAAAGGGAACTTCTTCAATTTCTCTAGGACACCAGCCTGAGGAGGTTTTTCAATATTAATCCAGGTAATCAGGATCAAGAATACTATTTTCCTCTCTCACAGAAAGAAAAGATTATGAGCCACTGAAACGGACGGGCTAGGAATGCTGCAGGTATTACCTCAGCTGCATGTCAGTGAGATACAGGGAAGTCTGTGCAGTTTGGTTCTTACAGTTTTGTTCAGTGGCATAAAAATATGGTTCAAAAGAGAAACCCCCAACTTCCTCCCTATCTTCAGTGACCTACAATTTAATTTCCACTTTACAACTGCTAGAATTCTGACCCAGGAGCATTAAGGTTCTGATACAGAAAAACTGGATACTGGAAGCAAGAATACAAATACATCTTCATCTTCTTTGTACTGGATTTATGAGAGAGAGAAAAGAATTAAAACTTATTGAGTACCCACTATGTACCCAAGATGTGCCAAGTAATGTGCAACGCACATTATATATTTTATTACGTTCTCACAATAACCCTATCATAAGAAGAAAATATCCCAATACTTCATAGGGCTAAAAATACTTTGAAAACACTATTATTCATGTCTCCAATACTTTGGGGTTCAATTTAAAGGTAAAAAATAGAGTCAACTCCCACTCAGAGTGATGCAATGGTCTCTGTTTAAAGCTCAGGTACTGGTCACTCTGAGCAAAAACAGCTGCCCTCAAGAGAATGTTGAACATCTACAAGACGGACTGCATCCCCAGCAATTCTTAGCAGCTAAGGGCCACCTTCAGGAAAGGGGAAGCAGTGACCCATACTGTAATCCTCTCGTGACAGATGACATGGTAGCATCCCACCATGCCAGATGAATTCATTTCCACAATATAGGGTTGGAATACATCTGGATAGATTAGATCAGAATGGAAGCAAAAAAGATTTGGAAGAGTGTTGCTACTGTCAAATTAAATTTTAGTTACCAGTAACACATGAATACAGGCCACTCTAGAAAGCTGGGTGAGGATGTTATCATCAGTCTTTGGGAGATAAGAGTAGCATTGCACAGGCTGAATGGAAGTGGCTGGAGCCGGGAAGGCTCCCTTCCATTCACCAGCTCTTCCGTTCCAGATAAACATAGCTCTGGGAAGATATGGGTCCCACAAGGTTAACCCAGGGGACCCATGTCACCAGGAGAGGGGAAATTACCAGATGGTGGCCACAATGAGGCAAAGGCAGGAAGGACCTCTTTTTCCTCTTCTTTATAAGTTGCCTACTGGACCATGTACAGAAGGACAGGGTCAGATGACCCTCACCAGAGGTCTGTACCTCTATCACTGCAGAGGGTCTTATGTTTAGACCTATAAAGTGAGATCATCCAGTGGACAGGGACATGAACTCTGAGCATGAATTGTCTAGATGGTGGGAGAACATCTTTTCCTCTTGATCTTAAAATATCTCTTGCTATGCAGTGTATTAATACAGGATTCCTGTAGGGCAGGGATAAGACCAGTAAGCTACTTTCAAGAAAAAAAAATAGCAAGTGTGGTGTAAGGATTTTTGAGGAGATAAAATTCTCAACAGGCTGAATTGTAAAGAACACAGACAACAGCCTTAGGGGTACAGCATGGGCAACAGCTCAACAAGGATCAGGTAGGAAGTTGACTGATCATTTCTCTATTCCCTCCCAGGGTGCAGAAGTCTTTGCTGTGACTACGAAATAGCTTTACATAAAAGTCTACCAGTCCCAGGCTTCCCTGGTGGCGCAGTGGTTGAGAGTCCGCCTGCTGATGCAGGGGACGCCGGTTCGTCCCCCGGTCTGGGAAGATCCCACATGCCGCGGAGCGGCTGGACCCGTGAGCCATGGCCGCTGAGCCTGCGCGTCCGGAACCTGTGCTCCGCAACGGGAGAGGCCACAACAGTGAGAGGCCCGCGTACCGCAAAAAAAAAAAAAAAAAAGTCTACCAGTCCCAAAAGGATGGAGGCACAACCTATCTAGTCAACTCATGTCCCCGTGTCTTCCTGAGGCCATCTTTGAATCAGACCCAGCCATGTTCACTGCTAAACTAGGTTGCAAAGCTCTGTGATCTGTCACCTAATAGGTCCCAACTCCTAACAGAGTAAGCAAGCATTTCTCAAACTATACTCCATGGAGATACAGATACAGTTATTGATATATATAGATATACTGAGAATTCCAAGGGACTCAGGTTAAGTTTATTTAAGTCAATGATTGCCAAACTTATTCAATCATAGGACTCTTTAAAAAACAACAAATAAATCTCTTGGGACTTCATTGATCATATTTAATAGACTGGTCAAGTGGGTAAGAGTATCATTTATATTCTCTAGGACAACTGGAAATTCAACCTTACCTCATTGTCTTATGAGTTTTGCTCATCCATTTTTCATTGAAAATTTATTCAGAGCAAACTCTATGTCCACATAATAATAGTTGCTACCTAATACATAGGGAAATAAAACAGACATGGGTCCTGTCATTTGGGAATAAAAAACAGGCAATAAAAAATATCAAATGATTAGTAATAGTATCTAGTGCTATGATGAAAATAATCAGGACATAAAGAAATATGGTCAGAAAAGGACTGGAATAGGCCAAATCCTTAAAGAATGAGATGGAGCCAACCATGAGAAAGCTAGGAGCAAAGGTATACAGCAAAACAACTAAAACCAGATGAGCCTGAGTGAGATGCTATTTTTATTTTCCATACTGAAATAATACAATTATATTTCTGTATATTGCAAAGAACTTCCATCAATGAAAGAAACTTCCAAATTCTAGAAATTGTCTTCTTGTTATTCTATAATTCTGGAAGTAAAAGTTGGGATATTACCTTTAAGTTTCTTACACTATCTTGTGTTTCTTTTCAAATTAGTCATCAAATTTATTTCTTGTTCCATATCCACCTACCTTGATGGATTCTATGTTAAAGAGAGTAAAGATCATGTCTGTCTTATCACTTGCTATATCACAGATGTTCAAATATCATTTGTTAGGTGGTTAAAACAATTTATTTTTATGAATAAGTATCTTGGTCCTCAGGAGTCTGGGAAAAACACTACAGCATCTGCTACAAATATCGTCTTTTTGGTTGATGTAATTTTCATATCCAGGGTATTTGTTTTACATTGTTTTTAACTATGAACCATTTATATGTCATTGATTTGGGACACATAGGTTAAATAGATACAAACACAATTTTTAAATTATTCAATATCTAACAATATTCTTTAAAACTGAAGTAATAAAGCCCATGGGTATATTCCTTTCTTCAAGTAGAAAAATATTTAAAGTGATTAATGTGCCTCAACTATCTTAAGTGTAGGATTATAGTGGCATATGTGTTATGAGCTGTGTTTTCTATAAAAATATATAATTTTTCAAAGAATGACCAATGACTGAATAAACATCACTTACATTTCAGAGTGAAAGGATGGATGACATAAAAATATCATAAGTCTGGCTGATTTAAAAATTACTATTTCAAGGGAAACTAAGACAAAGACAAAAAAGAACAATAGAGGAGGAAATTTAATAATGACAGATAACTTTAAGCTAGGAGAGCTCCAACTGGACTCTTTGTTCAATGGATCCCTGTTAGAATAAGTGCTCTGAGCCACGGTCAAACTATGCAGTACCATTGTTGAACAAAACATTTTTAAAGACACATTTGCTTGATCTACAGTTCATGGAGAGTAGTCCTCTCAGATCCTCTGGATAAAAGAAACCTGAGAAAGTCTTTTTGATTCCCTTAAACAGAGTGCCATCTCCCCAGAATGGTGTTCTGTAACACAACTGTCGCCTCCAAATCTTCAACAGCCTCCTGGGTGAGACAGCTTTGGGAAAAGCAGGCCAACAAGCAATGCATTTAAGGATGGTTCCAACTGGACTCTTAACAGGAGAGGCTGAGGACGTTTGGTGCATTTGGTGTTTTTGTCATTGTTGCCTTCTTTTCAGATTTCCACAAAATTCACTGTAACTCACAAGGTAGGAAAGCAAACAGGGATTTGGGGCCATGAATAAAGTATATGCAAACGGCTACACCTAAGCATGAGCAGATGGCAGGATGCGACAGAGACATGGTCAAGGGAGAGGGAAACGACGGTGTTCATGTTGCCTTAAAAACTAAGCTAAGAAATTCACAGCCAATTATTGTGACATTATTTCTCAGCCAAGTAACCAAGTGAATAATAAGAGAATGAATGAACACTTAGGGGGAAAGATTTCTAATAATTAACAAGCCAATCTGCCATATTAGAATTAAACTGTATCAACTGATTAAAAATACTGTCATTTTGTAAAATCAAACAAAAGTAAAGCAAATATATTTGGGATTTTCAAAATTGCCATAAAATAAACAGAAATAATTCTGATGAATATCCTAGGTCTGGAGCTTACTTTGTTGATGATGTGTGTGTGTGCCTGCATGTGAATGTATGTATGTGTACATGAACGTACATATGTGCGTGTGTGTGTACATACATATATACAAACTATATATATGTGTGTTTTATGTGTATGTGTGTGCATATATATATATATTTTTTACAGTCTCTCAGTTGCTGTTGTGGTATTCCATGTGGCCAAATGAACATATGATCTGTATATACTTTTGCCACCACTTTATCCCTTAATCTTATGAGATGCACAGTGTTAGTTAGAATTCAGAGGTGGAATTTCAAATGCATTTATGTCCTGGGAACACAGAGATGCCTGAATACTTGCTTAACAGTGATGTGTCCTCCCTACATACCTCTTTAGAAGGATATATATAAGGAAATGAATCTGACTCACAGTATGACTCATCCATTCCAGCAGTTAAGTTTAAAACTCCCAGTAGTTGAATAATATCCCCACAGCAAGCTGCCTGTTTAGAACACTGTGTTGAGCACAAAGCTCAGGCTTGAGGACCAGGTGTGGTCTTTTACTCTCTCCAAATGTGACCCTTAAGGATACCAAGTTCATTTATTTCTAGAAAGAGAGCGAATAGCCAGCCTACCCATGGTGACCCTGGCCCTGAATAGTCCTCTAACCTCTTGAAGAGAGGAAGCAGGAGGTACAGGCCCTGGAGAGAACCAGGAAACCTTCACGTATTTTTTTAACACATAATCACTCTGATTGCTAGTTAAAAGGTGGTTTAGAATGCTAGCCTTTGGCATACCTAATGCTTTTCTCCATTAGGAAAGATGGTAAAATGCATGTGCTTACACAGAAAAAGAACAGAAAAGATTTACGAATAAAATATTAAAATGGTTCTCTCTTGGTGGTGAGAGAACCACTCTCACCACCAAGAATTACATTTACATTTTATATTTTTTGTGCTCTTCTGTATTTTTCCCAGTGGGACTACATCATTTCTATAATCAGGAAAAAGTATTTTTAATTATGCTTTTTCATATTAGCTTTGACTTTTAGTTTATGGTCATGTTAGAATGATATTCTATGCATCTTATGAAAGGCATTATGGCTTTTTAATTGCAGGTTTTATTTTTAATGGGGCAGGGAAACAAAGACATGAATTCTTTAGTTCCATTTTGTTTTTGTTTTTTAAAGTCTCTACTGAATTTGTTACAATATTGCTTCTGTTTTTTTATGTTTTGGTTTTTTGGCTGCAAGGCATGTGGGATCTTAGCTCCCCGCCCAGGGATCGAACCCACACCCCCTGCATTGGAAGGCAAAGTCTTAGCCACTGGACCACCAGGGAAGTCCCTAATTCCATGTTGTTAATATAAATCTTCCATAGGTGCAGGAGTTCTGATTTTTCAGTATTGTCAGCAGTCTCTGGTTACATTAACCAAAAATAGTCTATTTAAAAAAAATTTATTGGAAAGAAGGAAGAGTATTCAAAATTCATTATTTCATTTATTCCATTATTGAATTCAGTTATTGACTGCTACACACTGGGTTTATAGAAATGAACAAAATATAGCCCCCGACCTCAAGGAATTCACAATCTAGTGGGAGAGGCTAATAAATTGACCATCATAAACAATTATATACATATACATATGCTACTGAAGCAGGTTCATCTTGCCCAACACACAGCAAGCCAAAAGGCTGAGACATCGAGGTTTGTAGCAAAGAGAAGTTTTCTTCGCAATATAGCCAAGCAAGAAGACAGGAGAACAAATCTCAAATCCACCTCCCTGAAGGCAAGGGGCTCAGGATATTTAAGTGATGAATAAAGAAGAAGGGCGGTCTGAGGTGTGGGGAGCCTGGGGAAAAATGAGTGGAAAAAGGTGTGCAGGCATAACTAAACTACAGTCTGTGCACACTGGAAAAGCCACAGAGTGGACCCTTGCACAGGCCCAGTTGAAGCTAGGTGGCCCCACCCAGTCTTAACCAGCTCAGCTGGAACTAGATGCAGCTGACTCCAGGTTTCTGGAAAACGACTCAGGCAAACATCTTATTGCTTAGACTGCATGCCACTTGGAGGACATGCAAGTCCTAAGACAACCTTGGTTAGTAAGGCAGGTGAAATGGATTTGACTAATTACCCATGGTTTCATATACAATACACCTATATACATATATAGATGTATATGTATGTGTGTATGTATGTACACACACACACTATACATACACACACACACACACGTGTACACACACACATCTATATAGTTAGGGACAAGCTAAAAGCAACTCTTTCTAGAGAAGATGATGCTTAAGCTGAGCATTAAAGAACTCTAAGAGTTAACTTGGCATTCTAGAAGGGAGTAGAGGGAAAGATCTGTGCAGCAAAAATAACAGTATTTGCAAAGCTATCAATCTATGAAATACTTTGGGGCATTCAGGAAATTTCCACAAATTCAGAATGGTTGAAACAAGGAGCATATGTGAATATGATGGAAGATGAGCCTGGAATTAGATCACAAAGATTTTATAAATCCATTTTGAAGAAATTTGATTAAACTCTTTGGCAATGGAAGGCCATTAAACACTTTTAAACTTAGAAATCTCTATATCACTTTAAATTCAATGCACTCAAACTCAATACATCTAGTTTCCCTCCAAGACTAGCTCTCATCTGGTATTCCATTTTCCAGTGAAAGTCACCATCATCTGTGCCGTTTCATAAGCCAGAGAAATATGCAGCATCCTTCATACTAAACCTCTTCATCCCCATTTTCATCCTGTCACCAAACCACTACTAAAATGTCTCTCTAATCCATCAATTTATCTCCTCATCCACTGTTGCCACCCTAATCAAAGTTACCACTATCTCTCATCTGGACTATGGAGGTACAGAACTATCCAGTCTCCCCAGTTGATTTTCCTGCAATCTGATACTCACATCAAAGCCAGATCTGTTCAAAATGCAAATCTAATCCCATCTTTACCACGTTTAAAACCTTCATAAAGCTCTTATGATGCAAAGGGCCTATAAGAACCTGCATGGTTAAGCTCTTGCTACCTTTCCCAACTCATCTCACCTCACTCTCTCTGACCTCCAGCCATTCCGGCTGCCCTCAGTTCTTCAAACAGAGCATGTTCCCCCTCCCCCGCCTCCTGCTGCAAGCGCTGTTTCCTTGCTCTAGACTAACCTTTTTCCTCCTCTCTGCTTCACCCGTCTCTCCCTCATCTCAGGATGTCACTCACTTTCCTGACATCCCTGTATAGGTCATATGTTCTTTAGTGTGATTACTTCATTATATGTCTTTCCCATTGAACTTTTCAGTCAGTATTGTACTTCTGGCATCTAATATAGGGTCTGACAAACAGTCGATGCTCAACAAATCTTTTTTAACAAACGAATGGATAACATTAACAATTTGTGATTTTAAAGTTTATTCTGATAGCAATACAAAAAAATTTGCATGAATAAGATTAAAGGTAAGGATAGGGTTAAGAAATAAGTTTCATAATCAGACTAGAGATGGTAGTTGTTTGAGCCACACGTGGCAGTGAGAATGGAGATGAGAGGGCAAATTTGAGCCCTGTCAGGAAGTTAGCATCATCCTATGTGGCTAAGATTTCACTTTGAAACCGGGAAATACCTGTAAGCTTCCAGGAATTGCTAGATGGCTGTCATAGAAATATTTAGATGCTTCTAGGTCTTTGGATCAGGAATATTTCCTCAAAGCAGAAAGCATGATTCACTATTAATGCATAAATTTCTTTTAACAATGACAAGAATTATCCTAAAGTAAGTTTAAGTTGGTGGTATTTTGGGAGGGATGCAGTGGGGAAAGAAGAGAGATTTCAGAGCATGTATATTTCAACGGGTTTCTCATGTGATATTGATATAACCCCACCCCTACTTCCACTTCTATTTATTGGCCTCTGATAAGCAATTTAGCTTGAATCCATTGGGGGTCAGAGATGACTATTACCAGAATGCTACCTGTCGCTTCACGAACATGTCAACTCTGAGGAACTAGCGTTTTTTTAATATTGTAAAGAGCTTATTGTAAATGAATAGAATAATATCCTGTTTAATCTATGTTTCAGATGTCTTAGGCAAGACTAAGCCACCACAGTGTAGTTTTAGGCCACAATGGATTCCTGAGAAAACCTGGGACTGTAGTCATCTATTTCAAAGGACTTGGAACAAATCTAAAGACCTGACTGTGACAGCTCCATGTTCTTGCTCTCAACTACTAAAACACAAAATTCAGCCAAGTAAACTTGAAGACAGGATTGGCTTCGTTCAGTGATTCATGAATCAGGCAGCATCCCATTTAGCAACTAGAAGGGTGCTCCCAGGGGATGTATTGATACAAATGGGAAGGCTTTTAGAAAGAAGAGTGAAGCAAGGGAGCAATTCGCAAAAGAAAAAAAGGATTATTTTTAGGCCCAGACATCTTTTGGGGTGGGGGGGTGGGAATGGCAAGGGTTATATCATGCAGATTACCTCTTCTTCCTCTGGAGGAGCGGGGAATGGAGAGGATCCACATGACATTACTTTATTGGTGCTTACCAGAAAATTCCAGACTAGTTGATTAATATTACATTTCTGGTGAAGGTCAAAACTGCAGTCAGGTCAGTTTTTACACCTAGCTTTGGTATCATGAGCTTTAGCACAAGTGACGTCATTTTGAGCCTGTGGTTTTTTTCCCTTAACACAACCAACCACAAGCATCGATTCAGCTCCTATACATACATCTCTAGGAATTTTCAGTGTGCTTTGTAACCCATGAATGTGCCTATTACGAACCATTAGCAGAAATTTCTCTTTCAGTTAGAGTGCTTCTCTGTGAATGGGCTCATCTTCTTAAACATGGAAAAAGATTAAGAGCCATTCAAAGAGATCTGCAAGATGTCTAGTAGGGATGCAAATGTGCAGGATATGGACAAAACGAGTAGCTCCACTTGTGAAACATTTGGATTACGGGAATTTAACTTAGAAAGCACTGCTACTTGCCACTTGAGAAAAGGTTTTTAATTTTCATTTCTTCATATCCTGACTCCATTTCCTCTCTTACAGATGTGGTGATGCATTTAGTTCTTGGCATTCTAATTTTCTTGTTCTACTCTGTGTATCTCAGAGCTCTCAATTCACAATTCACTTTCTTAGCCTTACTCTCAACTCTTTCCCTTTGACTTCAAATTTACATCTGCTTCTCACAGATTTAGTCCAACATCTCCAAAAGCACACTGGACATTTTCACCTCAAACTTAAGATGTCATGTATACACCAAGCACATCATTTTTCACTTACTCCCATCCAGAGAAGCATTTTCTATCAGTGGTAGTAAACTTGGTGTCAGCCTTCACTTAACACTTTCTATGTTGCCTCATTCAGATGGGTAATCAAGTGCTACTGACTTTCCCACCGCATCCTACTACTTCTCAAACCTACCCTATCCACTAGCATTCCCTTAACCTTGCCCACCAATCACTTTCTCTGCTGACACCCTGGTCATGGATTTCTTGCTCCCTAACCTTCATCAGTCTCTCAGAAATGTTTATCAATATCCCACCTCCCTCACTCTCAACAGATGTCCAGGCTGTCTATCACAAGCTCCTTAAGTTTCTCTATTCTCCATCTCCAAATCTGTTTCTCTACCTGAGCAAAAAATAAGTATTTTACATTTTCACTAGTGTATCCACTTCCTTGTGTCCTGAACCTTGTTTTTGCTCACTTTTCTCAGCATTTAATTCCATCATTTATCTTCTGTAGTTCCTTCATTTTCACTAATTCAATGTCCATTGGTATTTTTTCCTTCATTTACAAATTTGCTTAGATTTTAAATTTCCTAAAAAAAAAAAGAAAAACCTATTATACCCCTTCTAGCTACTGTTCTAGTTCTGTCTTTCATTTCTGAAAAAAGTTCTACAATCAAATTATCTCTATACTTTAACCTCAATTTTTTCTTCACCTAAATAACCATTTGTCAATACGTGATCAGCCATTACATTACTAATGAAACCACACCTTCAAAATCATTAATAACCTCCTAATCACGAAATTCAATAAACTTTTTCAGTCTCCCTTTTCCCTGACTACCCTGTATTATGTACCATTTAACTATTTTTTCCTTCTTTATCTCTTTTACCTGGTTTCCATGACATCACTGTCACTGCTAAGCAGATCTTTCCCTAACTTTGACTAATCTTTCTAATCCTTTATTGGTTCCCTAAAGTCTGTCTCCATAGCTACTTAAGTTTTTCTCCATGACCTTTTATTTTCCTTCATCTTCTCCATATTCTCGCTTGTTTTTTTTTTTTTTTCCTATTGCTTCTACCTCAGGACTCATTTCTATGGAAACAGATCCCAAGTTTTGTGTACCCAGTCCCAACCCTCTTCCCATACTACAGCCAATGATTCGTTACCACCACATTTTCCCAAATTCTACATGCCTAAACTCAAATTTACTCTCTTCGCCAAATGTCTCCATGTTTGTAGTGGACCCAGGATGTTCCCAGTTCCTCATTTACTAAGTGTATTTATTCAACAAACATTTACTAAGCTCATACTCTGTCATTTGAAGATCCAAACAGAAAACCAGAAACCACTCAAAATGTTCTATACAGAGAGAACTTAATACCGAAGATTTGTTACACAGTGATGGAAGCCAAACAGGGGATGATGAAGTAACGCATAGATTAGCAAAAGCTAATCTTGACTAGAATAATGAGAGGAGGTTTTGGTAGAAGGTTCAAGATTTAAGATCACCCAGAAGAAGCTGCAACCACGGCAGAAGCTACAGCAATAACAACAAAAAAGGTGCAGCTGTTGCCAGAGACGCTGCTCAAGCAGGAAGAGAGTGAGAAATACCCTGGATTCTCACTTTCTTGTCCTCCAGTGTCCACTAGTGCCTCTTTCTGGACAAACCAATCCAGAAGCCAGTGGTCATTATAACCTGGAAAATGCAATCCACAGAAGTTACCCCTCTCCCCACGACTCCAGGGGAGGTTACACAGAGCAGAGTCAAAGAAGAGTGAAGAATGGATCTGAGAGCAAAACAAGCCAATAGATTCAAGCCACATTGAATCTATTCTTGCCTTTCTACCATATTGTATTCTCATACACCACCAGCAAGCTTCCACCTAATATGGTGCAACTCTTCTTTACAGAAAGTTGTTCTCATGCTCTCCTCACAAAAAGGAGTCATTATTTTTATCTCAATAATTCATGAACTTCAGGTGATATGCAGTCATTCACATCTATTTCGGATGTGGCTTCTTATTGGTCTAGTGACTTGTGCACTAAATTGTGAAGTTTAGCACCACCAAATTCCCTTTACAAAAAGAGTATAGAAAGGAAAAGGGAAAGGGGAGAGAGGATATCCATAGCTCCTGCAGTCCCCATTTCAGTAACTGGTGCCAAGACCGTAGCTGATTTTTTTAAATAGCAGTTTTATTGAGATACAATTCACATACTATACAATTCACCCATTGGAAATGTATAATTAAATGGCTTTTAATATAGTCACAGATAACATGCAACTGTCAGCACAATCAATTGTAGAACATTTGCACCCTCCCCCCAAAAGAAACCCTATATTCATTAACAATCACTCCCTATCTCCTCCCACCCCTTGTTGAAGATCCCCCCATTTCTTTGAAGATCAGTTTAAAATCCAGTCACCCCAGCTTTCAGGCCCTACTCCAGACTCTGAAATTGGAAACATTTACTGTCTGGCCTATTCACTTGGATTCCCCATAGTGCTAATCATCTTTTTTATGTATATGCTCTGTTTCCCCAATTAGATTATAAGTCTCTTAAGAACAAGACTCTTGTCTCGATGGAAGAGATGGAAAACATATTGAAATGTAGCTGCCTCACTGAATTGAATCCTCTTTCATTTGTTTTTTGATTAACTCGTATTACTGAGAACTTTTCCCCTAAGAGAGATTTTCTTCCTTAATCATTTCCCCCAAGAAAATAATTCAAAACTGATGGAGCAGATTTAACCAGCAAATTTAAGGAGTGTGTTAAAACATGAAAATGGAACAGTTAAGAAAAACACATCAGAAATTATTTGTGATTCTCATCTATTGCCAATATGCATTTAAGATGTGCTGGAAATGCTGATGTTTCTTTTGTTCCAGCATTACAACAGTGTCCCTTCACTGCGGTGTATAACAAAGTGTGATACTAACACAAGGCGGGGAATAAAACAGTTTCATTTCCTCTAATATATGTTGAATTTACAACTTAAATATGGTGTTAGATGTAGTACACTTTTAATCAATTCTTTCAAATGTATAAATATTTATATGTGGTTTTAAATATGTAAAGACATCTTTCAGTCTGTTTCCTGAAATGAAACACTTGAATAATTAACACTTTTTTTAAATTTCTTTTTTAAAAAAAATAAATATCAGGGTATTGGATAAGTAAACTTTCCTTTCTATACTTATCTTTTCCTTTCTCTTCCTTCCCCTTCCTTCATTCTTTCTTTTTTTTTTTTTTTTTTTTTTTTGCCACACCGCAAGGCATATGGGATCTTAGTTCCTCAACCTGGGATCAAACCCACACCCCCTGCACTGGAAGCATGGAGGCTTAACCACTGGACCACCAGAGAAGTCCCTTCTCTCGTCTGTTCTTACTTTCCTCTCACTCCTTTCATTCCCCTTAGGAAGACATTAGGACAACTTCTTATATTTGTTAGGAACAATCTTGAAAAGCTAAGAGAATTAAATTAACTGTGGAAGAAGAAGAAAGTTCATATAAAATTAGTGTCAGGTTCTCCCCATCTCTACATCTTACGGTCATCATGAAAATAATAACAGGTCATATATCCTGCTTTATATGAAGCTCTGAAATAAATCCTTACCTTGAACACTATTTTGAAGTATATAATAATTTCCAAATTAGGCAACATCAGGTAATGTTTCTACGGTACTTATTTTGTGGCCAGAATTGTGTAAATGTTGGGGATGTTTCACTGTCTGGTAGAGAAAGAAACATAAATGAAATAATGGCAACACGGTGATAAAAGTGCTGTCTAAAGTACCAGGGGAGCACTAAGCACAGTCATTCGTTTCACCGGTATTTCTGAATGCCATGTTTGTGCCAGGTACTATTCTAGATGCTGGGAATACAGAGTTATTTTCCCTCAAGCAAATCATGGTTAATACAAAATTACCCTACAGTGTAATAATCAATTGCCAAGCTAAAGCTGAATACAGAATGTCGTGGAAACCAGAGGATGGAACTAGAACAGAGGGGGAGATCTCGGGGATGTCACAAAAACTCTGGAAAAGAGTTCACTGCAGAGTGGAATCTTAAATGATGAGTAGGAGTAGAATGTACTTGATCTCATAAGAAAAAGGGTGTGTGGAAATAGGAAGGATAAGAAAAGACCATGCCATGCAGAAAAGATCTTTATAGAGAAGTAAACAATGTGCTGCCTTAAAGGACCAAAAATTGGCATCTCTGAATTTCAAGGGGCTCCTGAAGAATCTACAAGAGATAAGACCGCAAGCAAGACGGAGAAGCAAGGAAGAATCGTGTCATGAAAACCTTCTGTGCCGTGCTGAAGGACCATAGACTTTATCTTGAAGACAACAGGGAGGCGCTGAAGAATTCAAAGAGGAATAACATGATCAGCTTTATTTTTTAGAAGAATCAGTCTACGTCTGCAGTGACAGGCTGTATTGGTGGATTGATGGTTGTGGAAAGGTAAGGGAGATAGAGGGAGACCCACAAAGAGTCTTTCTTGCCGCTCCCCAGGTGAGAAATGTTAAGTGCCTGAATTAAGGCAGTGACAATGGGTATGGAGAAGAAAGTAAGGCTAGAGCGAATTTAGAAACAATTGTGCTTGTTTCTAATTGTGTAAGAAGGGTATAGAGGAGGGAAAACTTAAGGATAATTAGATGCCTGGCTTGTGCAACATGTAAGGAATTGGGCAGAGGAATAATTGGGGTAGGAGGGAGAGAAATGACTTAAGTTTTTATTTTATATTTTTATATCTTTGGTGGAGTATAACTGCTTTACAATTGTTGATAGTTTCTGCTGTACAACAAAGTGAATCAGCTATAAGTATACATATATCCCCATATCCCCTCCCTCTTGAGCCTCACTCCCACCCTTCCCATCCCACCCCTCTAGGTCGCCACAAAGCATTGAGCTGATCTCCCTGTGCCATGCAGCAGCTTCCCACTAGCTATCCATTTTACATCTGGTAGTGTATATATGAGAAATGCCTTAAATTTTGCACATACTATGCTTAACATTAAGAAAGGGGTTGGTGCTGGATATGTGTGTGATAAGGTATGGATGAGACCACTAAGACCAGCAGAGAGGATCTAGAGAGTAAGAGAAGAGGAGACTTGAACCAAAACAAGAGCCCAAGATTCCTGCAGAGGAAGAAAGAACTGATAAAGGGCAGATAAGCAGTTAGAAAACTAGAGAGGGTGTTAGAGCCACATGAGTAGTCTCAAGAAGGAGTAACTGAACATGGCAAATTCCACAAGGGGATATGTATTTATTCCTTTTTACTTTTCGGTTTTCTACATTTTTTTCTACCTCCAGCTTATATTTTAATATATAAAAACTGTCATATATAACCACCAGCACTCCATCTTTATCCTATCCTGCAAATTATTTTATTAGAAAAAAATCTATTTTTAAAGCCATGTGGGAGGACAAAACTTGTGCTTTAGAAGGTCAGTCTGAGAGCAGTTTGCAGGCTCTAATAATAGTCCCAGAGACGATAGAGAGAAGGGAATGGATTCAGTAAATATCATGCTTATTGAACTGATAGAATTTTATATTTAAATTAGAGGTAAATAGAGAAGGAAATGAAAGAGCCACAGATATTTAGAGACATCAGGCTTGAGTATCTGGAAAAGTGAGATCTGAGAAACGATGCAGGCATTGGGCTGGGGAGGGGAAAGGCAGACGACGGTGAAAGGCAATCCAGTCTGTCCTCCTAAGTGTATTCTATTTGCTTTTCACCCCAGACATAGTCTGGTAGTAATGGGTGCTACTCATCAACTATTCCTGGCTCTCCACCTCCATGGCATATGGTAGAAATGCGCTTCTTTCCTGTACTTATGGATGAGTGTACCTCGTGATAAGATTTACCCCATCAGTTGTGAGCAAAAGGAACCAGAGTACTTTCTTGCTTTTGTGAGACTCTCCAGAGCTCCTTTCCTTCTCTCACTACAACTGTCCACGTTTGAGCTGGCAACTATTCAGGCAGTCTGAGTACTTGAATAATAACAATGAGCTTCTAACCACAATAGACACATATCATGAATGAGAACTAAAATTTGTTGCCTAAAGCCACTAAGTCTTGGGGATACCTCAGCATAACCTAGCCTATCCTGACAGACACATACTCCTTGGGTGATTTCATAAACTCCCATATCTTCAGCTCTCACTGTGCACTGATGAAATCTGGTCCACAACTTTAGCTTTCAGTCTTGAAATCCAGACCCTTATTTCTAGCTGCCTGTAGGATGTGACAATCATTTCAAACTGACCATTCTAAAACCGAACTCATTAATAGTGACTATATTTTTTTTCCAAGCGCTTACTCTGTCCCAAGTGCTTGCCATACCTTTTACATAAATTATACCATTTCATTCATATAATAAATCCAAGGGCAACATACCATTATATCCCAGCTTTAGAATATAAATCCTAAGAAGAACAGGAAGTGGTAAAGGAGATGAAGTAGATGCTCTTAGAGCAGTAGAAGAAGAACCAAGAGAGTCAAAAGAAAAGGGAGTGATAACTAACGTGAAATATCACAGATAAGTCAAAGGAGATAGAAATAAAGTGATTCCAATGCTTTGCAATTAGGAACTTACTGGTAACTTTCAAAGGAACACTGAGGTAAGGAGTACAGGAGATACGAGGTGGTGGAGAGAGTGAATACAGAAAACTCAAGAATTTTGATGATATCTAAGGGAACAGAGTAGATAAGGTATCAGCTGGAAAAGGTTGGAAGGTTTAATTTGGGGATTGTTTATAAGAGCTGCAGGCATGTTTACAGGCTAAGATGAAAATTTAAACATATAGGAGAGAGAATGAGAGAATAGTTGATGATGCAAACTTCACGAAGAACTAGACAGAAATGGTACCATGAGCACAGATGAAGGATTTAGAGTTAGGCAGAAAGAGGAATTTCTATTCTTCTGAAGTTAAGTAAGAAAGGGTACAGGCAGGTTTGAGGGGAGGAGTCAGGGTTTAAAACAGTTGATGCTGATGGTCTCCAGAATCCTTGTTAATGTGGCATGGCCAGCTGCTCAGAGATCCAGGAGGAACAAGCAGAGGGTTCACTTAAAATATTTATTTGAACTTAGAAAAATAATGAGGTTAAAAATAAAACATTAAAGATGTTTTGGAAAACATCTTTAAAAAAAATTGGAAAACACTTTTCTAGAAAATAGTAAACCCCATAATGAGTGAAGAGTGAGTGCTGATTCTTTGTTATAACCACCTTCTATTTAATCATTCATGAAGCTATGTATCGCAGGATGATTGGAGCTTACAAGTAATCCTGAACTTCACTGTTGCCAATAGTTTTAATTTCCTCTAGGAATAAGCTTTTTGTTAGAGCTTACTGATTTGTCCCCGATGTGTGGTTTCTCAAAGTGGGAAGAAGACCAGTCAGGTAGAAAGATCATTGAACAGAGACTTAGCAGATCTCACCTCCAAGCCTAGTTCTACCATCAGCTAGTCATCGTCTCCTGAAAACTGACTCACTTCTCCATCCGCAAGACCGTTCCAGTTCTGACTACTTACTTCTACTTTACCGCCTCACCTACCCATCTCCATGTATAGCAAAAGGGCTCTTGACCTTTTAAAAAATATGACTCAAGAGAGCAAAGCATTTCTGGATAAATTCCAAACTGCAACATCGGTCTTTGCTAATCAAGAACTTCTTCTCCTAACTGTAAATATGCCCTCAATGGTCCAAAGAGGTCATGGACCCAGCGACTTTCTGGCACATGTGCTGGCATAGCACAGAAGTCAAAGAGTTTCCCAATAAAGTGTAAGAAAGTGTGTATGATCCTGTCAGAATGGCTATCATCAAAAAGAACACAAATAACAAATGTGGAGAAAAGGGAACCCTCGAACACTGTTAGTGTAAATGTAAACTGGTGCAGCCATTGTGGACAACAGTATGGAGGTTTCTCAAAAAACTAAAAACAGAGCTACCATATGACCCAGCAATTCCACTCCTGGGTATATATCTGAAAAAAACCAAAAACATTAATTCAAAGAGATACATGCACCCCAATGTTCTTAGCAGAATTATTTACAGATGCCAAGATGTGGAAGTGACCTAAGTGTCCATAAACAGATGAATGGATAAAGAAGATGTGGTATATATATACAATGGAATACTACTCAGCCATAAAAAAGAATGAAATTTTGCCATTTGCAGCAACATGGATAGACTTGGAGGGCATTATGCTAAGTGAAATAAGTCAGACAGAGAAAGACAAATACTGTGATATCGTACAGTGGAATGATATGTGGAATCTAAAAAATACAACAGACTAGTGAATATAGTAAAAAAGAAGTCTCATAGATATAGAGAACTAGTAGTTACCAGTGGGGAGAGAGAAGGGTAGAAGGGCAATATAGGGGTAGGGGATTAGGAGGTACAAACTATTAGGTATAAAATAAGCTACAAGGATATATTGTACAACATGGGGAATATAGCCAATATTTTTAATAACTATAAATGGAATATAACATTTATAATAGCTATAAAATTGTGAATCACTATATCATACACCTGTAACATATAAAATTGTACAGCAACTATACTTCAATAAAAGAAAAAAGGTAAGTGTGTGTGTATGTGGCTGGGAGTAGTATGTGTTTGTGCATGTGTGTATATGTGATATATACATTAGTATGATACAAAATGCTATAATAAATAAATCCTACCATGTAGTAGTTTAACGTAAAAGTCATTTCTTCTCTCTCATGTAACAACCCAATGCAGGTGTTCCTGGTTGGTGAACATTTTTCCCTTGTGGAGTAGGTGGTCCAGAGACCCTTAGACCTAACATCTTGTGGCTCTACCATACCCTAAGTTCTCAGAGTTCACTGCATCCAGGAAGAAGGGGAAAGAGAGGGTAGAGAAGGCATTTCTTAAATGAGGAATGATACACATCACTTCCTTGCTGAAGTACTGATCATACAGCCTCACCTTGAAGGAAGTGAGGCTGGTAACGGTGGCTCTTAGCAAGGCACCATTTCCCACCAACAATATGCAAGGTGAAGCATAAATATTTATGAACAGTGAGCCATCTCTGCAGAGCCAGTCCCTCTACTACACCCTTCTTCCCACACATAAAACACACTCACTGCCTCCCCAAAGAAGTCAACCCAAAGTCCCATCCAGTCACTGTATCTGGGACAATGTCCGAATCCCTTTATGGTGTATGGTGTTCTCTATCAGGGACAGGTGTGTCTCCTTGTGGGCCGTGACCCACAGTCCAATTAAGGTTTCCTTTGTGTAAAGGGGAGAACGGTGATACTTAGCAGCCATGGTCCACAGCAATAAGGAATCTTTCCAGGAAGAAAGACCCTCTGCCTTCACAAAGGAAGACGTTACATGCTTTGACTCTGCTTCTGCTTTTTCTGAGAAACTTCCTTGTCCATAGATCTCCATAGCCACTGGTTCTGTTCCCTGGGAGTTTCTTTTTGTCTATTGTCCTCCATGGTCACCTTTGAACTGGGCATTGGGAAGTGTTCCCTCCTTGGAGGCTATGGCTTCTTCAGCGCATGTCCTGATGGTACCTTCAGGCTGATTTATAAGCACAGGACTTCTTTAGTCCAGGCTTGTAATGACTTTGACATTTCAATTCTCTTAGGCTTCTGATATAATTGTTTCTATTCAGCTCCATGTGCCAAGAGCCTGTGACATTATTACACAACATTGCTTAATTTTATGGTTTTCTTGCTCGCAAGTCTTTCATCTTAATGGTTGTTTCTTTGAGGCCACCTAAAAAATAGACTTGGGTGAGAAAGAAACATCCTTAAATTCTTTGTTGCAAGAGGAAGGTTTCTGTTTAACTACAAAAATCCTAATATGTCTTCATTCAAACTTCTATTCATTCTTATTACTTAGTGTTTCAAGTCCAAAACCATTAGATTTTCCAATCCTGAAAGTCCCAAATTTTGAGAAACTTCCCTATTATTTCTGCTCAAAGTCTCCAATTCTTGCCTATGCTCATCTTCTAGCTTTTGATGGCTGTGGCATTCCTTGGCTTGTGGCCACAGCACTCCAGTCTCGGTCTCTCTAGTCACGTTGCTTCCTCCTCTACTGTGTGTGTGTGTGTGTGTGTGTGTGTGTGTGTGTGTGTGTGTGTGTGTGTGTGTGTGTGTGTGTGTGTGTATATGTGTAAGAGTTCTTGTAGCCTCCCTTCAGCATTTCTTTCACTTTCATCATGACAAATATTAGACAACAAAACCCTACCCAAACCAGATTTGGTCACAACTGAAACTCACAAGTTAATAAAAGGAGAAGCATATTCAGGGCTTCCAGCTATGAGGCTCTCAATCCCAGAATCCTTATTAATTAAGCACAGTTTCCTATTTTCTTAAGCTGCAGATGAGATCTTTCTACCCCTCCATGCCTCGATGTCTCCTTGAGGGCTTGGGAATTTATCAGATAAAACTGCTCAGCCTGGCTTCCTACTAAGAACTCAGAGTGAGAGGAGTTTTAAGGGCAGAACTCTGAGCCATGTCCTTGAGTGAAATAGTCAATGTCATCTCAACCCTACAGCTGCCTTATTAAGGAGGTAAACAAAGTGAAGGAGTGGGTTGGGGCTCTGAGAGGAGGAGGAATGAAGAGGACACCTGCTTCGTGCTCTGTTGTCTCAGGTAAAACAAACAAAAGCCCAAGATTTTCATATACATGAGGTTGTCTTTGTTGCAATATCTTATCAAATAAACTGAGTCTTTAATGTGCAGTATGTTTCCCGCCCCCTCCCAAACTTTTACTATCAAGAAGATGCAGTATCAAAGGACTGCACACACTCAATTTCACGAACCAATAAGCACAGCTGTTGCATCAATTGCCATTTCAGCTCCCTGGAAAAGAATGACAGAAGTTATCAGGAAGATGCTCATTACTGCCAGGCTTTATCTGATGGTAATGGAAACCTGGCCAGTCACAAACTGAAGCTTCCCAAATGAGGACCAGCTCTCAACTGAGAGAACAGGACTGGCTGCTCCCGGATAGTTCCCTGCACATTTTATTAGCAAGAACAGCCACAGGTAAAATTTCTCCTTCGTGCAGCTTTCCCTCCATTGGCTTCCTGGCTCAGCAGAATGCCAGTATTTCTGGTTCTGACGCCGATACCCAGTTCAGATATCTTGTGGTCGTGACCATACTCCGTGACCTGTGCCCTGGGCCATCACTGGAAGATCCAGGGAAGGGCTCAATCTTGCCCAGACTGAATCAGTCATTAGGCTGTCCTCTATGCCTAATAGTGAGGCCTGGGGACTGACATTTACTGGAGCTGAGTTGAGGTGACAGCAAGAGTTGAAGATAGAAAGGACATTAATTTCTGCTTCTGAGACTCCAGAATTGCACTAAGATCTTCTCTTCCAAACTCCAGGATGTTCAACTTTTTCTTTAATTTCATAAGCTTCCCTAATATCTCTCCAATGAATTCCTTTCTTTCTTCAAGCTAGAAAGGATTGGTTTCTGTTTCTTGCAACTTAAAGGAATCAAATTAATATTTCCTTTGGGATGTAGCTTAGAAACCACGAAGCTCATTATATTTTCAGCATATTGCTGAAAATGAGATCTAAATCCTCCTGGAGAAGGGCCTCAACATTTTCAGTATATATATTACCTTCCTTACACTCTTCTCACTTCCCCTGAATCTTAAAAACACATTTCAGGAGACTTGAAAATTTATCACTCTTCCTAGAGACTGGACCTGTTCCATATCAGAGTGCACTTGGAGTCGGGGATACCCAGCAGAAGACAGAATATTAACTGGAGCACAGGTTTAGAGAGAATCCTGTGTTCTGGATGCTTACCCAGAAACCTCTCCTGACACCCGCACCCCACCCCCACGTACCGCCCCAGGCAGCTTCACAACAAATTCCCCTTGAACCGCAGACAGTGGATTTCCAGCAAAAGCCACAAGCACGGCACCACAGTGACTTCTATGCCATCCAGTGAGCCACAGTCATGCCCTCTCCAATGAGGCCTGGATCTCAGTTCTGGAAGGGTCCTTTTCCTGGGGCTCTCAGCCGATCCTTACCTTTACTATTCTTGTACTCTAAGGTTTACTTCCCTCCTATTAATCAATCTCTCATTATATCCATCTTCTGTTATAGTTTATAATTTTTATACTAAACTTCTCTTTTAATAATCTCTGTGTAGTTTTTGTCTCCTAGTTGGAAACTGACTGGCTGATATAGTTAATATCATATATTAATATGATGGTTAATATTATGTGTCAACTTGACTGAGCCGCAAGATTCCCAGATATCTAGTTAAACATTATTTCTGAGTGTGTCCACGAGGATGTTTCCAAAAGAGATTAGCTTTTACATTGCTAAACTGATGAAAGCAGGTGGCGCTCCGCAGTGTCGGTAGGCACCACCAAATCTGTTGAGGGCCTGAACAAATCAAAAAGGCAAAGGAAGCTTGAATTTACTCTGTATCTACCCTTGGCACTCCTGTCTCAGACTTTCAGACTCAAGCTGGAATCTACATCATGCGCTGGTTCTCAGGCCTTCAAACTACACCATCGGATTCCTGGGACTCCAGCTTGTAGATGGCAGACCATGGGACCTATCAGCCTGCATAATCATGTGAGCCAATTCCTCATAATAAATTTCATTATATCTAGATATAGATATAAACCTCTATCTATCTTAAATAGAGAGATATATATAATAAATATCGTAATAAAAATAAATATATCTGTTGCTTTTGTATCTCGGGAGAACATTGACTAATATACCCCATTTTAGAGATGAAGAACTGAGGCTCAAATAAGGTAAATAAGACACCTATGGTCACACGACTAATAAGTGGAAGAGACAGAATTAGAATACCAGTTCTGTCTGACTACCAAGGCTGTCCTTCATGACCTGGAAATTCCCACAGCCCACACAATTCTGTACACATCCAGTAATTTAATGGAGCAACTGCAGATAATGCCTTTAGGCTTACTGTCTTCTAAACCGGTGCTCCTCAGGGCTGTTTACGGACCTCTGCCAGTTTACAAACTGTTTGCTACCAATGTGCAATGAGATAAGTACAAAAATTGAGTCTAAGCATGTAGAACATTTCATACTGCTACAACATCCAAGTCCATTTGTATTGTATTTTACAAAAGTATTAGGTCCACAACAAAGTAATAATTTTAAAAAATAGCTAAGTCCTTTCCCATAGATAGTTTTCTAAACCTTGGGCTCAATATTAAGTCTAAATGTACTTTTGTAGTTGTTGCTGCTCTTTGAATCATATGTTGAAAACCTCTTATCAGGGTGGGGATACAAGATGATTATAGCTGGTGTAACTGTTACAGAATATAGATGTGTAATAAAGCACATATGAGATTAATCATCTTTGCACAGTGTTTAAAAGTGGACAGATCTACAGAGGACTTACAGAACTTTTTTTGGACTTCACAATGTTTATCCATATTAGTATAAGCTCCAATGTATTCCCTGACTTCTCTATCAATAATCAGTTAAGGAAATTTCAAGTAAACAGTCTAGATAAAACATTAAGTAGATATATTAAGCCATATTAAATTATTTTGATTCAAGGTGTGGTATAAATATATAAATATATTCAAATATAATAATCTGAATATTATGTATGCCCCCAATTCTCAATATATTTCCTCTTAAAATTAGATTTTAATATATTAACTGGTCATCATATATTTACTGAGTGACAGCTTATATGCATGGACTGAGCTAGTCTTTGTATTGACACAGAAGTGATATGAGATGGCCTTGTGTAGTTTCTAATCTGACCCAAACTCAGAGAGTAAAATGGAAAAGCAGGGCTTCCCTGGTGGCGCAGTGGTTGGGAGTCCGCCTGCCGATGCAGGGCACACGGGTTCGTGCCCCGGTCCGGGAGGATCCCGCATGCCGCGGAGTGGCTGGGCCCGTGAGCCGTGGCCGCTGAGCCTGCGCGTCCGGAGCCTGTGCTCCGTGACGGGAGAGGCCCCAATAGTAAGAGGCCCGTGTACCGCAAAAAAAAAAAAAAAAAAAATGGAAAAGCAGCAATGGAAGTTAGCAGTTAACAAAGAGATTAAGTTCTGTGGAATAAATGACAAATACTCCAGAAGGTCAGAAAACAAAGGAATCAGTAAGTGCTGAGATGATGAGGCCATGGAAAAGGAGGCTTTGAGTTAGTCCCTGACCATATGCTGTGGCTAAAATGACCTGACCTGATTTGAGAAATAGCAAAAGCAGCACAAAGATGCCCAGACGTAGAAATACTGTAAACCCATACAATGTCGCAGAAATTACCATAGGGCAGCTCATGCACAGTGCAATTTGGAAAATGAATACTAGAGTCCAGTTGATCACCACCCATAGCACAGAGATCTTACCTTTCCTTTAGATTCTAATGGATATCACCATGGAAAGGAGAATGAGTGTTCTAGGTTTTCTTCTGCAGAAAATATAAAAGGCTTATGGCTTCAGTTTGGTAACTTTTTCTCTGGCTGATTCTCCTTGACTACTAAATAGAGGCATGATTTTAAGGGGGCAGGAAAAGATTTTTTTGGAGAGGGTTGGGATAAATTCACTTGTAATTCTACCTCTCTTACAAACATGTTGCATTTAACAGAATTCCCTGGCTGAAGGAATGAACTACCCCTATAATGATAGCTTCCCCTTAAATTTCTTCTTAAACATGCTTAAAAGAAAAAAAATATCTAAACACATTACATATAATCCTGTCGTCTTAATTAAAAGGCATTAGGGCTTCCCTGGTGGCGCAGTGGTTGAGAGTCCGCCTGCCCATGCAGGGGACACGGGTTCGTGCCCCGGTCCGGGAAGATCCCACATGCCGCAGAGCGGCTGGGCCCGTGAGCCATGGCCGCTGGGCCTGCGCGTCCGGAGCCTGTGCTCTGCAACGGGAAAGGCCACAGCAGTGAGAGGCCCACGTATCGCCAAAAAAAAAAAAAAAACCTTTTTCATGTTTAGATTTAGAATATTTGCCATTCTTGCTGTCAGGTTCTATTTTTTTTCTTAACTTATAATTAGTGCCTTTGCTTTTGCAACTGAAAGTTCTTTGCCCTTTGTTATTTACTCCTTTTCCACTGAAACAACCTAATAAAAACAAGTAACCAAACACATTAGAATTGTGCCCAGAATAAGGGTAAACAGGTTTTGAATGAAAATTTGAATTACTCCTCAAGAAGTTTAGGTCTTTGACATACATTACTTGACTTTTTATTTGGAAAAACATACTAACACTCTCTCAGAGATTATTAAAAAAGTTATTTTTTATCACAGAAAATTGAAAACATCAAAATAGAAAGTTTAAATGGTCATAATGCCACTTCCTGGAGACAATTTCATTTCTATATCCCAAAGAAGCTGAGCTGGACTTCCGGGGTGGTATCATCATTCAGAGTCTGTCTGTTACTGCTCACCCGAGATAGTCCTTAAGAAGGCTCTGATTCCCAGGAAATGTGACTCTCCATTCCTGCCATCTATAATTTGATGTCTTCAAAAAAATTCTACCCCACTCATCAGTCTCCCAACCGCAGAGAGTCCGAGTTTATAAAAACAATCATAAAGTAGAAAGGTACACCCTTTCAATCTGCTGTTCCCATACTGATTTGCTGTCCTTCAAATGCTGGCACTTTTCAAAACTACAAAATCATCCTCATTTTAGATAAATGTATCATATTCTATAAAAAGAAATGTTGTTACTTTCAATCTTAAGAAATCAGGTGGATTTTAGCCACTTTTTGATCAGTGGTTCCTGTAGAAATAAAACCATTAAGACAAAAAATTGTTCAGCCTTCGTGAAAATTAAGAGAAAATGTAGCACCCAATCGTATTTAATAAGCCTTAGGAGAAAGCATCCTGCTGACATAAGTCTATTATAGTTGTGTGTTGGAAAGATAAAGTATAAAAGTTAAAAAATTAGTAACATTCCTTGAAAATAGGATCATAGTGAAAAAAGGGCACTGATAAAAGATGATCCTGGTGAATAAAAGGTCTCTCAATTTATACCCTTACAGGTCCTGTCTCGTTATCTCTACTGAGAGCCAGAAGAGTGCTTCTAAGATATTTAACTGTTAACCATGAAGTTTCTGCTTAAACTCTCAGTAGTATAACCTTCAACCACAAAGCATATAAATATCACAAAGCTCATAAAAAATTCTGATTTATGAAATAAAATTCATTCCCATAATTTACAGAAGAGCACTCCAAGCGTTGTTCTTATTAACGCTTTTTATTTGAATATCGTTCCCTACCTTCTGCTAATCAGATACATCTTTGCATCTAATTTTCTCTGCAGATTCTAATCTAAGTGCACAACCAGAAGGCCGTTTTCTTCCACATTCCTTAAAACTAGTCTGCAGTTTCACTGGTCTGCATATTCATTAAGCAAATAATTATCGAACACCTATTTTGTGCCAGGTAAACACAGTCAGCTCTTTTCCCCAACACTAAATTTATTTAAATTTATAGACTATCTATCCTGATATTATGTTCTTCCTCCTGTTTAGGGATTGAAATATGGTGATACAAAATTAAATTGCCTCTTTTTAACATCCTTACTCGGCAAAATAAAATGCTAACAACCCAGTGCCACTCTCCAAATTTGTATTTGCAATATTATTGCTCCATGAAATCCAAAACAGCTACACGACTGATCTCGCTGCTTCCCATCATCCCCAGACTATGTCAATTTATTGCTATATTTTCAGCATCTAAACCTGTGACTTCCAATTTATGTTTATTGAATACATGATTACTGGATGGAAGGATGGACGTATCCATCTCTTTGAGCCAGACAAATTACTGATTGAAAAGACCCAAAGTTGGACTAAACCAGGGAACCAAGATGTGCCAGATGTGTCTAAATGGACCACCATCCATTAATAATAATAATAATAGTTATCATCATTATTATTAACTGCTTAGCATATGCTGTACTGCTCTCAGTACTTTGTGTATGCTAACTCATTTAGACTCCAAAATGAATCTAAAGAAAATAGTTTTATAACCCCATTTCACAGAGAAGAAATTGAATTCAAGGAGAAGATAAGAAACATGTTTAAGTGGAGGAGTCCCAGATTCCACTCTTAATGGCTACACTATGCTGCCTCCCTTTAACAAGAAAACAGTAAGAAAATAAAACAGAAAAGAGTACAGAAAATTCACCAGCGACCTCCATCCAGTCCTCATCAAGCTCACTCTCATGTGGCATGAGCTGCAAATTCTAACTCATGGCAATGCTACTCTATATTAATCATAACATCAAGCAGCATTTTTATTTATTTGCAAATGTTATGAGTCATAACATGAAGCAACACTTATTTCCAAATTTTCTGCTGTGTTTTTTTAGATACATCCCTCAGAATCCATTCTATCCTTCACAGGGCCTAGCATTATGTCATGTTCATAGTAGGCACTCAAAAATCCTTTTTGGATTTGACTAAATTATTTTGGAGTTGCTAAGGTTCGAATCTCACAGGTGCATTCTGCAAACCCACACAACTGAAGGAATAAGATTAAAGCACAAAGAAGCAGAGGGACAATTCCTGACATAATGGAACAACTTGAGGGATTAAAACAAACATGTATAGAAATCACCTGAGGCTCTGAAAACTTGATTAATTATTTCAGGAAAATACACCAACCCCGACAAAGCTTTGAGCAAAAGCTTCATTATGCGGTACTTGGCACATTGAAAGTACACCATTAACAGTACTTCTTAACCAACGGCTGCTCCATGTTACATAAATTATTGTCATGACAACTATTCCTTCAACAATAAAACTATGAAAACCACAAGACAGATTAACAAAGCCTTATCATTTGCTATTCACAATGAGTTTAATGTTTACCCCTCAGCAGTCATCACAGACAAGGCATCTGTGTAGCAGTGCAGACGCTCCCCAACTTAGAAACGAGGTGCTCCAAAAGAACACGGGAAGTGGGCTGTTTGAACTCCAGGAGGCTTTGTCCCCTAGAGGCAAACAAATAAATGTGGGCTGGAGTTCTACACGTGTCCACAAACACCTAAATTACTCATGATTTGGTTAAAATGCACAATATTGGGAGAGGGGGAGAAAATATCATGTCTGTATTCCTAAGTAAACAACAGGAAAGGTAATAAGACTGAGGAAAGAAACTCAGTCTGAAAAAGAACCCGTGGACAGTGTCAAGGGCTTCAAGGCTGAACACACTGCTTTCTTACTTCACTCTGTTAATGAACTTCATTTCCAGCCCTCTCTGCTCCTGTCTCACAGACTTTTCTCTCTTCCTCAATCTTTCCAGGCTCCTCTGAGCCCAGGATCTCTGACCTGCTGCTGCTTCTGTCTCTGAAGCTCTTCTCCTCCACCCACCTTCCCCACATCACCTGACTACCCCTTACTCATCTTCAGATCTCAGACTAAGGGGCCATCCAGCTGAGATCTGACCCTTCTAAGAACACAGCATAGCATCCTGGGCTGAGAATTCATGCATTTAATCTCTATCATAATTATTAGGAATTAGTACAGTTACTTATTCTGAGTATTTCTTTAACCCTGTCTCCCCAACTAGAGACAAGCTCCATGATATCAGGGACACTGCCTGTCCTTGTCACCTCTATGCCCACATTACATAGCACAGGCCATGCTCAATAAATATTATTTGTTGTGTTCATGTATTTTTTAAAGCAATCCTCCCTTTTCTTGATAAAAATGTAATATTCACATGATTCTTACACCATGATATAGTGTGAGGATTTTGTCTTAGAAATGCAACACAGGAAGAGAAAAGGAATCTTCCTTAGAGGGCTGCAAGGAAGGAAGATTAGATTTTTTTTACAGTGAAATAAACATTGGAGAAAACAGTCAAAAGAAATCAGCTAATATATCCTCTGAATGCTCTCATTTCAGAGAGAGGAAGCAATCGGTAGGGAAGAAATCATTGCATTATACAGTTTCTAGAACTGACCAGAAGAAGTATCATGCAGATAGGCTAAGGATGTCTGAATCAGGGAGAGGGTTTACAGGGTAGAATGAAGGCAAGACACATCTGGCAATTCTTGTGTTTAGTACAAACACAAATTAAAGGTTTGTAGCTCAGGAAATGGCTTTTCAGGGAAGTATTCTTTTGACTTGGAAAATATAGTTTAGCTTAACTTTTTTTCTTTTTTTTAACATCTTCACTGGAGTATAATTTCTTTACATTGTTGTGTTAGTATCTGCTGTATAACAAAGTGAATCAGCTATATGTATACCTATATCCCCATATCCCCTCCCTCTGCGTCTCCCTCCCACCCTCCTTATCCCACCCCTCTAGGTGGTCACAAAGCACCGAGCTGATCTCCCTGTGCTATGCGGCTGCTTCCCACTAGCTATCTATTTTACATTTGGTAGTGTATATATGTCAAGGCTACCCTCTCACTTTGTCCCAGCTTACCCTTCCCCCTCCTCGTGTCCTCAAGTCCATTCTCTATATCTGTGTCTTTATTCCTGTCCTGCCCCTAGGTTCATCAGAACCTTTTTTTAGACTCCATATATATGTGTTAGCATACGGTATTGGTTTTTCTCCTTCTGACTTACTTCACTCTGTATGACAGACTCTAGGTCCATCCACCTCAACACAAATAACTCAATTTCGTTCCTTTTTATGGCTGAGTAATATTCCATTGTATATATGTGCCACATCTTCTTTATCCATTCATCTGTCGATGGACACCTAGGTTGCTTCCATATCCTGCCTATTGTAAATAGTGCTGCAATAAACATTGTGGTACATGACTCCTTTTGAATTATGGTTTTCTCAGGGTATATGCCCAGTAGTGGGATTCCTGGGTCATATGGTAATTCTATTTTGTTTTTTTTGTTTTTTTGGACAAATTTTTTTAATTATTTATTACCTGACATTTTATTTTTCGCCAACTTTTTACTATGGGAAAATTTCAAGCACATAGAGAAGGGGAGCCCATTGTACAACTCCCCCCGTCCACCCCTGAAATCCCATAACCGCTAACATTTTGTCATATCAGCTTTATGTGTGCATACTGTTTTGGCTGAATTATTTATTTTATTTTATTTTTTTTAACATCTTTATTGGGGTATAATTGCTTTACAATGGTGTGTTAGTTTCTGCTTTATAACAAAGTGAATCAGTCATACATAAACATATGTTCCCATATATCTTCCCTGTTGCGTCTACCTCCCTCCCACCCTCCCTATCCCACCCCTCCAGGCTGTCACAAAGCACCGAGCTGATCTCCCTGTGCTATGCCGCTGCTTCCCACTAGCTATCTACCTTACTACGTTTGTTAGTGTGTATATGCCCATGACTCTCTCTCGCCCTGTCACAGCTCACCCTTCCCCCTCCCCATAACCTCAAGTCCGTTCTCTAGGTCTGCGTCTTTATTCCTGCTTTACCCCTAGGTTCTTCATGACATTTTTTTTCTTAAATTCCATATATATGTGTTAGCATACGGTATTTGTCTTTTTCTTTCTGACTTACTTCACTCTGTATGACAGACTCTAGGTCTATCCACCTCATTACAAATAGCTCAATTTCGTTTCTTTTTATGGCTGAGTAATATTCCATTGTATATATGTGCCACATCTTCTTTATCCATTCATCCGATGATGGGCACTTAGGTTGTTTCCATCTCCGGGCTATTGTAAATAGAGCTGCAATGAACATTTTGGTACATGACTCTTTTTGAATTTTGGTTTTCTCAGGGTATATGCCCAGTAGTGGGATTGCTGGGTCATATGGTAGTTCTATTTGTAGTTTTTTAAGGAACCTCCATACTGTTCTCCATAGTGGCTGTATCAATTTACATTCCCACCAACAGTGCAAGAGGGTTCCCTTTTCTCCACACCCTCTCCAGTCTTTATTGTTTGTAGATATTTTGATGATGGCCATTCTGACCAGTGTGAGGTGATACCTCATTGTAGTTTTGATTTGCATTTGTCTAATGATTAGTGATGTTGAGCATCCTTTCATGTGTTTGTTGGCGATCTGCAAATCTTCTTTGGAGAAACGTCTACTTAGATCTTCTGCCAATTTTTGGATTGGTTTTTTTTTTTTTTGATAGTGAGCTTTAACTTATTTTTTAACTTTTCTTCATTCATTTAATAATTTTTTTTCCCGAGCACCTGCTATATTACCAAATCCTGAGTTAGGTCTCAAAGGTACAAGATTTCGGGCTTCCCTGGTGGCGCAGTGGTTGAGAGTCCGCCTGCCGATGCAGGGGACACGGGTTCGTGCCCCGGTCCGGGAAGATCCCACGTGCCGCGGAGCGGCTGGGCCCGTGAGCCATGGCCACTGAGCCTGCCCGTCCGGAGCCTGTGCTCTGCAACGGGAGAGGCCACAACAGTGGGAGCCCCGCGTACCACAAAAAAAAAAAAAAAGGTACAAGATTTCCCTTGCCAGAAAGAAAGGGAAAATGTGAACCAGGTCAAGAGAGCTGCCACTGGGCAGAGGTGACTTTTAAGCTGAGGCTGAGTGAAAGGAGTTTGTCTCTCCAACAGAGAAGGAAAGGTGTTCCTGGATGAGGGAGAGAAGAGCGCATGCAAGGCACGGAGAGAGCCTTTGGCATGTTTGAGAAAAGAGCAGCGGTTCTCCGTGGCTGGAATAGAGAATGCATATTGTGGGGAAGCAATGAGCTTAGACAAGAAGGGCTAGATCTCGAGGAGTCTTGTAAGTCATGAGCTTAAAATTCCCTCACGACTAATGATATTCAAAATCCTTCTAAACACAGACATATTCTTTGAGAAAATCTTATACCAAAGTCCAACCTATAAAGTAGAAAAGAACATAGCTGTCCTGGGCTGCTGAGCGGCCACCTGACCCCTCACCTCCAACCTCCACACACAGCCTAAGGTCCTTCCTTGAAGACCCCAGACCTCTGAACACTCCTGCTGTGGACAGTGCAGAGTTGTTTGGGCAGGGCAGGTGCTCAATAAATAAATCAGCTAGAGTCACATGATCAAATGAGGCTTTCACTTGTCACTCTAATTTTTGCTTTTGAGATTACTCTGACTGCAGTGGGGAATGAACAGGAGATGAGAGCCTGGCACAGCAAGGGGCAGGCATGTCAATTAGCAATCCAAGTGTGGCAGGATAAGAGACGGCAGTAGAGTCTTGTTTCAGCCTCACAATATTTTCCCCACCCTCCCTGACATTACCCCTCTCTGTGGGGCTCTAGGGTTGCAAGGGAGAAATATGTGATTGCTCCTACAGCAGAAGATGCCTTCTGACTTCCTCAGCTAAAGTGTAAACCACAGCTGGTTCCAGGAAGAAGAGAGGTCTGAAGAGGCAGAAAGAAGAGACCTTCCCAAACTGGAAGGAAGCCTAAGGTGAGTATAGACCAAAGGTTTCATGGGTCTGAAGCTTAAACAATTGGAGAGATCTTCTAAAAAAATGAAGTTATGAATACAAACTTAGATTTTAAAATAAATTAAGGAGAAATCACACAAATTACAGATTTTAAAGGCATTTAAAAACAGAAAACATCACAAATCCATTAATATAATACTTTTATTGATGAACTGCCCTACACACCCATTTGACACTGCTTTTGCTTACACTTCCCAGCTGCATACTCTTCAATGATTTCTTCATATAACAATTGTGTCTTTTCTACAGAAAAGGTAGATAATTCAGCATTTCTTCTAGCATGGTCAGTTGCCTTTTGGTGTATTATTATCTTTGGTTATTTATTTAAATTTTAGAAAATTTTCTTTCCGTTTACTCTTTTTGGTAATACCATGTAAATTTTGAGAATTGTTGTCAAATTCAGGAAACCTCTATCAAGTCTTATGCGTGAGCTGGAAGACTTCAGGTCATTTCAAGGTTTCTTTTGCTGTGACAAATCTTACTCTTTTGATTGATGACACCCAGTGACCAGTTTGTCATGCTGCTGTCTTCATTGTAGTGCTGCATTATGCATTTATAATATGATCAATGAAGTCACTATTTTATGTCAAAACAGCAAGAAATTTAGATTGTTTTCCAGTGTGTTCGTATGAGTCACTCCTCTTCATTAACTGGATTATTAAGCAATCCAAAGGCATATTCATTATCTCTGTGTATCACTTCCTCTCACACAGAAAATTTTTGGCTGGCAATAGAATTAAAAGTTATTCATAGGGTTTCAGTGTGAAGAGTAGCATACATAATAGCCAACCAATAACATCTGGTGAAGACATGACAATAAAGAAGTAATATTTGGCATCTGTTTTACTTACCTAATGCTTCATTTTTACACATTTTCCCATTATTTGATTCTGAGAAAATGATTTGGGATAATTGAGTCACATTTACTTTTTCATTTTGACTTTTTTCAATGTGCTCATACAAAACTGAATCAAATCTAGTGATCTGTTCAATAATTCTCATGATTTCAGTAATTATCATTATTTAAAGAACACCACTTTTCATTGTACCCTCTAAAGAGCAAATCCCATTCACTTAAACATTAATAGGCATAAGTACTCTTCTAAATGCTTAAAAATAATACTAAACATTGTCAATAAAACGGTTCTCTCTTCTCGGTTCTTCAAGGTGTTCATCTACTGCACTTGTATTTGACTGACGTGTAATTCAAGTACCTTCTTGTCTGTCGAGTCCTCCTGCCTTTCAGGAAGTTAAGTCTAACTTATTGGAAACACTTCATAAATTATACAATATATTCAATGTCTTACCTTGGACTCACTAGCTGGAATCTTATAACAGTTGGAATATTGTTCTTGTTGTTGTTGTTCATAATATCTACTTGAAAAATATTTCTAGTGTCTGTTGTATGTTCTGTTTAATTCTCTGTAAATATTACCGGCATCATGATTTTGGGAAAAACAACAACAACAGCTTTCTTTTATTAAACAGTGCTATCAGGACAAACATGATACATATCAAAGTCAATGAACTTTCCCAATAAAGATGTTATTGAAAACCCTGCATGCTCCGGTGATCATACAAATTTTTAGTTTCAGTTGCAATAAGAGTGTTTTTGGCGTGCCAAATTTTGTCTTTTTGTGTCAAATTATCTTTTGCCAAAACAGTCCGTTACATTTTTTGGCTTCCACTAGAATACTCTCTTCCCATAGTACCTGAATTTATGTGTAATTAATAATTCTGAGTAACAATGTATTTAATTTATCTGAAATTAAGGCATATAAAAAATTCAAATTTATCTTTAGTCTGCTGCCACACTGTAGGGACCTATGTCGTTGTATAATATTTCTCTAATATAAAATATATTAACATATCAATGAATACGTGTAGGAGCTCTGTCACTGGACCACTTGTTTCCTGAGGATGTTTGGCTATGTTGGTGGCAATTTTGCAAGCCAATTCATCTGCAACCCCCAGATGACTTCAGGGCAACATGCCTCAAATACACTAAGATATGAGCTAATGTGTTGGGATGAAAACAACGTGATTTCACACGTAGAATACTTAATATTTAAAGTACTGCTATAGATTTATGTTCTACAAATATAGAAATTTTGACAAATAATGTTTTTTATGATTTTCATTTTAAAAAGAAAATGAACGTCACATTTATAATGGTATATAATGTATCAACAAGTATATTTCCTTATGGAGAATTCTAACTAGGCATTAGTAGGAATTGCTTCAACACTAGCATCTGATGACTGGGAGAATTTCCCATAAAATAACTGCTGGTTCCCAACTTTTCAAACCTCGTCTCTTCTCCACTGCCCACATATTTCCAGTGCCTTAGGATATATTTATATCCCAACCAACCTGTGGTCCTGCACCATTGTTTCACGAAGCTGAATGAGTCCTGGGAGGATTCCTGGAAGCCAGTCCTATACTACACCTACCGCTAGCAACAACATAATCACACACAGAAGGCCCTAAACATGATCTAAACAAATTAAACATTTCCTCCACTCAACTTCCATATAGTGTGATTTCCAAAATGCCAGTAAACACCAAAGCCACCGAACATGAGATGGAATCAGAGTGGAGACAGTAGTCCTCACTGATCATGGTTAAAATACATGATCATATGAATACACTGCCTGGGTCCTTCTGATAACCTCAGAAGGGCCCCTTGAGAGTGAGGCTCCTTGAAGCAAGTTTTAATTAGCTTTATAGTAAATCCACCTCCTGCCACAGGAATAGAACATCAGGGTCAGAAAGCAAAGGGAGCGTGCCCTTGAACACCTCCAAGGAGAAGGACTAAGAAGTGTTCCTGACGAGGCTGCATTCTTGGCATCAAAACATTCCCTTGCCAAAATGAGACATGGAAGCCACACAGTCACTGACTTTTAAGGACCTCAGAAGCTTGAAGAGCTGCATTCTCACAAAAAACCAGAGGGGACACTTCGAAGTTAGGTTTTTTGCTGTTGTTATTCTTGTCATCTCTATTGCCACTGTTGCTGTTTTCTAATAAACTGGAAACTCCCTAGTCCCCAGTAATGACCAGCTTCTCACCAGCCTAACAGGACAGGGGCTCAGAATATACTTTATTTGACAATAAAGAAATATAACACATCTTGCATGCCCAAGTTGAGATTATGGTTGCAAATCCATGCCCATTATTGTCTCATTATTTCATGTGAGATACTTATTATTTCTACCATCTCAGTAATCAGAGAGGTTAAAACAAACGTGTATCATTATAGATAGAGGTATGACACTAGCTGAGGAAAGTATTAAGGCATTATTTTCATTGACAATAATTTCAAAGGACAGTCCATGACACCCTAAAGATATTTATTCATATTCTCATTTTCAGAAGCAGTGTAAAAAGTGACTGCCTTTCAATTCCGTAGTTATATATTTTCTTAATTGTTTAGGACAAAAATTAAGGTAAAAATATTTCACTGAAAACAAACAGTGTTCCGCCTTGCACCTGGGTTTTTCCACAATCCCCTGCTGCACGGTAATCAGAGACCCTAATGTGGTCTTGCACCTCCATGAAAATTTCTGGATAGAATCGCCATGTATACAAAGCTCCCCTGGTTTCCAACCAACATTCAGAAAACAGTGAGCACTGCATGCATGGCTTCTGCAAAGAATACTGTGAACTACTGTTACAGAAACTGATGCCTGACAAATAATCAGTTCCCTGAAAATGACCTAATTTAGTTGAGTTCCTAGCACTGAATAAAATGAGATTATGTGTTTGCTGGCCAATCTGAAATGTGAAATATGTTGAGTTATTCCCGCGTGTGACATGCAAAATCCTTTCAATCTGTGACTGGTATGATGCTGTGAATGTGTAAGATTGGGTGAGAACTCAGAGAAGGAAAAAGGGGGCGACATAGACACTGCCACTCCAACTTCCTGGAGGGAAAATAAATTGCAAGTGTCAGAATCAAAATAAACTGGGCATAGAACAGGACGTCAGATATGTTTATTTTGAAATATAAGTCCCAGTTCTATTCTGCCACAGGGTACAAATGTGTTGATTTTTCATTCAAATTAAAAGGAATTGAGCACCACTTCTGTGCCAAGTGCTATCCTGGGCACTGGGGATGCAGCAATGGGCAAGAAAGACACAGCCCTCGCTCTCTGTCCTGCCACGAAGAGCCAACTCAGGGCTTGTCTGAGAAGGACAAGCTCTTGACGTGGTGTGTGTTCTTCTCCTAGTCACAGAGAAATCCGCAGGGAGACCAAAACGGCAATCATCAGAAACAAAGCATCCACCTGAAATTATTTAGAACCAAATAGAGCAAACAGCTCTATGGATTTTTTAACACTGAAACCCATAATTCAAATAAATAAATAAATTCGGCTTCTGAGGTCTTGAGACATTTCTTCAGGAGTCCGCATTACAAGGTAAGGTCCCTGTGTCCACGTACTCCTCTCCCACACACTTCAGAAGCCCCGCTAACATGCGTCAGACCAGGATGCCTTTAAACATCCCGTTCATTAAAACTCCAGATTCTGGGTCCATGCTCTTCATTGTCGCTCACTTTCCCACGAGGCTTCGCTACAGATGGAGAATTCACTCCTCACACAGACCTGAATGTGGCGGGCAGCACAATCAAAAGAAATTTCTCATCCCAAATTAATAAATTACCATTTTATTTCTTAAATGTGGACATCACTCCCTCATTCAACAAATTTTACTGAGTTCCTACAATGTACCAGGTGATGCTGTAGATGTTGAAGCTGTGAGAGTGAACAAAGCAGATGAATTTTAAGTCCTCTAACAGCCTACATTTTCAGCTTCAGAAATAGCAGTTTCTCCGCTCTTCAAGGCATTATGGGACTCAGACAATGGTATGAAAAAATCCACACTGGAACAATGAATTGTCCTATTTCATCAATTCTAAGATGCACATGTTTTCACCTGTTAACATCTCTGAAACCAAAGTGCATCCTACAGTGAGCAGATTCTCAGTCACTGCCATTATGGTGACATAGTTTGTGAGGGAATAAAAAGATCCCTTGATTATTCTGATAAGATCAAGAAAGCACCAGTACACAAACAATAACTAATAATAATAGTAGGCAAACCTCACATTTCACTGACTAAAGATAATAAAAGATTACTTCTCTCTCAGTGCAATGCTAGCATCCCATTTTGGATAGCTCTCCTCCAAGCACTAATTTAGAAACCAGATTCACAGTGAGCGCTCTCCAGTCCAGGACTCTCAGTGTTTCCCTGTGGGTCTTTACCATCTGGCCGGGCAGAAGGGAAAGAGTATGGAAGACCACATGTGGGAGATCATGTGTGGGCCAGGAAACAGCCTGTGTCACATCTGCCAGTATTCCATTGGGCAGAACCCAATCACATGGACTCGCTAACCTGCCTTCTCACTGAGTCGCCTGGGCCCTGATAGAAAGTACAGTGACCGCGCCCAAGAGCAAAAATCAGACTCAGCCATGGGAATCTACAGATCCTGGATCCTGCTAACCCCAGGGCAGAAGTACGAAAAACAAGAAGCTCATCAAATATGTTTCACTTGCTTAGAATACTGAGTTTGTAAAAGCTCTTTCGTGTTTTCACTCTCACTCCTCAAAATAAATTTTTGGGATTGGTATTTTTAGGCAAATGAAGGATGAAGACACAAAAGAGTTACTTATTTGCCTGATTCTACATGGTATAAGTAGAGTGAACATATCATTTATCTTTTAAACCAGGACACTTTTGAGAAGGAAAGGGAACACTCTTAATAACTGCACTGGAGAGCAGATATAAATTGGGACAATCCCGGGCAAACTGAGATGTATTGTCCTCTACTTACCAGGGGCAGAGTAAGGACTTAAGCATAGAGCTCCAGACCCTGAGTCTGATGTTCTTTCCTCTACACTCTATCTGGTCTTTCAGTCTAATTGAATCGAAGAAATTCTTATGGAAAACAGTACGTAGTCCATTCTAGGGAACTATGTTATAATTGAGCCTTTAATGATTGCAAATAATATGTTTGCAAGATTTAAACCAAGCCCGAAAGGTGCAGTAAAAGTCACAGGTGTTTAATCCATACAAATTAAACAAACTGGGCTTTAATTGGTTTTACAGTAAAAACCAAGGGGAATATAGATTTAATGGATTCTGTTTTATGCATGATGAAAGAAATTGGACACAGGATTCCATGCTGTGGCCAGTGATTCACGTGCACAAAGGGAATCTGCCAGCAAGTGTACGTGTGTGTGGTAGAAACATTTTCCCCTGGACTTGTGAGCAGAGTGATCATATAATTTATCATCCAAATCACAACACTTTTAAGAGTGAAATGGGATTCTAATAATAATTATGTCAGGGGAACAGACATAAATTTGGGCTGGCCAGGGCAAACCGGGATACATGGTCATCCCGTAAAAGAGGAGGGGGCTTTCTCCTCTCAGGGATTTTCTCCCTCATCCAGCCTGGACAGGTTCTAAATGGGGCTGCAGGGGAGACACTAAAAGTCATGGCTACTTCACCGGTCCACCTTTCTTTTTAGAAAAAAAAACTGTAGTTAATGAGGGTTTCCCCAGAAAATGCAATATTTCCTTTTCCTTAATTAACATACTGACCAGAAACCTCTCTGATTTCTGTAATTATAGGAAGAACTCTAGATGGTAAGGCAATCACAATTCCTGAAAATGCTTTTGCTTGCAGATAGTGCTTATTTATTGTTTAATGTTTACTTGTACTATTAATAATATGTCTGCACTAAATTATAACAATGTTACATAAAAATAACTATTTCATCCAATAACGGTGCCTGAATGATTCTTAGGAAATAAGCTACCAAATATTGAGGGAAATGACCAATTGTTGGATTGAACACGTAGGCCTATTTAACCCAAAGATTAATCCAAACAACTTACTTGCATATAACAATGCCCAGATCAGTACCTACTTTCTTTGCCTTTTAGTTCTTAAATAAGTAATATTTCACCCAGAAGCCATTCAATGAAATATCAATAGGAAATTTTATGTAAAAAAGACAATTAATCTTGATATTGATACAACTGCAGAAACTGGGCATTCTTTCCACATTTTTTTTCAATGTGCAGCTCACTTGGAAGTCTGTAAATAGAAGCCCCCTACGCCCAGAACAATTTTCAGTCATAGCTTGCCTGGGTCTGATCATGCCAGGAACCAGAGCAAGGGTCCTTGGGGTCTTACCAACTGTACTCCTAGCGGCCTCTGGGGAGAAACCAGAGATGTGAGCCATTTGAGCCTGTATTTGATTTGGGCCAGGGTACGATCATCACCTGTGCTTCATGCTGCCACTGGGCACACAGATGCTACTCTGAATTCTTGCAACCATTATGCACCCAAAACACTCATGGACTCAAGTGTAAATAGAATAAGATATAGAAACAGCCCCCAAACACTATGTACCCAAAACACTCAAAGATTCTAATGCAAACAGAATAGGATATGCACTGCAGTGAAAACAGATGTCTAACATCATTATTATAGGGATTACAATAATAATAGGGACCGTCCTTATTCCTCCGTTGTGCTGATGTTTCTTCTATCAACTTTAACTTTAAATGTTAGGCCACTGCTGGTTCCTTAGAAGCTAATGAAAGGACTTGCACTCATGGAACCTCCACTTCTCCAGGAGCCAACGACCTAGGGAACTCTTCCCTCTGAATGCACACAGCAGCGATGTGACAGTGATTTTTGCATGTGCCAGAGCACACTAAAGTTTATGTTTATGTTTGTGGAGATGCTTCTTTGGTATGTGTTCCAGTTATCCTTGCAGTGAAACAGACGGTCATTAATTTAGTAACATAAAACAATGACCATTTTATTATGCTTACAGATTCTGTAGGTCAAGAATTAGGAAAGGGCACAGTTGGGACAGTTTTTCTCTGCCCAACAATGTCTGGGGACTCAATCTGAAAGACCTGCATGGCTGAAGGGAGGCATCACTGGGGCAAGAGGATGCTTCCAAGGTGGATTCTTCACTCACATGTTTGGTGCCTGGGCTGAGCTGACTTAAAGACTGGTTCAACTAGAACTGTTGAACAGAGCATCTACAAGTCGTTCTCCATATGGTTTGAGCTTCTGGTAGCACGGAGAATGGGTTCTGAGTGGAATTTCCTAGAAAGAGAGAGTTCTAAGCCCAGGCAGAAACTCCACCAGCCTCAGATATCACCACCAAACCTGTAACTGTTGTGATAAATGCACCCAAATTTACATGGAAAGGACCCAGACTACACCTCAGAATTTAGAGACCATGTTTTAAAACTGCAATGTATGATACAGCAAGTGTGTCCCTTTTTCCTTCATTATTATGAGACTTGCATCTGGGGCTAGCCAATAAAACCACTGCAGTAACAGCTACAAATTAAGCTTTATTTTTAAATATTAAGCAAGCTAAGAGATGACTCGTGTAGTAGAAAAAATATTGTTGCCAGTAGTTTTGCCGCTTTGAAGATGGTAAGTAGAGCTGAGTATACACAGAGTCGAGAAAATACTGAATCCAAATCACCCACTCAGGACAATGACGGGGCAGGACTCACGCAAGACCTGCCATGGGCCATTGTTAGACGAATGTTTTGCCCACTTTCTCCTGTCTACTCCACTAATAGCAGAAATTCACTTGCAGCCCAGCCCAGTGAGACATGACTCCATAACCAAAGATGGATACCACCACTGCTTCTTAATTAACCCCTACCCCAATCTTCAGTCTGACAGTCTCAGCACTCATTGGCCTCTGTTCTTAGACTAGTTTTGGGGTAAAAATAACGTTCTATGATGACAAATAGTTAAGTGGTAACAGGAGCTTAAAATGAGGGAACTATTATTACAGTCTTCATTCTTGGTGTCTAGGATGCTGGAATTTGATAATCCTTTGGTTTTTCATAGTACTTTATTATTACTGGTGGTGGTGATGGTGGTATTTGACCGGGGTTTTAATGGTGACCGAAATAACTGGGTTGGTCCCCTTTTTCATTCTGGTCATAGAAAAGTATTCCAGAGAACAGAGAACAGCACTCTTCCTCTCCTCTCCCTTGCTTTTCTATCCCATCTAACAAGTAAAACGCAACCCTGTTCTTCTTGGTCCCAATCCATGGGAAACTGATGGAGAAATTCAAAGGACTGTGAACGTTCGTGATTCAAAGGTTTGTGTTTTCTGTGAGTTCCAGCTCTGCCCTTTACTATCTGTATCACCTTATGCAACTATCTCAACCAGTTTCCCCGTCTGAAAAAACAATGAGAAAAGTAATATGTACTTTATATGGTTGTGGTGAGGTTATGCATGTAAAGCGCTTAGCATATCATAAATGTGCAGTAACCCAGGCAGTGTAACTGTTCTTAGCTACTATGTCTCTAGTCCCAGCTGGAGCTGATGATTCTGTTTCCTCCTCCAGTCTGCATGATCACAACTTTGAAACTTCATTTCTCTCTAAAACTTTATCATTTCCATGCTTACTCTCAGCTAATTACTTCTGAATGTACAGAGGAAATCTTCCTCCTGGGGGGACTCAGATATTCCCAAAGGCCCAGGCTGCCCTAGGGTTTAGAGTCCTAGGTGGGAGATGCAAATTCCTAACATCTCCCTTTTTCTCTGCCCCGCCTTCCCCACACACACATGTACATGACACGGAGTATGGCAAAGAGACACAGAAGTTGGCCTGGCCCTCGTCAAGAGCTGCCATTCCCCTGCCAAGCTTCCCCTTGAAAAGGGCCAGCTTATGCTAGAGATGCTTTCAGTGATTCAAACTGCCAGGAATGTGGGAACCAGATCAGAACTTATTCTGCTGATAGTTTCCTACACAAACCACAACATGTCTGAGTTCACACTTACCAGGGACAATGGACAGGCTGCATTCCAGCTCTAATTTCCCATCATTATAATGTTTTAATACTTCTGAGCTGTGGCCAGGGGTGTTTTGGAGCTCACTTATGCCAGCTCACAAGCTCTGATTAATAACTTTTCAGGAATTTTGTGAGCAGCTGTCATACATAGGCATTATTGAAAATTACTTTATGTAAACTTACATATTAAAGGAGTCATATTAAAAATAAAGACAACAAATACTCAAAATGCATCACATCCTAATTATTAAACTACATTTTTCTATTATCTATGCCTTTGAGGTTATTTATGCCTATTCTATCTGTATGTTAGGAAAAATTTATGATGCTGTGCTAGTGCATATCATTTGTAGCTTTAAATTGATCATGGTGGCTACCAATCAGAGCTTGATATTTTTTGGTGTTGTTGATTGTCTTGACATGAGAAGTAATGGAGAAAATGTTAATAATGCAGATTAAACTCATAAGTGTCTGTAGCCATTACAATGTGAGTAGCACAAAAAATTGAGGACTATTGTCCCAGTATTTGGAGCAAAGAAGTTGCTCAATCACTGACACACTAATGAAGTTCTGATAAACAACTTCACTGTTTCACTTTCATTTCAGTCTTACTTATTAATATAAATAAAAATATCATTCATATCAGAACTGTACTCATTCATCAATTACAACCTTAGGTTGGCTATATACAAATAGAGTTCAGCAAAAATCAACTACAGCACTCCGAACTGGCTATATGGCATTAACAATAAAGAGTATTTTATATTTTATTATTATTTGTCAATTGTGTGCTACACATCCTTTATATCAGTAAAATTTATAATGCACTTATGTACATATATATGTACAAATATTTTTTTTCCAAAAGACTGTTGTTAAACATTTACTAGCACACTACTGGTGCTGTGACTGTTTCTATTAATTCCTTATAGAAGGGTCAGACAGAGCTCAGAGAATTTGAATCTGTTTTCACATGCCACATTTAGGGGTTTCCAGGATTCTCACAGTATTGATCTTTATTTCTTCAAATATTCAGGATGGCATCTTTGCCTTATTCACAGCATGAGGAACTTTCAAGATGAATGATGCTTTCACATGAGTATGTTTATTATAATTTTATACCAATAGATTATATAAATATGTAGGCTAATATTGAAACTTTAACTTTCTTTCATAGATTTATTGCATCTGTGATCATATTTTTCCTAAGAAGTTTGCTTGCATAACAGTAATAGAAACTTGCATTTCTCTGCTTTATATTTCTCATGATAACAAGCTCATCATGTATGATTTCACTAAGTCACTTAACTGGGAGTACAGATTACATTTCACTATAGTTGTTTGAGTTACAGAGTGTTAGGTTTTTACCTACTAACCACACAACTTAATAGGAACACCCTATTTAATGACACTCCAGGGGAATCTGAAAAGGGCATGCCTCTCTCTTAGCTTTTTTTTTGCACATAGGTCCGTTGTTCCCAAATGGAAATGAGCAAAATGTTTGATGGTTTTTAAATAGTTGGTTATAAATAAGTCTCTTGATTTTAATTTTGAATGTCAAAGTTATCATAAAATTCTTTAGGAAAAGGAGTTCAGTTTGAAAACATTTAAACCTAGGATCTAATTTAAATTAAAGTGAAAGATTTGTCTGATGCTCTGGAATCCCACAAGTGGAAGGCAAAGTAAGAGGAGGCCAGCACTTCCCAGACATCTGTACACCCCAAATTGAAATGTTTGGTGAAATATGGGAATACTGGGAATACAGTTAAGAGTGCTGAATGGATTTCTAGAGCCCAGTCATTTTCCCTCTGTGACATATATCCCAACATCAAAATCGGGGTACTGCCTTTGCTATATAACTAGTCCAAGAGACTCCACACTCTCAGCAGTCCTTATTTAAATGTTTTATTTGGTCCAATCTAAATTTTAGGTGCTACATATATTTTATACTTAATCTTTTGGCTTTACCCATATGAGATATGAAAAGAAAGAAGACACAAATTCCCTTTCACTTACACTTTTCTTCCTATATTTGGAGATCACCAATCTAATCTCTTCTGGAGAGGAAAATCATCTAATTCTTGGCAATTGCATGGGATAAGCCTAATATTCTCAGAGTGTGCACTTCATGACATTTCCATTGGTTTTACAGAGGTCCTAAGGTTTCACTGCTTGGGGGCTTAATTTAGCACACGTGTAAATACATTATGTCTCTATAGGCTAGAGCTATGGACCATCTGAGAACCAGCCCCCAGACAGCAAATACCAAAATTCTTTTATAACTGTAAGAAACTGAATATCCATCCCCAGGAAATTATTCAACTCATCACAGTAAATTTTTCTCTATGCCCATGTGTATTACCTGCACTCGGGCACATGGCCAGGTCAAAGTTTAGCTAGCTTAAGAGACCACTGCACATGATCTAAGGTAACGCTTGAAATAAATAGTTCTCCTGAATTCCTGTTCAAAGGAAGATAATGAACTTCTTCATAGTTCCCAATAAGGCATAATAGTACATAAAGTACGATTCTAGCAAGGACCAAGGCCGTGAGCCAAGATCTAAATTGCTCCAAGCTATACTTCCAGTCTCAGAGAGCATTTGTATTTGAAATACTGCCTAACCAAAAGGAGCTCATGAACATCTTGAGCAAATGCTAGAAAAGCTTGTAGTGGGTTTTCAAATCTTTATTATACAACAATCCCTTCCCACCCAAGTCATTTAGAATCCCTTTTGTTCATTTTAGCTTAATGTGCTAAAGGGAGTCTGGCCACAGGGGCTTCTCATCAGAAGGGAAATAAATCGATGTCGAGTTTTGCCAAACATTTATTGATAGAACATATAACTGATCTATTGAACAAGTCGGGCACAGTAGAGTATGAAGATAAAGAAAGAAATCTTTATTTTTTCTCATGTATACCTTTGCTTTTCTTCTCTGGGCAATTTCTTACACCTCATAGCTTCTCCAGTGCCTTTCAGATAATAATAAACGGTACCATCTTTAGGTATAAAAAAGTCTAGCCCTGTCTAATATCAAGTTTCACTCTCGCAACTGATTTAAAGTTTTTCTGACTCCTCTGACCTGAGCCTAACTCAGGCTCAAAACCTAAAGAAGGGCAGGAGCAGGCTCTGCCTGGTCCCTATTTCTTCATCTTCCTCGTTCACTCTTCCTCCCTCTCACTGTTCTGCACTTGATTTGGGGAAGTGCAGTGGCAGAGGGGCTTCAGAAGGGAAAGGGTAAAACGGCTCCTGACTGAGAGTGGCAATCTGTCACCTCAGTCCTCTCTTCTAATGCTGCTTCGTTCTTTCACGGGGCAGCTCTGAAGAACCTTTCTCCCCCTTCCCCACAGAGATTACCCCCGCAAACAGTCCCTTTTCTGGCCTATGAAATCTCTGGCTGGACACTGAGAACCACCCCTCGGTCTCGCCCGCAGTGCTGCTGTCTCTGTTGGGTTCTTTCTGGTGACAGGCAGCCCTCCGGAGTGGGACCCTTTTCAAGATGAAAAGCCTGGCCCTTGCTTCCTGCTTGTTCTGGCTCTCAGCAAAATACTCAGCACCTTTCCCTGCCAAACCTGGAAGTGTAGGTGGCCCTTCCTCTTTGTGTTGCCATCAGGGCAACGTCAGCCAGCTTCTTGCCTTTGGACCTTCCAGCTGAGGACCAGACGCTGTCTCTGAAACTCTAAAGCCTAGGGGGCACAGGTCAAGTTCTCCAAGAACTTGCTGTCCATCTTTGCTCCCATCCAGGGTCGTCCCTCAACGACACGGGACCACAAATTTCCTTAATGTACATGTCACGAGAACGGGATTGAAATGGCAGTCTCCTTCCTGACAGACATCCCTGCCAACTTCGGGTTCTCCTTGATATACTGGGAAGTAATCCTCTCCTCTCCCCAGCAGAAAGAGAAGGCTCCTGCACAGCCATCCATTTATTTACCTCAAGGAAACCCTCATCTTCTGGGAATGATAGAGCATCCTTTTCAGAATGTGGGGAACTTGCCACCGACTGTTCTTAGCTCTGAGGTCTCAGCTATGAGTAAAACAGCAAGAATCTTACCTAACATCCTGTTACACACATATGCTCTATTCAGGACCCATTCTATAAAGGTCTCTGTGGGCTTATCTGCCTTCCCTTGTCCAACCCATCCAGGTATCTACTCAGGGTCTGCATTCTTGCAATGCTGCTCACCTTGCTCTACAATTACTTGGACTGAAACTAATACCTCTGAATGCCAGTCTCTCGTGGCTACTGGAAAGACCACGTGTCATACCCAGCCTGCGGCACACCCACCAATCTTTAAAAAGGAGCCCATTACGCTTCATGTGAAAACAGGGCTTCTTTCCTTGAAAATCTGGAAATATGTCCCAGGGATGCTTAGGCTGCTAGCAGAGGTGAGAAAACAAATTCCCAGCACATAAAATGGTTGTTAAGACAAATATAATCAGCATTTACCACGGGAAAGTCCACTTTCTGTGGGTGTATATTAAATACAGGAGAGAGATATCGAGAGAGGGCCCAATTTGTCGGGGGACTGCGGTGTGGCAGACTGTGTAATGGTGAAATGAGAGGGAGGGAGGTAAAGTGAGGAAGAGTTTGTTTTGGTTCGGTTTGGTTTTGGGGGTTGTTTGTTTTTGAAACTCAGTGGTCTTTAGGATTGACCAGAACAGCTGAGTGAGGAAGGGAGATGTACATCTCCTCAGACGAGGCACTGCTTAGAAAATAATGAGCCAGAATTTTTTTCTGCCACGATTGGAACTCCTCAAAAGTAAAGAGGAAAATAGGGGTTTCCCTGGTGGTCCAGCAGTTAAGACTCCACACTTCCACTTCAGGGGGTGCGGGTTGCATCCCTGGTTGGGGAACTAAGATCCCACATGCCGTACGGTGCAGCCAAAAAAATAAAGAGAAAAATGTTTTCTAGACCTTTCCATTTTGGTAAACACATTAACTTTCACATAATTTTATTTAAAAAAATAATAATCTCAATGGCAGAGCAGAATTGGTTGGTAGAGAAGTCACCCAGCATGAATATTACTGGCAAGGGTCCAGCTTCTGGGATGATGTTATTTCAACATTCTCAATAATATCATACTTAGAATTTTAACAGAGATTTTGTTGAATTCCTACTATGTGCAAGGCATAGTGTTGGTAGAAGAGATAATCATATAGAATATATATGCTATGAGCATTCACTCTGGGGGAGCTATAAAGAAGTAATTGCATAAAGAAAACTTACCCTTTACCTTAGTATCTTCAGAAATTTCCACTTTGCCAACTTAAGAGACAAAACTTTACCTCTTGATCACTCTAAATCAAGAGTTTTGAATATATTTAACACTTTTTTTTAAGAGGGTGCTGGAAAGGAAAAGAAGGAAATGTAGAAAAGGAGATCAACAAATAGATTCAATAATTTACCACCAGAAGTTTCCTCAGAGCCACCAGTAAATCTCTTACAGAGTACATGATCAATATTTATGAGTGAGACACTGTAGGGCCTACATCTGCCATTGCTTGGTAATTCACTTAATTTCTCTAAGGTTCCATTTTCTTAGCACTGTGGTAGAATCAACTGACCCCAGTCCCTTGGGCAAGAGGGACTGGGTTTGGTGTGGAAGAAGAAAAAATTTGAAACTTTAGAAAATTAATCAGAGGCGGGTCACCTTTCTTGGATGGCAAAACGCAACAGGTTTGTACCTAGTAGAAGCTCTGGTAACTTGATCCAAGTCCAGGAAAGAGTCAAAGGCCCTCACAATAATGCCAGAGTTTATTGTTCTCAAGAGGCAGGGTGACTGTTTTTTCTGCCTCAGATATTTGACTGTATTATCGCAGAGAAAGTAATCTGGACTGTGATAACATGTGCCAGCATCCCAGGTAAACTTGTGAGGAAATTTACTTGGTTCATCTCTGGTGAGGAGACTGAAGTGATCTGAAGTTCCTATCTCCATCAGCACTGGCAGGACCACGGCCCACAGTCTTGCCTCTGAATAATTCATGACTGTGCAGACAAGAGCCTCTTGAATTAATAATTGGGCTAAGGTTTAGGAAGGTCGTAAAGGTGGTGGAGGGTAATGGAGATTCTCAAGGAAAGGTGTAGGAGACTGGAGAAACGACTGATGGGGGGAGGCAACAGAGATGAAAGAGATCAGGAAAGACAGAGCTTTGCATGGTTCACCCTTCTTTTGAAGGCCAAGTCCTTAGACAGAGATACACTCTCCTCTGTTAGAAATCTTCAACCTCCATGAGAGCTGGGTGTGTGATGGGTTGGAGAAGACTGGTGCGGGTTGCACCAGTCAGGATGGTGGCAAGAAGGAGGGTGATGCCCAGGGGGAAATGACCACCTGCCCCCTCATTTGCAAAGGCTTGATCACAGATGGAACTGAGGAGGAACTCCTCCATCCCCACCCAATCCCACCCACATCCTGGCGTTTTCTAAGCAGGGCCACCAGTGACCCACAGAGTGGAGAGTCCCACGGAACTGCAGCAGCAGAGAAGGTACGACTGGCCCACGTGGCTGCCTGCCACAGTTTAGTAAGGAGCACTCTTCAAGACCAGAATAATAAATTGTTGAAGGTATACTGTGAGTATCAAGTGAGACCATTTAGGTGAAAACACTTGTCACTCCATAAAGTGCTACACAAAGATATTATTTTTCAATTATGTACTAGTCACTCAATCACATACATCTTGCTACAAAGTTACTGGTTTGACCTTCTGTCTCTAATTCCAAAGGAATCTTTTTTAGTGCCTACGTATTATGATTTTGAGTTGAAAGCCACCTGGATTAGGTACATATTCTTTTTCTTTTCTTCCTTTTTTCTTAGGTATATATTCTTTATTAACCAGTTGGTTTGTGCCCAAGATAGACTAGGACAGACATCTGAAGCCCAGAGCATAAATAAGAAGGAACTATGTTCCTTTACGGAGCTGTTCTGGAGCATGTACTTTGTCCCAGACAGCGTGAGAAGTACCAGAGACAAAAAAATAAATGACCAATTTGTACTCTCAGGAGACCTCAGTCTGGGGGAGGAGACACAACAATTCAGCTGGGCTTAGGACAGGCTGTGTTAGGACAGAGGATCACTTTTCTTAGGAACAGGCCACAGACAAACACTGTATTCCAAGGAGGTGGCCTGCTTATGTGGACAGCAGGGTCAGCATAACACCCATGCCTATGAAAAGGGAATGAAAACTGGTTGCCTAGTGATTGAGACTGGCAGGTCTGCTGTTGCCAAGAACTAGATTACATAATTAGGAACTCTGGGTTCAAGAAACAGAAACCTTGTGTAGAATACGGTGTGTGGGGAGTGAGCAGCAAAATATTAATAAACATGAGAATAAAGAAAACAAATCTCAACCATGCAGAGTGGTACTGTGTGGTCGATTCGAGTTTGGGCTTTAAATCAGGCCGCCGACATTTGAATTCCAAGTTCTGCTCCTACTCACTGTGTGACGTTGGGCAAGCTATTTAACCTTTCCAGCCTCGCTTTTCTCATGTTTAAAATGGGGTTAACGAAAGTACCTACTTCAAAGAATTGTTTTGTGGATTAAAGAGAAAATCCTTGAAAAAGTTTTAAAACAGTTTGGGCAAAAAGTGGGAGCTCAGTAAATGTTATCATTCAGCAGCGTTATGTTTCTATGCTTCAGGGAAAGCTGAATGGTAAGAATTCTTGGGAAGGAAAATCAATCTCAGGCAAGCAGGCCTCATGCAGTTTGGAATATTATGAACCGGTAGGTCACGGAGAACCTGAGTAGTGCTAAAGACCAAGTTACTTTGTTTCCCCCCCACCTAACCCCACCTCAGCTATGGATCTATCTGTTTTCACCTGTCTTCACCACTAACATGACTCAACTTTCCTCCCTGAACCTGCAGCTACTGCTTCTTTCCTTGACTTTATTGCTCCTGCCTTACCAGCTTCTGCTTGTTTATGACGTCCCCATGCTGCTTTCTCTCTGTGTGACACTTCTGCGCCCAATACCCACTCCCAGTTCTCTCTGTATTTTACGTTCAGATTTCCTAAGAGAGGGTCAAATTAGTCACTAATATCCCTGTCAGGCAAGACAGTCCTATGAGCCACTTAATAGGTGTCTGGCAAGTCAAATGGGCTCACGTGAGTTGGGCATATGCTCCTGGTGCATTCAGTAGTGGCCAGGATGAGGGCACTGGGTAGAGCAGAGTATGTTCACCTCAGTATAAGGATACACTTAGGTCTGCTTCCCACTGGACGGCTTATGCCAGAACCTCCCAGAAGTGGGCACTGGCTCCCTTAAGGAATGTGAGGCTGAACTCTAGTTCACCAGTACCTCCAACCACCGTCTGTCAGGAAAACGTAACCAAACACTTTTTTAAGTGCACAAAACACAAAATAAAACACCAGTATCTTCTGAATTTCAAACACAATAATTAATACGGTTGAAGTCATTCTTAGCCATCATATCTCCTGTATTATAGAACCTGTGTCCTCTTTTATCCAAGAATCCAAAACGCTGTTAAATTTTTGTCTAAATTTTAGTCTCTAAAGGGTGTAATTTTCCTTCTCTGTAAAATGAGATGATTGCACAATATTGATCTTGACAATGACGCTCTGACATTCTATAATCTATGACTCTCTGTAACATGTCCTGCGCTGCAGCCTGCATCTGACATCTGTGGGGTCCAGAGCGAGAGTACAAATGGAATTCCACATGCATAACACAGCGTAATATCATAGCACAAAAGTTCTATAAATAAAGGGAAAAAAGCAGCTAAATGAAATATGTTTGATAACATACCTTTAAAAGACCTGGGAGGCTAAATTTGAATTTAGAATTCCTGGACTGCTTAGAGTCCCAGAATGTGGCAGCACTGGGAGAGCCAGCCCCTCCCTGCCCAGGCGCCCAGCTTACAGCCTGCTTCCCAGGCTCTATCCTGCATGATGAGGGGTCTGGTGCACACACGTAGACCCCATTAATCCATATATGCAGCTCCCTCACCCCATCCCCCATCCCCCAAACCACTGCTCCTTGGCCATGCCTGAGGCCTAGAGGTATACACGTTGTCAGTGGTCTGGTTAAAATGGACAGACATGGGGGCTTGGCTCTAGGCCATTTGAGCAGAGAATTTGGGGATCCTAGGGATTTCACATGTAGTATAGAAAGGAAGGCGGGGGCTCTAGGCAGGTACATCCTCTTGGCCTCCCAAACTCCTCTGGCTTAACCAGAGCAGGGCCAGAGCAGGACCCTCTAAAGGATGGCTCCCCAAGCAAGGGCCACTCTTACCTATGTCTCAGAGGGGTACTACACTGCCCACGACTCCCTGGCCCACACTTATCAAATTAAGCTACCAGGTAACTGTTTTGTCCCTAATTCATTTTTCTGACCATGAAATTCTATGCAACTAACCTAATAAAGGGATAAATAGAAACATTTTAGGGAATAATGGGTTTATTTGGTAAACTTCTGTTTGCATTCTACTGTGTTCAAAGCTGCCAGAAAGAAACTTCCTTTGTCTCTACAGTGATAAGGGCTCTTCCCAATTCAATTCCCCTGAAGTGTGACCTTCTAGATTTCATGAGGAATCCTGATTTTATAAATTTCTGAATTACAAATTTCAGAAATTCAGAACAATGAGACAAAAAGAGGTGACATGGTTTGACCACAGTAGTTTAGAAGTGCTCACACAGGATTCAAGCCAACTCTGACCAACTCCAAAGTCCAGATCCATAACTATTCTCAATTCTCATGAGATGAAATATGTTCAAACGACCCCTGGCCACATTTCACCTTACCGGCATAAGTCAAATCATCTGAAAACATTTTGATTTTGCAAAGTAATATGTTTTATGCACAACTGAATTCCTGTGTCATGCATGAATGCAAAATGAAAAGAAGTATGTCTTTAAATTCAAATCAGTGGGTTTTCTGCAGTGACAGCAACCAAAACAAGATTATGGAGTAGACTGGACATAAGCAACACACTTCGGGTGTCACTGTCTCCTGTCACCCCCAGATGGGACCATCTAGTTTCAGGAAAACAAGCTCAGGGCTCCCCCTGATTCTGCATTATGGTGAGTTGTATAATTATTTCATTATATATTACAATGTAATAATAATAGAAATAAAGTTCACAATAAATGTAATGTGCTTGAATCATCCTGAAACCATCCCCCCCCACCAGTTCATGGAAAAATTGTCTTCCATGAAACCAGTCCCTGGTGCCAAAAATGTTGGGGACCGCTGTTCTGAGATACTGCGGGTTAGGACTGCAACATAAGAATTTGAAGAGGTGGAAGACACAATTCAGTCCAACTTGTCTCACTCTTTCTTTCTCTCTTTTTTCCTCCTTACATCTCTTCTTTCAAATCTTTTTTTTTCCCTTCATTTCTCACTCCTATTTATTCTCTCTACTAGTTTGCAAATTATACTCTCTATACACTAGGTCTTTTAACATGACTACTCACTACTTTTAAGGTCAAGGTTTTCCAGTTTCCTGGAGAATACCAGGTTCTTTGAACACTTGAACTCTAGTCATCTCTTCCCAATTTATATGTTGTTTCTGTCCAACATTTTAGTTTCATCTTGTTTTATAACCCCAATTAGAAGCTATTAACATTGTTTCTTGAAGTCAGAGTTTGTTAGACTCACTCTATATTTACTACTTTCATGTATAGAGTCAGACCTCCCATCTGGGATTATTTGGTTTCTACCTAAAGTACATCCTTTAGAAATGCCCTCAGTGAAAGTCTACTGTAATTAACACTTTCAATTTTCAACTTGACTGAAAACATCTGTATTACTCCCTTGTTATTGAAAGGTAGTTTCTTTGAGTGTAGAATTCTAAGTTTACAGGGTTTGGTTTTTTTATTGTCAGCATGTTGAAGATAATATTCCTCTGTATTTTAACCTTTTTATTGCTACTGAGATATTAACCTTCTGTCTAACTGTTTTCATATGCGGTGATTGATCTTTTCTCTCTCCATGTATTTAAGAACTAGAGTATCATTGATACTCTCCACTATGATGTGTCTTTTTCTTTGCCCCACTGGTAATTATGGATTTGAGGTTTGAGGTCTTTTAACAGTTCTTAAAATTCTCAGTCATCATCCCTTCAAATATTTCTTCTTCTTTATTCCTCTCTATTTATTCCTCTCTATTATCTCCTTCTGCGATTAGGTACATAATAGAAATTCTCACTGTATGTTCCAAATTCATTAACTGCTTTTGTTTTCTCTCTGGGTTGACATATGGAAAATTTCTTCAAGACCACATTCTATTTTCTTGATTCTATCTTTAGCTGTTTCTAAACTTCTAATTAACTCACCAACTCTTTAAGTTCAGTTATAATGTTTTTAATTTGTAGAAATTTGTTGTTTGACAAAACTTTTTAGTCATTTTTATAGTTTCTTGATACTTGCTGATATTTTAAGAGTATATTTTAAATCTTAAATAATGTTAAATATATTTAATTTGTGTTATCAGTCTGATAATTGCAATACCTGAAATTTTCATGTTTGTTCTACTGTTGGTTGTCCTTGTTCTCACTGATGGTGAATTGCTTCTTTGTATATTTTGTGATTTTTTTAAAGTTTATTTACTTATTTATTTTTGTCTAAGGGTCAAATCTAAGACTACTTTAAATAAAATTTTTGGTTTGAGGTTTACAAAGACATCTATGGGCAGACTTGTGATTATGAATTCTCAGGAGGGGGTTATATTTTGTTCTTCACCCTGAATCAAGATTTAGGCAGGCACTTTCCCTTGCTGTTTTATGCCTGAATATACTCAAAATCTAATTATTTTTATGTGATGTGTGATGATTACCATAGGAAGATCATAAATTTGGAGTGTGAGAGATCTGATGTGAATTACCTACTAATTAGGTATGCTGTGACTAGTAACCTAACATCTATGAATGTGGATAATAACATTTACCTCACAAGTCTACTTTAAAGACTGAATGAAGTACATGTGTGTGTAATATCAGGCATAGAGTAGACCCACAATGTTAGCTTTCTTATTTAGGGAATGTTCATGTTTCACACATGTCATTATTTTTGCAAATGTCACCTGCAAACAAATCTTCCTTTGCCAGTTGGGAAACAGGAAAAACAATCTCAGTCCGTCTTCTCTTTTTCAATCTTTATACATGCAACTTCCCATCTGCTGACAATGCTCTAGTTACAAGCTACAATAGAACAGTTTTATCTTCCTAGAAGTACGATTCCTACATCAGGGTAGGTAGCCAATAAAAGTAAAGTATTACTAAAATAAAAGTTATTCTTCCATAGGGAGCTGTTTGAGATGAGAGAATAACACACACACACACACACACACACACACACACACACACACACACATCTATTTCAACTTGCCTCTCAAACTCTGTAAAAACTCTTGATTCCTAGACATCAAAAAATCAGGTGAATTTAGTTTGGGGGTTTTTGTCTCCTATCTAAGTTTACACCAAACAAACTTCATCTCTGTGGAATACTGTAGGAGACATGGTTAAAGATTTAGAAATTATTACATCTCTTAAATTTATGACAAGTATTCCAACAAATAGAACTCCTCAAATTGGATAACTTACTCAGTTGGAATTTTTTTGGCATTTAACTTTAGAGGGAAGATACAAGAGAAAATTAACTCATACTAGTAATTAAGGGTAAAAAAACCCCAAAATTTTCAGATAATGTCCTTGGGTTTGTAAAACTTTATTCCAGTCTTTCACAGTTTTTGTATTTGTGACTATAATTCTAGAAAATAAGAACTAATATTCATGGCATAAAGGCATGGGAAAATCCCCCAATGTTTAAAGGAAATAGGATTAATGTTTACACAGTATTAAATTTACTAAATATGTAGAATGTACATGTTCACATTAGAAAGAGCTCACCTAACGTTGATACATTAACAAACACCAATATGTATATATTTATAAGCATATATCATAATCTGTATCATGTCTCTTCATTCAAACTCCAGTCTAAGAAGACCTATTCTTAAATATTGTAGAGGTCCTGAATTCTAAGATGGTAAGAGTTCTCTCCCTCTTGATTAAAAGGAACCTTGAATCTCTGAGCAGTGAGATAGCCAAACATCTCTGAGACCTTCTCTTTCTGGAGTTGGAACAGTTCTGTCTTTATTGAATTTAGTAACAGATGCCCTTCTACTCAGAATTCTAAAAGGCTAGGCAACCATAGCACTAGGTATGAACCTAAACGAATTAACCTTGCCACAAGCATCCTTCAACTATCAGGAGTACTAGGCCCAAACCTTTGAGAAAGTGGTACCTCTTAGACATTTGTCTTTCATACTGTATTGTGGACACAGAACAGCCCTGCTTTGGGAATATTCTGATGCTCTGCCCTTTGTAGTGTCACTGAGCAACGTACCAGACCACATCCAAGATCATTCAGAGGAAGAAAAGTGAAATCATAAAGAAGTCTGCCAACTGCAATACTCTGATGGATAAGGCAAGAGGGAAACATCTTTCAACTTACCCTGAAATGGTGATTGGTTTACTCTCTGAAGCATGAGGACTGAATTCCTTACAATATTATTTCCGCTAGAATTCTGCTGTTGCCTTTTTACATCAAAAAAAAAAAAAGTTCCCTTTGTTAAGCTTAAAATATTTGTCTTAAAAGAGTCTTCCAGCAATGCAGGTTCATTATACAAGAATCCCAGCGTGAGGCTAAAATGATTAAGGTCATGGTTATAAATTATTCAATCTTCAGAAAGTATTTCTTGACCACTTACTTTGTGCCAGACCCTGCACAAGGAACTGAATACAGCAGTGTCTGGGGTGGAAACAGCTCCTAATGTCATGGAGTCTGCAGTCTAATAAAGAGGGAGATAGCTGAATAATTACAACTAAAATGATGGTTATAAAAAAACGTATAAGGTACAATAATAACAAAATCTCAGGCACCCTGTCTTTGGAGATATCAGGCAAGATGTTTACTCCCAAAGTGACATTTAAGCTGAAATCTGAAGAAGGAGTGGAAACTGGTCACATGAGTATGCAGGGAGGGGTGTTTCAGGGAGAGAAATTCCAGAAAGACGGATGACTAGCTTGTGCAATTCAAAGACCATTGAGAAGGTCACTGTGCCTGGAGCACTATGAGCAAAGTGTGGTGGCAGAAAATGACGAGTGAACATAAGTCAGACTCTTTATGACCTTGGAGGCTCTTAAAATGTTGATCATTACTTTAGGGGCACTGTGAAGCTTTGAAGGTTTTAAGCAGGAGAATTAAATGACCAGATTTTAAAAGAGTGCTCTGTGTTCAGTCTGAGGTTTGTCCTCAATGTGTAGAAAGAACACACAAGTCTCTTCTCTGGGCAGAAAATGCAGGACAAATGCCAGCCTACGAGGATAGATTGGGCAAATGTGCTTATCGCAGGGCAACCCATCCTCACTATTAGGAACAACATCCAAACATGTTCTTCTATGACCGCACACAGACTCATAGCCTGCCACATCTCAGTTTCTCACAAGAACAGAAATATTACTTGCCCTTCATTGACACTGACCAGCACTATGATATAATAATAGTCTCCTTGGAGGTTTTAATGGCCTGTTCTGTAACTCAGGTCATAGCCCAACCTGCAGATAACTTTCTGTCAAAAATCAGACACCAATATATCATCAAAGAGACTGTATTCCTCTGCCTCAATACTTTTGCCTGGAAATCAGTTGATCTTTGGTTTATAGCCCAATCTAGGGTTGCTGATTTCTTCCAACTTCAGAGGTTGGTATTTGGTTCCCACATTAATTACAAAGTGTATTTGGGAAGATCATGTTGGGCTACTTAGTACACTATCTAATGAAGGAGATGATATTCTTTTCCTTCTTTTGACCCCCAGCATCCTCTCTCACCCTTTCTTCTGGATTCAGTAGTTTAGGAAACGGTCTCAGGCTATTCCAGGTTTGGTAGCTATCCCCATGCTCAATCACAATCATCAGTCTCAAATGTGTGGCTGTCAATTTACATTGGCCACATTTGAGCATCTTGGATTCCATCTACAGCCAACCAGCACATCTTCCAAAACACCTGAGAACAAAGGGCTGTGCTGTGTCTTCAGAAGCATAAATGTCCTAAAAGAGTTGTTCACCAAGCATGAGTTCTATGTGTTCTCTTGGATCCTGAGATCAGGATGATGAGACAGAGGTTGGCTGAGCTCTGAGTTCAAGGAGTCTGCCTCTGTATTATCAAGGCCCATCAGGAGACCAAGTCTAAAGTCTTTTCTTGCTCCAGGATTCAGCTAGCCTCCTACTTAATACATTTTTATGTTATCAGATAAGAGAGAACTTTGAGTGGTTGGTTTTCGAGACATCAGAGCTTCCAAACTGATCTTCATCAGAGTTTCACATGTTTGAACAGTGAGAAGGCCAAAGCATGTGAAGAGGAGTGATCATAGAGAAGAATAGTAGGATTTGAAGAGAAATTTAGTGAGAAGCCAGATTATCCAGACCTTGGAGGCCACTGTAAGGACTTCAGCTATTACTGGAAATACAATAAGGAGTCATTGCAGGCACTTGAGCAAAGGAGGGACATGATCAGGATTATGTTAAAATCTGCCACTTGTGGAGGATAGACTGAAAGGGGCAAAGGAAAGAGGTAAAAACCAATTAGAAACAATTGAAATAATCATGGCGAGAATGGATGGTGACATAGCTCAGAGAAATGGTTGTGAAGGTAATGAGAAATGGCTGATTACTTTTCAGTAATTCTGTGTCTGTCAATCCAGTGTAGCTATTACCTCATGTTAACAAATAATAAAATTATAAAATAAAATAAAACAAAATAAAATAGAATACCAAAAAATTTTCTGATAGCCCTAGGCCATGATGATGTACAAATTCTGGATAACATAGTCAAAGGCTCACTTCAGAGGGTATCTAAGATTCCAAACTCAATAGCGTGATCACCTGACAGATCCTTTGACCCTCTCAGTTGGGGAAGCAAGAGTTTGGGGAGATTGGGTTTGACCTCAAACGGCAACAGAGAAAGAGAGAGACGGATATACAAACAGACAGGCAGGCACAAAGACTGTGGAAATTGTGAGACTTCAGTGCAAGCATGTATATGGCCATTTGCTTCCCACAATTTGATTGTCTTTTGGGGTCACCAGAGCTCTCTTGCTCCACAGTGATGTTATTGCTCTACATGTAAGTCAGAGACAGGCAAAGAATAGAGACACAATGTAGGTACCATTAATTTGGACCTAGACATCCTCCACATGGGGTCTGGAATCCTGGGAGAAAACGTAAGATTGGGAAAACTCAGCACCTTATTCTACTCCCTAGAAGAGTACATTCTCTGGCTCCCTAGAAGAGCCAGGCACATTGTTTTTCAATTCTTTCTCCTTAGTATGACAAAGGCCTCTGCTCTCTGTGGAGTCAATTTTCTGTATGCTTCATTTTCCTGGAAAACATAATGCTTTAATCATTCCCCCTTTCAAAATGTCTCTTCTAAAAGTCAAAAGGGTGTTTTTCTTGTCTAGCTCAGACACAGAGTTTACACACTGCAGCTCTGACAAGATGGGAGGACTTTCTCCCATGTGCTGGGTCACCGAACACCCTCCCTGGTGGACCTAATCTAAACCAGTCCACCGAGGCCCCTAAACTGGCCAATTGGTTGTCATCACTAATTAAAGAGAACATTTTAAAGTCATTTCATGAACGATTCACAGACATATCTCAGTGTCCTTTGTATTTGCGATGGCATTCACAGAAGTGAATGTACTTGAAAAATGTCCCACAGCTCCCAGGAACTACTTCAATCAATATTTGCTTTTTTTGCTTGTCCTTGGCCCTATCAGGTCACCTTATCCTTGAATTCTGGAAGATTTTTGCTCTCATTTCTCACGATTTACTTCTAAGTTAATTCTCTCTTCACCAGTTTTCCCCTAAATCCCATGATTTCTGTTATATTATTTTTATGTTCCTGAGCCCTATGGCACATCATTCTAAACCATTTACCTGAGGTAACCATGTCATAACTCGCCATCATCAATGCCTTTTACAAAATGATCTCCAAAAGTATTTTTAAATTCCCATCACCAACTCTAATGGCAATGAACCAAGCCCATGAGAAGTTATTAAGCAACTGAAGAGACATTCCTGAAAACCATTACCAACTGGGGTCCCACAAATTTTTCATAGCCATAGTTCAGAAGGCAAAACATTTGGCATCATTTGGCATCTAGATTAACATTTTATTACCGCACTTTGTCCTAAGGATTGTCTCAAGATTCCAGGCCGCTCATTTTAGATGCTAGAAGACAGTAGCTGTTAGAAAGAAGCTTGCATTGCTTGCTTAGCACGCCTCCCAGTAGGCAGCTCTACAATGTGAAGAGTGCCATCAGCTCCTTTTGTGATATTTCCTCTTGACTCACCCCTGCTTAGGCTGACAGTGCCTTTTTCACTGACCTGGTTTTCCCTGCTGCTGCAAAGAAACAGCACAGGGCTTTGGTACCCCAACTGTACCTCAACTAAAGGGAAATATGTGCTTCAAGAATTAAGTCTTTCTGGTTTGCCCCTTGATGTCTGGGGTAGATGCCAAGGCCCAGTACAGAACAGTCCATGCAAGGGAAGCTCAAATACTTTGCTAAGCAGCCGTACCTTATCAGCATCATGTGTGTTGTGGTTATAGAATGTGTGTCTTGACAGTTTCAAAAGCATGGTGGGACAAGCAAGAAAGGAATGAACACATGGACAGGACTTTAGCTTTAGAAGGCTGTTTTATTAATGTGTATTAAATACAGAAACTGTCTTGAATTGTCTGTTCTTAAACAGAGTATCTGACATCCCTACTTTAGGTTATACTTATGACAAATGTACAAAGTCAGTAAGATAGAACAGAATAATAATAAATGGCTTTTTCCCTGTGTCAGCCAGGGATTTTCTGTCCCAGAATTAGATCTTTAGAATTCTAGAGCTTTGGGCTATGGCTTTATCAACGATACCAATGAGATTTCCAGGTTCTAAAGAAGGAGCAGGTAGAAAATAAGCCTACTAATAGTTTGTGAAAAATAGGCACCAGATAAAAGGCATGGGTTACAGGAGGACAGCCACTAGAGAAAGAGGCAATGGAGGCAAACAAGTGAAGATGGGAAGAATGTAATTAAGGAAGGCAACTTCTTCTTCCACCACTGAGCCAAGAAGACACTTCAAGTTTATTTAAAAAAAAAAAAAGAAAATCAATGGATCCTTGTCCACAAGTTACACATCTTTTGGCCTTGCTCACCATTCTGGCCAACCCCTTTTCCTGCACTCTACTTCATGTGGAACTGAAGTCTGGAAACTATTTCTTTATGCTGTGGCACCACTGGTCTATGGATTACAGTGCACATGTGTCCAGTTAAAGAACGAATCTTTAGGGCAAGAATCAATCATCTCTCCCTCCAGGTGCATTCTACTGCTGAGAAACTTAAGGGGGTTTAGTAATTGGTCCAAGATCACACAGCTGCTAGGCAAAAGGGTGAGATGTAAGACCAGCTCTAGATGGTTGCAAGTCTCAAATGCAGCACCATGTCTCATGTAAAAGGTGATCAGCCAGTATCCTTTGATGGACTGCATGGTTAGAGAGTAAATAAAGTTAAAAAAAGAAAAAAAGAATTTGGGGGGACCTCCCTCGTGGTGCAGTGGATACAAACCCACCTGCCAATGCAGGGAACACGGGTTTGATCCCTGGTCTGCCAAGATCCCATATGCCACGGAGCAACTAAGCCCATGCGCCACAACTACTGAGCCTGCGCTCTAGAGCCCACGAGCCACAACTACTGAAGCCCACGTGCCTAGAGCCCATCCTCCGCAAGAAGAGAAGCCACCGCAATGAGAAGTCCGCACACGGCAACCAAGAGTAGCCCCCGCTCACCACAACTAGAGAAAGCCCGTGCACAGCAACAAAGACACAATGCAGCCAAAAAAATTAAAATTAAATTTAAAAATAAAGAATTTAAATCTAAAACACTAGCAATTTGAGAAGAATATTTCCGTAACATCCAATTTCATTTTCTAGTTTCCTTAAAAGGACATAGGAAGGGGTCCAGGACTGGATATAAGAGGAGCATTTCTTTCTAATTCATCAAAAACTTAGAAATCTCCTTTAGTAAGTCATTGAAACTCACATGCTTTTGTTTCTCTGAAAAAAATGAAGATACAATACTAAACATTAGTTTACGTTTCCCAATTAGTTTAGAACCTTAGATGATTACACTGTACCAAACATGAGAATAGTAACTAGAATTTTAGGGCATGTATTCCAAAATTCTTGATTATTTATTTTAAAAATCGACAAATAAATAGGAAAAACAATCATGGCTGTAACCCCTCCCACCTGACCTGACTGCCTTGGGATTCACTGAAGGGTCTCAGCACAAAGATCCAGAGAAAAATTTAAGAGCCCACCTACAGCCTGCTTCTCCCTCAGTTTCCTCAAGAGATGACATCAGGGCTTATTTAAGTGTGAGTTGACAATCCTGACCCCCACACAAAACCTGAAAGACTAAGGCTGGTAAAAGGAAGAAGTGTGCTCTCTAGACACCGGGCAATTTATTATCGTTAAGTCAATTATACTGAAGAAACACTGATTGATTGCCAACTATGTTCCAGGCACTCTGCTCTGTGTTGTGTATACAATCATGAAAACGATGAGGTTCTGTCCTCAAGAACCTTTCAGAAATCCTAACTGAATCCCAAGCTGACACAATGGTGTTTTTATAGAATAGAGTGAGGGCAGAAATAAGGGAGGAATCAATGCTACTAGAGAAAAAGAGAGAGTTCTGAGACTTGAAAGGTGAGTAGCAAGTAGGAAAAAGGCATAGAAGCAGTGGGGAGAGCATGCACCAAAGAACAGTGGCATGAAACACACAGTAATGTGAATAAGAACAAATAATTTAGGGAAGATAAAAGAGCTGGGTAGTGCTGGGGAGGAAGGGAACATGGTAGTGTCTGGGAAGGAGGCAGAGGTTATATCATAAGAGACCTATAAACCTGATAAGAAATTTAGGTTTTAACTTGAAAGCTATGGGGATTAAAGAGAGTTAAGCAGGAAAGTGCATTTTAAAACACTTAGTCTGGTGGAGCTGTAGAAACAAAGAGAGTATAGGAATAATCCATGAGAGTTTTGAGGGCCTAGACTGAGACTTTAACAGAAGAGGTTGAAAAGTATAGGGTAGATATCACGGTGGCAAAATCTACATGATTTGAAAATCAATTCAATGTTTGTAGATAGGGACTTCCCTGGTGGTCCAGTGGTTAAGACTCTGCACTTCCAAGCAGGGATGCAGGGGACGCAGGTTTGATCCCTGGTCGGGGAATTAAATCCCATGCAGCGTGGCCAAAAAATATATCTATCTATGTGTGTGTGTGTGTGTGTGTGTGTGTGTGTGTGTGTGTGTAGACAGAAGTAAATTAAATAGGTGAGAATTTAACTCAGATGTCTCGTTTGGATAGCAAAATGATAGGTGATGCCATTCACCATGGTAGGCAAGACATGTGTGCTGGGATAAGGTTAATAAAATGAGTGTTCCATACGTTAAGTTTATGGTATCTGGGGAATGGAAATCTGAGCGAAGTTGTCCAAGGTCTTGAATAGACAGAGATTCAAACCAGGGATCCAGATTATCATGGGTACACAGTTAAAACTTTGAGATCAGATGTCATCATTTAGGGACGAAAGTATAAAGTAAAAGAATAAGAATCTGAGGACAGAACTCTCAGAAATAGAGAAGGAAAGGGCAGAGGGAATGAAGCATCAGCGAGGAAGGAAGATAACCATGGGAGAGTGATGTCCTAGAAGTCAAGGAAGGAGAGGGGTCTGCAGGAGGAGGGGGGGTCATCGACAGTATCAAATCTCACAGGGCAGATGAGAAAATAGCATTATATTTGTCAGACAGAAGATATAAATACCCATTTCTAGGAGCAGAGTGAATGGGTTCTGAAAAAGTGAAGATAGAAAATAGAGACTACTTTTCAGTATGCCTGGTTGTAAAGGGTGCCCTGATATAGGGCTCTAAGAAAAGGAATACAAGGGGCTGACAGTGGGGTTAATTTCTAAGTGAGAATAACTTTAGCATGTTTCCAAGTTGTTGAGAAGCTAGTGAAGAGGATAAGTTTAAAAATACAGAAGAGGGGTAAATATAGAAGAGATGAGAGAGGATGAATGAGCTTAAGATCAGCTGTAAATAGAAGCTTCTTTCCGTAAGGCTGGAGGGGAAGAAGTGAAGATGTGAGTGAGCATGAAGTTTATCCCACTTCAACTTCAATTATCTTTCGGATGCAGACAGCAGCTTTACCAGCTAGAAGGGAAAAGGGCAAGTGCAGAAAAAGGGGCTTGAGAGTAGTTAAAATCTGTGATAAACATGTGGTGACTGGGAGAGGAAACTGACCAGAGGCAGACAAAAATTTTGATGAGTAGTATAAATGGTCCATCTGAGGCTGGAGACCATTAAATGATCCTGGTACCAAGAACTCAGATGTGTGATTTTCTCTAAAGGTTAGAATGATTACAAGATTTGTATGATGGAAAAACAGAGGTAATCATTAAACACACGGGGAAGAATTTGGTTAAAGCAACAAATTGTGGGGTCTGTTCAGAATTGATAAGAATGCTAAATCATAAGAATGAACAGGGAGGAAAAAACTGAAAGGGCTGAGGGACTAGAAATCTCAGTGCTGGTAAAGAACAAGCAAGCGGGGACTTCCCTGGTGGTGCAGTGGTTAAGAATCCACCTGCCAATGCAGGGGACACGGGTTCGAGCCCTGGTCCAGGAAGATCCCACATGCCATGGAGCAACTAAGCCCGTGCGCCACAGCTACTGAGCCCACGTGCCACAACTATTGAAGCCCGTGCATCTAGAGCCTGTGCTCTGCAAAAAGAGAAGCCACCACAATGAGAAGCCCGTGCACCGCAACAAAGAGTAGCCCCTGCTCTTCACAACTAGAGAAAGCCCGCGTGCAGCAACGAAGACCCAAAGCAGCCAAAAATAAATAAATTTATATTAAAAAAAAAGAACAAGCAAGTGTACTAGATACTTAACATGCAGGAAGGATGGGATGAATTCATAAAGGAATGTTACTTTTGGCCTCCACTTCTCCTTTAAACCTGTCAGGTAGGGGTATGGGGTAGAATGTCCTCTGCTCCTAGAAAAGCAGGCTCTCAACTCTACTGGCCTCTCTTAGGTAGTGAAAAGTTCTACAGATCCTTTAATTCACAAACATTCCAGTAATCAAAAATGTCCATTTCAATATCAATCCACAATTTAATTCTCATTGAAAGATGAGGCTTATCCCCTTCCTCACCTTGAATTAGGGTTAGTTATAGGTGAGCTGTCTACCACTTGGGAAGGTAAGTTTGTGGTCGGTTTCTTCTCTCTTTCTCCCCACTGGCTAAGCTATTTCAACTCTTGCCAGAATGGAAGCAGAGCCAGGCTGAGGGTGAGTAAGGGGGACTGGAAAGACCTTATTTGACTATGTCTGTTTAAAGAAAGCTTCATGCTCTCTGAATCCAGCAAGTATTTAAAGCTTATTCTTCTCCCAAGTCATGTTTGTGCCTTCACAGATGTCCCTCCTGGGCCTCCCTGACAGCAATTATCAACATGGACATAATCCTCTCCTTCAGCCAACTACTTCTGATTCCCTCTGAATTTCTGTCCTGGCTTTTAACTGCTTGATGCCTCACCTGGCAAGGCAACATCTTTATAGAAGAAGAGAGGGAGAAATAAATAAATAAATAACACACACACACACACACACACACACACACACACACACACACACACACACAATCTTATATATACTCACATATTTATTTCATTTCTTCCTGTGAATTTAAATTACTGTCTGATGTTATTTCATTTCAACCTGAAGGAGCTCCTTTAGTATTTCTAGCAGGACAGGTCTGCCAGCAACAAATTCCCCCAGTTTTTGTTTATCTGGGAATATCTTTATTTCATCTTCACTTTTGAAAGAGAAGTTCACTGTATATAAGACTCTTGATGAACAGTTATTTCTTTTTTTGTGTGCTTTCTACAAATGTAATTTTTTTAATTTATTAGTTTTTTAATACACAAAATCAGTTGGAATGGTAAATTTTCACAAACTATGTAAATTAATTATAATCATCAATAATTAAAATAACACAAGTTCACAGACATATACATGGACACTCACACTTGTTCTAGATTGGATTCCTCAATACATAGGGTTCTCCTGAACCCAAACTTTTCTTGCCAAATTCCAGGTTGAGAGTTCACCTTTTCCAATTTCACATTTTCTCAATTCTTCTTGGAATCCTGTGGGTATTATTTTCCCCTTAGACCAGGATTGTGGGGTCTTTAAAAACTAGAAACCCTAAGAGATTTCTTACTGCTGAAGCACCAGCAGATTGTGTGGTGTGATGTGATGGACACAGAAGAAACCCAGGAGGGTTCTTGATAATGTAGATAGACTGGAAAAGTTTTTTAAAAAAGATGAGAAATAAGAGACCTGTTTCTTCTCACCTTCCTCCCTGAGTGGAAACCAAGAGCCAGGAATAAGCGCATTTGAGGCTTTTTTAAAATTAATTTTTATTAGAGTATAGTTGATTTACAATGTTGTGTTAGTTTCAGGTATACAGCAAAGTGAATCAGTTATACATATATGTATATCCACTCTTTTTTAGATTGTATTCCCACATAGGTCATTACAGAGTATTGAGTAGAGTTCTCTGTGCTATACAGTAGGTTCTTATTAGTTATCTACTTTATATATAGTAGTATGTATATGTCAATCCCAATCTCCAATTTATCCCTGCTAGCCCCCCCTCTTCTCCCTTGGTAACCATAAATTTTTGTTTTCTACACCTGTGACTCTATTTCTGTTTTGTAAATAGGTTCATTTGTACCATTTTTTTAAAATGATGGAGAGTTATTTCTTTCTTTCAACACTTTGAGTATATCATTCCAGTGCCTTCTGGACTCCACTGTTTTGGGTGAGAAGTCAACCATTCATTGTACTGACATTCCCCTATTGTAAATCAGTCACTTTTTTCCTGCTGCCTTCAATATTTTCTCTTTGTTTTTGGATTTCATCAGTTTCACTATGATGGCCTAGAAGGGTGTCTTTTATTTTTATCATAATTGGTGTCTATTGAGCTTCTTGGATTTGTAAATTAATGTTTTCATCAAATTTGGGAATTTTTCAGCCATTATTTTCTTAAGCACTTTTTCTGCCCTTTTCCCTCTTTCCTCTCCTTCTGGGAGTTCCATTACATGTATATTGTTACATTGATGTTATCCCACAGGACTCTGAGACTCTGCTTATTTTTCTTCTATCTTTTTTCTCTATGTTCTTAAGACTTCTCTAACGTCAAGTTCACTGATTATTTCTTTTGCCATCTCAAATCTGTTTTGAGCCCATCTATAGAATTTCTCATTACAGTTTTGGAATTTTTAATTCAAGAATTTTATTTGGTTCTTTCTTAGGGTCTATTCTCTCTTAAGTTTCCCTATTTGTTGAGTCATTGTCATAATATTTTTCTTTACTTTTTTGAACACATTTATAACAGCTACTTTAAGTCTTAGTCTACTAAAGCCTACACTTGAACCTACTCAGAGTCAGTTTCTATTAATTGGTTTCTCCCTTGAGTATAGTGTCATACTTTCCTATTTTTGTGCATGTCTCATAATTTTTAGTTGAAAAACTGACATTTTAGATAACTTATTATAGCAACTATGAATTCTGTTTTATTTTTCTGAGAGTTGCTTTCATTTGCCTGGACATAAACTGCAATGCTTATCTGCCCACAATGTGCACTGAACAGAACAGACGTCTCTGTTCAGTTTTCTTATTCTTATTATTATATTATAGTCTGTCTTTTTAGGGGTCATCCTTGTGGCTACATAGCTTTGTGGTCAGTCAATAATTTGTGTTGAGACCTTCTGCCTATTGATCTGTACTTACCAGGAAGTACATTCCAAGTTGCAGCAAATTCTCAAGTCTCCCTTGACTTATAATTTATGCTGCAAAAAAAACTGGGATAAATGTAGTTTCCCAGTAGGCCAAGGGTTATGGAGAGCTTATCTACTCAGCCTTTTTAGAGTTCTCTCTTTTCCAGGACCACCTCCTCATTAAATTTCTTGCTAGTCCACTGCTCACCCTAACCAGGACCACAAACTTGGGCAAGCAAAACTACAAGTTTTCCCCATTTATTTCCTACCAAGTTCTTCATTTTATTTGACAGGGTTATAGATTTTTGCCTCCTTCCCCAAATTGATTCTGCCCACTCTGACAATAATGCTACTAAATTTTGCAGCCAGCTCTAAGCTGGTAAAACTATACTTCTTTCCAGTTGTGCTGGGGTGGGAGAGAGGCTGAGAGCAGTCTAAGCAAAAAGGTGTTAGACTCCTGCTGTTCTTACCCAAAGCACTCCAGTTTTTTAAAGAATATATGCTTCTCCAAACGTAAGGTAGATAGCTAGTGGGAAGCAGCCACATAGCACAGGGATATCAGCTCGGTGCTTTGTGACCGTCTGGAGGAGTGGGATAGGGAGGGTGGGAGGGAGGGAGACGCAAGAGGGAAGAGATATGGGAACATATGTATATGTATAACTGATTCACTTTGTTATAAAGCAGAAACTAACACACCATTGTAAAGCAATTATACCCCAATAAAGATGTTAAAAAAAAAAAAGAAAAGAAAAAAATATTATAGCATTTACAGCAATGGATGTTAGCTAGACTTATTGTGATTACCAATTCACAAATATATGCATATATCAGATTATTATTTTGTACACCTGAAAGTAATATTATATGTCAGTTGTATCTCAATTTTTAAAATAACATAAAGTAAATAAATAAATAATAAATAATTTTTATTTATAAAATATATATATAAATATTATATTTATTTGTAAATATTATATTTTATAAATATTATATTTATTTATTTATAAATATTATAAATATTTTATTTATAAAATATATATAAATAACAAAATATTATAATTCAGAATCAAAAACTGCTAGTCTATGGCTAACAATAAGAAGAATAAAAGGTAAAGAACTTATGCTTTATAACATGATATTGAATCAATTATGATAAGTAAAGGCAATATAATGGGATGGATAATTCTATACTCTTGCCTCTTAAGAACACTGAAGATTAATGAGATGATAACACAGTGCCATTCGACACAAAAGGTGATGAAGCTTCAACGAAAATGTGTCTTTATTAATGAGGAAACATGTTTTGTTTGGACATTAAAAATTCTAAGCTTGGAATTCCCAAAAAAAAAAAAAAGAATATATGCTTCTCAAATTGTGGTCTACACAATATGGACTCTGTGGTCCAGAGTCCTGAAATATTTTTTCATTTTAAAATTTTGCCAGTTTGTCAGAAGATTCACCAACTTCTTCATACTACCCTAATGGAAGTCACTCTAGGCTGGTCTCTTAAAATTACATCAAGCTGACATTACCTGTTTGGTTATGACATTTGTTCCCTACAGTTTATGCCCTGTGATCTGCAGCTGGAAGGGAGGCAGTACTTTTCCAGATACAGCCCACTTCCATGCCCCAAGATGCTTTAGCTTTCTCAAGCATGAATCAAGTCTCACTAATCTGTGTTCTATATCTGTAGAGATTCCATAGCAAGCTCTTAATGTGGTCTCATTGGAGTTCCTCTTATTTGACTTGGAATTAGGAAGCACTTTCCTCCTGTAAATACACACTTCTCTCTTTTGATGGGGTGGACTCAATAGGGTAGCTTTCTCCAAAGAAATCCTCTCCTAAATTCTCTTTAGGCCCAACAACTGAATACTTTTTAGACCTTTAACGTGGTTTATGTGTGAATTAAACTATGGTGACTTGACTTAGAATTCACTTTAGAAGGAAGCCTCTACTGTATATGGCCTCAACTAAAGTTGAGATAGGAAGAGTCCCATCTTAACATCCTGTGTCAAGAATAATCTGATGAAAGATTTGCAAATTCATAGGTGAGGTTAGATGGCACAAAAAAAATACTGTAACATGGGGGCTTGTGTGTTGAGGGCTTACTCAAAACCCCAAAAGTGATTATTTTTCTAATTTAGGAACCTTCAGTTTAGTCCATCTTTAGAAATGGATGACATTCCCTTTTTTGTGGAAGGAGGCAACTCTCTTCATGTACTGCTCATGCAGACAACTAATTAAATGAAACAAAATGGTCCACAAACACAGAAAGTCTCATCAAGAGGTCCCTGTGGATGGTTCAAGTAATTATGCCTGTCAAGGGAAGATACTGTAGGAAGGATATTATGTTCAGAGAGCACACAGTGTTTTTAGTGTTAAATTTTGGCAGCCTGAGACATGATAGCATCCCTTAATGTATCACTGCCCTTAAGAAGATCAAAGGAGAAGAAACCTCTCTGCCTGCCTTTTCCAGAAGTTAAAAGAGATTTAAGAATGGAAGAGCTCAGTTGTAATGCAGTAAGTTAACAATGGATTACAAGGATCTAATAATTCTTGTCTTACTTTTATTTTACTCAATTAAGTAGGCAAAAGGCAAGAGTCCTATCTCTTAGAAAGCAGTCTTCAATACTGCTAATGTTGGTCCAGAAAGATTTGTTGAATGAATGACATCTCCAGCTTCCCTAGGGATATCTTCAATCAGAAAAGAAGACTTCAAATGAACAGTCATCTATATCGGGGGAGTAGGCGGATGTTGAGGATATGGCACGCACATTCATAATAAGCACACTTATTTTACACGTATAGGAATACAGCGCTCTGCTTAGATAGTTTTGGCATCTACTAAAAACATTAAGCACACTGTTAGACTAATTTTCAGGTCTCAGTTTCTCCATCTGTATAATGAGAGGATTTAACTAAAATCACAGATAGGGAATAAAATTTGTCCACTAAAACGGAGTAGTAGTTGTTATATGATTACCATAAAGAAAAGGATTTTTGAGCTCTACAAAGGCCTAGGGGAAAAGTACACTATGATGGATAAGAAATGTTTTCCACGGTCAAAGGATAGAAGAGTAGTGATTTAAGTTGCAATTCTGCCATCCTTGGAAATATATCTAAGGACTCTTACTTTAACATCCTATGATTTTATAACTGTATGATATAGCTGTATTATACCTTCTAGAACAAGGCAGTCTGCTTTGTAAACAGAAATAGATCCATTCCACAGAGAACTGAGGATGAAACTGGTTTCATTTGTAGGTAGATCAGTTACTCATTTATCTGATGAGATTTGGGGAAGAAGAGTGGACACAAGTCCTCTTGCATCATTAATTCCAGACATGTTTTTCATGGGTCAAATTTTCCTTTTCTACAGGTTATATGTAATCACCCATAGGAAATTAACTTGCCACACTAAAACGTAACTGAATAATACCCATGAACCCATATACTTTAATTGAAATTTTAACTTTATAAAATGCTTTCACATGTATTTTTATCCTGCATCATTGTTACTTCACAGCAATCCTCTAAGACAAATATCCTTACTCTTAGTTCAGGGGAGGAGCCTGATGCCAAGGGAGGTTAAGTGAATTGGTGGCCAAGCCTCCCTGGCTAGAGATGGTAAGTGTTAGAGATGGCATATGAATGCAGCGTATTTAACACCATGCCCAGAGATTTTTATACCACAGCTAATCCTTTTCAGAAAGTAGTTTTCAGTAGGAAGATGAGAAATGGCATAAAAGCAGGAGGTACTGGAGAAGGCGGGAAGGGAGGCTGGTGGTGACGGTGGTCAGATGTTTAGGGAAGAAAAAGGAAATCAAAATCTCTGAGCCACACATTACTGACTCCCACATTTGTATCTCAACATCCTTTACTATATACCAACCACCACCTCCACATCTCCATGAAGAGAACTCTTGATTTTCAGCCCACCCTTCCACCCCATCAAATCTACTCCTTCCACAGTTTTCTATATACCATTATATGGTGTATTAGCCTGTTCAGGCTGCCATAACAGAATACCAGACTGAGAGGCTTAAACAACAGAGATTTATATGCTTACAGTTCCGGAGGCCAGAGTCATGATCAAGGAGCCAGCAGGGTTGGTTTTGGTGAGAGTTCTCTTCTCAGCTTGCAAACGGTGGCCTCCTTGCTGTGCCTTCTCATGGCCTTTCCCCTGTGGGTGCAGAAAGAGATCTCAGGTGAACACCAGTCCTATCAGATTAGGTCCCTGCTTTTATGGCCTCATTTAACTTTAATTACCACCCCAAAGGCACTGTCTCCAAATACAGTCACATTGGGAGTAAGGACTTCAACATATGAATTTTGGGGGAACACAATTCAGACTATAGCAACAGCATACAACATTTCATCTACTGCTCAAGTCAAAAATACTAGGAGTTATTCTTAATCCCTCTTTTTCTCTCACATCCCACATCCAATCAATGTACCTTTTTTTTTAACATCTTTATTGGAGTATAATTGCTTTACATTGTTGTGTTAGTTTCTGCATATAACAAAGTGAATCAGCTATACGTATACATATATCCCCATATCCCCTCCCTCTTGCGTCAATCTACCTTTAAAACATACCTCTACATCAGTGACATCTCAACACCTCCACAGCTACTACTGAAGACCAAGCCCCTCGATCTCTCACCTGGACCACTGCAATAGCTTCCTAACTAGTCTCCCTGCAAAGCTGTCCTTTAACCCTATAAATCAGATTATTCCTCTTTCGAAAACCATTAATGCTTCCCATATCACTTAGAATTCAATCCAACCCCTTCCTTAGTGTTAGGAAGCTCCTCAACAACCTGGCTCCTGACTATATCTCCAAAGTTACTTCCCCCTTGTTCACTAGGCTCCCCAGCCACCCTGGTTCTCTTGCTGGCCCTTGAACACTCAAAATTATTCCCATCCCAGGGGCTTGGCCCTTTCTCTTCCTCCTACCTGGAATGCTCTTTTCCAGAACTGCCAGTGACTCGCCCTTCATATCAGTCAGGTCTTACTCAACGGTCATCAACTAGGGAGGCCTTCCCTGACCAAACTGTTAAAACCATATAGCTCACTGTTCGCAGTAACAGGACTCCACCATCCTAGGAAACTCCTGCCCAGGAAAATTGATTTGCAGACAATATTATTGTTTATTTCAGGAATTTCTCAATATTCATTTATCCAAACACCACTAGACTTCATTCAAGTAAATTAGCTGGGCTCATCAAACAGTTTCCTCTTAAATTCCAAATCCAAGCCTCTGGTGTGTTCAACAATCCCAATCTGGACTGACAATGAAAAGCCTGCCTTAAACTAGACTTCCCAAAACTCATCAATATCCCACCTTTTCCCTCCCTATCCAAGGCACATCTAAGACTGTCCTGGCAGTGCTCTTCCTTTCAGCACTGAAATCACAGTAGTGACTCATCTTTGCTTTATCAGCAGGTTATTTTGATGATTCGGGAGAGGAGCTGGCACTTGACTCTGCCCACCTTCCTTCTCCTTATCCTGTTTCATTTGTATTCATATCATTTATTACTAACAGGTACATATACAATCATTTATTTGTTGCTGATTTATTACCTTTTTCCTGGAATAGAACATAAGATCCATAATGGCAGGGATATTTTTTGCCTTATCCTTGGCAAAATTCCTGGAAACTAGGACACTGCCTGGCACATAGTAGGTTCTCATTAAAGTTGTTAATAAATGAGTGAGCTCTGTAGGTTGGCAGAGTCAGGATTAAGAAGACAAGGCAGATACAGAAGCCTCTTCATATTCAGTGAGATGAACTGCATTTCTGGTCCCCTGGAAAGATCATAGAGGCTAGAGACTCTCCCTTTGATCCTGCACAGCACTGAATCACCAGGGCACAGATGCCATGGGTTCCACAAGGCTGGTCTCCTGGGGATTCTGTCCATTCTAGTACCCCTGCCCCACCTGAGAAAATACAATCATCACCATTGTTCTGCTCTGCTTTCCTCTATTATCTTTATTCTAACTCCTTCCTTCCATCCAAGGAAAGAGGGACATGACAAAATAGAATATCTAGAAATATTTCTGGTGCTCTTTCTCCTGAAGTTTGAGCCCTATATAAAGCCTGGCCAGAGTGAGGCTGTGTAAGAAACATATTTACATATTGGGAGAAGCATATATACGAGGACTGCTGGATAAAATTCAGGATGCCAACTTGATTTTGAATTTCAGGTAAACAAGGAATCACATTTTAGCATATGAAAACCAATATTGCATGGGATATACTTACACAAAATTTAATTTGTTGGACTTCCCTGGTGGCACAGTGGTTAAGAATCCGCCTGCCAATGCAGGGCACATGGGTTCAAGCCCTGGTCCGGGAAGATCCCACATGCCGCGGAGCAACTAAGCCTGTGTGCCACAACTACTGAGCCTGTGCTCTAGAGCTCGCGAGCCACGTCTACTGAGTCTGCATGCCACAACTACTGAGCCCGCGTGCCCAGAGCCCGTGCTCCACCACAAGAGAAGCCACCGCAATGAGAAGTCTGCGTACCACAACGAAGAGTAGCCCCTGCTTGCCGCAACTAGAGAAAGCCCACGTGCAGCAACGAAGACCCAATGTAGCCAAAAATAAATAAATAAATAAATTTATTAGAAAAAAAATTAATTTGTTGTTTATCCGAAATTCAAATTTAACTGGCTGTCCTATGTTTTTGTTTGCTAACTCTGGCAACCCTAATCTATTCACTTATAAATGGGCACAGGTAATAAATATAAGCGGACAATTGAATGCATGTCCCCATATGCTAAGGATGATTGGGGCTTTTGTCAATTATTTTGTAAAATATAAATCCCTATGAAGCAGTGATCTCCCATTAAAATACCATGTAAGTATAGCACTAAGGAACACAGGCCAAGCCAATTAAGGCATGGTTGTCTCTAACCCTTTAGCTTTTCTTGATGTTCATACAGGAATAAATTAAGACACATAAATAAATGCTATGGAGAAATAAAGACCACCAAATGAGAACAAGGAAAGCCTATATTCAGAGTTTCTATAGCACAGGAGTCAGCCGCCATCACTTACATTTTGGCAGAGACTCAAACGCAGGCAGCGGAGTGGGAAAGCTTTATAGTGGAAGAAAGGGAAGGCTTCGGGTATGCCCTGATTGTAGGCTGTTGGCACAAAGAAGCTGTAGGAGGCTAACCAGAAGCCGGGCATCCTACGTGATTAGCTAGGAATATATGTTTGGCTTTCTCCGGTTGGTCCTTAGTTGGAGACAGGGACAAAGGTTAGCGAAGCTCTCAGTTATTAATCAAGTCCTGGCCATTTGAGGCTGAATGTTAGGGGTGATTGTTTGGCTTCCTAGTTGTTACCAGACATAGTAGTCTGGCTTCCTACAACTCTGAGGTATAGTAGGCTGGCCTCCTGGGTTGGTTTCCTGGGCAGCTTACTGCAGGTTGGGGGTTAAGAGTTCTGTTTTTGTGTGTGTGGTATGGCCATTGTCTGTTTGTATATTCAGTCTCTCAGTATGAGGCTGCACTATGCAATATGGCAGCCACTAGCCACATGTGGCTATTTAAATTTAAATTAATTAAAACATAAAATTTTAAATTCAGTTGCTCAGTCACATTAGCTACATTCCAAGCTTTCCATAGCATATGTGGCTGATGGACTACCAAATTGGACTGTGCAGATATAGAACGTTTCTGTCACTGCAGAAAGTTTAACAGAATAGATGACAAAACACTTTTATAACTTTGTTCATTAGACTTCCAAACCCCTCTAGGAAAATGCAAGCACCATTATCATCCTACTGGAAAATTTCCACCTTCTCCTTTCTCCCTCTGAGTCTCATTTATTCTGGCTTTCCACAATTTCACACTCTCCATTCTGTTTCTTAATTACCAGACTGTGCCTCTGCCCTCTTTTATGCTTTCCCAGTTTGCTGGGTTGATGCTTTCCTTTATTCACAAATCGTTTTGAAAAGTTACTCTAGTGAGTACTTACTGAATTACCTCACTAACTCTACTTTTCTAGAAATTTATCTCCTTCACTAGCCACAAGGTTATTCCAGAAGCTGACACGTTCCTACAGCATGTCACCCCACAGCCATAGCCTCTGGTCTCATTGATTGGGTACCTGACACAGCTGGGCAATCAGTCTCTTCCCTGGGAATTGGAAAGCAATTCCTTAGCCAGAGCGAGCAAGAGATCTGTTTTCTACTGGGTTATCAGTCTGCAATAAGTAACTGTTACTTGGGAGCAGGCGGTACCAGCCATTTTCTACCAGGCCATGCAGCTAATAAGAAAACAGTGAGAGACAGTAATGAAACAGATGTACACAGAGAGCGAGGCAGAAAGGAGAGACGGAGAGAGGGCTTTCTGGGTTCCCTGCAGCATGGCAATCTATTGTTCCTAAGGTTCGGCTGCTTCATTGCCCTCAAATTCAATGACATAGTCCATTATCCCTCCAACAAATTTTCTTTTTTGCTTAGAGTAGTCTGGATTGATTTTCTGTTATTTGCAAGCAAAGAGTCCTAATCAATATAAACTGTAATCAAGGGAATTTGGAACTTGCCTATTTAGAGTCTTTTTCCTTCTCAAAGCATCACACATGATCATCAAGCCCTCCTTTACTGCAAGCTGGTACAGGATGTGTATGGCTAATCTCTTGAGAAGAAATAAAGGAACACAGGCCCTAAAGTGCAAAGTAGGATAGGTTTATTTTTAGAATAAAGTAGCTCAATTAATAATGCTTACTTTACAAGTCCTACCAGTAAAAAAAGGGAAAAGGGAAGGAAGAGATAGGCATTTTCTATAATTTTATTTAAATCATTAAAATTCCATAATCATTTTTTGAAAATAGAAAGAAATTAAATTCTTACCTTTTATTAATTTATTATTTATTTATTCAATAAATATTTATTGAATATCTTTTATGGAGTGGGTACTATGAATGACACTGGGATTCCTAAAGTATAATTTTCAAAAAGCTAAAGTTCTTACTTTGTATAATTATAAAATGAATGCATGTCAAAGATTTTACTCAACTCATTAATGAAGGAACTGTTGGAAGGCAATCCTTCCTCTATTACTCTGTATTCCTACACAGGGTGTGCCGCTGGAGCACTGAAACTGACTCGCTAGGATGATAGGCAATGTCTCCTTGCCCCCCAGGACCATCTGCTCTTCACATTTAAGGGTATTCCACATGAAGCTGCTTGCCTCCTTCATGGCAGAGGCATCTGCCCCCGTTCAATGATTAATAATATCATTCCTCTCTCTCCCAGAACCAAATGTGTAACTTTCCAGGGTAGAGATCTTCCCCTCCTTCCAGAGAGGATTTGTTTACATTCTGAGTAAAAAATAATCTCTCTTTCCCTGAAAGGGGGAGGGGCGGGTGTTCCAGCTCCTATGTCAGTTCTGAGATTCATAATTTGGGGTTTCTCTCCTGCGGTACAGCCTCCTATATGCACAGGTGTAACCATCTGGCTCTCATCACATCACCTAGTAAGGTGTTGGGCTTGAGGAACCAGTGCTACACTGTGATTGCCGTGAATAATAAAGGTGTAATATCCTATTCAGAGTCTGGTGTTTCTGCAAGCAAAGGAATATCTCAGATACTTCACAGTTTCTGAATTAATAGGAAGTAGTAAAATGTTAAAAATGGTTCAAAGAAGAATTTGAAGAATGAATATATATTCATTGGGTATATTATTATTCATTGTATGTATACAATAAGAATCAAGAATGCTGAAATTAATTGACTAATAGATGTAAAACTGGTTAATATCCTATATGGCAATAAAACGTAATGTCTGAGGTATTATCATTTCAATAAGGCATAAGCTATCAGACAAATTCTTTGCATTCCTATAGATGAGAATCATTTGCATAACTATCAGTCATCTGTAACTTCTACATACAGAGTTCTAAAACAACTTAGTCAATAGAAAGATGAAGATGTAGACCCTTAGAGAGTCAGATAATCTTTGGAGGGTCCATCTAGACAACAAAAGGACATCCAGCAACCTCTTTGCCCATGTTTAAGTCTTAGACAATTTTCCCGATCGTTTAAAAGAGCAAAAACAGAAATGGTCCTCACTTTCTGAAGCTTAGTCTTGTGAAAGATTGACATTAATCAACTAATGACAAAACAGTTGAATAACTGAAAATTGATGAATAAATTAAAGATATAGAGTGACATGAGAACATATCATGGGGAACCTGAGATGGTTGAGGGTCAGAAAATGGACCTTAGTAAAAAATACTGTCATGGACCAAGGTTTTATAGAAAACAATTACTTTTTAATTGTGGTTAAATTCAGGTGGCACAAATCAAATGTACTGGGGATATAAGATGAAGAATAATTCTCTCTCACTCCTAATCCCCAGTCACCCTGTCTCTCTCTGGAAAGAACTAGTGTCAACAGTTTCTGGTGCATTCTTCCACTGTACTCTAAACATATACATATATATAAATGTATGCAAGTATATTTACATACATTTTTACACTAAAAACTATATACCAGATGTTCTGTCTTGCTTTTTTTTACTTAACAATTAAGTTATTTTTTATCAGTACATATAGAGTGTCTTATTCTTTTTAACAACTGTAAAACTGTCCATTGAAAGGCTGCACCATCATTTGTTTAACCAATTGGACAAGTTTTTAGTTGAAGAAAAATATTTATGAGTATGATCATTTTGACTAAAATGTATGCAGTGTAACTCATTTCATATGTAAGTTTCATTTTTTGCCAGGTTTTAATTGCCCACCACGTTTGTGAAAAGACTACTGCGTTCCTTTGAATAGATATCCCCAGTCTTGGCTGTTAATTGCTAGGTGCAAGATCTTGGGCAAATTGCTTAAATTCATTTACCCAGAAAATGTGAATTAAAAACGCCTGCGCAAAATCTGGTTTGAAGCGTTGAGGTAACAATATGCGCCAGTGGTTCTGAAATTTGACCCTTGCAGCCCTAGAGGGCAGAAATCTTCTTACTCTGAGACACACCTTCCCTCCCACGCCCTCCACCACACATGCGTTAACCAGAGCATCTGAGCCGTTTAATCTGTTTATTTATTTTAAGCTTCTAAGTAAGATTTTATTTGAAGACAGAAGGGAAAAAAATTTTTTTTAATTTGAAAAAACCCTGGAAAATTATTAAATATAAAACAATGCATAAACATAAGGTATTATTGTTATTATCTTTTCAGGATTGAAAAGGAATCTTAAAGGAAATGGGCAATGCAATTAGGACACCAGCAAATCCACAGGTGCCGCAGGGATAGGGCAAGTGGTGCAGCAAAACCAGCTCTCCCGCAGTATCCCTCCCTGAGATTAAGTCAGCCTGTCAAAGGCAATCTTCCGAAAATGATAATTTACGGAAGAAAGCAGGAGTAGGAAACTCAATGCTGGCTTGATTACTTGAGAACAAAAGCTTGAGAGCAGAAGGCTCCAAATGAGTAAGTACGCAATTCACGACCAAAGTGTTGAGGGCCTACAGAATCCTGAATGGATGTATTTTCAGTAGCTTGGGGGCCTGATGTTATTTTGAAGTACCACCCTACTCAGCCTTTTCCTGAGAAAAGCGCATTTCATCACAAACATGAACACAGTGTGCTTGGCTTAAAGCTTCTGTAGTCTCTTTTGAGCGCTATAAATTATCTTATTTTTAAGATACAATGTTATTATGTGCTATAAATATTATAATATCAACCTTCCATATATGTTTCCATCACACACACACACCACTTTCAATCTTTAGTGTCAGGTGACCAAGGACATTAAAAAATTATATAAAAACATATACATGGCAAGTCTTTCTCTTCCAAGTGGCAGCCATTCAACACAGAAAGATGTGCTGTGCCCTCTCCTTCATGGCAAACACTGCATTAGGCACCAAAGATACAGAGGTGAATAAGACACAGACCTGAAGGGAGCTCAGTGTTCGGCAGAGTAACCCAGCAGATGACTAGGAAGGGCATTCCAATCAGAAGGATCTTCCGGTGAGAATTATTAGAATTAACAGGACTAAACTGCTTCAAAAGCAAGAGTCTAGAACATAGACTAACAGCTAAATAAGTAATTGAAAACATTACAGTGTTTGACTCCACTCTCTTCTGGTTCCACTCTCCTCTTATGGTGAAGTTCATCTTTTTAAATGCTCAGCCTAGCCAATACTTTAGCTCCTGAAAAGGACTTACATATTTTTTATAGTTTTAAAACAGTGTTACTTTTCCTCATACATTTTTCATTTATTAATGGTGTAGTGAAACGTTATTGAATTTTGTATAATGTTGAGCTCTCTTTTAGCCTAAAGAGTTTGCCCATTTAGCCTCTCAATCTGTTTAAGAGATGATAATATTCTCAAGCAATGACAGTTCTACCTTTTTCTTTCTGATCTTTATACCTTTCATTTCTTTTTCTTATTAGAAGGACCAGGACCTATACTTTGATGGTAATCAATAGTAGGAAGAGCAGGCATCCTGTTTTATTCATGAATTTAACGGGAAAACATTCTAACAGCTGATCATTAAACATCATGTCTACTTCTGATATATCCTTTACTGAGTTAAGAAGTCCCTTCTGCTCTTAGTTTGCTAAGAGTTTTTATTGCTAAGATTTATCATTAGTTGATGTTGAATTTTATCAAATGATTTTTTTCTGCATATGGTTCTTCTTTATTAATCTCCAAGTAATGTGGAGCTTTATATTGGTAGATATTCTAATGTTGAACTGTCATTTCATCCTGCAATAGACCAACTTGGTTATTATGGTTATTTGTAATATGCTCTTAGATTCAATTTCCTGGCCTACGATTTTATTTTCTTGTACTGTCTTTTTCCAGTTTTTATATCAAGGTAATAAAAATGAGTCAGATAGCTTTAGCTCTTTTTATATTTTCAGATATATTTTTTATAAGATATTGCTTAACTACTCTTAGAAAATTTGCAAAACTTTGCCTATAAACTTGGCCTCGTGTATTTTTTGGTTGAATAGGTAAGAAAAGAATTTTTATTAGAATTTTATTGCTCTAATGGTTATTAGTTTATGCAAGTTTTTTGTTTCTTTTAAGTGTGCTAATTTCTCATTTTCCTTAAAAGATGTCCAGTCATTTCATCTGTTTTCAATTTTTTTCATAAACAACATTCTTCCTCTTGACCATAATAAATCTGATGCTTTCTTAATGTTTTGCTCTCAAGCTCTTAGCAGATATTAAACTTTGACAACTAACCTGTCCAGTTTTCTCCTTGCCTAGGCCCAATATTAATCAGTCTGTGTTTACTGCCCCCCACGGGTGGTATGACACACTGGCTCCTTCCAAGACTATCAGTGAATGTTGCATGACCCAACTGTTGTCCCGTGACTTGTGACTATAAAACAGAGCTTCTTTAAGGAGATTGTTAGTGTCCCAACTACTTAAAGAAGTAATGCAGCTTCAGCCCAAAGAAAAAATTATTTCTCCCTACTTCAACGTTTTGCATTTGCAATGGCTTATTCATTCTTACGAAGCAGGTCAAAGTCACACACTTTACAAATAACAGAAAGATATGCAGCTAGACTATGCCATATATGCCTTATTTTGAATTTCAGTTTGAATTTTATGAAGAACAGGGAGCTCTTAACTACTTTTCAGGAGCTATTTGGGTCACAAGAAGAGCACTCCTTTGTATGACACAGTTAAAAGAATTGTGACCCTAAAGAAAATGTAATCAACAAGGAGACAGTGTAAAAGTTCTAAATGGACCCAGAGAGATGCATTTCATTTATTTATTTTTTAATTGAGGTATAGTTGTTTTACAATGTTGTGTTAGTTTCTACTCTACTGCGAAGTGGAGTACCCTGAGATGCATTTCATTTACAATGTTTAGTTCATGGAAGCATTCGACCAAGAACAAACAATAAATGTTTGTTGTCTAGATGTTTTCAGGCAACAATTTCTTTTTTCTTCTTGGAAACAAAAAACAAAATACAAAACTCCACCTGCTTCCTTGAACAGCATGTCAACTGACTTCAAAATCCTTGATTACTCCCATTTGCTTCAAATATGGTCCCTTAATCATTCTCCCTTACTCACCAATGGCTTCAGCAACTGCTTTGCTGTCTAACTGTCCACCATACGCCCTGACATAATTTATTGTGATTTCAACATCCACTTTTGACACTTCTCAGGTTCTTGATGTTTTTAGCTCCAATTATTCTTAAGCTCTCAACCCCACCTGAGCCATGCAATTGATGGCCATACCTGTCAAGATGAAAGACCGCACTGAACTACTGAAACAGGAGGGAAGGGGGCAGGGCACAACTTTTTTTTTTTTTTTTGGCGGTACACGGGCCTCTCACTGCTGCGGCCTCTCCCGCTGCGGAGCACAGGCTCCAGACGCGCAGGCCCAGCGGCCACGGCTCACGGGCCCAGCCGCTCCACTGTATGTGGGATCTTCCCAGACCGGGGCACGAACCCGCGTCCCCTGCATCGGCAGGCGGACTCCCAACCACTGCGCCACCAGGGAAGCCCCAGGACACAACTTTTGAAAGAATGACATAGCCTGAGGACATGACATAAACTGAGTAGAACCAAATGGGTCCAAGATGGCAGACAACTCAACTTCCACTAGACCTTGAGCTTCAGTATACGCTCACTGTAACACATCAGCAAGATAAATGACACACCCACAGGTGCCATGACAGTTCTAAGACAGACCATAAGGATCAAAGAGTGGGTGGTGGCCCAATTCCTGGAAACCCCCCCCCCGCCCCTTCCCAAAATAGCTAGAATACTCCTCCCACTCATTAGCCTCGAAATTACCCACCCCTATAAAAACTGACAACCCCCATACCCTGGTACATTTCTCACCTTCTGAGACGGCCCACACTCTGTCTGTGGAGTGTGTTTCTCCTAAGGCCGTTCTCGCCTTCTGAGACAGCCCACAATCTGTCTGTGGAGCATGTTTCTCTCAAAATAAATCCACTTCTTACCTATCACTTTGTCTCTCACTGAATTCTTTCTGCGATGAGACATCAAGAACCTGAGCTTCATTAAGTCCTGAAACCAGGTATGTGATCTCAGTTGGAAGACCGTGGGTTTTGGCTGGGTTCGAGTCCCAGCTGCGTGGGTTTGAGTCCCAGCCACGTGAGTTCGAGTCACAATCTGAGTTTTGGCTGGGTTCGAAAGTCCCAATCTGGGTTTAGGCTGGGTTCCAGTCCTGGCACGTGGGCTCAAGTCCAAATCTGAGGTGCATGGTTTCACTATCATTTTTTAACTTCCCTCTTTCTGATTCTCAGGTTTTGTGTTCCAGTGTACTCTAAAAACTCCATTCCAGTAATATTCTGACCCTTGCTGAGACCTCCAATAATACTACGTTTTCAGTAAATAATATGACATTAATGTCCTCACTTCTCCTTGTATCTGTTTAGGATTCAATGTAGAGCAAACACTTTTAATGTCCTTTCCTCTCCCTCCCTCCACTGAATTCCTTCAGCAACACCTAACTCTGGTAGTTCGCCTTACTCCTCACCTGCACCAAATCAGCTGAATGAGCCTGGCAAAAACCCCACAGCTGTGCTGAATGGACTCACCTTAATTAGGTGAGTTAATTTAATTTAAATTTAAAATAATTTTAAGTTTAATTTAATTTTGTTTATTTTACTACAATTTACAAGTGGACAATTAATTTGGCAAAATAGTGCTACTATATATCCTTAGTAAACTTTCTCTCCCCAACTTTAAAATAATTAGAAAGACCCTGTGGGGCCTTCCCAGGTACAAATCCTTTCCATGTCCCCCATTTCTTGTTCATAGGAAACAGGCTTCATTTAGCCTCCTTGACCTTCCCTGAGGTCCTAAGGACAGAGTCAAACAGCTGCTTATCAGGGAAGGGAGGGAATGCAGAAACTAAGGAGGAGCAGTCAAGAAACAGTAGTGCAGCAATGGGGCAGGGTCCTGGTTCCTCCTCAAGGAATACACAGAAGCATACTTTTGAGTTCTGTAGAAATTAAGGCCCCACCCAGGTGGAGGATGGTAACTTCAGACTGAGCACAAGATTCCTGGAACACTTCCTTGTTACCTCACCACCAACCAGTCAGAAGAAAGTCTGCACAGAGTGGAAGATAATGAAGACTCTGCCCCCCTCTCCAAATGATTCTCCCTTTGAAGCATTTCATGGTCAAGCAGAATCTTTGCTGTTGGATTTTGGACACAATTCTGACTTCTCCCAAGGTTGCTGGCCTTCTGGCCTCTATTTTGAGAGAATTACCCCTCCTCTAGCTAACACTATCCCTCCACTTAGCGTATACACTCACACCTTCTCAGGGATGTCACTTGTCAATTTACTTTTTTCCTTTATTGTTAATATTCAGTATATTCTTCTCCACTGTATTATTCCAATTGACATATAAACACACTTTAATATCACCCAATTTAAAAAAAAAGAATACCTCCATGACTTGAGGTCCCCCTCCAGCTACTATTTATCTCTCTGCTCCTCTTCATGGCAAAATTCTCAAAAGGGTTTCTGACCTCACTGTTTCCAACTCCTCCTTTTCACTCTTCCATCTACTCCAGCAAAGGCTTCTATCTTCATCACTGTCCTCAAGCAGCCCTTCTTAAAGTCAGCCATGACTTACCTCTTGCCAAGCCAAGGCAAGGTCTGCACTTTGTTCCCACTGAAGTGTCATCCATCAAAACATAAATTTCTGTTTTGCATATTATTCTGTTCTGTGGCCAGTTGGGGCTTGCCATAGCAACAATGCTTCATCAATATTTACATTTGAAAAATGAAACAGAAATTAGGGAATGAATTTAATGTCCTTTATTAAGAATGGCATATGGAATATTATAAAATTTCTTGAGTGTGATAAAAGTTATGTTACTGAACTGAGGTTTGGCTGCTCACCATTCAAAAGCCAATACTTGAGAGACAAGTGTTGGCTGGAAAGGAAAGTTTGCTTTATTCAGGAGGCCAGCAATCTGGGGAAAAGGTGGACTTGTGTCCAAAACCCAACTGCAAAGATTCTGCTTGATCAAGAAAGTTTTTAAAGGGTGAATCATTTGGAGATGGGGGCAGTGTCTTCTCATCTTCCACTGTGTGCAGACCTTCTTCCGATTGGTTGGTGGTGAGGTTAACAGGGTGGTGTTCCAGGAATCCTGTGCTAAGCCTGAAGTTACCATCCTCCACTTGGGTGGGGGCCTTAGTTCCTGCAGAAGAACTCAAAACTATTGTTTGGTACATTCCTTGAGGAGGAATCAGGACCCTGCTCCACTGCTGCACTGTTGTTTCTTGACTGCTCTTTCTTAGTTTCTGTATTTTTCTCTGATAAGCAGCTGTTTGAATCTGCCCTTAGGAACTCAGGGAAGGTCAAGGAGGCTGAATGAAGCCTATTTCCTGTAAACAAGACACAGAGGACATGGAAAAGACTTGTACCTGGGAGGGCCCCACAGGCTCCTGTTCTGTTTCAGTTATATCAGAGAATATTCCTTTTTTTAGGAGATACGTGCTAAAGTATTTAGAAATTACTTTCAAATAGCTCATTAAAATACACCCTGTGTGTGTGTGTGTGTGTGTGTGTGTGTGTGTGTGTAGGGGAGAGAAAAAAATCTTTTGCCTCTTCTATGAAATAATAGAAAATAAATATATATGGGTCTCTACCCCAGTTCCTGGCACAAAGGTCCTAAACCTCTTGGAATTTTCGAAGTGATAAGAGCACCAGGAACATCTTTTGTCTAAAATTTGGTCTTTGACCCTGGTTCCTGACACAAGCTCCTTAAGTCCCTTGGAATTTCCTGGGTAATAGAGTGTCTTTTGTTCTAATGAGGTGACTCTTGGTGGGCTCCTTGATAAAGGCTGGTCACCAGAAAGACCAAGCCATGATTAGAAGCTTGGAACTTTCAGCCCCACCCCACTCTCCTATTCTCCAGAGAAAAGAGAAGAGCTAGAAAAGGAGTTAATGGTTGATCACGCCCATGTGATGAAGCCTCCATAAGAATCCCAAATACAGTGTTCAGAGAGCTTCTGATAGGGATAGAATAGGATAGTTATACAGGTAGTTGTAGCAGTCCCAGTAGGGGATTATAGATAGAGATGGAAACCCAGGGAACTTTGGGAGACCACTTCAAGTTAATGATCACTCAAGAAACGTGGAATGAAGCAGGCTTGCTTAACTATAAAGCATGAGATATGCCCCAGGTCATTAAGTGAAAGAAAAATGTTACCACCGTTCTGTTGATTTGAATAAGCGCTATGACAGTCCTAGTTTGACCTCATTCGGTCAGACACTCTCCTGCCAGATACGAAGGAGAAGCTAGTGATGTAAGCCTGAGGACTACTCGAAGAATGAGGTCTTTTCTCTCTCCCCCACTTTCCTTTGATTTTAAAAATGTAGCCCACTTAATCCTCAGGGCAGAGCCCCCTTGCCTGCCTGCCTGCATCTCTCACAAGGGTCCTATGTTAATAAATCTACTTGTTGCCTATCACTTTGCCTCTCGCTGAATTCCTTCTGCACTGAGACACAAAGAACCTGAGCCTCAGTAAGTGCAGACACAAGGTGAGTGATTCTAATTAAAAGAGCATGGGTTCAAGTTGCAATCTGGGTTTAGGCCGGGTTCGAGTCCAGGCACATGGGTTTAAGTCCCAATCAGAGGTGAGCGGTTTCACTTGCAGGTTGCTGAACATGGGAGATGCTGGGAGAGTGGGGCACCCACAGAGAACGCAGGAGTTCCATGCCCCTTCCCACATACCTTGCCTATGCATCTCTTCCATCTGGATGTTCATCTGTACTCTCTATCATATCCTTTCATTTTTATTATTATATAAATTTCAGGTGTACAGCATTATAGTCCAACATCTGTATATATCACATCCTTTTATAATAAATTGGTTCACTGTAAGTAAACTGTTTTCCTGAGTTCTGTGAGCCACTCTCGCAAATTAATTGTATCTGAGAAAGCGGGTTGTGGAACCTCCTATTTATAACCCATTGGTCAGAAGCACAGGTAACAACCTGGACTAACAACTGGCAACTGAAGTGGGGGATTGGAGGCAGTCTTGTGGGACTGAGCCCTTAACCTCTGAGGTCAGAATTGAGTTAAATTGTAGGACACCCAGTGTTACAGAATTACTTGCTGTTGGAAAAAACCCTACACATCTAGTGTCAGAAGTGTTGTGACTCCCGTGAGTGTGAGAGTAAAAGAGAAACACACAGGAGAAGTGTAGGTTTTCTTTAAGGTAAGTTTTCTTTAAACCTACCCATCTTGTGTTCTCTGGCTAGGGCCTTGTGAATCAAACTAACAAACTAAAGATTAACAAGAGAAAAACAAACAGAAGTTTATTAACATGTGCATCATCAATGCACATAGGAGCCCTCAGCAATGAGTAACTCAAAGGGGTGGTTAGAACTTGGGCTTATATAGCATCTTAACAAAAGAACAATAAATTTTTAAAAAAATGACGAGACAAAGGAAAAGGACTCTGGGCTTCTAGCAGTGGCAAATTGTAGGATGGCAAATATATGAGGAAACTAACAGTAGATAAGGGCTATGTGATATTGTGATTTATAATAAGGAATATATATTTGGTCTTTGTCCACCTTTCTGGAAAAGTGCGCCCAAAACCCTTGGAATTTCCTTAGCAATAAGAGCAATGGGAGCATTTTTTGTTATATTGTTTGGTTTCTTGTCCTCAGTTCCTGAAATCACTTCAGAGCCATAAAGGTAAAATGGGTGTCTTGTTATTCATTACAAGTCCCTTCCAAACACAACTCAGTTTATATTGAGGTAACTTTTGGAAATTCCCTAAAGATGGAGGTGGGTTTTGGGAAGTGTGGCGCGGGGGGGCGGGGGTGGGGGGAGAGGGGGGAATGCTGGTTGCCAGGGGAGCCAACCATGTGACTAGAGGGTTGGGACTTTTAGTTTCCCCTCCCAATTCCAGGGAGGGGAAGGGGCTGGAAGTTGAATCAATCAGCAATGGCCAATGATTTAATCAATCCTGGCTATGTAATGAAGCCTCCATAAAAACCCAAAAGAAAAGGTTCAGAAAGCTTTCAGGTTGGTGAACACATGGAAATTGGGGGAGAATGGCATGCTTGAAGATGGCATGGAAGACCTATGCCCTTTCCCCATATCTTACCCTATGCATTTCTTCCATCTGACTGCTCCTGAGTTACATTCTTTTATAATAAGCCAAAGATGTAGTAAGTAAAATGCTTCTCTAAGTTTTGTGAACTGCTCTAACAAATTAATGGAACCCAAAGTGAAGGTGATTGGAATCTTGAATCTATAGCCAGTTGGTCAGAAGTACAGGTGATAACCTGGGCTTGCAAATGGTGTCTGAAGTTGGGGGAGGAGGGGGAGGTCAGCCTTGCAGGGTTGAATCCTTAACCTGTGGGATCTGATGCCATCTCCAGGTAGACAGTGTCAGAATTGAGTTAAATTGTAGGACACCCAGCTAGTGTCTACAGCATTGCTTTGTGGCGCTGGGAAAACCCAGCTCCCCACATGCTGGAATTGGGTACCCAGAACCCTTAGGCTAGTTTAAGAAAGGTTTGTTATGTCGATTCCTCTGGTGCTCTCTCTGGACTAATCAGAGTCTAGAATTATCTCCAGTGATTAACTTCTCTCTTTCCTAATAGACAGAGGAGAGGGAACCACCTTTAAAATTCTATGTCTTGCTTGTAGGCAAATAGGAAGAAGGGCAGAAAGCTTTCCTTGAATCTGCTTATTCTCAAATGCCTTCAGCTCAAAATAATCCTATGCTAAAGTACAGTATTTGGGGATGACATACTCTGCTACCCATCACTCGTGCATGTATGGGTCTGTGTGTCTGTGTGTGTGCACAAAGGGAAATGTACAGACATCAAATATGGCAAAAAGTTAACAAATGTGGTTGGAAGATATATGGTTGCTCACTGAACTATTTCCTTTTACTAGAAGGTTTAAAATTTTTCAGAATAAAAAGTTGGGGGAATATATCATGACCGGTTTAGATGTATCCCAGAAATAAAAATATAGTTCAACTTCAGAAAAACTGTCAACGTGAGTCCCAAAATCCAGAGATTAATGGAGGAAAAAAAATAATGATTTTACCACATGCAGGAAGAGCAAGTAATAAATTCAAATCCGTTTATGAGTAAAATCAAAAAACTCTTAAGAAATTGGTGTTAGAAGAGAACTTTCTTCATTTGATTAAAGATCTCTACTTGAAATCTATAGCCAGTATCATTCTGAATATTGAAATTACCAAGACTGAAGGTCCTGGCAAATTAAACAAGGAGAAAAAAAATACATATTCTTAAAAGGAAGAAATAAAATGGTCACTTGATGCAGAATATGACTATCTACATAGAAAACCCAATAGACATATCAGTTTCTGGCAATGCAGTGTGCTACCAATAACTAGAAACACTCTCTTCTTTAAAAAAAAAAACTAGAAATTCTTGAAAATATAATAAATATCTCTCAAGAACTATAAATTCCTAAGGGTCAAAACAAAGAGGAGAATTAAAGACAAGCAACAGCAGAAGTTGATGCGGTAGCTGTATGGAGTGGAGGTGCATTTCCTGACTATCAAGCAGCTTGGGTTCTAACAGGGAAAAGATTCGAGGCCTTGAGCTCACATGAGGGAAAAGGTTAGAACTAACAACCTTCTCTTACTGAGCTATAACCTCCATAAAAGGGAGAATTAGAAAAACATCATCGATCACCCCAGGGAGACGACAGGTCTCTTGTCTTCCTAAGTCTAGCATCTAGGTGAAAAAATAATTCTCCCCAGAGAGCTCAGGTCTGTGTTCACACAAGTATGGTGTTTGAAGTTACATTATCTATGTCATCTGAGAACCACTAGGGTGAGAAACCAACATAAAAATTGTCCCAAGATGGTGGTAGTCCTTACATAAAGAAATGCATATATTGTCTGGAAGAAAATACCTTCTTCAAAATACACAGGGTTCTACAAATCATGCCCCACCAAACAGGAGCTCACCCACAGGAAAAGAATTCTTCATAAGAAGAAGCCAGCAGGCACAACCGAAATCAAACTTAATGCCCTAAAAACTTGAGATAATAGAATTATCAAATATAGGTTCAAAATTAAAATGATTAAATACTTATAGGAGGAATTTATATTGATTTATAAAATTAAAATCTCAGTTGACAAATTAACAGTAATTAGGCACCAATAAAGAGATCATTAATAAAACAGAAGATTTAGCTCAAGAAATTAACCCAAATTCATCAAAAGAATTAAGTAGTTAGAAAAGAAAGAGAAGTAATGAGACAGAAAAGATAGAACAAGAAGATGCAACATACATCTTTTTCATTTAAACATTGTTTTGAAAAGGCAGATCAGAGTGACCGGGAAGAGCTGAGAATTTTCCAGAATTGATAAAAGATATGAGTCACCAGAATATAGATCTTTGGATTCATCAATCCAAGGCAAGATAAGTAAAAAGAAATCCACAACTAGCATAATAAATATGTGGAATACCAAAAACCTTAAAAGAAAACAGAAGGAAAATACTGTGTTTTAACACAGAATTAGAGTAACTACAGATATATCAATGTCAACAATTGAAAGCAGAAAAGAATTGAATAGTATCTTCAGATCCAGCAAAAAATGAAGGTGAACAAAAAATCATTCAGATAGACATAATCTAAATGAGTTTACTATTAACACTCCAGGAAAAAATAAATAAAAAGCAAACCTAGGAGCAAGTCTGGAGATACACAAAAGAATTATGAGCAAAATCTCAGACAGGGCTTCCCTGGTGGCGCAGTGGTTGAGAGTCCACCTGCCGATGCAGGGGACACGAGTTCGTGCCCCGGTCCGGGAAGACCCCACATGCCACAGAGTGGCTAGGCCTGTGAGCCTGTGTGTCCGGAGCCTGTGCTCCCCAACGGGAGAGGCCACAACAGTGAGAGGCCTGCGTACCGCAAAAAAAAAAAAAAAAAAAACTCAGGCAAATGCAGACAAATCTACATAAAGATTAACTACATAAACTAATAGTATTAATTATTTTGGCAATGATGAATTTTAATGGTAGACTTAAAATTGTGAAAAATGACATGTAAGACAGAAAAGAAAATTATCAGAATTAAAAAGCTCTATCACTTATAATTCACAGGAGAGTTAATAATATTAACTTTAGACTCAGTAAATATACACATAAAATTTTTGAAGGAAACATCAAAAATAACTTCTAGTAAACCGATTTCTGAAGCACATTTTTTTAATGGTTTTAGCCTAAGAGTGTAATGATGGTTCAACATTAGAAAAAATTATTTTTATAGCTCTCCATCTTAGCAGATTTAAGGAAAACAATGTCATTTCAATAGATGCAAAAATAATTCACTAGCCGCTCATCATTTTTTAAAAAACAGAACAAATTATACCTTTCAGTAAATTTAGGAGTTCCTCAAGCACCTAAAAGGGTATCTACCAAAAACCTGCATAAACATAATTAATGGTGAGATGACATAAGAATTCTTATTAAAGTCAAGAAAAAAATAAATAATTTCTACTATTACTGCTTCATTCAACATCGGCCTAAAAATTCTAATCAGCTCAGGAAGGCAATTTTTTAAAAAAGCAAATACAGAGTAAAAAGGACACAAAAGTATCATTATTCATAGATAATGTAAATAAATCTCAAGATAAGGATAATTAAAATACAGAAAACACAATGAAAGAAAAAGTTAATGAAATAAACACATCAAAATTTAAAACTTTTATACAGTAAAAATGTAAAAGGAAGGAAGGAAGGCAGGAAGGGAGGAAGGGGAAGGGGAAGGGGGAGGGAGGGAGGGAGGAAGGAAAGAAGGAAGAGAGAAAGTTAAAAGGCAAGTGGGAGAAGCTTCTTCAAACATATACATCAAATAATTAAGACTCAGAATACATAAATCCTACAACCACTCTACCAATCTAATTTTTAAAATGAGTAAAAACTGTGATCAAATTACAATAGAATAATTTCAAACAGATCATAAACAAAAGAAATGATGCTGAATTTCATTAGTCATCAAAGGAATTCAGATGAAAACAACAAGATTCCGTTTCAGAGTCACCAGAATACAAAATTTCAACAGTCTGACACTTTCAAAGGTGGGAAAGACATGGAGATAAAGGAAATATTTGGAAAGCAACTTACTAGTATGTAATAAAATAGAAAATGAACATAACCTGTGATGAGCAATTCTACTTCTGGTATATAATCGGGAGAAACTTTTATGAATGTGCACAAGGATAGCTGCAAGGGTGTATAGTATAGAATTGCTTGTACAAGCCAAAATTTGAAAACAACACAAATGAGAATGGTGTTGGAACTCCATACAATGGAGAACTATAGAGACACTAATTAGATAGCAATAGACATGTGACATATTCTCACAGATAAATCTCAGAATACTATGTTGAGTAATAAAATCAACATATGGGTCAACACATAGCATATTATGGCATTTATCCAAATTAAAATAAAGAAAAATTTAAAACAACCAGAGAAAAAGGAATTAGTAAAGACCTCATGTCAGAAAAAGGAAGGAAGCTAGAAAATAATGTATAAACTTTTCAATTTCTGAAAGAAAACACTGCCAATCTAGAATACTATATTCAAAAAATATCCTTCAAAAGTGACGGTGAATTATGTGGGATTTATCTCAGAAATGCAAGAGTGGTTCCGTATACAAAATCAATCAATGTAATACGTTACACATTAACAAAATGAAGGGGGATAAAACCACATGATCATCTCAAGTGATGCACAAAAAGCACTGACACATGATAAAAACACTAAACAAACTGAGAATAAAAGGGAACCTCCTCAACTTGATAAAAGACATCTGGGGAAAACCCATAGGTGACGTCACACCCAATGTTGAAAAACTGAAAGCTTTCTTCCTAAGATCAGGAACAGGACAAGCATGCCCGCTTTCACCACTCATGTTCAACATTTTACTAGAAGTTTTATAAAACTACAAAAATTTTTGAAAGAAATTAAGGAATACCTAGGTAAATGGAAAGACGTCTGGATTGAAATACTTAATACTGTTAAGATGACAATACTCCCCAAAGCGATCTATAGATTTAATCAGTGCAATCCCCATCAAAATGCCAGTGGCTTTTTTTAGCCATTTTAAGTACAAATCAAAAATACAATGAGATACCACTTCATACCCACTAGAATGGCTATAATTTTTTTAAAAAAAGGAAACAGGTAGCAAGGCTACGGAAAAATTAGAACCCTTCTGCATTCCTAGTGGGAATATAAAATTGTGCAACCACTATGGAAAACAGTTTGGTGGTCCCTCAAAAGATTAAACATAGTATTAGCATACGATCCAGCAATTCACTCATAGGTATATATTCAAAAGAATTGAAAATAGGGACTCAGTCAAATACTTGGACATGAATGTTCATAGCAGCACTATTTACAGTAGCCAAAAGGTGGAAACAACCCAAGTTTCCATCAATGGATGCATGAATAAATAAATTGATATATCCATACAATAGAATAGTATTCAGCTATAAAAAAGAATGATGTACTGATGTTTGCCACACATGATTAGCCTCAAAAATGTCATGCTAAGTGGAAGAAGTCAAATACAGAAGGTCACATGTTATATGATTCCATTTATATGAAGTATCCAGAATAGGTAAGTCTGTGGACACAGACTAGTGGTTGCTAGGGGCTAGGGCAATAGGGAATGAGGAGTTACTGCTTAATGGGTACAGAGTCTCCTCTGGGGGAGATGAAAATGTTTTGGAACCAGACAGAGGAGATGGTTGGATAACACTGTGACTATACTAAATGCTACTGAACTGTATACTTTTAAACAGTTAATTTTATGTTATGTGAGTTTTACCTCAATAAAGACAAATAAATAAAACTGATTCTCTCCAGTTGCAAAAAAAGGTGAGGATTTTATCAAACAAAAGCTGAGAGAATTTACATCATAAAAACTCGAAGTAACTAGTAATGGAAAACCTGCTCAACCTGATGAAGAGTGTGTGTTTGTGTGTGTGTGTGTGTGTGTGTGTGTGTGTGTGTGTGTGTCAAAAAACCCTACAACTAGTGTCACACTTAAGAGAAAAAGCTTAAACCCTTTCCACTTAAAATCAGGAATGAAGTAAGGCTTCTACTCTCCCCACTTTTAATTCAACATAGTTCTGAAGGGCCTACTAAGTGGAATAAGATAAAAACAATAAGTATATAAAAGAAATAAAAAGCATATGCATTGGAAAAAGAAACTGTCTTTATTTGCAGATATGTAATCATGTATGTAGAAAATCTTAAAGAAACCACAAGTTACAAAAACTAGTAAGTGAATTGAGGAAGGTCCTAGGATATAGGATAAATCAACTATATTTATAAATACTAACAAACTACAAAAAATTAATTATATTTCTAAATACTAACAAAAAACAACTGGGAAATGAAACTTTTTAAATATCAAAGTTTATTTCAGAAAAGCATCAGTAACATGAAATAGTTGTGAATAAATTTAACCAACTATGTGCAAGTCCTGTACAATAAAATATCAGAACACTGCTGAGAAAAAAATAATGAAAAACAGAGAGATATACCATGCTTGTGAATTGGAAGACTCAATATTAAGATATCCATTCTCCCCAAATTAATCTTCAGTATATCACAACCTCATTCAAAACCCCAGCAACCTTTTTGTAGAAATTGAAAAATGTATTCTAAAGTTTTATAGAAATGTAAAAGGATTAAGCAAAATAATTCTAAAATGTAAGAATAAAGTTATAGGATTTACCCTACTTGGTTTTTAAGACATTGTAATACAAAAGTCAGCAAGACAATATTGGTGTAAGGATAGAAATATAAATCAAAGTAATTACAGAGAGCAGATTCGTTTCTTGAGGCTACTGCTGGGTATGGAGATTAATTACAAAGGCCAAGAAGAAATCTGGGAGATAACGGAAGGACTACCTAATTTTACTTTCATGAAGGTTACACAGGTCTACACATTTGTTGAAACTCATTAAACTCTTCCCTTAAAATTGTGTATTTTACCTTATGTAAAGTATGCTTCCACAAAGTTGTTTATAGAAAATAAGAAAAACAAAAGGACATACATATTCAACACTATTTATGGAGTTAGGGCCCCCAAGAATGAGTGAGTACTTAACAAAACTGTAGGGGATTTTTTTTTTCCATCCAGTTTTTGCCATTTCAGAAAATCCAGGGCACACTTCCTCCTGACAGACAATCAGGAGCAAGAGGCAGGGTGGCATTCCTTGTCATAAAACCTGACATCACCTGACTCCCAATTACCTCATGGATTAGGAGGAACTTTCAGGAAACCCCCAAGAGCAGAGATCAAAATCAAATCCAAGCGAAACTCCTAATGCATCATGAAAGAAAACCTCAAAATCGATTTGGCTGTGAACAAAACAAGGTGCACAGGGCCCTACAGCTTTTAATAATCAGACATACTCAGGGTATCTTTCTTGAACATTACAAATCAAAGGCGAGGGCTGTGGCATTTCAGAAAGAAAACCTCTGAATCACCTGTGGAAATGAGACTCTTACAACAAGCTTTGACTTTTACCAAGCCTCAGAAACCTCAATGACTGAACCCCAAGGGGCTTAAAGGACACCACTGGGTCAACAGAATCATAACTATATCAGGATAAAAAAAGAATTCCTCCCTTCCACTTCTTCTTGAAGGAGGTGAGGAGTTTTTGTCACCAGAAAAATTAGAAATTATTCGGTCACCAATTGACAAATTAGTTGATTTAACAGACTTAGGGTAATGCGCCTACTTATTTAGAGTATGTTTTTTAAGGTCTGATGAAAGTTTTGAGGATTCTAAATAGAGATGCCAGTCATTTCAATTGGTTCCACTCACTGACTGGGGTCCGCATGGGGTGAAAAAGGGCAGGACTGGGCTTGGGTCAGAGGTCAATGATGGCTCTGTTGCTGGAGCATGACCTTGAGGGAGGCGCTTGACCTCCTGTATTTCATTTTTCTCATTTGCGAAGCAAGTCTTATTGGACCAGGATCTGTAGAAAAGGAACTAGAACCTGCAGGCCTCAGAATGCACAGCATATAGGAGGGTTGGGTGTGTGGAACCTGAGGTCACGGATGAAAGTTAGAGCTGCAGTACCCGAGGGGAGAAGTAAGGGGTGTAGCTCAGAAACAAAGTCCATTGCCAGGAAATTTCCATAGACAATCCTGTGAGTAATCTATAGATGGGTGTGGCTGGCTTAAAGGATCTGACCAGGTAGACAATCAATACAACTATTCAAGATCATGGTGGGGATTAAACAAGAGCATAAGTGCCTACCACAGTGGCTGGCACAAAAGAGCACTCAGAAAAAAACCTTAGGTGTTTGTTACGGGTCGAACTGTGTCCTTCCACCCTCACTCCCAGAATTCATACGTTGAAGCCCTAACCCTCGTACCTCAGAATATGACTGCTTTTGGCGATTAGGCCTTTAAAGGGGTATTTAAGTTAAAATGAGACCATTAGGGTCTAATTAGGTCTCTAAATCTAATCTGAATGTGTCCTGATAAGAAAAGAGAATTTGGACACACAGAAACACCAAGGATTTGCATCCACAAAGGAAAGGCCACATAAGGACACCAGGAGAAGGCAGCTGTACACAAGCCAAGGAGAGAGGCTTCAGAAGAACCAAACCTGCTGAAACCTTGATCTTGGACTTCTCAGCCTCTAGAACTATGAGAAAGTTAATTTCTTTGTTTAAGCCATCCAGTTTGTGGTATTTTGTTATGAGAGCTCTAGCAAACTAATGCAGTATTCAATACGAATTGAGTCATAAAAGATGAGCTACATGTTCAAGTAATGGGGAATATGTATTTGGAAGAAATGTGAGGCACCAAAAAAGCCACCTTGTCATTGGCATTGTGGATTCTGTAACAACAACCAAAAAAAAAGTATGCTTGCTGATTTTCCTATCAATAATATGCTAAATGACACATAAAATATCATTCTTTAGAGTGTTTAAAATAATACTTTAAAGTTTGCCTTCTAGGGAGTAGTCTAAGGCACAGAAGAATGGAGGATGAAATCCAAATATTTCTTCATGAAAAACTCATGATGTTCTAGAACTCTCTAGGAGTCAGGGTGCGAGCACATCCCAAGCCAAACCCCTATGTCCCCCCACTGTGCCCCCACTGCTCTGAGCAGGTTTGTCTAGTAGCCCACAGATACATGCTAGATGGCTTTAGGGGGTAATCTGAATGTCCTTTTCAGCTTAATCAATGGAACAATGAATACAGGCTGTTCTGCCTGACAAATCAAGAAAAAAGAAGGTGGTATCAGAAGAACACAAACCAGAGAATGTCCTGCTTTTATTTAGAAGAAAAAGGTGAATTTTGGAATTCAAAAGTGGGTAGATTTCATGTTGGCAGCATCCTAAACAGAATTCTTTCTGCTTTGAATGACAGGCTTTTAAAAGGGAACAGGAAAAGAAAATGGGACAATTAGGCAGAGAAAGACCCTGCTGAGAAAAGTGAAGATAGCCAGCTGGCAGCCTCCTTGCTCCAAGGTTGCAACTCCATCAGGTTTCTCTCCAGGGAGGGTGGGGAGTGGAAAGGACGTCACAGACTGTCCCAGTGCAGTGGCAGTCCTGGGTCGCCTGAGACGGCTCTCCTGGGGGAGGAATGTCCGCTTCTCGTGCTCCTGCTCTGACTGTGGCCCGGCTCTCTAATCATGCGCATCAATAGCACAGGCGGAACAGCAAAGGCATCTGGCATTTTCCAAACCGAGTGGGGCCAGTGAAGAAGCCACCTATCCATCATCCGTCCAGCCTGCGGGATAACTAATTTCTGTGAACCTAAGGGATGTTACTTCAGAGTAACGCAGGTGACAGAAGAATACAAATGACCTGTTTACAGATGTCAGTGCCAAGCCGAGCAGCCGGCTCAGTGGACAGCAAGAAACGTTGGCGGATTTTAATATCTTGCTGTCTAGCCATGGGAGTGGCTAGACTCACAGACTCACCCACGACCTTGGAGGGGTATCTTCTTTGTTTCTCAGTCTTTAAACAAAATAAACTTTAGTCTAGCTATGTAGAATAGCATTTATCTATCATTTATTTTTGCATTCTTCCCTTCAATAAATGTTTGTGGAGAGGCAACCGTGCCAAGCACTGGGCTAGGTGCAAAGGAGTCAATCATGAATAATTCCAGCTACTCCCCTTACTCTCCCCCTTGAGGTGGCTAAGAAACAAGGCAACATACTTGATGACCATAGGGTCTTAGAGATACAGTAGGAGCATCTTCCCTTGTCTAGGAGGAGAGTGGGGCAGGTTTAATGGATGAGACATTCTAGAAAGGGAGAAATTGTATAATCTTTAAGAATACTACAAAAGTCACATCGTCTGGGAGGAGTAATACATTTCCTTTCATTGTCTTTTCAGTGGAGCAATCCTCAGATTCAAAAACATCCTGTCATTTCTTGTACCTTGTAACGGTCCCTTACTGGTAAACCAATGCATCTTTCTTCTCACCTCATCCACCAGAATAGTCCCCGGGCAAGGAGGAGCCCAAGGGCGGGGGATCAGGCTGATATAGGGGGAGGCTCATCATTTCTAGCCCTACAGGACAGCATGGGGACAGTGGTGAAACAGAAGAATGTCCCTGCTCCAGGCTCTGTCCGAGAGAGTAGAAGTTGGTACAGATAAACTGAGGGGAATGATGTGAGCCATAGGCTTTTGCATTGGTTCACATTTGGATTCTGGAACAGACCATTTTGGGGCTGCCCTCACCTCATGGACAGGTAGCAGATATTCCCCCCCCCCAGCTTTACTGAAGTATAATTGACAAATAAAATTGTATATAGTTAAAGTGTAATACATGGTGATTCGACATATATATCTTTTATGAAATGATTGCTACAAGCTGGTTAATTAACACATCTATTACCTCACATAGTTGTCTCTATAGGGGAGCGAGAATGCTTAAGATCTACTCTCTTAGAAAATTTGAAGTATACAATATTATTAAATATAGTCACCATGCTGTATTAGATCCCCAGAACTTATTGCTGTCTTCACGTGGCCTATGAAAATAGCTCAACTGGGTATCAATGGGCCTGCCACAGGCAGGGAGCAAGGGACACAAACAGAGGATATGCCAGAGGCTCAGAGGGGTCCACAGTCCCCGCAGGAGCTGCGGTGAAACCAGTTAAAGCAAGGGCCCCGACCAAACCATGGAAGATGGAGCCATGAATTACATCAGCCTCCAACTTCAAACTACAAATGGCAGCAGAGACTGTGGGCAAAAAATAGTGCTATAGAGACCAGAGGAGCCAGAAATAAAGAGCCTTTCACTCTGCTGGTGGGAAGTTACAGGGAGCCTCTTACCCAGATGCCATCCTGGGAAAGAGGAGGGAAGCGAGGAGATCTGAAACACCAAGCACCCAACCCAAAGGGACTGCTTAAATTACTGAATCAGCAAAAGGATGGTCACCAACATGTTTAGGGTTGGCAGAATTTCAAGATTTTCCCTTCCTTCTTTACTTTTATATTCTGTTTGGATTTTCTACAATGGGCTTGAATTAATTATCTAATCAGAAAAATGTGCTCTGTTTATCATCCTAAAATTACTGGGCTGGACTAATCAATTCTCTCCCCTCACACATACACACAGCTTATCTCTCCTGCTATCTCAAAATGATCAGTAACACAGGGAGAATAAAAGTTACATTTTCCTTGAAGTCTCAATTTAGGGTGAATAACTTTGCCACCACCGTCTGCATCCCAGAGCCACACCTGGAACTCCAGACCCTGTGCTGTTTCTTTGCTGAGTCACCACACCCTTTGTCCCTCAGAGACAAACTAAAGAGGTGGAGCAAATTAAACAAAGAGGGTCCAATTTAACGGTCTCTCCATAGACGCAATGGCAGTAAGTCAATCCCCTAAATTGAGTGAAATTATCAGGAGAAAGGAACAAAAATTAAATAGATCAAAGAGAGTTCTCAAAGTACAAGTAACAAAAGAAGAAATGGAAGAAAAAGATGAACTTCTCCCCGGGGGAGGCGTGGTGGAGTGGGGGGATTAGCTCCTGAAAGCTAATCTTCATTCTTCAGGCAGACTTCTGAATTATATTTTTGAATTATTTGATGTCTATATCTTCCTATACTATAGAAAACACTATTGTTATCCCTTGTATACCTTCATTTAATTGTGTATTACCTTCCAAAGCAACATTTCCACTGGACTGATTCTTGCACGCTAAGACATCCAGCGAGGTGGTGTTAGCACCGTACTTTGAGCTTCAGTTCTGGAGTGACACAAATTTGGATTCAGCATTTTGCCAGTCAATCTCTTCAGTTGTGGTGATAGAAACTCAGACTATCTTAAACCTAAAAAGGGAATTGTCTGGCTTCTTTATTTGGGAAGTCCAAGATTATTACTGGCTTCCGAAATGGCTGGATCTGAGGATTCAAACAATGTCTCCGTTTATTTTCCCTTTCCCTGCTTTCTTCTGTGGACTTTGTTTAGACCAAGACTCTCTCTCCATGTGGCAAAGACGACCCTCCAAACCTCTGCACCAGGCAGTCGTGGTCCATACCTGTGGCCTCTTTGTTCCAGCATCAGAAACACTAGGAAGGTCTCTATTTAGCCTCAGCTGGCAGAGGAGCTGGGTGCTCCGTCATGTCATTCGTTAGGCTTTTCACAATCACATGGAGTGGGGAAAGGGGAACTTAACCAAAGGAAGCATTCGGAAGCAGAGCAAATATTAACAATCCATCCAATTGGATAAGTTTTGACATACATGTCTCTATTTATATTTACACACACACACACACACACACACACACATATACAGTGAAACTATCACTACAATCAAGATAATGAACATATCCTTTCTCTCCAAAAAAGTTTCCTGGTGTCCCTTTGTAACCGCCTGTCTCACCTCTTCCCATTTGACTTCATCCCTCTCCCCAGGCAAGAAATAATCAGATTTCTGTCACTATAGCTTAGTTCCCAATTTCTAAATTTTAAATAAATTGAATTATACAGTATGCCTTCTCTTCTGTCTGGCTTCTTTCATTCAGCATAACTATTTTGAAATGCATCCGTATCACGGTGTGCATGAATAGTTCATTCCTTTTTATAACTAAGTGGTATTCCACTGTAAGGATATCCTATGTTTTGTTTATCCATTCCCTTTTGATAGAAAATTTGTCTTTGTTTTTTTTAGTTTGGGGCTGTAGTGAATTGTGACCCCCCCAAAGGTATGCTCAGGTCCTAAGCCCCAGTACATGTGAATGTGACCTTATTTGGAAATAGGGTCTTTGCAGATGTAATCAAGCTAAGGATTCTGGAATGTCATCTTCCTGAATTTAGAGTGGATCGTAAATCCAATGACCAGTGTCGTAAGAGAAAAGATATTTGAGATATACAGAAATACAGGGAAGAAGGTCATATAAAGACAGAAGTAGAGAACGGAGTTATGCAGCTACCAGTCAAGGAATGTCAGGAGCCACCAGAAGCTGGAAGAGGCAAGAAAGGATTCTCCTCTAGAGCCTTTAGGGGAAGTGCAGCACTGCTGACACCTTGATTTCAGACTTCTGGCCTCCAGGACTGCGAGATAATGCATTTCCGTTGTTTTTAGCCACGAAGTTTGTTGTAATTTGTTGTGGCAGCCCTAGGAAACTAATATGGGGCTATTACAAAGAAAGCTGCTAAAACTCTTGTACAATTTTTTGTCATTACATGCTTTCATTTCTCTTGGATAAACACCTAGGAGTTGAATGCTAGGCGATATGGTAAGTCTATGTTTAATATTCTAGGAAACGGCCAAGCTCTTTTCCAAAGTGGGTGTATCATTCTACATTGTCCTCAACAGCATGTTAGAGTTTCAGTTGCTCCATAGCCCTAAAGATACTTGGTATGGTTAGTCTTCTTAATTTTAGTCATTTGAATAGGTTCATAATGTTATTGTGGTTTTGATTTGCATTGCCCTAATAATTAATGATATCTAGTGTCTTCTCACAGACTTTTATCCATGCCACACTTTTTTTGATGAAGCGCTGTTTCAAATCTGCCCATTTTTATTGGGAGTTTTTATGTTCTTAGGGTTCTTTATATATCTATGTACAAGTCCTTTACCAGATAGGTGACTTACAAATATTGTGTTCCACTTTGTGGCTACTCTTTTTATCCTCCACAGTGTGTTTATATGAGCAGTAGGTCCTAAATTTGATAAACTTTAAATTCCTAATATTTTCTTTTATGAATTGTGTTATTGGTCATGTCTAAAAGAAATTTCCCTAACTCAATGTTGCAAATATTCCTTTCTTGCATGCTTTCTTCTAGAAGTTTTCTAGTTTCTGGTTTTAGATTCAGAACTATAACTCATTACGTGCTAATTTTTTAATACAGTTCAGGGTTCATTTGTTTTGCATATGTATATCCAATTTTTCCCACACCAGGTATTGCAAAGCCTATCCTTTCACCAGTGAATTTTAAATTGACCACATACGTAGGAGTCTATTTCTAGATTCTATACAGTTTCATTGATCTATTGGTCTATCATTACGTAATAGCACACTGTCTTGATTATTATACATTTTAATAAGATTTGGAGTCAAGAAGAAGCTCTCTTTCTTTTTCATAGTGAGTTTTACAATAGAATCAGCTTGTCAATTTCTACAGAAAAATTGTGCTGATATTGTGATTGAGATTGCACTGAGCCTATAGATTAATTTAAGGAGGATGGCCACCTAAAATATTTGCATCTTTTGATTCACAAACATGGTATATCTCCCAATTTGTTTAGATCTTCTTTAGTTTCTCTCAGTGACGTCTTGTAGTTTCCCATGCACAGATCTTACACAACCTTAGTCAATTTGATCCCTAAGCATTTTATATTTGTTATGCAATGTTGAATGGTAATTTTTAAATTTTAATTTCCAATTTTTTGTTATTTAGTGATAGAAATACAATTGATTTCTGTAAACTGATCTTAGATTGTACAACCTTGCTAAACTCACTATTTCTAGTAGCTTTTTTGTAGATTTCATATTTTCCTTATAGAAGATCATGCCAGCTGTGAATAAAGACAGTTCTCATCTGGTGGTTCAACTGGGAAAGAATTTGTTTTCAAGCACACTCAGGCTGTTGGAAGAACTCATTGAGAGGTCACCTTCAGCTGCAAGAGATCCCTTCTAATTCTTTACTTCATGGGCTTCCTCAACATGGTTTCTCACTTCACCAGTCCCAAAACGAGAACATCTAGAGTGAGTCTTCTTGGAAAAGAGGCTTATATAATGTAACATAACCACAAGAGTGACATCCTGCAACCTCTGTTAAAGTCAGGTAGTTAGAAACAAGTCACAGGTCCTGCCACACTCAGGGGGAGAAGATTACACAAAAATGTAAATACTAGAAAGTGGGGATCATTGAGGATCACTTAGGGTCCATCTACCACAGATTGTGACATGGGGCAGTAGTTTCCTGGCTTCTAAGTGTTTTGTGCTTAGGCATAGGAGCAGGTGTGTGTGTTTCTGTGTATATTTGTTCCTTTCTTTCTTAAGTATAGGGAGAATGATCAGGTCCTCTGGGCTATAGTCATTTCCTTTACAATTTTCCCCTCCCTGCTTCGTCAGTCAACATATGCAACGGTCAGTTTTATGGGTCAACTTGGCTAGGCTATCATACTCAGTTATTTAATCAAACACTAGTCTCAGTGATGCTGAGAAAGTACTTTGTAGATGTGGTTAACATCTACAAATCAGTTGACTTTAAATAAATGAGATTACCCTCCATAACATGGGTGAACTTCATCCAAGCAGTAGTAGGGCTTGAGAACAAAAACATATTTCCCAAAGGAGAAACTCTGCCTCAAAACGGCAGCATCAACTCCTGCCTGATTTGCAGCCTGCTGCTCTTCTCTATAGATTTCAAACCTGCCAGACCCCACAATTACATAAACCAATCCATTAAAATAATCTCTTTTTTTTTTTCCTGCTGTACGCGGGCCTCTCACTGCTGTGGCCTCTCCCATTGCGGAGCACAGGCTCCGGACACACAGACTCAGCGGCCATGGCTCAAGGGCCCAGCCGCTCTGCGGCATGTGGGATCTTCCCAGACCGGGACACGAACCCGTGTCCTCTGTATCAGCAGGCGGACTCTCAACTACTGCGCCACCAGGGAAGCCCTAAAATAATCTCTTAATATATACATATATACGCTATTGGTTGTTTCTCTGGAGAACTCTAATACACCATACATTGGTTGACAATTTTCATCTACTGTTAGCTTCCTTTTCATTCTTTTCACTTTTGTGGGTCTGTAACTCCCCTTTAGTAAAAGGGGTTTGTAATACCCCTTTACTATTATTTTAATGGAGTCTTTCAAGGAAAACTATAATACAACTCTGTGCTCAACTTTAAAGTGGATGTCAAAGGGCTTCCCTGGTGGCACAGTGATTAAGAATCCACTTGCCAATGCAGGGGACACGGGTTCGAGCCCTGGTCCAGGAAGATCCCACATGCCGTGGAGCAACTAAGCCCGTGCACCACAACTACTGAGCCTGCGCTCTAGAGACCACAAGCCACAACTACTGAAGCCCGTGTGGCTAGAGCCCGTGCTCTGCAACAAGAGAAGCCACCACAATGAGAAACCCACATGCTGCAACAAAGAGTAACCCTCGCTCACTGCAACTAGAGAAAGTCCGCACGCAGTAACAAAGACCCAACGTAGCCAAACATAAGTAAAATTAATTAATTAATTTAAAAAATAATAATAAATAAAGTGGATGTCAAGATATATTTTACTTCATTAGGTAAGATTTGAACCTCTAATGCAATATTTCATAAGTCTCTTTAGAATTTTCTTAAAATAATGCTATTTATATGGAAAACGTAAAAGAAAAAGGAAAAGGAAAAGATTCATACAAGATATGGTATTCCAATTTCCAAATGAATTTCTTTAATATTTATGAAGGAAAACTGAGAGAGACACACGTAGTTCTTAGGTACCATAATTCATTCAGAGTGGTCAGCTATAGTCAGGCAGAAGCAGATGGCAGCTTTGGTCTGTTCTGAAGGGATGCCCTCAGGAAATTTCATTTTCTTAGCTTTTTATACAAAAAGCCAAGAAATGTGCAGCAGTTCTTCTACATACACAATGCATTCATAAGTGAGCATAAAAGTGTTAAAAACCAAGGCATCAACTAGACTAGGCAATTAACCCAGCCACTGCTGCTAGTGAGCAAGCCGGGACAGGAAAGCATTTGATGGTCCACATAGAAAAGTGAACATTCCTGAATAATGGCAAGATGACTTTAATATTTTACGCAGGTACGGTTTTTCTCTACCTGTTGAAACATAAAAATTAATATATATAAGCACTTTCACTGCATTAACACAGAAAAAAGAAAGCTGGGCATCTATGACAGCTGTGACAGGCATGTTTCAGGCATAGAAGAAAGTCACACATCTGTCTATTTCAGTATTACATGGATCTGGGTAGTAACCAATAGGAAAAGAAGCAGCTACCTAAGTACATGGGTATACATTTATAAAAATTTAAAGTCTGAAAATCCAGCAATTACTGAGATACTGACAATTTTGAGCAATACGGATAACACTAATATTAAGTTCTTCCAATATAGAAGGCATGGTTCTAAGTGATTTTCATGTACTATCATGACACCTTATCATCTGTAATCTCTCTTGCTGCAGACTCTTCGGAGCCACGGAGGAGAGTGCAGCAACTGGGCTGCAGAGGGCAAAGCGGAGAGACTCCTGCACAGAGGATCAGTGCCCACCAGCACTCACCAGCCCGAGAGGCTTGTCTCCTCACCCGTTGGGGTGGGTGGAGGCTGGGAGCTGAGGCTCAGGCTTCAGAGGTCAGATCCAAGGGAGAGAACTGGAGTTGGCTGCATGAACACAGCCTGAAGCGGGCTAGTGCGCCACAGCTAGCCAGGAGGGAGTCTGGGAAAAGGTCTGGACCTGCTTAAGAGGAAGAGACCATTGTTTCAGGGTGCACAAGGAGAGGGGATTCAGAGCACTACCTAAACGACCTCCAGAGATGGGCGCGAGCCGCGGCTATCAGCGCGGACCCCAGAGACGGGAATGAGACGCTAAGGCTGCTGCTGCAGCCACCAAGAAGCCTGTGTGCAAGCACAGGTCACTATCCACACCTCCCCTCCCGGGAGCCTGTGCAGCCCGCCACTGCCAGGGTCCCGTGATCCAGGGACAACTTCCGTGGGAGAACACACGGCGTGCCTCAGGCTGGTGCAACGTCACACTGGCCTCTGCCGCCGCAGGCTCACCCTGCATTCCTTAACCCTCCTTCCCCCTGGCCTGAGTGAGCCAGAGCTCCCTAATCAGCTGCTATTACCCCATCCTCTCTGGGCTAAGAACAGATGCCCTCAGGTGACCTACATGCAGAGGCGGGGTCAGATCAGAAGCTGAACCCCAGGAGCTGTGTAAACAAAGAAGAGAAAGGGAAATCTCTCTCTGCAGCCTCAGGAGCAGCAGATTAAATCTGCACAATCAACTTGATGTAGGCTGCTTCTCTGGAATACCTGAATAGACAACAAATCATCCCAAATTTGAGGCAGTGGACTCTGGGAGCAACTGTAGACTTGGGGTTTGCTTTCTGCATCTAATTTGTTTCTGGTTTTATGTTTATCTTAGTTTAGTATTTAGAGATTATTATCATTGGTAGATCTGTTTATTGATTTGGTTGCTCTGTTCCTTTTTTTAATGTATATAGATATATATATTTTTCCACTTTCTCTTTTTGTGAGTGTGTGTGTGTATGCTTCTTTCTGTGATTCTGTCTGTATAGCTTTACGTTTACCATTTGTCCTAGGGTTCTACCAGTCCGTTCTTTTGTTTTTTTGTTTAGTATAGGTTTTAGCACTTGTTATCATTGGTGGATTTGTTTGTTGGTTTGGTTGCTCTCTTCTTTCTTTCTCTTTTTTATGGCTTTTTAATTTTTTCAATTTTAGTAATATTTTATTTTATTTTAATAACTTTATTTTATTGTATTTTATTTTATTTTTCTTTCTTTCTTTCTTTTCTTCTCTTTTCTTCTGAGCTGTGTGATTGACAGGGTCTTGGTGCTCCAGCCTGTGCCTCTGAGGTGGGAGAGGCGATTTCAGGACGTTGGTCCACCAGAGATGTCCCGGCTCCATGTAGTACCAAACAGCGACAGCTCTCCCAGAGATCTCCATCTCGACGCTAAGACCCAGCTCCACTCAACGAATAGCAAGTTACAGTGCTGTACACCTTATGCCAAACAACTAGCAAGACAGGAACATAACCCCACCCATTAGCAGAGAGGCTGCCTAAAATCATAATAAGGTCACAGACACCCCAAAACACACCATCAGACACAGTCCTGCCCACCAGAAAGACAAGATTCAGCCTCATCAACCATAACACAGGCACCAGTCCCCTCCACCAGGAAGCCTACACAACCCACTGAACCAAACTTAGCCACTGGGGGCAGACACCAAAAACAACGGGAACTATGAACCTGCAGCCTGCAAAAAGGAGACCCAAAACACAGTAAGTTAAGCAAAATGAGAAGACAAAAACCCACCAGACCAAATAAATGAAGAGGAAATAGACCGTCCACCTGAAAAAGAATTCAAAGTAATGATAGTAAAGATGATCCAAAATACTGGAAACAAAATGGAGAAAATACAAGAAATGTTTAACAAGGACTAGAAGAACTAAAGAGCAAACAAACGATGAACAACACAATAAATGAAATTTAAAATTCTCTAGAAGGGATCAATAGGAGAATAACTGAGGCAGAAGAACAGATAAGTGACCTGGAAGATAAAATAGTGGAAATAACTACTACAAAGCATAATAAAGAAAAAAGAATGAAAAGAATTGAGGACACTCTCAGAGACCTCTGGGACAACATTAAACGCACCAACATTCGAATTATAGAGGTCCCAGAAGAAGAAGAGAAAAAGAAAGCATCTGAAAAAATATTTGAAGGAATTACAGTTGAAAGCTTCCCTGATATGGGAAAGGAAATAGTCAATCAAGTCCTGAAAGCGCAGAGAGTCCCACAGAGGATAAATCTAAGGAGAAAAACGCCAAGGCACATATTAATCAAACTATCAAAAATTAAATTCAAAGAAAAAAATATTAAAAGAAGCAAGGGAAAAGCAGCAAATAACATACAAGGGAATCCCCATAAGGTTAACAGCTGATCTTTCAGCAGAAACTCTGCAAGCCAGAAGGGAGTGGCAGGACATATTTAAAGTGATGAAAGGGAAAAACCTACAACCAAAATTACTCTACCCAGCAAGGATCTCATTCAGATTCGATGGAGAAATTAAAATATTTACAGAGAAGCAAAAGGTGAGAGAATTCAGCACCACCAAACCAGCTTTACAACAAATGCTAAAGGAACTTCTCTAGGCAGGAAACTGAAGAGAAGGAAAAGACCTACAATAACAAACCCAAAACAATTAAGAAAATGGTAATAGGAACATATATATTGATAATTAACTTAAATGTAAATGGATTAAATGCTCCAACCACAAGACACAGACTGGCTGAAGGGATACAAAAACAAGACCTGTACATATTCTGTCTATAAGAGACCCACTTCAGACCTAGGGACACATACAGACACAAAGTGAAGGGATGGAAAAAGATATTCCATGCAAACAGAAATCAAAAGAAAGCTAGAGTAGCAATTCTCATATCAGACAAAATAGACTTTAAAATAAAGACTACTATAACAGACAAAGAAGGACACTACATAATGATCAAGGGATCAATCCAAGAAGATATAACAACTGTGTAAATATTTATCACCCAACATGGGAGCACCTCAATACATAAGGCAAATGCTAACAGCCATAAAAGGGAAAACTGACAGTATGACAATCATACTAAGGGACTTTAACACCCCACTTTCACCAATGGACAGATCATCCAAAATGATAATAAATAAGGAAACACAAGCTTTAAATGATACATTAAACAACAGGGACTTAATTGATATTTATAGGACATTCCATCCAAAAACAACAGAATACACTTTTTTCTCAAGTGCTCATGGAACATTCTCTAGGATAGATCATATCATGGGTCACAAATCAAGCCTTGGTATATTTAAGAAAACTGAAATCGTATCAAGTATTTTTTCCAACCACAATGCTATGAGACTAGATATCAATTTCAGGAAAAAAACTGTAAAAAATACAAACATATGGAGGCTACACAATACACTACTAAATAACCAAGAGATCATTGAAGAAATCAAAGAGGAAATCAAAAAATACCTAGAAACAAATGACAATGAAAACATGATGATCGAAAAACTTTTGGGACACAGCAGAAGTGGTTCTAAGATGGAAGTTTATAGCAATACAATCCTACCTCAAGAAACAAGAAACATCTCAAATAAACAACCTGACCTTACACCTAAAGCAATTAGAGAAAGAGGAACAAAAGACCCCCAGTTAACAGAAGGAAAGAAATCATAAAGATTAGATCAGAAATAAATGAAAAAGAAATGAAGGACACAATAGCAAAGATCAATAAAACTAAAAGCTGGTTCTTTGAGAAGATAAGCAAAACTGATAAACCATTAGCCAGACTCATCAAGAAAAAAAGGGAGAAGATTCAAATCAACAGAATTAGAAATGAAAAAGGAGAAGTAAGAACTGACACTGCAGAAATACAAAGGAACATGAGAGATTACTACAAGCAACTCTATGTCAGTAAAATGGACAACCTGGAAGAAATGGACAAATTCTTAGAAAAGCACAACCTTCTGAGACTGAACCAGGAAGAAATAGAAAACATAAATAGACCAATCACAAGCACTGAAATGGAGACTGGAATTAAAAATCTTCCAAGAAACAAAAGCCCAGGACTAGATGGCTTCACAGGCGAATTCTATCAAACATTTAGAGAAGAGCTAATACCTGTCCTTCTCAAACTCTCCCAAAATATAGCAGAGGGAGGAACACTCCCAAACTCATTCTAGGAGGCCACCATCAACCCGATACCACAACCAGATAAAGATGTCACAAAGAAAAATACAGGCCAATATCACTGATGAACATTGATGCAAAAATCCTCAACAAAATACTAGCAAACAGAATCCAACAGCACATTAAACGGATCATACACCATGATCAAGTGGGGTTTATCCCAGGAATACAAGGATTCTTCAATATACACAAATCAATCAATGTGATAAACCACATTAACAAATGGAAGGAGAAAAACCATATGATCATCTCAATAGATGCAGAAAAAGCTTTCGACAAAATTCAACACCGATTTATGATAAAAGCCCTCCAGAAAGTAGGCATAGAGAGAACTTAACATAATAAAGGCCATATATGACAAACCCACCGCAAACATCATTCTCAATGGTGAAAAACTGAAACCATTTCCTCTAAGATCAGGAACAGGACAAGGTTGTCCACTCTCACCACTATTATTCAACATAGTTTTGGAAGTTTTAGCCACCGCAGTCAGAGAAGAAAAAGAAATAAAAGGAATCCAAATCAGAAAAGAAGAAGTAAAGAGTCACTGTTTGCAGATGACATGATACTATACAAAGAGAATCCTAAAAATGCTACCAAAAACTTCCAGAGCTAATCAATGAACTTGGTAAAGTAGCAGGATACAAACTTAATGCACAGAAATCTCATGCATTCTTATACACAATGATGAAAAATCTGAACGAGAAACTAAGAAAACGCTCCCATTTACCACTGCAACAGAAAGAATAAAATACCTAGGAATAAACCTACCTAAGGAGACAAAAGACCTGTATGCAGAAAACTATAAGACACTGATGAAAGAAATTAAAGATACAAACAGATGGAGAGATATACCATGTTCTTGGATTGGAAGAATCAACCCTCTGAAAATGACTATACTACCCAAAGCAATCTACAGATTCAATGCAATCCCTATCAAACTAACAATAGCATTTTTCACAGAACTAGAACAAAAAATTTCACAATTTGTATGGAAACACAAAAGACCCCGAATAGCCAAAGTAATCTTGAGAAAGAAAAACGGAGCTGGAGGAATCAGGCTCCCTGACTTCAGACTATACTACAAAGCTATAGTAATTAAGAAAATATGGTACTGGCACAAAAACAGAAATATAGATCAGTGGAATAGGATAGAAATCCCAGAGATAAACCCACACACATATGGTCACCTTATCTTTGACAAAGGAGGCAAGAATATACAATAGAAAAAAGACAGCCTCTTCAATAAGTGGTGTTGGGAAAACTGGACAGCTACATGTAAAAGAATGAAATTAGAACACTTCCTAACACCATACACAAAAATAAACTCAAAATGGATTAAAGACCTAAATGTAAGGCCAGACACTATAAAATTCTTAGAGGAAAACATAGGCAGAACACTCTATGACATATATCACAGCAAGATCCTTTTTGACCCCCCCCCCGCTAGAGAAATGGAAATAAAAACAAAAATAAACAAATAGGACCTAATGAAACTTAAAAGCTTTTGAGGAAACCATAAACAAGACGAAAAGACAACCCTCAGAATGGGAGAAAATATTTGCAAATGACGCAACTGACAAAGAATTAATCTCCAAAATTTACAAGCAGCTCATGCAGCTCAGTATCAAAAAAACAAAACAACCCAATCCAAAAATGGGCAGAAGACCTACATAGATATTTCTCCAAAGAAGATATACAGATTACCAACAAACACATGAAAGGATGCTCAACATCACTAATCATTAGAGAAATGCAAATCAAAACTACAATGAGGTATCACCTCACACCAGTCAGAATGGCCATCATCAAAAAATCTACAAACCTGGTGGTGCAGTGGTTGAGAATCTGTCTGCCAATGCAGGGGACGTGGGTTCGATCCCTGATCCGGGAAGATCCCACATGCCGTGGAGCAAATAAGCCCGTGAGCCACAACTACTAAACCCACGTGCCGCAACTACTGAAGCCCACGCACCTAAAGCCTGTGCTCCGCAATGAGAAACCACTGCAATGAGAAGCCCACACATTGCAACGAAGGGTAGCCCCCGCTTGCCGCAACTAAAGCCCACGTGCAGCAGCAAAGACCCAACGCAGCCAAAAATAAATAAATAAATACATTTATTTAAAAAAAAATCTGCAAACAATAAATGCTGGAGAGGGTGTGGAGAAAAGGGAACCCTCTTGCACTGTTGGTGGGAATGCAAATTGAGACAGCCACTATAGAGAACAGTATGGAGAGTCCTTAAAAAACTAAAAATAGAACTGCCATACGACCCAGCAATCCCACTACTGGGCATATACCCTGAGAAAACCATAATTCAAAAAGAGTCATGTACCACAATGTTCATTGCAGCTCTATTTACAATAGCCAGGACATGGAAGCAACCTAAGTGTCCATCGACAGATGAATGGGTAAAGAAGATGTGGCACATATATACAATGGAATATTACTCATCCATAAAAAGAAACAAAATTGAGTTATTTGTATTGAGGTGGATGGACCTAGAGTCTGTCACACAGAGTGAAGTAAGTCAGAAAGAGAAAAACAAATACCCTAGGCTAACACATATATATGGAATGTAAGGGGAAAAAAATGGTTCTGAAGAACCTACGGGCAGGACAGGAATAAAGGTGCAGACGTAGAGAATGGACTTGAGGAAACGGGGAGGTGGAAGGGTAAGCTGGCACGAAGTGAGAGAGTGGCATGGACATATATACACTACCAAACGTAAAACAGATAGCTAGTGGGAAGCAGCCACATAGCACAGGGAGATCAGCTCCGTGCTTTGTGACCACCTAGATGGGTGGGATAGGGAGGGTGGGAGGGAGAGGCAAGAGGGAAGGGATATGGGGTTATATATCAGCTATATATGTATAGCTGATTCACTTTGTTATAAAGCAGAAACTAACCCACCATTGTAAAGCAATTATACTCCAATAAAGATGTTAAAAAAAATAGATGTTAATAAATAAATAAAAATAATAGCAAACTTCCAGGTAGTTGTAAGGATTGAAAGAAAAAACAAAAGATTATGACATTCGACTTTTATTTGGACCATAACATCCTTTTCTCTTTTGGTGTTACCACATTTAAGAAAATTTAAATACAGACCTGCTCTTGGAGTTTAAAAGAGAAAGGTGCGATGACTACACTGAATATGGCAATATTCCTGCTCTGTCTCAAGATCTCTGGTGATGGAAGCAAAGATAGACCCGGCCTAAGAGCAACCTGGTTGTAGGCTAGGCATGCCCAGGACAGCTGTCAAGAGCAAAAGGTTCTGCCGGGCAGGCCACACAAACTGTCTCTGAATGGAATCTGGACAGGGAAATAAGAAAGAGAGCCAGTGGGTAGGTACTGAACAGAATAGAAATAAAATATAAAAAGACAAGCGGAGGGGCTTCCCTGGTGGCTCAGTGCTTGAGAGTCCGCCTGCCGATGCAGGGGACGCGGGTTCATGCCCCGGTCCGGGAGGATCCCGCATGCCGCGGAGGGGCTGGGCCCGTGGGCCATGGCCGCTGAGCCTGCGCGTCCGGAGCCTGTGCTCCGCGGCAGGAGAGGCCACAGCGGTGAGGGGCCCGCGTACCGCAAAAAAAAAAAAAAGCAGAGACCAAAATAAGTAGCATAGTCACAGGGGTTAGCTGGGTTATGGAGCGGCTGTGAATCTTCAAGCACAGCTGTTCTGTGTTCCTTGGATAGTTCAATCTCTCTTCATGCCACTGATCTCATCATAGCTCCACTGCTGGAGGTGGCTGTAATATCCTGATCAGCACAGAGCTTACACCAATACACCCGGTCTATTACCATTCATTGTGCTTGACTCTCAGTCTGATAAAAACTTAGAAGCAGAGTGCAGTGCAGTGGATATTGTTAGTCACTACTTGACATCTATTCCCACTTGCAGCCTTCTTTATTTATAGAAAACCAAAATTTGAAAGGAAATTGTCCAGGGAGGCTCCTGAGGAGTTTTCTGGTTCCTAAGAAAAAGCTAAAGGAAAATACACTCTTCTTTTTCTTCTGGTTGCTGGCATGTCTGAGAATGAAGTTGACGCTGAGGGAAGTAAAGAGAGCGGGAGGACAGACTGGGTCCCTGGTGACACACCTAAGCCATTAAATCAACGTGAAGCCAACTCTCCTCCTGGACTTGCCAATACTCAAGACAAGGAAGTCTTTTATGTTTAAAACCCTTTTGAGTTGGGTTCCTATTACCATATAAAACCTGTAGCTGGAGTTTGGCATTTCTCCTTTTCAGTTGAAGATTTCTTAAAAATAAGATGATGGGAAAATTGACGGGGGGGCAAGGAGGGCAAAACTGGAGTTTTCCTATGATGGGGGAAAATTTCCCACAGGGACCCTGGCATCCTACCTCTGGGCCTGGCACTTTATCCCCACTGTGCCAAGAAACAAAAGTCAGCTTTCTGGTCCATATCTTGTCCTGTGGCCTGAGGCTCCAGGGCAAGCACCAGAGTTGGAAGCCTAATGCACAGGGACCCCTCAGGGAGGACCAATGTACACCCACATCCCTCCTGGTACCTGGCCATCTACCTAGATCTCCAATCCTGAGACTTACGGTAGGGACCATGTTAAATTCAAATGACATGAGAGCCCAGAGAAAGGGAACATTTCAAGGTCTCTTTGTCATTTACACTTTAGTTTGAATGATTTTGAGATGTCTCCTTTAAATTGAGCTTTCATATGGGAGAGAGAAAAATCAAAAGGGAGAAGGGCAAGGAAACAGTTTCTGATAAAGGGAATGTATTAGTCTACTAGGGCTGCCATAACAAAATACCCAGATTGAGCGGCTTAAACATCTTAAATTTAATTTCTCACAGTTCTAGAGGCCAGAAGTCCAAGATCAAGGTTCTGTCAGGGTTGGTTTCTGGTGAGCCCTCTCTTCCCAGCTTCTCTCTCTATCCTTACATGGCCTCTTCTCTGTGCATGCGTGGGGAAAGAGAGCTCTCTAGTGTCTCTTACTCTTCTTATGAGGACAGGAGTCCTAGCGGATTGAAGCCCCACCCTCATGACCTCATTTAATTTTATTATCTTCTTATAGGCCCTATCTCCAAATATAGTCACATTGGAAGTTAGGGCTTCAACATATGAATTTTGAGAGAACACAGTTCCATCCATAACAGCTTGGAATCAGATTTCTCCTACATGAGGCAACTTCAAAAAGTGGCCTTATCAAAACAGCCACAACTTTTCATAGCACAGATGATTTCTGAGATAAAACCATACATGTGAGCTTTATAGCTTAAAAATGTCTTTAGAATCATTATCTTATTAGGTTCCTAAAACCCTGAGAAAGAGGTAAGTCAGGTAGCCTCATCCTCACTTTGAGCTGAAGGAACAGGCTCGCAGAGAAGAGCTGGCCTTGGAAATGTCTTTGGCTGGGGAGGGGCAGAGTTGGGACTGGAGTCTGCAGTCTCTGCCTTAGTGGTAGGGGGAGTAGAAAGGGGGGTGGATAACGGTGATAAAAGGGAATAATCAGATAGATAAAAACAGGAGAGGGATCTGGCACCAAGCAGGGCAACAGTGTGACTTGAACTAGAGGCTATGATTAGCTCAGCCCTCTGCACCTGTCAAACAAAAGAAAGAAGTGGCTCAAGGCCCAGAATATCTCTGATGTAAGGGAGATGCGGACAGCACTAGAAACACCCAACCTGGCTTATCTAAGGTATCACCTTGTAATACACATGAAGGAAAACTTGGAGTTCTACTAAAAAAAAGTTGTCATTCCCAAACCTTACTTCATGACATTCTTTTTTTTTTTTTTTTTTTTTTTTTGCAGTACGCGGGCCTCTCACTGCTGTGGCCTCTCCTGTTGCGGGGCACACAGGCTCCGGACGCGCAGGCTCAGCGGCCATGGCTCACGGGCCCAGCCGCTCCAGGGCATGCGGGATCTTCCCGTACCGGGGCACGAACCCGCGTCCCCTGCATCGGCAGGCGGACTCTCAACCACTGCGCCACCAGGGAAGCCCCTTCATGACATTCTTGCCTCACTGGAGGCAAGAACACCCTCTGAAACGGAGATCCCATCTTAAAGAAAAGTTACATGTCTCCGTTGCTACTCTATGCTTCATGTTGTATTTCTCGTCCCCTTTTACAGTTACACTTCTTAAATGAGTTAATACAGATCATTTCCGACGATCCCCTTATTCAGTTAGTCATAATTGGATGACCCCCCTGTGATTTGCATATACCTTCAGTACCCTACTAAAAATGTACTCTTAAAGTTTCTAATGATCTCCTAATCAACTGTCACATCTTTTCTTGATCTATAAGTTCTTTAAATGTACTGGATATCTACTCTTTCATATCTATACTTTCTCCTTCAAAAAATTTGTGTACTGGGCTTCCCTGGTGGCGCAGTGGTTGAGAGTCCGCCTGCCGATGCAGGGGACACGGGTTCGTGCCCCGGTCCGGGAAGATCCCACATGCCGCGGAGCGGCTGGGCCCGTGAGCCATGGCCGCTGAGCCTGCGCGTCCGGAGCCTGTGCTCCGCAACGGGAGAGGCCACAACAGTGACAGGCCCGCGTACCACCAAAAAAAAAAAAAAAAAAAAAAAAATTTGTGTACCCACGTATTTCTCAACTACAAATCCCTAGTCTTAACCTTGTTGCTTTTGCTTCAGTTTGAAATATTCAACTGCATGGTTTTAATATCTTTGGTTCTCTTGTTGATTTAGTGAGTTACATAGAATTTTTGAAATGTGTTCATTTTATTTTTGTATGAGAGTCATGATTTTAACTTTTTAATAAAATTAAAACAATTGTTTTCTAACTCTATGGGCCCTCAGAGAGCTCTAAAAACATCTATAAACTATAACTTGTTAATATTACTATATTTGTTATAATTTGTTAATATAACTCTCACAGCCTCAGTTGACTTTCCTAAAGAAGTTCCAAGTAGTATCTGGGGCCCCAAACGTTCAGAAGAAACGTGGTGATCTGTGTTTCAGTGCAATTTGAATCTCTCCTACAGTAGGGGCTGTCAAACTGGAACCTGTATCAGAATCATTATTAGGGCTTGTTGAAACAAGATTTCCAGGCCCAATCCCAGAGCTTTGAGTCATTAGGTCTGAAGTGGGGCCCAAGAATTTGTGTTCTAACAAGTTCCCAGGGACAGTGATGCTGACGGTCCGGGGACAACACCTGGAGAACCACTATCTGAAAGCAAGCCTAAATTTATTGATTGCATTGCTTAGAAAGAAGATCTAATATTGGTCTAAAGAGTCCGCTTAATCAATAATAGCTCTTTTCTTTCCCATAAATTTCACAACCATTTTCTCCTTTAATTAAAGTTTACTGGGACTTCTCTTAAATATCCCACCTGCTTCACTAAAATTTTTTATATCCAAAAGTAAGTCAAACATATTTGTGCATTTTGTTTTTAGTTTGATTTGGTAAAATAAGACTACCCTTCCTACCCCCCACCCCACCTCTCACCCCATCTCAGAGATGGCAAAATAAATTACCTGGCAAAATAAATTACCTATTCTGTTCCTTTCCCTTAACATGAGGCTTTCTTGGACTCAAAATATAAAAATCACAGCATAATTTTCAATAAATGTTTGTATGATGTGTAAGATAAAGATAGAATGAAGATGTTTACTTAAACCCGATGAACTGTATGCTTACTGGTTGATTTTAATATTGATATTGCTAAGTATGCAGTCCATTTTTACCAATAATATGACAATTGCATATGCAATTGGGGTACTGACATTTTGTGTATATGCAATATTCTGAGAAGTATGAAAATATATCTACATAATCTATGCCTGCACAGCTGTTTCTGTTAATGTTATTTTACTGTTAGGCCATCTTCACTAACATAACTTTAGCATTTCACTGTCTTTATCAACATGGTTTTGCTATTCTAAGAATCTCTTGCCCAGGAAGATAAAAGTTGCAAATAACTTCATTGTTTATTCCAGGAACTTCCCAAACACCATTTAAATGAATATCAAACCGTTCAACTCTTCAATAAATAGCATCAAACATCTGTTTACTCCTCACAGCTCTTTAAAACCCTTGCCTAAAAATCCTTTTCTTGCTGGGTCTACAAATCCTAAACTATTATATCATGATATTGATACTTATCCAATCCTAATCAAACACCTGTATTAAAAGATCTACCTTAAACTTGACTCCAAACGCTCATATATATCCCCATCCAAGACTCTAAGTGCTCTCTTAGAGTCCATCCAAGCAGTGCTCTCTTTCACCATAGTAAAAATAAACTCAGCTTTGTCTTATCAGTAGATTATTTTAGTGTTTGTTTGTTTTTTCCAGGGAGCCAGTGTTTGACAGTCTTGGAGTTCCTACCAACAGCCATGCTAGTTCTCCTTACTGTAGTAGCTCAAGACCCTTGACTAGGGCACTGCTACTCTGAGTCCCCTTGACCTCCTGCCAGGGAAACTTGTTAGCAATGCACATTCTTAACCCTGCCCCACCCCCAAAACTACTCAGTCAAAACACTCTGGTGGTCAGCTTCCAAAATGCTGAGATTAACTTCTAGGAAAAAGGAACCCATTTTAGGAATTCTTTACTGTCTGCTCATATTTGAAAAATATATATATATTCTTGGCGCAAACTGCCTTATTACAACTACTTGTTTCTATCTGTCCTTGTAATTTTGGTTGTACATCTATAAGAGGAAAGTTCATAGAAAAAAGGAGGAACATACGGTATTTGTCTTTCTCTTTCTGACTTACTTCACTCTGTATGACAGACTCTAGGTCCATCCACCTCATTACAAATAGCTCAATTTCATTCCTTTTTATGGCTGAGTAATATTCCATTGTATATATGTGCCACATCTTCTTTATCCATTTAAGAAAAAAAAATGTCATGAAGAACCTAGGGGTAAGACAGGAATAAGACACAGACCTACTAGAGAATGGACTTGAGGATATGGGGAGGGGGAAGGGTAAGCTGTGACAAAGTGAGAGAGTGGCATGGACATATATACACTACCAAACATAAAATAGATAGCTAGTGGGAAGCAGCCGCATAGCACAGGGAGATCAGCTCGGTGCTTTGTGACCGCCTGGAGGAGTGGGATAGGGAGGGTGGGAGGGAGGGAGACGCAAGAGGGAAGAGATATGGGAACATATGTATATGTATAACTGATTCACTTTGTTATAAAGCAGAAACTAACACACCATTGTAAAGCAATTATACTCCAATAAAGATGTAAAAAAAAAAGGAGGAACAGAGGTCCCAATAACTCCCTTCATCAAACTGGCCCTAAGAAACTGAGAATTTCAGTGGTTTCTTACCAGAACTCATCCTTTGAACAAAGTGTCCTGGTTCCTTACCAAATCTAGGAGGACTTTCCTCAGTCTTCACTTGTTTTGCCCATGGGAGTCCAGTTTGGGAAAGATTTCCCCAAGCTCTTCCACCCTCTGTGATTAATCAGAGATGGCCTGGCCATTAGGCTGTGGGGCTAGAGTCATGAGGTTCACAAACCACCCTCTCTGACTAACCGTTCCCAGACTCCTATGGGTTTATCTCCATCCATATATATAACTGCATTCCCTCTGGGTCAGTTATCTAGTTCTCATATTTTTACCACTACAACTGCAAATCATGAGCTTAGCTTTCTAAATGACATAATTCACCAAGGATAATTTAGAATTACAGTAATCACTCCAGAGAAACTTTCTGATATAATCGAAAGCGTTCATTTGAGAGTCACCTTCGAACCAAAAAGGGAACAAAATTTCAAATATTCAATTTTTGCAAATTTTGATTAGCATAAGGAAGTGGTTAAAAGAAATTCAGATCCAAAGTTGTTTCCTTAAAAAAATTCTCCACCAGGGTTTCCCTGGTGGCGCAGTGGTTAAAGAGTCCGCCTGCTGATGCAGGGGACACGGGTTCGTGCCCCGGTCCGGGAGGATCCCACATATCACAGAGTGGATGGGCCCGTGAGCCACGGCCGCTGAGCCTGCACGTCCGGAGCCTGTGCTCCGCAACGGGAGAGGCCACAACAGTGCGAGGCCTGCGTACCGCAAAAAAAAAAAAAAAAAATTCTCCACCAAAGCAAATGTGAAAAACATAAAACTATCTCCCTTTTTGATTCCCTCAAATTACAAAATGAACCTATTAGTCTTTATCCTATGATTCTTTCCTACCATACTATACACCTTCACTTCTCTCTACTCCTGCTCGCTCTCTGGCACTCTCCCCTTCCGGCCTAGCTGGACAGAAACCCCCAAAGCTCAATTAACTCTTTAAACTGCCCTCAGAACAGGAAAAACCTCTTGTGGTTGGTTTTAAGCTAAGGTCTCACTATGAGTTGAAAGCCACTGTCAAATAGTTTCCAAAGTCTATATAAGATAGAACCAAATTTGCAGAGAAATGTAGGATAACTTTAGAAACCAATAATCCAGGGCTTCCAGATATACAACAATTAATTAATACATTATGGAAACTCAGGTGCAGAAAATTAAGAGAATGAGGCAGAATGGGAAGATCACAAGGGTAACTGAATAGAGTTCTAATTAAAAAGGGATCTAGAGAGGTTTAGAAGAGCTTGAAATATTGAGCACAGTCTTTTGGTGGCTAACCCCACAGACTTTCCTATGAAAATAGAATGGACTATGATATAGTCCTGTAGCAAAGCACGGATAAGTTCATTTGATATTTCAAGCACAGGCTCTCTACTATTTAAGCAGAATTTAGGAGTAGATCCTGAGGCAGATGTGACCCCAGCTTTCTTCTCACCTTTTATCAATAGTCTTAAGCTACAAAGAGGGAATTTAATATGAAAGCAAAAACTAGAATGGGAAATAGCCTTTTACCAGGCCTCAAATACCTTGCTGAATATTTTGAAAAAGGCTTGAAACAGAAACAGAGTAAGCCTCAGGATACATTTATTCTTTTACAGAAAACAAAACAAAAAAAAAACCCAGCTAGATACTTCTGCCTCAGTCATTCTATATGGGAAAAGCCCGTCTTCTGATGAACTCATGAGTAGTTACTGTAAACAAAACTGCATTGGAAAAAAAATTATCTTGTGTTAGCCAAGAAACTACAGGAACAAAATGAAGTGAAAAGTCAGTAAAGGTGCTCCAAGGGGGAACTAAGCACCCAATTTCCTGCTTTACTTCTAAACTTACAAGTAGAAATTTCTCTAAATATTACCCACATTTTTTTTTTTTTTTTAAAGATTGGGTTTTTTTTTTGTATTTTTTTTTGCAGTACGTGGGCCTCTCACTGTCGTGGTCTCTCCCATTGCAGAGCACAGGCTCCGGACGTGCAGGCTCAATGGCCATGGCTCACAGGCCCAGCCACTCCGCGGCATGTGGGATCTTCCCGGACCGGGGCACAAACCTGTTTCGCCTGCATCGGCAGGCGGATTCTCAACCACTGTGCCACCAGGGAAGCCCCTTCTCTAAATATTAAAGGGAAAACTTGCAAAATTTTTATTGATACAGGTAATGCAATATCCACCTGAAATCCTACCACTGTTATACAACCTCACTTCCGGAGTGAACTTTTAGAATATATTAAAACGCAGCACAGAACTATTAGAATACTCAGTGGTGGGTGTCTCTAACAATCCTGGCACGCCTTGTGTCCCAGCCATAACCATCACCCTCGGGTCTTTAACCGAGTAACATGTTTTCCTCCTTAATGATCACACACCTGGTAACTGATATGCAGTGGTTTACTGTGCAAATTGAATTGCCAAACTAAATATGCTAATAGTTCCTTTCTTGAAGTCCCTGAGGGCCTTCTATTCATCATAATGGCATAGCTAATTTGGACAGTGACTTACCAATGTCAGTATACCTAAACCAAGCTCACACTGCAAATCTCAGAGGCGCCAGACTTCTCGTGGGCAACATATTCTAGTAAGCTTACCGGGGCTGGGCCCATCAAGGTTAACACTGCCCCACCTAACCGTCAATTCAAATTTTCACAACAGCCTCTGAGAGTTAAAGGCGGACTACAAACAACAGCCAAAATAGAGAAAGGACTCATCTTACCTTGCAGCACGCCGAAGAACACTCGTATCGTTCCTGTTAATGATCCACCGGAAACGATGCGGGTCCCGCCTAGGCCAGTTCCGCCTAGCTCGGCTCCGCCAAGCGCGGGTTCCGCCTAGCCAAGGTTCCGCCTAGCCCTGGTCAAAAATATTTTGAAAAAACAAAGTCCATAAAGCTCCAAAATCTGAAACTTGAATTTATCACGTACTGGCAACTATTTATACAGCATTTACATTGCGTTAAGTATTGTCATAATCTAAAGATGATTTAAAGTATACAGGAATATAGTATTTGCAAGCACTATACCATTTTGTGTAAGACACTTGAGCATCCCTGGATTTTGGTATCCATGGGGTCCCGCAGGATTACCCAGTGACAACTGTACGTACTTGTCCAGGACACGAGGATAGCTATTCCCTGCTTCCCTGTAGTGCCAAGGCCAAATATTATTTTCTTTTTGGTGGCTCCTGAAGTAAAATTCTACAGTAGTAAATCCGTGTTCTGCTTCTTTTAGTGGTCCTTTAGGTCAAAATAATCAATATTTGTTTACGTTCTCCTGGAAAAATCAAAAATATACTTGGACTACTATGGCCAAAAGTGTTATTGAAGTACCCTCCTATTCTTCATAAGTTTTCAACCACAACCTCAAGGATCTAAACTTCCTTGTGATTCTATTCTTATCTAGTATGTGGATGACCTTTTGTTGTGTTCTTAAGATGGGGCATACACCCTGAGAAAACCATAATTCAAAAAGAGACATGTAACATAATGTTCATTGCAGCACTATGGACAATAGCCAGGACATGGAAGCAAGCTAAATGTCCATCGACAGATGAATGGATAAAGAAGATGTGGCACATATATACAATGGAATATTACTCATCCATAAAAAGAAACAAAATTGAGTTATTTGTAGTGAGGTGGATGGACCTAGAGTCTGCCATACAGAGTGAAGTAAGAAAGAGAAAAACAAATATGATATGCTAACGCATATATATGGAATCTAAAAAAAGAAAATGGTACTGATGAACCTAGTGGCAGGGCAGGAATAAAGACATAGACATAGAGAATGGACTTGAGGACATGGAGAGGGAGGGGGAAGTTGGGGCGAAGTGAGAGAGTGGCATCGACATATATACACTACCAAATGTAAAATGGATAGCTAGTGGAAACAGCAGCATAGCACAGGGAGATCAGCTCAGTGCTTTGCAAAGACCTAGAGGGGTGGGAGGGAGCTTCAAGAGGGAGGGGATATGGGGCCATATGTATGCATATGGCTGATTCACTTTGTCATACAACAGAAACTAACCGAGTATTATGATGCAATTATATACCAATAAAGATCCATAAAAAAAAAAAGATGGGGTGAGCTCTAAGATTGATTCCATCTATCTGCTTACTGTTTTAGCTCAGAGAGGGCACGAGGTCTTCAAGAAGTTACAATTTTGTCAAAGTAACAAACTAGGTTTCATGTAGATAACAAACCTAGAACATGACTTATCCCAAGGAGGTAAATTTCTTTCACTTATCAGATTTGGCTTTTCAAAACTTTATCAGGCCATTAGTTGAGAGACATATAAGAGAATTCCTGGATCTGACTAGCACTGCAGTTCCTACTTTTTCGCAGTCTCCATGTCACTGTACGACTGTGCTCTACAGCAGGTTCCCACTAGCTATCTCTTTTACACGTGGTAGTGTAGTGTATGTCAATCTCAATCTCCCAATTCACCCCACCTCCCCTCCCCCCACGGTGTCCACATGTCCATTCTCTATGTCTGCATCTCTATTCCTGCCCTGCAAATAGGTTCATCTGTACCATTTTTCTAGATTCCACGTATATGCGTTAATATACAATATTTGTTTTTCTCTTTCTGACTTACTTCACTCTGTATGACAGACTCTAGGTCCATCCACGTCTCTACAAATGACCCAATTTCGTTCCTTTTATGGTAGAGTAATATTCCATTGTATATATGTACCACAACTTCTTTATCCATTCCTCTGTTAATGGACACTTAGGCTGCTTCCATGTCTTGGCTATTGTAAATAGTGCTGCAATGCACATTGAGGTGCATGTATCTTTTTGAATTATGGTTTTCTCTGGGTTAACTTGTTTTTTAGGGTCTCATTTAAACTTGACAGTCCCTCATGTTGCACATTCTTTGTTTTGAAAACAAAAAGTACCTCTCTGCAAGTAGACTTACCTTCTAGGAAATCCTATATTGTTCTCTCTCACATATTTCTGTACATCACTGTAATGCTTTGAATACCACTACTCTTCTTCCATCATCTTTAAGAAGGAGGCACTTATGACTGTCTAACCTTTGTAAACTATCTAGGCTCTTCAATAGATAGGCTAGAAACTAGTTTAGAAAATCAAGACTTAGTTTTGATTGTTGATACTACATATCTTAACACTGAAACAGGAAAATATCAGGTGGTTCAAAATAGAGCTGCCATGTAATATGGTCCTCTAAAAGGAACAGGGGCTATTTTAGAAAAAGGGTGCTGCAATTACATCTCTCTAGACCTCTCTGGTATCTAAAATATTACTGAGATCCAGTATGCAAAGAAATTATGAATGTGAAGACTTTTGCTAATAACCCCATAGCTAATTCTGCAGGCTCTTCAAATGGGTGATTGTATTTATTCTCTCGGCTTAGTTTGGGTACTTGTGGCTCCTGAGAAGTGGAATGCAGACTCTGATTTGTCTGCGTTGCGGTGTTCAGATCTGTGATCCCCAGAGTTTTGCATACTGTGTGTAGCTGCTGTCACATTTAATGATCCAACAAATGTCTCCAACAAAAAGAACAGGAAAGCCTGACACTCATGGCAGTTGAAAAACCACCCCAGAAACCTGATACTTGATTGTAATAAATTGATGTGAAGTTGTGGCTTGATCATGCTTCCAGATATTAATGGTCTATCCTTCAGCTCAGGCTGAAGAAGCTGAGAACAGAGAGCATATACACTCACTCAACTTTGTCTACAATGTCATGAATTGAGACTTCTATTGTCCTCACTAACATAGCTTTGGTATTCCTCTGTCTTCATCATCATCACTTTATTATAACTTCATTGTTCCAGAAACTTCCTGAAAAACCCATGTATATGCACATCATACTGTTCAGTTCTTTCTTCAACAGATCGTATCAGACAACTCCCATTCACATTCACCGTGCTCATTTCCAAAAATTGCTATCTACAACTCCTTTGTTTGTTATCAATAGTATGTGGGAAATGAATTTAATAATCAGTACATGTCTCAAAGCACTGAAGAAATAGATTAGAGAATAAGTCAAACAGATTGTGACAATCTAGAACATTGTTCTGCTACTTAAAAAAATATGAATAGGGCTTCCCTGGTGGCGCAGTGGTTGGGAGTCCACCTGCCGATGCAGAGGACACGGGTTCGTGCCCCGGTCCGGGAGGATCCCACGTGCCGCCGAGCGGCTGGGCCCGTGAGCCATGGCCGCTGAGCCTGCGCGTCCGGAGCCTGTGCTCTGCAACGGGAGAGGCCACAGCAGTGAGAGGCCCGCGTAGCGAAAAAAAAAAAAAAAAAAGAATAGATCTGGAGGAAAATATGACAGAATTTTTACCTGCGTGCAAAAGAGCCAGATTGCAAAAGAAAGGGGCTTTTGGAAGAGAGAAAATATATGGTATTTATAGCTCCATTTAACATGGCAATCATATTGTTTTGTTTTTGGTCACGTGGCATGTGGGATCTTAGTTCCCCAACCAGGGATTGAACCCGTGCCCCCTGCAATGGAAGCACGGAGTCTTAACCACTGGACCACCAGGGAAGTTCCAGCAATCATATTATGATTGTGTAATGTTTGGGTCAGTTTTAGCAGACACCAGGAATTCCCATTATTAATTAAGCAAAGAAATAAACAAAAAATGGGATCTCAGGAACAATTTTTGGATACCCCAGCCATTCCTAGGTCCTGTGGTTTTGTAATACATGCCTGGTTTAGTAATGCCTGCTATGCATGGCTTGTTTAGGAAGACACGGATTTTAGAAATAGAAATTACTTTCCTCCGGAAATATAAATGTTTCCTGAATGGAGAACAGAGGGCAAACTGTCTTGACTCTTACCCATGCTTTAGCATATCTCTTTAACGATAGAAATATATTGGTTGTCACATAAGATTACTTCCTGTTTTAAAATCCTGAATTAATACTGATAATTGTTTTACTTTTCACTTGTCACTTTTCTAGACTTCCTGGGCTCACCACCTATATATATTTGCAAGATTAAAACCAATGACTAATTCAGCACCTCAAGTGTACATTACAGAATGTTTACAGGTAAGTGGCAAAAGAGTTCTGTTGCTAAATGCTTTAGAAATGCAGAGTGATACACAGGTAGGTTTCTTTACTTCAGGATTTCTCAAAGCTTTTATTATGTTCATGTGCATTGCGAATCTCCAAAGGGCCTCAGAGCCTGCACTGTTTCTCAAAATTATTTAGTCAGGGAATCCTTTTAGTGGCGAAATCCTGCTACATCCATTGCATTTTTAGTGATCATCATGATGTCTTCTTTGGATTCTGACATCACAAACAAGCACATTGAAACATCACAGTGAAATTATTGGGATATGGTTCTATAGGTGGTGGTTAATTCTCACATTTTTTTCCTTGAGCTGTATCCCTATATTTGGATACACATCCTGTGGGGATCTAGAGCGCACTACAAGTTCTTTTTTTAATAAATTTATTTATTTGTTTATTTATTTATTTTTGGTTGCATTGGGTCTTCGTTACTGCGCTTGGGCTTTTCTCTAGTTGCAGCGAGCGGCGGCTACTCTTCGTTGCGGTACACGGGCTTATTGCTGTGGCTTCTCTTGTTGCAGAGCATGGGCTCTAGGCGGATGGACTTCAGTACTTGAGGCACGTGGGCTCAGTAGTTGTGGCCTGTGGGCTCAAGAGCGCAGGCTCAGTACTTGTGGCGCACAGGCTTAGTTGCTCTGCAGCATGTGGGATCTTCCTGGACCAGGGCTCGAACCCGTGTCTCCTGCATTGGCAGGCAGATTCTTAACCACTGCGCCACCAGGGAAGCCCTACAAGTTCTTATAAGGACCTGCTAATCTTCCTTCCAGCTCCCATTACTATTATCATACCCTCTTGCTTATCATTGTGCTGAACCGTTAGATTAGGCAGGTAGGGATTTGTTCCCTAACTAACTCTGTTTTCTGCAACTTGAACAATACCTTGCCTGCCACTTGGATATTTTGTTTCCAATTCAGTTATAGCCACTAAATTTCAAGTCAAGGCAGAATTTTGATCTGTGGTTAACATCCTCCAGTTAATCACAAGATTCCTATTTACTTTAAAAAATTTATTATTTCATTAATGACATTTTGGGGATATAGTATCCAGCATGCATTTTGTTTTGTACTAAGCAGCCTCTTATATCGGACCTCATTACCAATATTAACCTGCATGGTCGGGGTGGGAGTGGGGAGAGAACAGGATACATTAGGATTATTTGGGGAAGGGTTGAGCTTTTGAAACTGCCCTCGCAGACATCCCAAGCAGCATAAATAGTTGTCCTCAGTTTGCTAAGGGGTAAACATGGCTCGTGAGATTCGTGGAGTGTAATGAACAAGACTATTCTAGATTTTGAAACGTTCACTGGGGTCAGATTTATGCTAGAATGGCTAAATTCTTTCCAAAAGTTATATGATGTCATTTTATTTTACTTTATCTAAATTAAAAGAAAAAAATTGATTCGAAGTAAAAAGTTAAAAATCAGTATTTTAATACTTTCAAAAAAATGTTTCTTAAGAAAGTATTATCAGGAACGAATTGTAATTACATCCCATGGCAGCCTGGGACCTCTTCTCATTTAATCACAAATTCAACATTTGTGGTTTCTGGACTGACAACAGAGCAAGATGTGGGCAAATTGTCAATTAACTTTTTCTAATTACTCACGTACAAAATTCAAAACAGTACCAAAAAAGTAAGCTATCTGTAAAGGAATAGCTGAATCCAAGCATACACTGCAAATATTCCCAAATTATGAAAACTATGTCACCAACTGGAATGCCTTCAAAATGCAAGATTAGTGCCAAGTTGGTAAGTTTAAACAAAGTGCAAATAAATTGCGTGTTTCTAGACAAATGCTTGCCAGGGTATGATATCACATGAATCTACTCATTTGGTCAATGTGAAGAACCTCCTGTGTATTGTGTATTCTTCCAGCTAACAATTTAAACAAAACTTCTGAGCCATTTATAATAATATCCCTTTTATTGTATTTCTCACCTATGCTTTTTTCTTTCTTTATTCTTTGTTTTTATTTTTTCTAATTTTTATTGTTTTATTTTAATAATTGTTTTATTTCTTCTAATTTTAGTACCAGTCCTTTTCTATCAGGAGGTCTTCTGCTTCTCCTAGGATTTGGGGCAAAGACATGCTGAGTTTTCCTACTTGTGTTTCCTTCTGAAATTGGATTGATAGCCTGGGGAGGAGGGGCTGACCTTCTTGATCTTTGTTTTAAAAGAAGGCCTCGTAAAAAGGCTGCTTCCTTCCCATTCCATTGAGGCAGTGGACATCGCCAAGGAAATGGACATGTTAGTATTCTGGCCCACGTCCTCTGCTTTGCCTCCCTCTAAGTTTATAAGGTGAAATCTGATGACTTCTCCCCTTAGCTACACCCTTTGTCCTGTGACTCCGCAGTCTGTCTCACAAAAGAGGTGGAATCTACTCCCCATTCCTAGCCTTATAACTTGCTTTGACCAACAGAATTCAGTAGAAGCGATGATGCACCAGTTCTCAGCAAAGCCCATCTGCAGTCCCACAAGTCTGTCATTGCACAAAAACACACCCAGTTAGTTGGGTTGCTAGTGGATGAAAGAACCCCGCCTAGGTGCCACAGTCATCTGAGTCTAGCCATCCCAACAGCCGGTCAACTCCAGACATGTGAGCAAGTCCAGCTGGGATCAGAAGAGTCCTGCCCAGATCAGCTGAACCTCACATCCCATGAGCTACATAAATGATTACGAGGTTTTATGGCTGCTGTGTCACATTATAGTGGCAATAACTAATACCACAGGTAGTGAATGTAACGTGATTGTGATTGGCTCCTGGCCTCCATCAAAGTCTCACTCTTGTTACTTAATTAACCTCACAAAAACACAAGCTGGTATCATATATCAATGAGGTGTGGGGAGCCTACTTACAGTGTTAGGTGGTGTGGTATTAGTGGTTTCAACAAATTCTCAACGAGTGAACAAATTCTCAATAAGTTGGTCTACTGAAACAGTTGAATGGTGGCGGTCCAGAGGGGTGGGGGAATATCCAAAAGCAAACTACATTGTTTAAATATATATATATATATACACACACACATTCTCAATGATACTTAGAAGTAACAAGCTGAAGGCTTACGCTTAGTATAAAAACAAAACTTTTTCATTTGTTCTCAGCTCCATTTTCAATTACCTACTCAACAGGTTTGCTGGAAACCAACAATTGGTTCTTTAGGAATGTGTAATGTGGATATTACTTTGAGGTAGACAGGATGTTTTAAATGTATGTTTATTGAAATGGATGGATTTTAAAAAAATTTTATTTATTTACTTTGGCTGCATTGGGCCTTCGTTGCTGCGCGGGGGTCCTTCTCAAGTTGAGGCCAGAGGGGGTTACTCTTCGTTGCGGTGCACGGGCTTCTCATTGCGGTGGCTTCTTTTGCTGTGCAGCACGGGCTCTAGGCAGGCGGGCTTCAGTAGTCGTGGCGCACAAGCTCAGTAGTTGTGGCTCACGGGCTCTAGAGCACAGGTTTAATAGTTGCAGCGCACAGGTTTAGTTGTTCCGCGGCACGTGGGATCCTTCCGGACCAGGGCTCGAACCCAAGTCCCCTGCATTGGCAGGCGACTCTTAACCACTGCACCACCAGGGAAGCCCGATCGATTTTCTTTAACAAATTATATGTTTGGGGTTTTTTCTGTTTCCCAGATAGCTTTGACTTTTAGAATCAAGTAACACGATTCTCAATGCTATTTCCCCTGGGGTAGCTTCCGAAATGCACTAAATCTCCTACCAGAGTGGTAAAATCCAGTGCATATACAAAAAGTGCATTATTTAAGAGCATGACGCTAAAAGTGGATTTGGAAGGGTAACCAACTAAATACCAATAGCACCTAAGCTATTAAAACGAAAGCTCAGACAGTCCTTGCGGAGAGTCACCGCGGTTTCCTGCTTCAACAGTGCTGGGACGGAAGCAGCGCTCACCCGCCGCTCCGGCCGCCCCAAGGTCTCCGCCGCCTCTCCTCCGCCGGCCGCCATGACGACCGTGTCCCCCTCCCAGGTGCGCCAGCACTACCACCAGGGCTTGGAGGCCGCCATCAGCCGCCAGATCGACCTGGAGCTCTACGCCTCCTGCGTTCACCTGTCCGTGTCACACTATTTGGACCGCGATGATGTGGCTTTGAAGAACTTTGCCAAATACTTTCTTCACCAATCTCGTGAGGAGAGGGAACATGCTGAGAAACTGATGAAGCTGCAGAACCAACGGGGTGGCCAAATCTTCCTTCGGGATATCAAGAAGCCAGACCGTGATGACTGGGAGAATGGGCTGAATGCAATGGAATGTGTGCTACACTTGGAAAAAAGTGTGAATCCGTCACTACTGGAACTGCACAAATTGGCCACTGACAAAAATGACCCCTATTTGTGTAACTTCATTGAGACTCATTACCTGAATGAGCCGGTGAAATCCACTAAAGAATTGGGTGGCCACGTAAACCAACCTGCGCACGATGGGGGCCCCCGAATCTGGCATGGCAGAGTAACCCTTTGAAAAGCACACCCTGGGAAACAGTGATACTGAGAGCTAAGCCTTAGGCTGGCTTCCCGTAGCCACAGGGATGACTTCCCTGCATCAAGGCAGTGCACGCGTGTTTGGGTTACCTTTACCTTTTCTGTAAGTTGTACCAAAACATCTACAAGTTCTTTCCTTAGTACCATTCCTTCAAATAAAGTAATTTGGTACCCCCCCAAAAAATGAAAAACAAAAGCTCAATAGGTTTCGTGTACATGTTTTTAACATCCAACATTATTTATTCCCTATCAATAAGCCTTCTATCTGTAAAGGAAATTGAGAATTATATATATGAGGCAAGAGAGGAACACAGAGAAAGAGAGAGACAGTGAGAGTAAGAAAGAGAATGTATTAGTGTGTATGAGAGAAACTTCAGGAACACATGTAGATTTATCAGGATATAGGCTCTCTTTATATTTTATTTTCATAAATGTACATTCGAAGTTCAGAGTCTACCAGTGAACACTGCTGAAGAATATCAAAGTCATCTTGTGTTAAAATTACTTTTATTCAGGATGAAAAATACAGATATAACCAGATTAGATGATAGTCTATGATTAGTTCTTTACCACATATTTCAAAAGAACTACATACTTATTTCCCCTTGTTGTTACTGCAATATATTTCTTTATATTTATTATTCCTTAGAAGGTTACAATGTAGTGTTTTATGTAGCTTTTCCTTAATAGCAGATAGAGAACATGTTGCACACAATTACAGGCAGAAAAAAATTAATACGTAACTTTTCAAAGTAAGGACAAGGAAGACACCAAATCTACAACTTGTAGTTCAGAGTTCAGGGAATTCTTTTTCTTTAAATAGGTGCTTTTACTGGGTATGATGTGGTCTGATAAAAGCTTTAGATTTTCCACACTGCAGTAGCATAAAGCTATTTCCAACACGATGGATGAAGATGGATCTGAGGTAGAAAGGTGGTCATGGCTTTCCTCTTATATAAAACAATTTTCTTCTTCTCAAAATATCTCTGCTGCAAATAGACACCCTTGCCCCCCAACCCACCCAACCTATTCTAAAAGAGTAGGAATTTCTAACTTTAAGCCTCATTCTGGCCAGATCCCAGTTAAAGAGAACTCAAAGTTAAAATGTCCTGATGTTTTAAAAGCATATATGCTTGAATCAAAACACATTATTTTCACTTTTTTTGGTTTCTCTACATTTGGTAAATCACATAACATGTTTAAACTGAATCAAATACATGTTAAATCGGAAGCCGAACCAAATACCCAACTGAACGCACTCAAAGGTATAAGCCAGGGTGCCAGCACCTAAGCATTAATTTCATTCTTCTATAGAAGCAGTGATGTAGGCTTTTGATGAACATTGTTCCCAAATGTACTGATCAAATGAAGGGTAATTAAATGGCTGTTCATTCACTCAAAAGGTTAAAATGAGACATTCATTAAACTTGTGTCTGCTTTCAGAAGGAAAATAACCGGGGGCTTCAAGAGTCATAGAGGGTTTGAGTATACATAAACAACTGTAAAACTTTCTTCAAAGGGAACCAAAGACAGCCATGTGTTTTGGTATCACAATTAGGTAAATGTCTGCTGTGTACTGAATGATGAAAACCAAGACCTGGGAACTAGGAAAAGTGGGACCAAGTTTTGTTTCTGCGTCAAAATGAAAATATGCTTAAATGGGCAACCTTTGGTAAAATGATCTTTGAGATTATTATAATCCTGTCATATAGATTGGAACATGAAATAAATAAAGAAATCAAGACCAACTGATACAGAGCAGGGAAATAAAATGCAGGAAAAAAAATCCCAATAGAAATGCCATTTAGGCCCACAGGATTTTTATTGTGGTCATCCAAGTGATCGCTAAAGAAATAAGTGTACGACGTCAAATAAAGTTAAACGGTATACACAGAGCTGTAGTCTAATCCATAAACATATAATATTTGATTGAAATATATGAACTTATTAATTTGGCCATATCATGGAAACAAATGAAGAAAATCTATTTGGTCATGTGGTTGATGAATTATAAATAACCAAAACATAATGGTAAAAGAGTCAAAGAAACAAATGAAGTTATTGTACAAGGTTAATATGAAGGAATGTAAAAATGTAAAATTGTCTTCTAATTCTTATGCAATTTTTATGGTTATTAAAAAGAAGGTATCATATTAGAAAGCTCCCACCCACTTTCCCAATACTGTATACAGTATACAAATCAGTGACAAGTGTATTACCACTTCCAAATACCACTCTGTTCATTAATTTACAGTTGCATAGAAAGGGAAGAAGAAAACAATAATATATGATTATTATAAAAACAAAATATCCTTTTCTCTTTGGATAGTCAGTGCTTTACTCCTTCAGTAGAACACACAGTCAGCGCTCAACAGCACGATTCAAAGAGCCATGGAGCTTCTGATTAAATGGAACTTGAAATTGGCATTTGCTGAAAAGGGCAATACTGTAAGTTAAGAAATGTTGGTTGGCTAGATGAATACTTCACATTGCCTGTGGGAAGGGAAAACAGCACTGTCAGAACAACATTTACTGAAAACATTACAGGTAGCAGAGATGTCAACTCTTAAAAAACAATTAAAGTGCTTTTTTTCAGAACTAGACAAGCCCTAGTGTGCTTTGTTCAATGGGGACTCTTTACTCCCATGTGACTTTTGTTCCTGGGATGAGGTCCTTTGCTCTCATCCTGAAGTTACTTAGTCTGCTTTTTTATCCACTCAGCTGATATAGGGGAAGTCTGGAAGACTTTTATTTTGCCCAGGCTGGAAACCAAGTTAAAACTGAGAGGACTTGTCTTTGTTTTTGCAGGAAGGTACCAGTGTTCAGTGAATTAGGCTAGTGTAAGCACCCTGTCACTCCCTGAGGGTCTGTGGGAGGTCTCCTGCAGAGGCGGTACCCTTGACAATTCCAACTGGTCTCAGTCCCCAGCTGGGGTCCCGACAAGAACTCAAGACAGGAATTACAGTCCAAGGGTGTGCAGTGGTTCCAGTTAAAGGCTCAGGGCCAATGTACATAGGCAAGGGAGGAGAGAAATCCAGGCCACACTCAGGGTAGTGGCATCAACCTTTCGAAGAGAAGTCAAACAGTTTGGTCCATCGTCCTTAAAACCCACGTCCTCAAATTCTTCTCTGAATGCATCTTTCACTTGCGTGCTCTCATGGATATCTGGATCTGCCCTGAAGACACAGCTTCAACCCAGGACTGTGTTTCACCCCTCACACTCCTCAGATACTGGATAGGTCCATACTGCGTTCTCCACAGCACTTTCTCCCTCTCCTCCCTAAAAATACCCAGCTTTGACCTTCTTGTCATCAGACTATACCACCCACTATGCAGTCATCTTCTGGTCCCTTGGTTCACGTCCCCTTACCTCTTGAAGAAAAAATGGCTCACTGTCCTCTCACTATTTTTAAATGTTCATGATTTCAGTGCTCACATAGATGATGCTTCCAAAATTCTGGCCTCTTAGTTCCTTGAGCTCCTCTCCTCTGAGAATCCGTCCTCACCCTTCTCAGCCACTCATTCAAAGTTGCAAATCTGGACCATCACCAATACCTGTGTCCCCTCCAACATTTCAATTTCAATCATCCCACTTTCTGACAACCCACCTGTACCTTTCCAGCTGACTTCCACTAGGACCCCAACTTCACCCATCCTTTGGTGCTACAACCCATTGATATTTGGTCTCCCATACCTAACGCATCCTCACTTCTCTTCCTACCAAACTCAGGTGCTTGTTCAATCATTATCGTCAACCCTTTGCCTCTTCCCTTGAACTGCTGTACTCTCTTGGCCAAACCACAACTTCAACTTTGGTTAAATGCAATACTTGGCCTACTCTGGTACTGTGCTCATGAACTTGAATGTTGCTGAAGGGCCACACATAGCCCTGCAGACAGGCCTCAGGTTAAATTCATGAGCGAGAAAGTGGTGGCCATTAATGCTGCCTGGCAGTCAGTCTATTTCTCTATCCATGTGCTCTCCTGAGCTCCAAGCAGCTACTACACATCCTCCAGTCTCTCCTCACACCTCCGATGCTTCCTCGCCGTCCGCACTCTCTGCTGAAGCCCCTGCTTCTGACTCACTAAGACAACAGAAGCAGTCAGAAGGCTTTTACTCTCTGGGATGAGGTTCTTCCTTCTCACGAGCTCTCACACCGCATCCAGTAATCTACTTCATATGCCTTTGTTGTCCCTCCAGTTACTGAAGATGAACCACCTGTGCTTCTCCTTAAGCTCTCAGCCCCTCTTGCCATTAAGGCGGTAACACAATCAGAGGGTTCACTGTTTTGAAAAGATTCATAAACAAGTTCATGAGAGAAAGTGTTCTCCAAAGATTTACTGTGGTCTTGGGACACCTTGTTTCTAAGAGCACCTGGTAAAGAACATACTGACAGGCGCATGGCTATAGCTGCCAACAGTTCTCAGCAGAATTTTAAATGAAAAATCAAAACCTTTTCCCCTCAAAGTAACAAAACCACCTTTGTGTACCGCTCCAGTCATTGCTTTTAAGTCTGTGATAGCTACCTTAAGTAGATACCTGGGACAACAATGTCAGTCAAATCTATCCAGGGTAACTTTATATAGTACACATGAGGCCTTTAAAAAGCTGTTTGAATGCAAAAGGTCAAGCACTTGGCATTTTGGGCATTTGGAAGGACTGGCTTGGGAGGGGTCCCCCTCCCTGGACTGACAAACTGTTGTATTCAATCAACGAACATGTCAAGCAAGTTTACTTATTTACATGGGGAATAAAGTAGCACTAAAATCGATGGTAGCTCATCACTTACTCTAGGTTATAATCTCTAACACCTAAACCAACCAACCCATTAACTCTTACCTGTGGCCTGCTGGGGAGATTTGCTGAAAGAGAAAACAAAAGTAATCAGCTGAAGTTGGTACTGTGGTTCCCCCTTTCAGGCATGCAAAAGTGTGGACTGTACCATTCCCAGCTGTTAAGTGGATGTTAATAAGAAAAGAAGAACAGGTTTGGGGATTTTTTTTTTTTTCTTTTTTTGCCTAGATGCTTTAACAGGGCTAGTTTCCCTAGTTAGCTTCTCATATCTCATGTGCTGTAAGATACAAAAATTCCACCCAAATATGCAAAAGATATGCCAGCTCTCTCAAATAAGTACACATTAAAGCATTCAGTGAGTAATTAGTTTTGCAAAAGAAATCTTAAAATTTCCTGCTGAAATCATGCCACATATTTAGTTTATGTATTAGAACAGAGCAAATTCTGTACATTCTACTGAACAGTACAGGTTCTGACCAAGAGGTCATTGGGGAAATGAAGGCGCGCAAGTCTTTAGTTTCCGCCACCCTTACCCCAAAGGCTAGGAAGATGGTGGCGATGTGTTTGCAGGAAAGGTCTGGCCTAGTCCTCAGCACTCAGAAGTCTTCTAGGAACTTGGGCTAATTGTGCCTTCCATGCGCTCAGTTAAGAGCATCAGAGAACTTAGAATATGGTGTCTAGTTTGCCTTTGCATCTGAGCAGCTCAATTCCTTCTCGGTTACAGAGGCCATGGGACAGTGTAGCTGATCCGGTGGGACCTGGGAGGGCAGGCACTAGCGAGTCTCTTCTTTAACACCTCTGCTTTTTCATCTCTCCCTTTTACTGTGCCATCTCAAAATTACTGGACTGGTACTCAACCCTGGGGGACAGAGGGAGCTCCACCCCCGGTGATGGTAACATCTTTTCTGGGTCAAATAAGAATTGTCCCTAATCAAACAGCATGTTACTCCTTTCATCTCTCATTTTTCTTTGCTGAGGGAAAAAAAAGACATCTGTGACCACATACTGGGTGCTCTTTGAGAAAGAAAGCAAGAAGGGCAACTTTCTTATGATGCCTTGAGGGAAAGTGTGAGCCCCAGCAGTATTGGGGGGAATGATCAGGTTAAAAAAGCCTAGTCCTACCAGGTATGTAAATTATATCAGGAGAAAAAGAGTGGATCTCCTTACACATATGGGAACTACACCTGTATGGGAACCACACCATCCTGAGGGGAAGCTTAGTGGCATTAGCATGAAGTACTCCATAGGCAGAGTTACGCGTCTCTTCTAAGTAACGAATACCCAAATCCAAACAGAAATGAAATCCATTTTGCTCCAAATCAACATTTTAACCCTATAGTCTTATAAATCATACTGAAAAAAATCATACAAGTATATTTTTTAAAGAAATCAGGAAAACATTGCATTGTAGTAGGTCTTCAGATTTTGATGAACATCAGTCAAGCTCAATACAGACAGAAGGAGACCTTCAAGATAGCAGAGGAGTAAGACGTGGAGATCACCATCCTCCACACAAATACATCAGAAATACATCTACATGTGGAACAGCTCCTAGAGAACACCTACTGAATGCTGGCAGAAGACCTCAGACTTCCCAAAAGGCTTTTTTCTTTTGCCCTACTCTCCACGCACCTGGGTAGGGCAAAAGAGAAGAGATAAAACAAAGACAAAAGAATAGGGACAGGACTTGCACCGCTGGGAGGGAGCTGTGAAGGAGGAAAAGTTTCCACACACTAGGAAGCCCCTTCACTGGCAGAGAACGGGGTGGGCTCGGGGGAAGCTTTGGAGCCATGGAGGAGAGCACAGCAACAGGGGTGCGGAGGGCAAAGCAGAGAGATTCCCGCACAGAGGATCAGTGCCAACCAGCACTCACCAGCCCGAGAGGCTTGTCTGCTCACCCGCCGGGGTGTGCGGGGGCTGGGAGCTGAGGCTCAGGCTTTGGAGGTCGGATCCCCCGGAGAGGACTGGGGTTGGCTGTGTGAACACAGCTTGAAGGGGGCTAGGGTGCCACAGCCAGCCGGGAGGGAGTCCGGGAAAAAGTCTGGAGCTGCCGAAGAGGCAAGAGACCTTCGTTTCGGGGTGTGCGAGGAGAGGGGATTCCTTCCCAGTGTGCCCACAGAAGACAGAGCACTGCCTAAGTGAGCTCCAGAGACGGGTGCGAGCCACGGCTATCAGCTCGGAACACAGAGACGGGCATGAACGGCTAATGCTGCTGCCGCTGCCACCAAGAATCCTGTGTGCGAGCACAGGTCACTCTCCACACCTCCCCTCCCGGGAGCCGGTGCAGCCCACCACTGCCAGGGTCCTGTGATCCAAGGACAACTTCCCTGGGAGAACACATGGTGCGCCTCAGGCTGCTGCAACGTCACACTGGCCTCTGCTGCTGCAGGCTCGCCCTGCATTCCAGTTATGACTATCATACCCCCCTCCCCCTCCCCCCGCCCCTGCCCCGGCCTGAGTATGGAAGAGAGCCCTAATCAGCTGCTGCTTTAACCCCCTCCTGTCTGGGCAGGTAACAGACTCCTGAGGGCAGCCTACACACAGAGGCGGGGCCAAAAGCAAAGCTGAACCCTAGGAGCTGTGGGAACAAGAAAAGAAAGGAAAATTTCTCTGTGCAGTCTCAGGAGCAGCTGATCAAATCCTCACAGTCAACTTGATGTACCCTGCAACTGTGGAATACCTGAAGAGACAGCAAATGTTCCCAAAACTGAGGCGGTGGACTTTGGGAGCAACTGTAGACTTGGGGTTGGTTTTCTGTGTCTGATTTGATGTTTATCTTAGTTTAGTATTTACTGCTTATTATCATTGGTGGATTTGATTATTGGTTTGGTTGCTCTCTTCCTTTTATATATATATATATTTTTTTTTTTTCCTTTTTCTCTTTTTGTGAGTGTGTATGTCTATGCTTCTTTGTGTGATTTTCTCTGTATAGGTTTGCTTTTACCATTTCTCCTGGGGTTCTGTCTGTTGGTTTTTTTGTTTTTGTTTTTGCTTTTCTCTCAACCTTTTCTTCTGAGCCGTGTGGCTGACAGGGTCATGGTGCTCCGGCCGGGTGTCAGGCCTGAGCCTCCGAGATGGGAGGGCCGAGGCCAGGACATTGGACTACCAGAAACCTCCCAGCCGCACTTAAGAGATCTCCCAGAGATCTTCGTCTCAACCCAGCTCCACCTAACGGCCAGCATGCTCCAGCGCAGCACACCCCATGCCAAATGACTAGCAAGACAGGAACACAACCCCACCCATTAGCAGAGAGGCTGCCTAAAGTCATACTAAGTTCGCAGACACTCCAAAACACTCCACCAGACACAGCCCTGCCCACCAGAAGGACAAGATACAGCCCCACCTACCAGAATACAGGCACCAGTCCCTGCCACCAGGAGGCCTACACAAGCCACTGAAACAACTGCACCCACTGGGGGCAGACACCAAAAAAACCTGGGAACTACGAACCTGTAGCCTGCAAAAAGGAGACCCCAAACACAGTAAGTTAAACAAAATGAGAAGACAGAGAAATATGCAGCAGATGAAAGAGCAAGGTAAAAACCCACCAGACCAAACAAATGAAGAGGAAATAGGCAGTCTACCTGAAAAAGAATGCAGAGTAATGATAGTAAAGATGTTTCAAAGTCTCGGAAATAGAATGGAGAAAATACAAGAAATGTTTAATAAGGACCTAGAACTAAAGAGCAAACAAACAATGATGAACAACACAATAAATGAAATTAAAAATATTCTAGAAGGAATCAATAGCAGAATAACTGAGGCAGAAGAACAGACAAGTGACCTGGAATATAAAATAGTGGAAATGACTACCACAGAGCAGAATAAAGAAAAAAGAATGAAAAGAATTGAGGACACTCTCAGAGACCTCTGGGACAGCATTAAATTCATCAACATTCGAATTATAGGGGTCCCAGAAGAAGAAGAGAAAAAGAAGAGTCTGAGAAAATATGTGAAGAGATTATAGTTGAAAACTTCCATAACATGGGAAAGGAAATAGTTAATAAAGTCCAGGAAGCACAGAGAGTCCCATACATTATTTACAGGATAAATCCAAGTAGAAACACTCCAAGACACATATTAATCAAACTATCAAAAATTAAATACAAAGAAAAAAATATTAAAAGCAGCAAGGGAAAAGCAACAAATAACATACAAGGGAATCCCCATAAGGTTAACAGCTGATCTTTCAGCAGAAACTCTGCAAGCCAGAAGGGAGTGGCAGGACATATTTAAAGTGATGAAAGGGAAAAACCTACAACCAAAATTACTCTACCCAGTAAGGATCTCATCTAGATTTGACAGAGAAATTAAAACCTTTACAGACAAGCAAAAGGTAAGAGAATTCAGCACCACCAAACCAGCTTTACAACAAATGCTAAAGGAACTTCTCTAGGCAGGAAACACAAGAGAAGGAAAAGACCTACAATAACAAACCCAAAACAATTAATAAAATGGTAATAGGAATGTACATATGGTTAATTACCTTAAAAGTAAATGGATTAAATGCTCCAACCAAAAGACACAGACTGGCTGAAGGGATACAAAGACAAGACCCATACATATGCTGTCTACAAGAGACCCACTTCAGACCTAGGGACATATACAGACACAAAGTGAGGGGATGGAAAAAGATATTCCATGCAAATGGAAATCAAAAGAAAGCTGGATTAGCAATACTCCTATCAGAAAAAATAGACTTTAAAATAAAGACTATTAGAAGAGACAAAGAATGACACTATATAATGATCAAGGGATCAATCCAAGAAGAAGATATAACAATTGTAATTATTTATGCACCCAACATAGGAGCACATCAATATATAAGACAAGTGCTAACAGCTATAAAAGGGGAAATCAACGGTAACACAATCATAGTAGGGGGCTTTTACACCCCACTTTCACCAATGCACAGATCATCCAAAAAGAAAATAAATAAGGAAACACAAGCTTTAAAAGACACATTAGACCAGACAGACTTAATTGATATTTATAGAACATTCCATCCAAAAATAACAGAATAAACTTTCTTCTCAAGTGCTCATGGAACATTCTCCAGGATAGATCATATCTTGGGTCACAAATCAAGCCTCGGTAAGTTTAAGAAAACTGAAATCATATCAAGTATCTTTTCCAACCACAATGCTATGAGACTAGATATCAATTACAGGAAAAAAAATGTAAAAAATACAAACACATAGAGGCTAAACAATATGCTACTAAATGATCAAGAGATCACTGAAGATATCAAAGACAAAATCAAAAAATACCTAGAAACAAATGACAGTGAAAACACGATGACCCAAAACCTATGGGATGCAGCAAAAACAGTTCTAAGAGGGAAGTTTACTGCCATACAATCCTACCTCAAGAAACAAGAAACATCTCAAATAAACAACCTAACCTTGTACCTAAAGCGATAAGAGAAAGAAAAACAAAGGAACCTCCAAGGTTAGCAGAACCATAAAGATCAGATCAGAAATAAATGAAACTGAAAGAGAAATTGAGGAAGCAATCCCACTTACCATAGCAACAAAAAGAATAAAATACCTAGGAGTAAAGCTTCCTAAGGAGACAAAAGACCTGTATGCAGAAGACTATAAGACACTGATGAAAGAAATTAAAGATGACACAAACAGATGGAGAGATATAACATGTCCTTGGATTGGAAGAATCAACATTGTGAAAATGACTATACTACCCAAAGCAATCTACAGATTCAATGCAATCCCTATCAAATTATCAAAGGCATTTTTTACAGAACTAGAATGAAAAATTTTACAATTTATATGGAAACGCAAAAGACCCTGAATAGCCAAAGCAACCTTGAGAAAGAAAAACGGAGTTGGAGAAATCAGGATCCCAGACTTCAGACTATACTACAAAGCTACAGTAATCAAGACAATATGGTACTGGCACAAAAACAGAAATATAGATCAATGGAACAGGATAGAAAGCCCAGAGATAAACCCATGCACATATGGTCACCTTATCTTTGACAAAGGAGGCAAGAATATACAATGGAGAAAAGGCAGCCTCTTCAATAAATTGTGCTGGGAAACTGGACAGCTACATGTAAAAGAACGAAATTAGGGGCTTCCCTGGTGGTGCTGTGGTTGAGAGTCCACCTGCTGATGCAGGGGACACGGGTTCGTGCCCCAGTCCGGGAAGATCCCACATGCTGCGGAGCGGCTGGGCCTGTGAGCCATGGCCGCTGAGCCTGCGCGTCCGGAGCCTGTGCTCCGCAACAGGAGAGGCCACAACAGTGAGAGGCCCGCGTATCGCAAAAAAAAAAAAAAAAAGGAACGAAATTAGAACATTTCTTAACACCATACACAAAAATAAACTCAAAATGCATTAAAGATCTAAATGTAAGGCCATACACTATAAAACTCTTAGAGGAAAACATAGGCAGAACACTTTATGACATAAATCACAGCAAGATCCTTTTTGACCCACCTCCCAGAGGAATGGAAAAAAAACCAAAAATAAACAAATGGGACCTAATGAAGTTTAAACGCTTTTGCACAGCAAAGGAAACCATAAACAAGACGAAAAGACAACCCTCAGAATGGGATAAAATATTTGCAAATGAAGAAACTGACAAAGCATTCATCTCCAAAACATACAAACAGCTCATGCAGCTCAATATCAAAAAAACAAACAACCCAATCCAAAAATGGGCAGAAGACCTAAATAGACACTTCTCCAAAGAAGACATACAGATGGCCAAGAGGCACATGAAAAGTTGTTCAACATCACTAATTGTTAGAGAAATGCAAATCAAAACTACAATGAGGTATCACCTCACACCAGTTAGAATGGGCATCATCAGAAAATCTACAAACAACAAATCCTGGAGAGGGTGTGGAGAAAAGGGAACCCCCTTGCACTGTTGGTGGGAATGTAAATTGATACAGCCACTATGGAGAACAGTATGGAGGTTCCTTAAAAAACTAAAACTAGAGCTACCACATGACCCAGCAATCCCACTACTGGGTATATACTGTGCGAAAACCATAATTCAAAAAGAGTCATGTACCACAATGTTCATTGCAGCACTATTTACAATAGCCAGGACATGGAAGCAGCCTAAGTGTCCGTCGACAGTTGAATAGATAAAGAAGACGTGGCACATATATATAATGGAATATTACTCAGCCATAAAAAGAAACGAAATTGAGTTATTTGTGGTGAGGTGGATGGACCTAGAGTCTGCCATACAGAGTGAAGTAAGTCAGAAAGAGAAAAACAAATATTGTATATTAACGCATATATGTGGAATCTAAAAAAAAATAAATAAATGGTTATGAAGAACCTAGGCGCAGGACAGGAATAAAGATGCAGACGTAGAGAATGGACTTGAGGACACAGGGTGGGAGAAGGGTAAGCTGGGATGAAGTGAGAGAGTGGCATGGACATATATACACTACCAAATGTAAAACAGATAGTTAGTGGGAAGCAGCCACATAGCACAGGGATATCAGCTTGGTGCTTTGTGACCAGCTAGAGGGGTGGGATAGGGAGGGTGAGAGGGAGGGAGACACAAGAGGGAGGGGATATGGGGATATATGTATACATATAGCTTATTCACTTTGTTATACAGCAGAAACTAACACAACATGGTAAAGCAATTATACTCCAATAAAGATGTTAAAAATAAATAAAAATTAAAAAAATAAAAGCCATTAAGCACTATAAAAAAAACATAGCTAGTGGGAAGTAGCTGCATAGCACAGGGAGATCAGCTCGGTGCTTTGTGACCACCTCAAGGGGTGGCCTAGGGAGGTTGGGAGGGAGGCACAAGAGGGAGTGGATATGGGGATATATGTATACATATAGCTGATTCACTTTGTTATACAGCAGAAACTAACACAACATGGTAAAGCAATTATACTCTAATAAAGATGTTATAAATAAATAAATAAATATAGGCAATTCACAGTGAAAGTATGCTTGTAGATAAAAAAAATGAAAAAGTATTTATTGGTCTATTAGTAAAAAAAAATATTCAGCTTACTACTAGTATCGTATATATTTGGATGATACAAATGAAAAAAACCAACAAAAGATTTTACACTAAAAAAATTAGTTACAGCAGTCAGTGGAAAGTTTAGTATGTTGGATATAGGCAACAGAATTAAATTCCCTTCATTAACTCCTTGCCAGGAAGAGACGGAAATGCTTGCCTCTCTGCTCTGAAATTCAATGTAAATAATTAAAAGAAAATTTTAAAAGGCCATAATTCAAGGATGCTATCAGGACCAAGTGGGATATTAATCCAAGATAGAGGAATTCTAAAGTGTTATGTGCAACAATATACAGACACAGTAAGAAAGAAAAAGTCATGTTTAAGTAGGCAATTCATGCAATTAGGATTTAAGAATACAATTTCATTTTAATTCCTAGACTTCCAGGAGTGGAAATTCACTTGTGACCATGCTAATTTTTAATTCACAAAGGATCAAAAGTCAAGGTTAACATGCAGATCTCAATTCATTGTGTGCTGGTGACAAGCAATTTTAAAGTTCTTGTTAGTTACAGGGGCTCAAGGGATTGGTTTGCCATTAGGAGGATGCCAATCTGATTTGCTTTCAAAAAATCCTCCAAAGGTGGTCAGTAAGTTTCAGGAATGCGAAGCCTTATTAAAATATTTGCTAGCTTGAGCAACTTAAAAGGGGCAACAAAGCTAAGGAATCCTACAGAATCTTCTAAGTACTATCTGGGGGAAACTTCCAACAACTAAACCTTCCTTCTCAGTGGGAATATGTAATCATTCATTCATTCATTCATTCACTCATTCCATTCAGAAATGTATTGAGCACCAAATCTATGGCAGGTGCTTATTTCTATTCTGCATCCATTTTCTTAAAGAGTTTAATAACTTTAGGCAGAACTTTAAAAATATATATCTATTTTACCAATAAATCAGTTACACCTTTATTTTTCTGGAAAGCTGTCCCTATCTTGGAGATTTTTATATTATCAAAGCAAAGTACAATATATAAAGACCAAGAAGAGCAATCTAAACCCAAATTAATAGAAGAAACTCGGAAACAAAAAATAATAAGATCTAACTTTAAAAGGATTTTTAAAATAATACTATCGTCATTTCCTATATGGGATGTACTTGAGCTCTTCAAAATAACATATGACTAGTAATACTCATCCACAGAAAACTATAAATATTACAAATATTTGTGAATGTGCAAACTTTGACTGTAAGAACACAGAGCCACATCCTGTTAAGGAATCTTGGGTTTCTGCAACTCACCCTCACAACAGAGAATTGCACAGGTGAGAAGGCACCAATGCAACGTGGGAGTTTAACCTGTCACGTGGATCCCATTGAAGATATATACTGTTCTCAGGAACCCATAATAGCAATTAATGGCTAATAAGATACCAACCAATGGGAATTTTACACTTGCCTTTACGGGAAGCCAAAAAATGAAATGAATGCACCCCTCTCTTAAGATTTATTTTTGCCCTATAGTTATGTTACCATTTATTTTTAATTATATTCTCTTGTAAAATATGACATAGATCAGCCTTATACAATATCTCCATATAAGAATATACTGTGAAAAAGATTTAGGAGTAACTGCTTAAAAAAAATTAAACTTTTAAAACATATCATGAATTCTTGTATAAAAATTTTAATATGGAAATTATACATTTTATATCCACTAGAAAGAATATATTTAAATATATTTCCCATGCTAGCTCTCACTGCCAATTGACTTTTAACTTGAAAATATCCATTATGATAGTTGAATAAAAACTTCTAAACAGGTTTGACTTACAGAATTTGTTCTTAACTAATTATTAACGTATTTGGATTTAAGCTGAACTAAAAAGTAATTTAATTTTGAAACTCTGGTTTATAAAGACTATGATGAGGTTTCATGTAGCCATTAAGTAAAATATAATGTGGAACCAACATCTCTATTAAATTTAACCTTGAATTATAATTAATACAAAGATTTAATCTGTTCATCTATTATGGCTGTTATAGAGCCTAGTAAATAAGTAACAATCTGATAGCATATGGGCTTCACCTGACCCTCTGAAGCTTCTGTGATACTCTACAGGGCCAAAAACCTCTGCGCACGTGCATGTGTGTGTGTGTCTGTGTGTGTGTGTGTGTGTGTGTGTGTGTGTAAGCACATGCTTTTTGGGGTGGGAGCACGAAGATTGATATATGGTACATAGGATTCTGCAAACTTTGAGAAATGAAATTACAAATAATAACCTGGGAAATTATATGCTCCCAAGTATAAATATATTTATGGACTTGTGGAAACTGCCATATGTCCTTTAGGCAATTACTTCTGAAAATTCAGAAGAGATTATATTTCAAATAGCTGTTTCCACTTCCCACTAAGGCTGGCATTTTGTAAACTGTAGAGTGGTATAAATTGAAGCATACTTTTTAAACGAAGTCAATATATCATGTTTACCTACACTCCTGATAATGTCTTTTCCCTCATTTAAAATGATATTTTCTGAGAGGATGGAAAAGGGTGCGATGAGAAGCTGTTTTATATATATATACACACTACATATACAGGATATATGATATATAACAGTATATGTATATACTAAAATCTTAGTCTAACAGCTGACTAGATTTAATCACCCTGAAAATTATAAATGTATTTATAAATAATCATATTTATTTAAAAGATTATTTAAAATATAATTGTAGCACTATATACTATGGATATACAGTAAACTGTTTGAAACAGCAGAAGTGTTTTCTGTGAGAGCTCGGCAGAAACTGCAAGGCGGCAAGGTACTGAAAACAAAATGTTTGGGGAAAAAATCAATAAATAGCAATCATTATATAATTTCCTCTGGGATTTGAACTGTTTTTATTTGGTTATTTTCTGGCTCTTAGTTTCCATATGGAAAATTCACAGGGTCATAGTCTGTGATGCCTTAAATAGTTTGGCCTTTATACAGTGACTATTTTCTTCCATGAGAAAAGAACTCCAAAACCAAAAAAAAACCCAAACCAAAACAAAAAAAAAGGAAAATTGAAAATAATCCCTTTCTACACCTGGATTTGATGACATCAGAAGACAAGGTCTGAAGAGAAGAGAGGGAATTACATTAGAAAAGGCCATTTTCAGACCTTGCTCGGTATGTCACTAAAAGCTCTCTTTTGAAGTAATACATATTTCTTACTATAGCCTGCATTGAAGAGGATAATTTCTCCTTAAAGAGAGGCTTGTTTTATTTGCCTCATGTTATCACTCCGAAGGAAGACCAAAGAATCCCAAAGAGCAGTTCTCACTGGCACTGCACCCAGTGATGTGATGGTACCTAGGCTGGGCTTCATTTGCTTTGCCAACACACGGAATGTTTGATTTGTCTTCAAATAAGTTACAGTCTTGTTTCTAATATTGGTTTTTGTTATCTCACCAAAGAAGACAAAGGGCCCCACTCAGGAAAAAAGAAATGGAAGGAAAAAGCGTAGCAGTCGCGTTATGATCTTTCATACTCACAGCAGCAAGATGGAAATGTACTGTTGATCTGCTCCATAACCTCTGTGAGGTCTGTGCTGGTGTCATGAGGTGGGGCCAGCAGGTCCTCTGCCGCTGTGACAGCAGATAGAAAGAACAAGAGACACTCTGAAATTAATGTCTGGTCTTCCACCAAAACACAACTTCAGGGAGAAAATACTAGCACTGCCTCTAAATATCAAGGTGAAAATAGTTCCCCTTATAAAGGATAATTTTAGGGGAAAATTCCAAAACCATTTTTGTATTTTTTTGTGGTAACAGAATTTTACATAATTAAAACTTATTAGATGTTTCTAAAGGAAGAATCCACATGTCAGGGGAAAATTCACGAGTGACAAATAATAGTCATATTATTGCAATTTATTAGTCAGAATTCCACTATTGGGCATTACAAGTATTTTTTCATATGAGAAAGATATTCCATTAATTTCTTTTTCCTTCCTTCCTTTTGGAGACGTCAGCATAGGCTAGCTTATACTGCCACAAAACTACAGGTAGTTTTTTTTTTTTTGGCCATGCTGCGGGGCATGTGGGATCTTAGTTCCCCGACCAGGGATTGAACCCATGCCCGCTGCAGTGGAAGTGCAGAGTCCTAACCACTGGACCGCCAGGGAACTCCCACTAGAGGTATTTTATAAGATACTTTTTACTTTGATGTTTTTTAGTCTGTAATCGATAGCAAAATAGTCCTCTTATTTAAAAATTAAAATAATATTAATATTTTAGATTTTCTACAGATTAATGCAGCAAAAGATAAACAAATTAATTTGCTTAAAGTATGTGGTCCTCAGTAGAATTTTAGAACTTAAGTTCATCAGTAACAAAATGTCATTCCAGAATGCCTGGTTGACAGGGCCCTTCCTAGCAGCAGTGACAGGCTGGGTGGGACTCCAGCCTCAGATGGGGGTGGGAGGGGTGGAAATGTGTGTAGGAGCTAGGATGGAGAAAGCAGAACGCTGAGCCTCCAGCCCTAGGCAAAGAAAACTGTGTTTGGTGTAATATTCTTTAGTATGTTATTCTGAATGTGTACAGGTATGAAATTTTAGAGACGGGAAATTTACTGAAAAAAAGGATTGTTCCTAAGGCAAAGAAAAAAATAAATTGTGCTCATCCCAAAAGGAAAGAGCTCCTTTTCATCTTTCATCAGAATTCAGTCCACTACTACACCTTATATAAACAAGCGTATTACAGTCTACTATTCTAAAATGTTTGCTTTTTTGGTATAGTTAAAATGGCTTTGTACTCAGTTGAGACCACAGAGGATACAAATTCCTTTATGCCCTAAGGCACCCATGTGTGAGAATGTTATTTAAAATGAAAAGCAAACAAATGGCAAAGCCCAGAGTAGACCGGGGAGGGAGTAGCCAAGTCTTGGGGACACGGACCTGCTTGATGGAACTGTGGGCCGGGGTCCGGATCCAGCGAGTAGTTCAGTGCGGATTGCTGAGGTGAAGCCCAGGGGGAGACGCCATTGATTTGGGAATCAGATTCAGGCTGGAATCACATTCAGAGGTTAGAACGGAGGAAAGATTCAAATAACGATTAAAGAAAACATTTCTGTTTCTAACTTCCCCTCCCCAATGACAGATAATTAAATCACATAACATTCTTCACCCTCAGTCATTTTCAAATACATTTCAGCATCAGTTGGTGGGCTCACCAGTATTCACCTGAGGACCAAGTGGCCCTTCCCTTTTGATTTGGGCACCTTGAAGAACTCACTTGGTTATATGGCAAGATTTACCTATCACTGTCAGTGTCATTCCTCAATTGTTCCATTATTTTTATGTCAACCAAGTGAATTTGGAAACATGTTTCATTCATCTTTTAAAAAATTAACACTGTTTCTCACACAGTAAATTTATCTAATTTCAAAATTAGCTCATTTTTTATTCAATCAACATTTAACAGCAATATTGGAGAGTGGTGAAGAGCACGATTTTGGATTTAGCTGCTTGGATACAAACTCAGTCACTCAGAGCTGAGTAATTCTGAGGAAATTTTTTTTTCTTTTTTTTTTTTTTTGTGCTGCACTGCACTGTGGCATGTGGGATCTTTGTTCCCCAACTAGGGATAGGACCCACACCCCAAGCAGTGGAAGCATGGAGTCTTCCCCACCAGGGAAGTCCCTCTGAGGAAATTTTATAATCGTCTGCTTTTTATTTATAAAAACTGGATTTTTTATTTATAAACTAGTGGTAAGAGTGCCTGTGTCAGAGGGTTTTGTGAAGGAGGTGATCAATTAGTATTTCTAAAGCAATTAGAACAGAATCTGACACCTAATAAATACTTCACAAAGGCAGAAAGTTTGAAATTGACAAGTACATGGTCAAACTAGAAAAGTATGATCCACTCTAAAGGGAATGCAGAAGTTACAATGTTTTTGTTTTGTTTTTTTAAAATATATTTTTAATAAATTTATTTATTCATTTATTTATGGCTGCATAGGGTCTTCATCGTTGGGTCTTCATTGCTGTGTGCTCTCTAGTTGTGGTGAGCGGGGGCTACTCTTCGTTGCGGTGCGTGGGCTTCTCATTGCAGTGGCGTCTCTTGTTTCAGAGCTCGGGCTCTAGGCACGTGGGCTTCAGTACTTGCGGCACACGGGCTCAGTAGTTGTGGCACACAGGCTTAGTTGCTCCATGGCATGTGGGATCTTCCCGGACCAGGGCTTGAACCCATGTCCCCTGCATTGGCAGGCACCAGGGAAGTCCCAGTTACAGGGTTTTTGATGCTGATTTTTCCATTACATCTATATAAGCTGAAGTCTGGTAGTTTCGCTAGTTTTTACTATCAGAGTTGAATTTTCCATCAACTTTTGGCATTCATGCTAAGTCATTAAGAAGGGATGAGAGCTCCACAGTCTGGAATATGCAGAGCCATTTAGATATCCGATTTCTCGAAAAGCATTACTGTGCAATTCTGAAGGCTCATGAGCCATTAGGCAGCTCTGTCTAACAGGAGGAAGCTAGTAGGGGGAGGTGACGGTGAGCAGAAGAGCCTTCGGCTCTCTTAAGAGCATCAACAGACTACAGCAAACAAAGCTTTCAAGCACAGCTTCCTTCTACAACAATTCTACCTATGCAGTAAGTCCTTAATACTCACACTTCATATTCTAAAAGAGTTCCAGAGAAAAGTCATCCCTTACCCAGGCGCCATTCAGAAACATCAAATTCACATTACTAACAATGTAGCTTTTCCAATGTACAGGAGTGGCACCAAGATAAGCTTCAAACATCTCAAAGTACTTAGAGAAAACCAGCCAGGCCTTGGGGAAGGTCTAATGATGCACAATTCCGAAGTAAACCTTCCCCCAAACAGTCTCACAAAAAGTCTGGAACAGTGACAGACATTCAGAAAGTATAAGGGGTATTCTGTGGCCCACTGTGCAGGTAATGCAAAAATTACACTGTTTTGAATGATTCTGACATGTTAAAAGATACTGATAGCAACTGTGAAAAGATGGTTTTCTAAAACTTGAGAAAGTCACTGGAGAGAGAGTTGTTTCTGCCTTTGACTCAATAAATCATTTCTGGAGAAAGTCATTCCTATTCACTGTGTAGGGGCCCCGTACTGCATAGGCCAGAGAAAGAGGCAAAAGATGACATGAATTCTCATGTCAGGGATTCTTCAAGAGAGAAAAGTTCCAGGTCCATTTGCTGGGATTCTATACAACAGACACCTGCTGCAAAGACATCTTCACTACCAGTTCTGTGACATGATGCCTATGCTTTAACTGCTAGATGTAATCAGGTACTTAATTCTCTATAGTGTGTTGTGTCTTTATAGATGATACTGCCTTATATATCATACTATTTTGTTATGGTCTCTAACAAGATTGAAGGTAAAAAGGCAGAAGCTGTATCTGATGCTTCTTTTATATCCCAAAGAACAGTGTTTTTCAAAATTGCAGGCTATTACCCGTTGATGAGTTATAAAACCAGCACTAAGAAAGAAAGACAGAAGAAAAATAAGAGGGAGGGAGGGAAGAAGGAAGGAACGAAGGGAAGAAGGAAAGAAGGAAGGAAAAAAATAGCAAGTAAGAGACAGCATTTTTTAGTAACAGCAATTAGCATTCTGTATTCATCATGCATGCATGCATTCATCATAATGCAAGTTGTATTTTTTATTGTCAAGAAAGTCTGCAAACAACCGCCATAAAACACGTTATGGCGGGAAATAGTGGCTATGTTAGGAAATAAAAACTGCAAATTAATAAACATGTTACCTAATTTCTTGAAAATAGCTCATTGGAAGGAGGTTTCACCATGAAGAGTTCCTTTCCCTTAATGCCCACAGATGTTTCTTTCCCAAATGTAATTTATGCAGATATATGTTATAGGATCTTTTGCCTTAAACTATTCAGAGCTGAGACAGATTTCAGTGTTAAAGAAGAACGGGCAATTCCATCTTAAGCTGGGAAAACGCATTTTTTGGTGCCAGTGAGCCTTTAATGCTTATGTTTGAAGAGGGATTTCTAAGCCAGTCTAAATCCACTATGGAGAGGAGAAACCGGAAGTGAACCTCTCTACCAACTCTGGGACTGAGTCCCATGGGACATGGGACTGGGGCAGATGGGGTGGGGACAGGTGACATCAAGTTCTGCACACTCTACCTGCTCTAGCAGCTGCCGAAGTCGGTGGAGCTGAGACTCCAGCTGCTTGTTGTGATTTTCCAAAATTTGCATCCTAGCCTCCAGCCGACCTTTATGCTGCCTGAGGAGTTTTGCTTCTGCTATAAGTTCTGAATCCTCCGACGTGTGATGAGGAGACACAACAGAGTCTGGAGGGGAGCCAACAGGGAGGCCCCTTCTCAAGTGTTGCTCCTTCAGCTGCTCGTATTCCACTTGCAGATTTCTAGTGCAGAGAAGGGAAAATTGGCATTAGTATTGTATACCTCACCTTCTCACCAAAATCGTCTATGAGCTCGTGCCCGTGCTACTTACTTCCTCATAGGTAAAAACACGTACAACCATGATATAAGCAAGCATGAATAAAACTGTGCTTTTAAATAAACAAGTGTTCTAACAGACACCATCCCTGAACCCTGAAATGCAGCTGTAATCTGCAGCCAGCTGCCCAGTGTGTTAATGTCCTCTTAAAAGTTTGCCTCCACTGTACTTCCTGGACAATAGTCCTGAAAAAAGAATGGGTAAGGGTCATGTTGAAGTGAACATGAAAGAATTTCCCATCAGAAGTTTTCCCAGGGTGACACATCTTCTCCTCCCAGGTCTAGCACACCTTTGTTCTTCCTCAAGGTCAGCAATGATCCGCTCCAGTTCTCCGCGTTCTTCCCTCTCTACCGACTTCAGGATCTGAGCGGGACTCTGGGGCTGGCTCACAGGGGACTCCCCTCCGAGCGTCTGGCAGTACTGCTGGATGAGGGCATGCTCGTCCTCCCTATGGAGACAAAGGAGACACACACAAAGGCTCACAGCTGGACATGGATGTTTCTGGAGGTAAAGGAAGGAGAAACGACGATGGTCAGGATGGCTACTGACCCATGGCTGCCTTAAAGCTCAGTGTCCCAATGACCTCATTTTAAAACTCTGGGAAGATATTTTACCTAATAGTGTATGTACACTATACACACACACACCAACATTCCATGCTTTGCCTTTGGTCTAACATGTACCTTAGAAGAGATCTTGCCTTTGGTCTAACATGTAACCTTAGAAGAGATATTTTACTCAGCAGAGGATATAAAGTGCAACACTTAAATAGTTAATGTAAAAGACTTTACAGGGAAAATCAATAACTGAATGCCAGAAGAGTAGGTTAAAAGACTGCTAATTAAAAATAAACTGCTATAGACTGTTTCCCCTCCCCGAAATGATGTTGAAACCTAACCCCCAGTGTAAAGGTGTGTGGCGGTAGGGTCTTTGGGAGGTGATTAGGTCATGAGGGTGGGGCCTCTAAGATTAGGATTAGTATCCTTATGAAAGAGACCCCAGAGAGCTCCCTTCCTGCTTCTGCCATGTGAGGGAACTACAAAATGACAGCTATGAACCAGGAAGGGGGTCCTCATCAGGTACTAAGTCCGCTGGCTCCTTGATCTTGGACTTCCCCGTCTCCAGAACTATGAGAAAAAAATGTTAGTCATTTATAAGCCACCCAGTTTGTAGTCTTTTGCTGTAGCAGTCCCAATCAACTAGTTGATTTCACTGTCTTTAGCATGTGGTTAAAAGCAATTTTATAATGCTTTGTAACCCAAAGCGTGGGAGAAGCAAATCCCTATATTCTTTCATTTAAATAACTTAGCATAAATTATAATTGTAGATATTTATAAAATAGCTACAGATATCTTCCTTGATATTATCAGCATGTCACTTCTAGGATCAATCATTCTGCATTAAACAAGGAACTCCATTTAACTGACTTGGGTTCTCCCACTTTTCTAACTACTTGTCTAATGAACTAGACATATTAATAATGTGGTCAAATCTAATGATTGACAGAAACAGAAGTATAACAAAGTAGACAAAGTTGATATGTTTATGTGAAGGAAATGCTTATCAGCAAGACTGGAATCCTTCCCTTCTTTTACCAGAGATCCAGTCAGATCTCCTTGTAAATGTGCGAATGACAGACTTCCTGGCTAATACTAGCAGGAGAGTCCTGCTATAGAATACCTTTGGCAGATTGTACCTGATCTGTTTTGATGGCTTTTGGTAAACAAATCCTGGAATTTATGGATTTATAGGATAGGGCTTCAGAAAAACATCTTGCAAGTTATGTAGCTATCAGAGTATAAAATGGAGCTATTCCATGACTGAACCAGCTCCCTACTGTGTAAGTGATGTGACTGCAAATATCCCTTAAAGACCTCATCTGTTACCCTGCGGTCAGAGCACATCCTAACACAGCCAGAAGTAACCTGGTGAGTGGCACGGGCAGTCCTGGACCTTTTGCTTATGAGTACTGCTTGATACTAGGTGAGATCTTTGATTCTGTGAGTCTAATTTGAAAATCCAACCCTGTGTTATCACACTTTACTCTGATAAAGAAGGGACATGAAATTGCATCTGAGGTAGTGAGTTCTTAGAAAAGGTATCTCCTGAGCACTGAGATCAGAGCGATATAAAGAAGGAACTGAAAATAATGACTGTTAGGCCTGCAAAACCACCAAAGCACAGGTTCAAATGAGCCACTTGCTGATTTACTTTGCTTCCTTTATCAGTAAACCTCCCTAATCTCACCACCTTTCTACTATCAAATGAATGAAAAAGGAGTGGGGGGCCTCCCTGGTGGCGCAGTGGTTGAGAGTCCGCCTGCCGATGCGGGGGATGCGGGTTAATGCCCCGGTCCGGGAAGATCCCACATGCCGCAGAGCGGCTGGACCCGTGAGCCATGGCCGCTGAGCCTGCGTGTCCGGAGCCTGTGCTCCGTGACTGGAGAGGCCACAGCAGTGAGAGGCCCGCGTACCACAAAAAAAAAAAAAAAAAAAGGAGTGGGACTCTTTCAACACAGTTAGAAACTGGAAATAAGAAACATAGATGGGAAGGACTGAAATAAGCTATGGCATCGTCCTTTGATTACCTGTCCTGCGAAAACACCATATGGCTGTGAAATCAATAAGGGAGCCTCTCAGAAGAATCTCATGCTTGCTTCTAAATTTAGAAGGGTGAGGATAAGACAAGAGAATGGGTTCTGCACCAATGCAGAGCAGCAGTGTTTGAAAGCAGAATCCAGGGACTTCCCTGGAGGGACAGTGGTTAAGACTCCGCACGTGCATTGCAGGGGGCGTGGGTTGGATCCCTGGTCTGGGAACTAAGATCCCACAAGCTATGCAGTGATGTCAAAAAAATAAATGAAAAAAGAAAGAAAGAAAGCAGAACCCAAAGCTCCTAGGATGCCCATGTAGCAAAATCAAACAGAAACCTGGCAAGGAGGTATGTGCGTGTGTGTTTGGAGGTGGGGGAGGGTATTTTCCTGAGAGGGAGTAAATGGGTAATTTATTATTATACCCTAAACATAACTGTATTATGGAGGAGCAGAGAAGGCTGTGAGGCTAATGTATCAACACCACAGGGATACCAATTAGCTGCTAAGGATAACAAGACTCTAAGTCAGTGATGCTTGGAGGCACTACACTCAATTTAAGTGAAGAGAGAGGCCATAAGAGAGGATTGAAAAGTACAGATCTAATAAATGGACAGGACAAATGGACAAAGCATAAAAATACAGTGCATATAAACTAAATAATAAAATGAAATAATAAAGCAATAAAAAAGTAAGAGGAGAACATTTGTAAATATTTCTCAGGCGAAAAAGAGTATAGAAACTAAAAAGACTGAGTATGCAAAAAAGAAATAATAACAAAAGAAAAATGATCATATATATCCCAGTGAAAATGTTATCTATTCAGGATAAAGCATCTCAAGAAATCAGCCAGAAATCAAAACAAAACAGGAAATCATTTGTAAAGAAAGAAAAATGTTTAGCTTCCAACTCTCATAATATTCAATGTCCAAAGTCAATGGACAAGGTCTAGAGTCCTAACCTAGCCATTCATATGACCAACCAGGTCAAGCAAATGTACAGCAAAGCGCTTTGTCCGCAATTTCCTTCCTTTAAAGATTTTTTCTGTTCCAGGCTTCAGAGTTGCAAACAGCAATGTCAGTGCCAATCAGGCCAGCCCCCCAATTTGATCCTTCCACATACAACAGTGTCGCTCAAGGGCAGATGGCAGATGGAGTGAGACATCCTGATGGCAATGGCCTAAGGAGATGTCCTTAAGTTCCAGCTACTCAGATTCCCCAGGACTATCCTGAGTCCTGTCTCTTTTTGAGACATGGTTGCTCAATTCCTCCTTGAAAGAAAATTAGTATCCTTAAAATTAATGCCTTTAAATTGTCCACAGTCAGACTTTCAGGAGAAAAGGGAATATTGGGAATTGGGTTTATGTGGGCCCATATAAACCACGAGATTGATTCAGATCTAGGCTGGGGAGGTAGCAACCCATGATGCATGGAGGTACAACGACTAATTAACCAGCTTCACAGAAGATGAACATTGTTAGGAGCCAGGGAGCTGGTTTCATTGACCAGTTGGAAGGACAGAGAAAGGCTCAAACTGCAGATACAAATGACTAAAGGGCCTTGGGTAACTTAGAAAGAATTACAAGTTCAAGTCTCAAAATTCACATCTCAAAGGCATAGGGCTTTCTTTTATTGCCTATGGCTGAGATCACCCAAAACCAAATTTGGGAGAGTGGGCCCAGCAGATGTTGAATTACAAATTTATTATTGTAATACTTATTCATCTTGTCAAGTCAATAGTACTGATTGGGGCTTCCCTGGTGGCGCAGTGGTTGAGAGTCCGCCTGCCGATGCAGGGGACACGGGTTCGTGCCCCGGTCCGGGAAGATCCCATGTGCTGCAGAGCGGCTGGGCCCGTGAGCCATGGCCGCTGAGCCTGCGCATCCGGAGCCTGTGCTCCACAACGGGAGAGGCCACGACAGTGAGAGGCCCGTGTACCGCAAAAAAAAAAAAAAAAAAAGTACTGATTAAAATGAAAATATTTTAAAGGTAAATATTATACATTTAAGGGAGAAAGAATGACCATTCTATGTCAAACCACTGGATTTTAGGTCCAGAGTAGGGTTTCGCGGGTTAAGTCCTTGTTAGCGTTCTCACTTGATGGAACCCCTGCATGTTCACAGGAAAAGAATCCCAGAATACTCAGTAGTTCAAACTGTGAAGGAGCAAAGAAATTCCAGATTGGCTTTATCAAAGTAAGATTTATTAACATATTCATTAAGAAAATATTAATGTACCAGTAACTGGAAAACAATTTCTCTTTAGTGATTTATACATTCTTACACTATTAATTTAATCTCCCATAGAAGGGAGAATTTGGTTCCTTGCCTTTTCCAGCACCTGTAGGCCACCACATTCCTCCATTTTCAAAGCCAGCAGTGTAGCACCTGTAAAATCTCTGTATCTTACCTCTGCTTCTACGGTTACCTCCCCTTCCCTGACTCTCCTCCATCTTTCAAAGACCCCTGCAACTACACTGGTCCCACCTAGATAATCCAGGATAATCTTCCCATCTCAAGATCCTTAATTTAATCTCTTGTGCAAAGTCCCTTTTGCCATGTAAAGTGACACATTCATAGGTTTCAGGGATTAGGATGTCGACTTCTTTGGGGGCCCATTATTTTGTCTACTTCAAATGCCCTCACCATGTTCCTCCCCTGTGGGAACACTTATCCATCTCCCCTCTAGTCTGTAAGATTCCTGAAGACAGATCGACCTTTATCTATACAGTATTGTACACATGGCAATGGTGTGCTGTTAAGTGTTTACCAGCAGGTTCTCTACAAGATAAATATATAAAAAGGCCCTGATTTGTAGCGTTTTTAATTCTATGGTTTAAATACCTTCCTCACGGCCAATTTAAGCTAATGACTTCACAGAATGTAGAGCTGCGAAAAGATACACAGTTGCAGCACACCACCTGACACCCCAAGAGCATAGATCATAGTAAAGTGAAGTAAAATAATTAGGATGTGATGAGTTTTGAGTATTACTTTTGTTTTTATTTTAACCTAATCTATTGAACTGCAGGTGTATACAAATGAACTTGAATAATGGCTCTGTTTAACAAGAAGCTTACAAACTTCTTGAAAATTTAACAACCAGCTCTCACAATTGCCTCCAGCACGCTACTGCAAGGTAGGGTTACAATAAATATTTGCTGGATGGAAGAATGAGTTAAGATATCTGCTGATAGTATATTAAAATGTATTCAGCTGTTAGTCATCTGATTACCGTCTTTTCTCAGGCACTGGTGCTAAATTTAAAAATAAATAGTGCTTATTCTAATTTGAAAATAAGAGAAACTAAATTTGAGCATTGCTTTTACTCTGTTCATAAGATGCAAAAAACACATTTTAAAGAATTTAAGTTTGGTTTTAATTATTTTGGTTTTAATGATTATTTTTAAATTTTGTTTAATTCTTTAGCTATTTGTCAAACATGGTGGAAGTCATGTGGATTTAGGATATTCAAGATACTAACTACTTTATGAGAAATACATACTAGGAGGTTAAATATGAAACAAGCATTATGAATATGCTATTATCTTGCTTTGGGAATTGTTCCAAACTCACAGTACATTAATAATAAGGTAAATCACTACTGCATTATTATATAGTATTAACTTGCTAATCTTTGAAATTTAAAATTGAACAATCTCCTGAGAGCTTTTATGTATAAGCTTAATGACAGTAAAACAATTTTTTAAAAATACTGACAAGAAGACATTCCATGTTAAGAGTGCCCTAAGGTATTTCACCTTGGCTCTCTCCATGATCTTTTTTAGTATGAAACACCTAAGAACCATGTTCTACAACTTTCCTGGTTACCTTACAGCTTCCCACCAGATCCAGACCACAATGAATCTGTGCGAGTCAAGTAGACTTGACACTCTTGAAATCTTTTAGACATCACTCAGAATTTAAAATGTTAATTCCAAGGCGGTGGAGGGTGGGAAAAGTTCTAAAAGCAAGATGGCACACAACAGTGGGATAAGCAGAGGGAAAATATCTGTCTAGAAAGGTTTTTGAAAAGTATTCTTAAGTTAAGGAGGCTTTTCCTAGTTGCTAATAAAATCAGATATTGGCAGAGGAGTTAACACTTTTCAATCAAGAGTGGGGAAGAGATGTCCAAGCCTGTGTGGGTTATAATTATTAAATGGCAGAGACTATGGAGAAAATGTGAGCACACAGAAGGAAGAGAATTTTACAGAATAGCACATATTCTGTAGAATTACATTTGTAAAATTAACAAGAAATATCAGACAAATGGAATGAATATCTATACCTGTATTTATAAATAAAACAATTTGATTTTCCTGAGACAGATGAGTGGCCAAATGTAGGATTTTTTTCAGTACCTTATACGAAACTAACTAAATAAACATATCCAATTTATACTATCATGGCTTGAAAGCATAAAATCTATGTAGACATTTTTATAACCACACTTATCAATTTTGATTGGGATCAAAATTCAGGGCTGCAATCAATGAAGATTATATCCGACAGCCATAATACAAGAACTAGCCTTCCCAGGCAGCACTAATTTCATGATTTACTTACACACTTCCTGTGGTAGAGCTGCTATCAGTGAGGAAAGACCCATTAGTCCTTTCCATCTGGGCCAGTCTGAAAAATGAAAATAAGGAGGTTAGAGAATGTGGCCATATAGGGCATAGTCGACTGGTACATCCTCAGTGTTCCTTCAACTGTCCTAATTCTCACAAAATACAGAACGGCCCAAATCCCCCAGCAAGACTTTGAAATTAAAACATCTAATGTTGAGCTATATTTCTATCACCACTGCCTTAAGGCCTGGAGACCTTTATTTTATACCATGTTACTTAGTCTCCTAATAGACCTAGTCTCAGAATTGACCTCCGAGACCCTTAGGTCAGTCTTCATTCTCACACAAATCTGATTATGTTCCTCTCGTGTTTAAAGACTCTCCATGACTCCCCTTTACCAAAGGACAGAATCCTACTCCTTAGCAGGTGGGCCCCCCATTATTGGACTTCAGCTCTGTCCCTTCATTCCTTCTCATCCTTTCCCCTTTCTCTACCTGCAATCCTTTAAATAAACCATGTTCTTTCCTAGCTCAATGCTTTTGAGTATGTCTTTCCAATGGTCCAAGCCTGACTTTCTACCTAAATTTCTACTTGGCCTAGACTCAGTTCAAATGTTACTATTTTATGGTGCTTGAACTAACCTTTTAAGGCATAGGGAGTAACTAGCACTGCCGATGCTTAGTGTATATTTCTTTCCTGAAAGTTTGTACATACCATCAAGACCAGCCTATACTCTATATTGTTTGGGGACTCTAAAATAAACCCCTATAATAAAGCTTTAGCATACATTTAATTACATATTTTAATTCATATGTGCACCCTCTCCTGAGAACACTTTCAATCCCTACTTTCATTCACTGAAAACTGGGTTACATTATCTAAACCCTGCTTGTATGGTGTTTGGATTCTCATGAGCTCAGTAATCACATCCCATGGAGATTTAGTCCACAGAATGTATAGCAGGTGTTTGGTAAAGTGCAAATTACAACATGGAGAGATGAAAGCCCAGCTTTCAAATATAATGGAATCACGACTTCTGCCAAACTACCTCCCTTAAATCAAAGCACGTTAATGATATAAGATTAATACAGAAAGAGATACATTCTGGGTGGCAGTGCAGTGGAGGGCTCCTATCAGAGTTTCTTACCGTGTAGCATACTGTTCTATTCTTGAATGGGTATCATCATGAAACAGCTGAGGAGACTGTGAAGGGCTATAAGAGAGAAAGCAAATAAACAGTTTTACACACAAATGTTGACAGATGTTACTTTAGGAATGTTAGCTTAGTTAAATGATGAATTTGACATGCAAACAAACCACTAGGATTGTTACCCAGGGGGCAGAAGTATTATTTTAGAACAAGAGCTTAGTAATCACCCCATGCTGAGAAAGCTGATCAGAACATCAGTCTTGTGCATACGGAGCTGTGAATACTCACTCATAGTGCTCTGGCCACATACTGATGAGTGTGATAGGACTGCAAAGAGGGCAGAGGGAGACAAAAGTCATAGAACAAACACTTTAAAGCAATTTAAGACAAAAGCAGTGGGCGTAGGGGTGGGGGACATTCTCAACTGTCTTCCACTCCCATGTTTGGTTGCCCTGAGGTCCACTGTGGCAAAATCAAAACTAACAGAAATGACTGTTTATTCTATAAAAGATACTGTGTATTCAGGTGCCTGCAGGGGCCTTTTCACAGATATTACAGGATATTTGTTATAGACGGCAAACACATCTTTAAGTAATCTGATTGAAAAAAGAAACAGAATGCTCTAAAATACCTCAAAGTTATATAAACAATAATGTTCCATAACACACCGAAGGGAGATGCAATCATATTTTTGTTTTTCCTGGAGAAGAAACTTGATCAGAATGGTAAAGTTAAATACCAAAGACTACATTGCATATTGATGGCAGAGTTGCGATAAGATGAGAATGTTCTGAATCTTTGCTCAATTTTAAACGTAAAAATCCAAATCCAGGTGTACACAAAGTATCTCAACCTCACAGATTCACTGAAAAAAGGTGCGACGCTTTCCTCTACACCCGGCCAAAAGTCTCAATTATCCATAAAACTGAAAGCAACTTTTCTAGATCATGATACACTCACTGTTTTCAAACAAAATTTTATCCAGAAGTTCTATCTGAGAAACTGACAAAAGGAACATTGCTTGAATCAGGGCTTGAGACTGCAACTTGATTATTCAGTATCCCTCCTAGCCCCAGGGGTACACTCCAACCTCCCAGCACTGCCTAGAAATCCCGAAATCTCCATGTATCCTTTGAAAACAAATGATCCTAATTAAAAGCTAGTTCAAACCCTAACCCTTTTTTACTGGAGGGGAAGGAAGAGGAGGGAATACTGATGAATGTGGAAATTTAAAATTCTAAAGAAAATTAGTTTTCTAATTAAGTAAAATCTCCTGCAAAAGCTAATGCTGATTGAAACAAAGAGGAAGGAAAGTTTAAATTATTCTAGATCTACTTGATTCTCCTATTTCTATTACAGATACATACTCAAGAAAAAGTTAATGATCTCATTATCTCCTACTGGGAAGCAAGAGTTGATGTCTGCATAGCAAAGGTTAAAAGAAGATGGAAGGTCATCTTATTGGGATGGAAAACTGAGACTCTTTGGACCTACTTTCAGAAACAGGCATTTATTCAGTCTGTGTTTGTCAGAACATCTATACTGTAAATAGACTTAATTACCCATGTATAAAATAGATACAACAACAACAAAACAGTATTATTCAATAGTCTTTTTACATCACTTTTCATTAACTCTGAAATATGTATGGTAAGTGTCAGGTAAATGATTTGCTATACACTTTCTAAAAAATAGGAACTGCTTGAGAGACCATTTCTAAAATTCAAGTGTACTACAACATTCGCTGTGAGCTTTAAATGTAAGAAACATATGTACTTTTTGATCTTAATTGAACTCAGAAAAGCTTGGTGAAACTGCTTGACTGGTTCCTGTAAGGTTAATTCAGTTAGCACAATAGTGATTCACTGAACTAAGATAAGAATGGCAGAGGCAGAAAGCTGAATTGAAGTTTCTCAAGAGAAAGTTTTTTATATATTGTGAAAATTTCTAAGAAAAGAAATAAAGATTAAAAAAACCCAAAAGTTTAGGCTTTATTGACTTCAAAGTACCTTGATTTGCAGAAAAAAATGTTAAGTGATAAGCTTTTTCATTTAATTCTAGAAGAGGAAAACTGGGCAATATTCTCCCTGCATTGTTAGAATCTATGATTAAAGGGGGTTAAAAATAAGACCAATCTATGTGTTAGCCAGGACTTCATAATGCGGCCTATCCCTGCTTTCCAGAGTAGTGTTTGAACAGAGTTTGGTTAATCACACACTAATATGGAAGGAATCTGACTCTACTACTGTTATATGAAATATAACCCAGACTTTCTTTGAAGAACTTCGTGACTCCTTTGGTGCCTTAAATTCTCAGCAGACTGTTCCTCATGCTTCCAACATTTTTGCCTTCTGAAGTCCATTTCTCCCCAGGCAGAGTAAGTGCAGTCCCAGTGTGCTCTAACATACAAATCTTCAATGGCTCCCCACGGCTCTCAGGTAACCTACAAACACCGTGGCATGGCCTACAAGGTCCTTCATTATCTGGTTCTTGCTTTTCTCTCCATTTTCATTACTTCCCATCCCAGTTTCTGAAACAATCTTGTCTTCAGGCTTTTGAAAATGTTTGCCTTGGCTTGAAACTCTCCCTCTCCTCCCCAGGCACCAAACACTGAGCGTTTGGCCCTATTACTCTTTCAGTTCTCCAGGTTAGCTGTCACTTCCTGCCAGTGCAATGCCCCCACAACCATAATTCTACTTACTATGAATTGGTTCTTGCTACAGTAAGAACTTAAAAAAACATGAAACTCATCTACTCCACCTTAACCAATACCAGGGAGAGGTGTCTATTTTACTCCTTTTAATCTTCAGGGAAACCTTTTTGGCCAGTAAATCTCACTCAATTCTCAAATTTCTTTGTCACTCTTTGAGCCTGTTTCTCAGGTTTATTTTCAACGGTAACTCTTTCATCAAGCTCTACTCATTTATTTAGATTTACTTTTTGAAAAAAAAATCATGCATAGTTATAAAATTAATCGAACAAGCCTAATCATGGATTTGTTTACCTTCTTTTACTAATTTTCCCATAAATCCCCTCCACGCACGCATGTATAATTACTGGATAGGGGATAAGACCTTACATTTTGCAGAGATGAAAGAGAAAGAAGCAAAAGAAAATTCTAATCAGCTTCATATATAACTTCAACACATTTACCACTTTGCTGGTTTTTCTCCAATGTTCTCTTCCCACAAATAGGAGAATAAGTGAAATCAAATTTTTTACTACCCACTCATGTAAATTGTTACACCAGAAGATTAAGTGGCCCTGTACTGGAAAGGGCTCAGTAGAAAAATGAACTATACTGACTCCAAGAACGCATCCTAGGAGTGAAAAAAGAAGAAAACCTACCCAATGTATCCAGTAGCTCATAAATCTTTTTCAAAAACGATCTTGTGACATCTGACTTAATCTTACACTCCTTCTTTTCTTTCTCTTGTTTTCCTCTCACTGACAATGCTGGTAAATTTATGTTAGCTAAAATGAAGCATCTTCAGAGTTACAGCCAAAAATCATAGCACAAAATTATTTGGCACACTTTTCTGTTCTTTTTTACTTTCACTGAGTCACCCAGAATAGAATGATTGATGTCAGTGATTACTTTGACAGTGAAAGGCAAATTATCAAAATTGCTTAAAAGGAGTTTAAAAGATCTATCTATCTGTATGATTCATATGAAGGATGCAGATATCTGGGACATAAATGGTCCCAAATGGTTTATCCAAAGAGTGAAAGGCACATCACTATTTCAAACCTATCAAAGTATCCTATAAATAAAAGCACTGTGTGATAATTCTATGCTTCAGGCAACTACTCCAAAGGTTATTTAGATCTGATACCAAGATAAGTAAAATTTTGTCTTTATTAGAAGGTGTTCAGCATAGTTAAGCTATATATTGGATACTAAAACAAATAAGAATGTATTATCATACACTTTTGAAAAAAAAGAAAAAAAATCTACCCACAAAACAGAGGACCAAAAATATACCTTTCCTTATGGATTTTAAGTATTTGAGTAGTGTCCTTTAAATTGAAATTGTTTCAATAAAATTTCTTCTAAAATGTACTGTGGAAAAAATGACTGGGAGGCATATATCCTAATTGTACAGAATTTGAAATCAAGCAAGGTTATCAAAAAGTTTGAATTTCTTGGTAGGCTTTAAATGAGTATGTGGTATTTTTATCTACATATACAGCTGCTTTGTATTTCTTTCTGTTACACACCCATAATGTTACCTATAGAGGGATAAAAATACCTACTATGCTTTGGCTGTGGTCTTTCTTCTACTTCTTAGCAGTTCAACAAATTAAAAAAAAAAACCTGCACATAAATGTAGCAAACCCCTGGTCTATAGGGTTTTATATGGAAAAAAAAATTGGACTAAATAGTCTATCCCTCTATTTTGACATCTTTGAGACATGGACTGTCATAATACACTGGACGATTACTATTCTCTGATTATCTCTCATATACACAATAAAATGAATTATGAGTTTTGAAGGTTAAATGTCAACACATTTTTATACTTCTTATTACAATTTTCTCTACTATATAATGTAGGAAACTCCATACTTCACACTTTGGAGCTTCTCTTCTGTAGTTATTTGAGAGGGCATATTTCTGTAACTAGAACTTCACTATTCTTTACGACTAGGCACTCTGCTATGATTAGCAATAAAAGTTAATTCCCCCCAAGATTCAAGCACAAGAAAATTGCCTTGGCAGGCATATTTATGCTGATATTTTTAAAAAGTGATTCAAAGATTTAAAATCATATTTACTTTGATCTTGATGTATAATTGTTTAGTAATTTAAAATTTGCTCTTGCATTTCTTCTGGCTCACTTTAAAATTTCTTTTTCTTTTCATTTCAGGCTATAAATTGCTATTCTCTGCTTTATAATCCCAAAGTAATTTTGTTACTTGAAGCTTTGTTTCATTTATGTTTGTAAACTCAAATTATACACTTTTAAGAAATTTTGTCTATTTCATGTTTAGGAACACAGGCAAAATTAAACCTGGAAGTTTTGCTGTACCATCAAAAGCAAACAGTCAAAATTCATGTTGTGAAGACTGATTCCAAGTTTATTTTACCTCTTTTAAAATGAAACATTATACCAAAACACAAATTCTTTTTTGGTATCAGATTTCTCTTTTGTCACTAACATAAAAGTAGCAGATATAAGAGCATATACAAATACAAGTTTTACTAGTAAAATTAAACTTACGTCTCTAAGTTGTCACCTTCAAGAACTGTCTGGACAGGCAGGTAGCCAAGCCGAGGATGTTTGGCAAAGTATTTCTTCGATCGGAACTTATTCTTCAGCACCTTTGTGAAGTCCCGTACATCTTCCCCAGATGTTGTCTATGAGGTTGAGAAAATTACACTTTTCTCATTAAAATGGAAGGAAGGAGACAACTATCTACAATCAAATTAGAGTAGATGTAAACTGATGCAATTACATGACCACAGTTTCAGTAGCTTTATGTATTTTTGGAATAGCGCACAAGGTCATAACACATGGCACTCAGGACTCATCATTAAATATATCCAGCAATTAGTTTACAATTTTAAATTTTCTGTTGAGCATAAACCATAAGTAGATAATTTCCCCAATATGTTAAAAATCGGGTCTAAAAGTAAAATTAGTTTTGGCAATCTTATTGGTTGATTCCTTTCACTAAAAAAGCTGCAATATGTTACTAAACATTTGGTGATGATGAAGTATTCTGGATATTATATGGTTTTAACTAAGGTGAATAAATCAGGCTGAGCTATATATACAGCCTGTACAAGTCAACATACATTGTAATCTAGAAAAGAGAAATACACAAGAGAGAAAGTGCAGGGCCACACTGGTTCTCTGTATTGCAAGAAATACTGTCAGATTCTTGTTCTTTTCCAACCATACAAATATATAATTATTCGACATGGACTAAATTACTAATGGCCATATAAAATGTGACTTTTTAAAGAAGCATTTCAAGATGACTAGTTACTAATCATTTAGGGTGAGGTGGGCTGAAATCTATCCCAACTCCCAAGCCCTCATCCACTCAATGAACTGTTTTCTGAGCCCCAGTTTTCTACTCTGTATCATCAATTCTAGTTTTTTTTTGGAATATGTTAAACAGACATCAACTTTAGTCCTTCTGAAAGTGTATTTAAAATATTGATGTGTGCAGAACTGAACTGAAACCTTGGTCATCTGACTCCTAGCTGGCTATCCCTTCTACAGCTAGACAGACCTCACGCCAACCTCTTTACAAAGCGAAACCAGAGGACTTTTCTATGATAACAAACTGAGTACTAAATATATTGACTTACCTGCCACCTGCTTCCCTCCAGGCCTTGCACCCTCCCCAGTCTGTCTTTTCCCTCATGACAAGCATGCCCAAGACTCAGGCAAACTTGTTTTGCAAATAGAAGTTTAGCAAAATGTAATTATTTTTTAAAACAACTGAATTGAGTCAACGCTTATATGGTTTTGTTACTTTCTATTTGCTCCCATTCCACCTAAATATGTCTTCTTCTAGAAAACAGTTAAGGAAACTTTTGATTCTCTAAGCTTGCAGAGCAGAGAGGAAACATAAATCAGCCCAAGCTATTTATACATCAATCTTTGCTTTATTTAAAAGGATATGTATAGCAAGCAAAGCCCACATTATCAGTAGGCCTTGCTATCAGACCCACAATGTCAAATCTTTTCCTGAATAACAAAGAAAAAACTATATAATACCTGCAGTTATATAGATACAGACCCTCCCAAATATAAAGTGTAGAAAATGAGCTATTAACGGGGGGAAAAAAAAAATCCAAGGCACTCTGTAGAGGAAAAAGGGTTGCTATAAGAGGATGGTTTGGGGGTATTAAAATCTAACCAGGCAGAACAGGAGAAAGAAGCAGAACACAGTTGGGAGTAAAGAAGGCAATATTTAGAGACACAATGCCTGCTACAGAGAATAAAGCCAAAAGGATATATCACTACTATAAAGGACATTTGGACTTTTAGCAATGGGTATCACAACCACAGATCATTAAGTTTATACATATGTTTATCCTGAATGTTTTGGTAAAGAGACAAAAAAAGGAAGAAGCTTTCCATGATAGAAATACAAAAAGAAGGCCCCATGCAATAATAAGCATTTATGACCCAATTTATTTCTATGTGTGTCCTTAACACACTGATAATATACAAGGAGATAAAGAAGTAACGGCCTCCAGCTTTTACTTGGTCCATTTCCATCTGGCAATAAGCAAGTTTTTATTGCTCGGGCCAGTGATTTTCAAGCCATATCCAGGTCTTTAACTCAGGCAGCCCTGAGTGGGGTGGGTGGGAGAAAAGGCCAGGTGGGCAAGGCACCGGGCCAGTCTGCCTCAGCCAGGACAGCGTACAATACAGTGGCCTTTAGTATATTCATGGCGCTGTGCAACCATCACCACAATCTAATTCTAGAACATCATCATCACCTCAAAAAGAAAGAAAGCCTGTACCGATTAGCAATCATTCCCACCCCTCTCCCCACCCCCATCTCCTCCCCTCAGCCTCTGGCAACCACTCATCTACTTTCTGTTTCTGTGGATTTGTCCATTCTGGACATTTCTTATAAATGGAATCAAATAACATGTGGTCTTTTGTGACTGGCTTCTTTTACTTAGTATAATGTTCTTCTAGCTTATCTCTATTTTGGTTTCAATGTGAACTCTTGCTTGGGAAAAAAATGACACATCATTAAAAGTACAAGTCCAATTCCGCATCACACATTCTTTAGCTAAATACATTCAGGACATGGAAGAAAAAAGCAAAACCAACCGACCAACAAAAAAACAAACAAAAAACACCTACCTGCCCCCCAGAAAGTTATAGCAGGGGTTTCAGATAATGCTCAAATTTGATATTCAGAAAAAATGAGTGCATTCTCATATACAGTGCTAATGAGGAAAAAAAACTACCACCAGCAGTTGTAATCTAAGGGCACTAAATTCACTAATGCCATAAACTTTATGCAATATTAAAAGGAAAAGTGAAAAGTAATTCAGCCCACAGGAATGTGATTCTTTAGCTGGGATAGAGCCAAGAAAGTGAATTATGCCTATTTTCTCACCAAAAAAGGTTAAAATAGGGTATTCCCTGGCAGTCCAGCGGTGAGGACACTGCACTTCCAATGTTGGAGGGGCAGGTTCAATCCCTGGTCAGGGAACTAAGATCCTGCATGCCGCGTGGCGTGGCCAAAAAAAAAGGCTTAAATATATTTGTACATATTTGATCTAATTTCCTATCTAATAACAGTACCTAATATTTCTCTGTTTGAAGGTGCTAGAGCAACAGTTTGGTAAAAAGCTGAACAGAGGACCACCCACCTAGCATAATGAATATCATCAAACTCAACTCTGGCTCCATGCTAGTATGGAGACAGAGTTATTCTTGTTCTTTTTAAAGCAAACAACTATTGATATTATGATATGAAGATGAAATCGAAAGGATCATTCGTTACTACAAAAATTATCCAGCATGTTAAGCTATCCATGCATTTCTCAAAAGACTAGGTTTTCACTTATTGCTGTAAGAAAAGAAATAAAAAGAACAAAAGACTTTGTAGATCTCATTAGATGTAACGAGGGTAATATATTAGCACAGAAGTCTCACCTTATAAATAGCTTTCCTTCAATCTTTTTTTTTTACTATCAAGGGCAGTGAGAGTATCATCACTATTTTGACCCAAAAGGAAACTGACACTAAGGCTTTCAGGGATTCAGACTGACAAGGTCAGTAAGGCAAGAGCTGCTCTTGCAAACCTGGGTCTTTTCACCATACCAGAGCTATATCACCTCTCCATGAAAAACGGAACAGTCTTAAGTTTTGTAAGAAAAAGAAGCCATAGCCATTGACTAAACTATTATTATAGTCTGAATTTTGCCTTTATTTTAAATAAAGTACTACTAAGATACCCTGTGGCTGAGTTTTACAAAATTTATATTGAAATGTCATTTTATAACTTTCAAATTGCATATATAAGACATGTTCAGTGCAAGTACAATTTGAAAAAAAAATACACATGGAAGAGAAAAAGGAGAAAAATTAAAATTGCCAGCTCTTCTGTCACCCAGAGATAACCACTCTTCAAATGGTTGTAATTGGACTGTTTTATTTTTTAATCCTTTTTATTGCAAAATAAAACACAGATATATAAAACTATATACAACAGGCACCTGGTTTAATAAAATAAATTATATGGTGAATACCATCCAGTCAGGAAATTGAACTTTTCTTTTTGCGGTACGCGGGCCTCTCACTGCTGTGGCCTCTCCCATTGCGGAGCACAGGCTCCGGACATGCAGGCTCAGCGGCCATGGCTCATGGGCCCAGCTGCTCCGCGGCATGTGGGATCTTCCTGGACCGGGGCACGAACCCATGTCCCCTGCATTGGCAGGCAGACTCCCAACCACTGTACCACCAGGGAAGCCCAGGAAATTGAACTTTGTTGGACATTTCAGAAGCCTCATTCCAGTCATAACTGCTTCCCACCTCTCTAAAACCAGCATCCTCATTTTTACAATAACTTCCTTGTGTTTTAAAAATAGTTTCATCACTCCAATGTTTGTCTCTAGATACTATAGTTTAGTCTAGCTCATTTTTAAAAATCTGATATATTTTAAGTCACTTTTAGTCTACCAGATTTCTTCTTCATACTTGCCATTTCATTACAATTTTTCTGTTGGAAACTCGGGCAATTCAACCTGTGAAGTTTTCAAGAGTAGGATTTTGCTGGCTGCATATTTTTGGTGCAGTTTAGCATGTTCCTTTGGATATCCTGCAAATTGGCAGCTGGATCCAGAGAATGCATGAGACTCAGTGAGACTCAGGTTTGCTCTTCTGGCAAGATTATCAGTGGTGTTTGGTAGGATTATAGGAGACACATGATGTGTGGTCATCTCTCTTACATAATCCTAGTAGCTTTCATGCTAAATGCCTATATCCATCCAATGAGGGCTTTAAAATGGTGATATTCTAATTCTACCATTCATTTTTAGTTGAAAAAAAATTTTAAGGACATCCCCCTCATCCATTTAGTCACTCAATAGTAAAGTTGATTCAGGAAATTCAGGATTACATGTTTGATTTTTCTCTTTTATTGACCAATTTTCCCTGTAATGAATTGGTTTCCTACCATCTTCCAAAGAAGACCAATTTTAAATTATTTTAAAATATCATTATGAATTCATACATTAACATATTTGATGAGTTTTGATCTATTGCAATTACTGTTGACCCTTGAACAACACGGGTTTGAATGACGCGGGTCCACTCATACACAGATGGTTTTCACTAAATATGTACTATAGCACTACACAAACCGTGGATGTGGAGGGCCCACTGTAAAGGTTACGTGGATTTTCCACTCTCCAGGAGGTTGCTGCGTTCAAGGGTCAACTATATTATCATTATTGAAGCTCAAACTGTCCCATCTTTGGCCAGTAGGAGCCTCTTCCTTGTTGTCCCATTTAGTTTAAGTTCTACTGGTAACAATATAGTTAATGCTCTCCGTCAGTCAGTCCTCCAACATCTCCAACATCAGTCCATAGGATGTTATGTCTAGTTACTTTGGTCTCTAACTAATTCCCAAAGAAGTGCTCATAGGACCAATATTACCTGAGCTCTTACATGTTGATGATGCATTTCCTGTGTCCTTTGCTAGTTACTAGAAAGTTGGTTTTTCTGGATATGAAATCCTTAGCTCATATATTTTTCCCTTGAGTTTCTTAAGTATGTTCCTCCATTTTCTTTTGGTATAAAGTATTGCAGTTGAAAAGTCTGATGGTTATTTAATTTTCTTTCCTTTTTAAGTCATTTTTTCCTTTTGTTTAAATGACCAAAGGATTTTTTTTTATTTTAAAGTCCATTAATTTTACCAGAATATGTCATAGTGTTGATCATTATGAGTTAGTGTTCTCAGGCATAATATACTCTTTCAGTATACAGATTCACTTTTTCTTGTTCTTCTGGTTTTTTTTTTTTTTTTTTTTTTGAGGGAGGAAAGATTTTCTTCAAAAAGATTTTTTTGGAAGTAGAATTGATTAGTTTTCCTTGTTTTTAAATTTTATTTTATTGTTTTATTTTTTATCTTTGGCCCCCCCATGAGGCATGCAGGATCTTAGTTCCCCAGCCAGAGATCAAACCCACGCCCCCTGCAGTGGAAGCATGGAGTCTTAGCCACTGGACCGCCAGGGAAGTCCCTTTAATTTTTATTTTTAGTATTTGTTCTACCTTATCTTGGGATTCTTCTTCAGGGACTCATATTATCCATACTTCCAGTCCTTTTTTTTTGGCCTATCTTCAGTATTTGTCATTTTCTCTTGAATCCCTTATATTGCTTTCTTCACTTCTTTTTAAGTTTTAAGGTTTGCCTCTTATTCACCTTCTATTTCTTTTATGGTATTTATCTGCTCTGTTTATTAAGACTAAAATTAATTAGTCTTAATTTCTGAAATTATTTTTCTTTTATTTCTAACTCTTTCCTATGTTCTGTTACCCCAAAATATGCCAAAGGGGGCATATTGATTAGTTTAAATTAATTGAGAAACAGCCAGGGCAAGAACAGTCTGACCCTACTCTTTGTCCCCCTGAAAGCAGGAAATAATCTCCCACGTAAAAGGTACCCTCCCTGCGCCAGGACACAGAGAAACATCCTTATGGCTAGAAATAGGGAATTCAAGGCTGAGAAACCTGTGGGAACCATCTGCTTAGATTCTTCCGTAATTGGTAGCCAAGCCTAAGTTTCTTTGTCTTGTCGGTTCTTCACAAAGTTATTGGGTTTTTTTGCCTAAAAGGTACAAAACTGCCTGCTTTGGTCACTTCTTTGAGTCTCTCGTATGCACAAAATTAAACTTTGATTTTCTCTTGTTAGTCTGTCTCACGTCAATTTAATTATTAGACCAGTCAGAAGAACCTAGACGGGTAGAGGTAAATTTTTTCCTCCCCAATAATATGTAGCAAGTTTTGTGACTGGTGGTGGTTTGTTACCACCCAGATTTATTTGGGGGATATCCCATTACCTAGTTTTGTTGTAAATATTATCCAGAGGTTTGGTTTTGCTGTCTAGATCTCTGTCTCTTTTTATGTAACTACTTTACAAATGGGAAGAAAATGGCAAAGGCAAGAGAGATTGAAAACTCTGAAGCCACTGCTACCACCATCTCCCCCAAATCCTTCTGGACTCATTTTTAACAAGCACATAAGAACTCTCACATCCAAATGAGGACTGTCCTTCAAATTGTCATTTTTGGAAATCTAATGAAGGTGACTCACTGTGAAAAACATTTGAAAACTGAACCTACACAGACAAGTGGGTATGTGAATACTTTAAAATATACTTTCCTCTGTTATGCTGCTATTAAGAAGCAGTGAGATAATAAAGAAAACTTATCTGGATAATGCTAAGTAGTTAGTTCTTGACTGGCTCCCCACCAACTTAGTACAAATCAATTATTTAAAAAGTGTTGCTGAATTATAAAATGTAGCCTGGCGTAAGTCTGTCCATGTAACTCTCTACCCAAATCCCAAAATATCCTGTGTAAGCTGGTATGAGATGATTTTTCACTCTTGAGTTCTATTTTGCCAACCAAAGCTGGGGGTATTTTAAATTTTCCTCTGTTTTACTCCTTGATTGGGAACAAATATAGACTTCATATAGAGCAAAATTTAGAGTTAGAGGACTACAAATAAAAAAACAAAACCGTATTCATTTTAAATCTCCTCAAAATTTCTTTGGTCAATTCATGACTTGGGATGGCACTGTTAACTAATTCCTTAACAAATACTCCCAACATTAGAGTTTTAACTTAACTACAAATATGCATAAATTATAGACAGAGGAAAACAAGGAAGAACAAGGAGGAAAACCAAGATTACATAAGAAACACCACAGTCTTTGGCACATGAGTAGAATAATTATTATTTGTATCATGCACAAATACAAAAATCATTGTTGAACAATACCCTCATTAGCAGGAATTACGTCTTACATATAGAAGTCAATAGTCCCAAACGATAGATGCATACTTCTAAAGAGAACATTTCATTATCATAGGGCTTATCTTAAAGACGTTCCGATAGTTTTTTAAAAATTGCAAAACAACCTCTCAGTTTTGCTTTAAGTTTCCTAGATTTCAACAAGTTGAAATTCAGACACACTGAATTCTATAGGTAGGATGAAATTAGTAAGATAAGCTCAGAGTCTTACCAGTTCTAATGGAAAAATATGAAACTAAAAAATTAGCATTAACAGAATCATCAAAGGGTCAAGAATAAGTAGTGAGTCATCCAAAGTAAAATGGATTTTGCTCAAATGTCACCTTAAAAGCTAACAACAGGGTTTCCCTGGTGGCATAGTGGTTAAGAATCCACCTGCCAATGCCGGGGACACGGGTTCGAGCCCTGGTCTGGGAAGATCCCGCATGCCACAGAGCAACTAGGCCCGTGCACCACAACTACTGAGCCTGCACTCTAGAGCCCGTGAGCCACGACTACTGAGCCTGTGTGCCACAACTACTAATGCCCAGAGCCATGCTCCACAACAAGAGAAGCCACCGCTATGAGAAGCCTGCGCACCGCAATGAAGAGTAGCCCCCACTCGCCGCAACCAGAGGAAAAAGACCCCATGCAGCATCGAAGACCCAATACAGCCAAAAATAATAAAGTAAAATAAAAAGATTTAAAAAAAAGCTAACAACAATGTAAATGCATTCAACTTACTGGGAAAATAATGTAAGTGGGCAAGAACCGAAAACCCACCTTAGGATGCTGAGATCAGAGAAAGAGCAATGAGGTTGCGCTTTCAGCATATTGGCAAACATCTCAAGTCTCATCTGAAGAAGTAAGACTGCCAGAAACAAACTACACTAACTCAATGGAGAGCTTTCCAAAGAATGAATCAGCATTTTCTATATTTGATGTTTATAGTCTTATTAATACATTGAGGCTGGCAGGAGTGGAGAGGGGTGGACAAAACAACTATCTCTAGTATTTTCTTTTTGTTTTTGTTTGTTTCTTGCCAACCATATACAGTTGTAAAGAAAAGATGCTATTTCACTTTTAACTTTAAAAAGAAAACTTTTTCTATTTTTCCAGTAGAAAAATGATTTTTCTACATTTTCTAAAAATACTGAAAGTATTAAATCTTGGGGTTTTTCTATTTTATTTCTTTTTTTATACAGCAGGTTCTTATTCGTTATCTACTTTATACATATTAGTGGATATATACCAATCCCAATCTCCCAGTTCATCCTACCACCCCCCGCCCCAGCTTTCCCACATTGGTGTCCATATGTTTGTTCTCTACAACTGTGTCTCTCTTTCTGTGTTACAAACCGGTTCATCTGTACCATTTTTCTAAATTCCACATACATGCTTTAATGTACGACATTTGTTTTTCTCTTTCTGGCTTACTTCACTCTGTGTGACAGTCTCTAGGTCCATCCACATCTCTGCAAATGACCTAATTTCGTTCCTTTTTATGGCTGAGTAATATTCCATTGGGTATATGTATGTATGTATGTGTGTGTATATATATATATATATATATATATATATACATATATATATACACACACACACACAACCCACATCTTCTTTATCCATTTGTCTCTCGACGGGCATTTAGGTTGCTTCCATGACCTGGCTATTGTAAATAGTGCTGCAATGAACATTGGGGTACATGTGTCTTTGAATTATGGTTTTCTCAGGGTATATGCCCAATAGTGGGATTGCTGGGTCATGCGGTAATTCTATTTTTAGTTTTTTAAGGAACCTCCATACTGTTCTCCATAGTGGCTGTATCAATTTACATTCCCACCAACAGTGCAAGAGGGTTCCCTTTTCTCCACACCCTCTCCAGGATTTGTTGTTTGTAGATTTTCTGATGATGCCCATTCTAACTGCTGTGAGGTGATACCTCACTGTAATTTTGATTTGCATTTCTCTAATGATTAGTGATGTTGAGCAGCTTTTCAGGTGCCTCTTGGCCATCTGTAAGTCTTCTTTGCAGAAATGTCTGTTTAGGTCTTCTGCCCATTTTTTGATTGGGTTGTTTGTTTCTTTAATATTGAGCTGCATGAGTTGTTTATATATTTTGGAGATTAATCCTTTGTCCATTGATTCGTATGCAAATATTTTCTCCCATTCTGAGGGTTGTATTTTCATCTTGTTTATAGTTTCCTCTGCTGTGCAAAAGCTTTTAAGTTTCATTAGGTCTCATTTGTTTATTTTTGTTTTTATTTCCATTACTCTAGGAGGTGGCTCAGAAAAGATCTTGCTGTGATTTATGTCACAGAGTGTTCTTCCTATGTTTTCCTCTAAGAGTTTTATAGTGTCTGGCCTTACATTTAGGTCTTTAATACATTCTGAGTTTACTTTTGTGTATGGTGTAGGGAGTGTTCTAATTTCATTCTTTTACATGTAGCTTCCCAGTTTTCCCAGCACCACTTATTGAAGAGACTGTCTTTTCTCCATATATCCTCTCCTCCTTTGTCACAGATTAGTTGACCATAGGTGTGTGGGTTTATCTCTGGGCTTTCTATCCTGTTCCATTGATCTATATTTCTGTGTTTGTGCCAGTACCATATTGTCTTGATTATTGTAGCTTTGTAGTATAGTCTGAAGTCAGGGAGTTTGATTCCTCCAGCTCCATTTTTTTCCCTCAATATTGCTTTGGCTATTCGGGGTCTTTTGTTTCTCTGTACAAATTAAAAAATTTTTTGTTCTAGTTCTGTAAAAAATGCCTTTGGTAATTTGATAGGGATTGCATTGAATCTGTAGATTGCTTTGGGTAGTATAGCCATTTTCACAATATTGATTGTTCCAATCCAAGAGCATGGTATATCTCCCCATCTGTTTGTGTCGTCTTTGATTTCTTTCATCCATGTCTTACAGTTTTCTGGTCTTTTACCTCCTTAGGTAGGTTTATTCCTAGGTATTTTATTCTTTTTGTCGCAATGGTGAATGGGATTGTTTCCTTAATTTCTCCTTCTGATCTTTCGTTGTTAGTGTAGAGGAATGCAAGAGATTTCTGTGCATTAATTCTGTATCCTGCAACTTTACCAAATTCACTGATTAGCTCTAGTAGTTTTCTGGTGGCATCTTTAGGATTATCTATGTATAGTATCATGTCATCCACAAACAGTGAGTTTTACTTCTTCTTTTCCAATCTGTATTCCTTTTATCTCTTTTCCTTCTCTTATTGCTGTGGCTAGGACTTCCAAAACTATGTTGAATAACAGTGGTGAGAGTGGACACCCTTGTTGTGCTCCTGATTTTAGAGGAAATGCTTTCAGTTTTTCACCACTGAGAATGTTGTTTGCTGTGGTTTGTCATATATGGCCTTTATTATGTTGAGGTAGGTTCCCTCTATGCCCACTTTCTGGAGAGTTTTTATCATAAGTCGGTGTTGAATTTTGTCAAAAGACTTTTCTGCATCTATTGAGATGATCATATGGTTTTTATTCTTTAATTTGTTAATATGATGTATCACATTGATTGACTTGTATATATTCAAGAATCCTTGCATCCCTGGGATAAATCCCACTTGATCATGGTGTATGATCCTTTTAATGTGTTGTTGGATTGTGTTTGCTAATATTTTCTTGAGGATTTTTGCATCTATATTCATCAGTGATATTGGTCTGTAATTTTCCTTTTTTGTAGTATCTTTGGTTTTGTATCAGGGTGATTGTGGCCTCGTAGAATGAGTTTGGGAGTGTTCCTTCCTCTGCAATTTTTTGGAAGAGTTTGAGAAGGATGGGTGTTAGCTCTTCTCTAAATGTTTGATAATTCAACTGTGAAGCCATCTGGTCCTGGACTTTTGTTTGTTGGAAGATATTTAATCAGTTTCAATTTCATTACTTGTGATTGGTCTGTTCATATTTTCTATTTCTTCCTGGTTCAGTCTTGGAAAGTTATACCTTTCTACGAATTCGTCCATTTCTTCCAGGTTGTCCATTTTTTTGGCACAGAGCTGCTTGTAGTAGTCTCTTATGATGTTTTGTATTTCTGCGGTATCCATTGTAACTTCTCCTTTTTTATTTTTAATTTTAGTTTTATTGCTCTTTGCTATTGTTTTGTTTCTGTTTCATTTATTTCTGCTCTGATCTTTATGATTTCTTTCCTTCTACTATGGGTTTTGTTTATTCTTCTTTCTCTAGTTCCTTTAGGTGTAAGGTTAGATTGTTTGAGATTTTTCTTGCTTCTTGAGGGAGGATTGTACTGGTATAAACCTCCCTCCTAAAACTGCTTTTGCTGCATCCCATAGGTTTTGGATTATCGTGTTTCTGTTGTCATTTGACTGTAGGTATTTTCTGATTTCCTTTTTGATTTCTTCAGTGATCTCTTGGTTATTTAGTAATGTATTGTTTGCGTCCATGTGTTTATGTTTTTTACATTTTTTTCCTTGTAATTGATTTCTAATCTCATGTTGTGGTCAGAAAAGATGCTTGATATGATTTCAATTTTCTTAAATTTACTGAGGCTTGATTTGTGACCCAAGGTGTGATCTATCCCGGAGAGTGTTCCATGTGCACTTGAGAAGAAAGTGTAATCTCCTGTTTTAGGATGGAATGTCCTATAAATATCAATTAAATCTATCTGGTCTATTGTGTCATTTAAAGTTTGTGTTTCCTTATTAATTTTCTGTCTGGATGATCTGTCCATTGGTGTAAGTGAGGTGTTAAAGTCTCCCACTATTATTGTGTTACTGTTGATTTTCTCTTTTATAGCTGTTAGCAGTTGCCTTATGTATTGAGGTGCTCCTATGTTGGGTGCACGTATATTTATAATTGTTATATCTTCTTCTAGAATTGACCCCTTGATCATTATGTAGTGTCCTTCCTTGTCTCTTGTAACATTATTTTAAAGTCTATTTTATCTGATATGAGTATTGCTAGTCCAGCTTTCTTTTGATTTCCATTTGCATGGAATATCTTTTTCCATCCCCTCACTTTCAGTCTGTATGTGTCCCTAGGTCTGAAGTGGGGCTCTTGTAGACAGCATATATATGGGTGTTGTTTTTGTATCCATTCAGCAAGCCTGTGTCTTTCGGATGGAGCATTTAATCCATTCATATTTAAGGTAGTTATCGATATGTATGTTCCTACGACCATTTTCTTAATTGTTTTGGTTTGTTTTTGTGGGTCCTTTTCTTCTCTTGTGTTTCCCACTTAGAGAAGTTCCTTTAGCGTTTGTTGTAGAGCTGGTTTGGTGGTGCTGAATTCTCTTAGCTTTTGCTTGTCTGTAAAGCTTTTGGTTTCTCCGTCGAATCTGAATGAGATCCTTGCCAGGTAGAGTAATCTGGGTTGTAGGTTCTTCCCTTTCATCACTTTAAGTATATCATGCCACTCCCTTCTGGCTTGTAGAGTTTCTGCTGAGAAATCAGCTGTTAACCTTATGGGAGTTCCCTTGTAAGATATTTGTTGTTTTTCCCTTGTTGTTTTTAATAATTTTTCTTTGTCTTTAATTTTTGTCAATTTGATTACTATGTGTCTTGACGTGTTTCTCCTTGTGTTTATCCTGTATGGGACTCTCTGCGTTTCCTGGACTTGGGTGGCTATTTCCTTTCCCATGTTAGGGAAGTTTTCAACTATAATCTCTTCAAATATTTTCTTGGGTCCTTTCTCTCTCTCTTCTCCTTCTGGGACCCCTATAATGCGAATGTTTATGCATTTAATTTCCCAGAAGTTGAAATTTTGTTTTATATCCCTATATATTAACCAATATTGACAAGAACATACTTGAACCTGATACTTTAAAAGTAACATGTGGGCTTCCCTGGTGGCGCAGTGGTTGGGGGTCCGCCTGCCGATGCAGGGCGCATGGCTTCGTGCCCCGGTCCGGGAGGATCCCACATGCCGCGGAGTGGCTGGGCCTGTGAGTCATGGCCACTGGGCCTGCGTGTCCGGAGCCTGTGCTCCGCAACGGGAGGGGCCACAACAGTGAGAGGCCCGTGTACCGCAAAAAAAAAAAAAAAAAAAAAAAAGTAACATGCACTTGTTTAAAAACTGCAAAAATGCAATACAATCTGTTTTAAGTGTTGTTAACTTTTAATAAGCTTTTCCCGTCCTCCTCTCTTCTCACCAAAATCTCAACGAAACTCTCAGAACAAACTAGTCCTGTCCAAACTCAGTTCATAAGCAGAGAATTTTGCAATGATTCCATCCCTAACAATTTGAATGCTGGGAGTAGCTGACGTTGCTGACCTTTCTAGCAATAAAATTTTACAAATATCTCATCCCTTCTACCTGAGCTAACATGACTCTCAAACCATCTTCTTATCTGGACTAATGCTTCAGTTCCTGATAGCTATATTTACCAATGGGTAAGTATTCTCTCTATTGACTTTCCCCACTTCCCCACTTTTCCTACATGGATTGGGCCACTGCCCCTCAGCAGATGCATACAGCCTCTAATTACTTTTCTTTCCTGTTAGCTGTTAGCATGACTCTGTGCCTACTTATGAACACATTCCCCTACATGTTGTTCATAACTGCAATTTCATATTGCAGTTATGAACGAGATGAGTACTGTTACTCCCATGATAACACTATCTCCCCTACAATCCTCTCCATCATGGGCTGTAAAATCAAAGGCCAAGAATAAAGGAGGTTTACACTATTTCCCCCTTAGCCTCAGCTTTAACATCTACTAAAATCGATATGCCTATCCGTTCCCCTTTGACAGCACTTGGCCAGAGGCCGCTATCATCTGTCACTTCTAAAGACAAACTGATGATCTTCTAAACACCATCTCATCTCCAAAACCTCCTATGTCCCACTTCTATCACATACCGGGGTCTGCCCACACGTCAGGCTTCATCATAACTCAAAACATCTTTCAATCCCAAATCTTTAACTTGGAAAAAACTTTCACTAACTCAAACCTTCTGCCTCTTACTCCTAATTCTTGCCCCCATCATCTTGATCTCTAGCCCCTCAACCCCCTTTGGTTTCTTCAACATGAGGATAGCCCAAATAAATCCCAGTACCATTAACACCTTTGAATTGTGAAGCCCGTGGCCTTCAATCGTACCTACCATCTTTTAATTTCAAAGCCATTGAGCAATGATGGAGTCACGGATTGCAAATCCTTGCCAACCAACCTCAGCTGCACTCTTGTGGCAATGGAGCAGTCAATTTACTCACCTCTTGGTGACTCATGCCTCCCCCCAGTAGCATTCCCTTTTCATGCATATTTAACCCTATCCAGCTCTCTCTCACTGTCAGCAATTGCATGAACTCTTATAAGTCATATGTGAAATTCATCACCCTCGCTCTCTAATTTAAAGAACTATCTACTTTATGCCCTACCATATAAAAACGCTTCTAATTTGAATTAAATTTGGTTATTTAAAACAGAGAATATAGACTTAAAAAAAAAAGATCCAATTATGGTAATTTTCACTGTGAAATTAAATGATCATAAACTCTTATTCCAATAAAAAGGAAACTTACATATCTTTAATATAAAATGTAACTATTTTTAGAATAAATGTTAATCCCAGAATTCAAACATACAGTGCACAGGTAACAAGAAAAAAATTTAAATATTATCTTGCTCCATAAGCTTACTTATTCTTCAAAAAAAAATATATAGTCCTGTTGAATCTGTCCACATAAAGACCTCTTTTTCTCTTTCATTATATGTTTTCTGTATCTCTAGTCCCCAGCAAAATGTCTGGTATATAACAGGTACTCAACAAATATAATATTCCCGCAAGCATACAGAAAATTCCCCAAATGGAGTTAAACCACTAAATCCAAGACACTAACTTTGAGCAAATCCTTACCTTCTCTAAGACTTAGTCTTTTTTTAAAAAAATAAGGATGAGTTAATTTCTTAGACTCTTTCCAGCTTTAATATTCTATAAATAGTATTTATAATGTCAGATATGAGCACATTATGTACCAGAATTAACTAAGCATAGTAAGAAAAGTATGAGTCATCCTTGTCCCAAGGAATTAAAAAGATAGTTGAGGAGGCAAAAACACCAACACAGAAAACAATACAAGATCACACGGAATCAAGTACTAACTGGTAAAGTAGGGGCTACTGTTAGAGGCCACAGAATGATGTGTTTTGGTGAGGGGAAGCTAGAAGAATTTGGGAAGATTTCACACACAAAGTTAGAGTTAAGCTGTTTTTGTGAAAAAGTGGGATTTGGGGCTTCCCTGGTGGCGCAGTGGTTGAGCGTCCGCCTGCCGATGCAGGGGACGCGGGTTCGTGCCCCGGTCTGGGAAGATCCCACATGCCGCGGAGCGGCTGGGCCCGTGAGCCACGGCCGCTGAGCCTGCGCGCCCGGAGCCTGTGCTCCGCAACGGGAGAGGCCACGACAGTGAGAGGCCCGCGTACCACAAGAGTTTGCTACCAAGAATGCTACGTTTAATATTAAAACACAGATGAAAATAAAATTTAATAAATTAATTTTTCTGAAAGAAGTATAGTTGTCTGTGCTAACAAATTCAACATAATGTATTTGCTTAAAAGAAAACAAAGCAACAAAAAATATATGGTTAAGTGATCTTGAAAGGGATTCTTTTCCAAATAAAGTTAAGTCTAAATAAACTGAATACTTTTAGACACTAGCTAATTCAAAAGCAATATGTTAAAGCAAAACCAAATAAACAAACACTGGCTCAGTACTCACAGGTATACAATATTCCACCATTGGGTAATGTAATTTGTGACCTTTTGCTGTTCGACCCGAAAAAAAGCAACTCTGGCAGACATCATAGTTAAAATGCTTTAGGCTTCTATACCTAGAGAGAAGAAAGGAAAATTCATTGGCTTGAAAGCCTATTATATAGTCCAAAACACTCACTTGTGGTAAGGAATTTCATTCATCCAAATCACCATCAAAATAAAAGTTATATTGGCTACAAATGTGGAATTTGCTTATTTAGTATTTTAGCTCCAAATCAGAACAAAGAGAATCTTAAATTTCACAAAGGAAATTAAGGAAACCACCTCCCAAGTGAGAAAAAAAGCAAATTTTTGTAGTTGAAGTCTCTAAAACATGTTTTCATCTGTTTCAACATAATGAGAAGACAAATATCCATGTTAGAAGATTTTCTGTAATGTTTGAATGTGAATGCAAAATGAAAGAAGAAAAAAGAGTTATGTTTATTAGCTTGACATCAAAATTTAAATTTTGACATCAAAATTTAAAATATCACTTATAACATCAATAAAAAATGAGTTTCAAAATTCCCTGACAAAGGCTTCTTGTGTGAAAGTCGGGTTAATGTACTTCACGCCAAACTTGGCCGAAGAAACAGGAAGTCATTTGATTACTTCTCAGTTAGTATTTAAATGCTAAACTCCTGCTTACCAAGTTTGACCCCAAAGTCTTAGAAAATCACCAAATTCCATCAGGGTCATATATGTATAATGAGTCATGCAATTATTATGCATGAACACTTCTGTAACCTATGTAAATAGAAACTCAGAAAGATCTCTGGTTCTGGAGCAAAACAGTATAAATAGCAATAATAAAGTAAGCTTCACGTATTGGCTTTTTGAGGGAATGCCATTTTCAGATGGACTGAATGTGCTAAAAGCATCCCATTTCTTCAGGAGGCAAACCCCCAAATGGGTATAAGTGGGAAGGAATGATGGGCATACACTGAAACTATACAAACAGAAAATAGCCTCCTACCACCACTGGTAGTAAATCAGCCTACCTGAATCCAACAATTGGACATTCTTTACAGATGTTGCATTTGGCCTGATGCTTTGCAGTCTCAGCTGCTGCCACTCGATGTAGAACCGGCAGCCAAACCATGGACTGTGGTTCCAGATGCATCCAGTCTACAAACTCTTTCACACTTATCTCTGGCTTGTTGTTATTCTGGTGAAGAAACAAAAATGTTAAAAGTGAAGAAAATGTCTTCATTTAAATTGCAACAGGTGTTGTTGCTTCAAAATCGTCTGAAAATCTGTATAAAAGTAAAAACAGAGTTTATATAACTCTTTCTAGGTCAGTTAACTCACTAAATATTTAAGGTTCTTCAAGGGAAAAAAAATTCTAAAAAAAGAGAAAAAGAAGAAATTGTCATTACGAAGAAGAAAAATAATCCCAATACCTTAATAGACTTAGATTTAAAAAACAAAACCAAAACCCACACAGCTCTAGGTACTCTTCACATAGATATTTTAAAACTATAAAACTCATTCATCTAAAACAGTAAACATCTGAGAAAGTAAAGACTCACTAAAAAAAAAAAAGACTCACTGATAACTTCCTAAACTTGAAGGCCATTATAAATGCCAATAAAAACTGTTATCTCTTTGTCCTGCTCCAGTCCTGTTACATCCTAGCAGGAGCACATTACAATGAATATACTTTGCAGGATTTCCAAATGTATCAATGATAAATTGTATGAAATGTCTTGGTCTCTCTCTAAATCTTAATACTAAGTAATTTTCACTTGTGCAAAGTTAAATTCATACCAATGTCCTTCTCCTGCTGTTGTCAAGGTCATTCTATGAACCAGAACATATGAGAATCATATTTAGAATTTTCACTTGGTATTTTTGTATCTCTAAAACAAGAAAAAGGGCCATTATAAAATGTAATAAACCATAACATCAATTCTTCTTAAAGAGATGGTGTGTGTGAGCATTTTTCTCCTCAGCAATGATAAATCACTAGACATGCCTTGGCAAAATATCTGTAGGCTTGTACTTTATGCATACTTATAACATCGGTAGAAGCATTTCTAAAATGCTTTTCTATATGGTAAGCATCAAAAAAGAAACTAACGTGCTTTTCCAGTTTAATATCAGTAACTTAGATCAGTATAAAACTTGTGTACATCATTCTCCTTTTGTACATATGTTCTCAAAGAAAAGAGTACAATTTCAATAACATCTTTAATTTACATTTTAAAAAAATCTTGCCTACAAGGAGGTCAGGGCATTTTTATTCATTTATTTAGCAAACATCTATTAAGTAGCTATGATGTCCAAGGCACTGTACATAGGGATACAATAGTAAAAAGAAAGAAACAGCCCTTGTTCATGGAGCTTAGGTTTATATAAAAGAAAAAAACCACTAAACAAGTAATTATATAATTCAGTATGTTTTTATTATCAATTTTAATGAGCATGATAAGAAGGCAGAGGAGATTCAGGTGAATATAGTAGGGACACATAACCTCATCTGAAGGAGTCAGTGAAGGATTTTCAGCGGATGTGAGATTTAAGGGAAGATCTAAAGAATGAATAAGGATTAGCAATGTCAAGGGAGTTTGTGGGTGGAGGGTAAGAAAGAACATTCTAAACAGAGGGCACATGTCCAAAGGCACTAGGGCCGGAATGAAGGAACAGCACGGCTGGAAAGCTCAAGGGGACCAGTGGTACAAGATGAGGCTGCGGCAAAAGTAGGGCCAAATCATAGCAATCTAATGGCACATGTTAAAGATTTGAGGTTTTAACCCTTGAGGAACAGTAAGTCTCCTTGAGGTGGTTGCTGTTCCTTGAATCAAATGTGCCTTAAGAAATAAAATAAACTTACTGGGATGGTACCAGCGTCTTCCACCACCTGGTTCCAGCCCAAGTCCCCTGTTCCATTTCTCAGAATATCCTCAATACCATTCCCCACACATTCTATACACCAGTGAGCCTTCATGAACGTTTACCTGTTGGAAGCAGCTGCGAACACTGGGTTCAATATTACTGCCCCCAAAAGCTGCTACTTCCCCCAGTTGCCGAGGGATCTGGATGGCATCATGAAGTAACAGGCCAAGCTGTCTCTGGTCACACATTTCTGTGGGCCCAGCCACTTCCTGAAAGAGATCTACAAGGAGGAGAGGCAAGAGGTTAACTTCCATCTGCCTATTCTGGAATTTTAAGTAAAATATACCTTTGGTTATGTGGAATGAACGACGTAGATTTAAAAAAAAACTTATGGGGACGTGAATTACATTAGTTGTCGCCTGAATTCTGACAACCTTAACATTCTGCATATTTGTAATCAGGAACTGGTTAACTACATGTTTCCTAAAACGATCTACTGCAGTATGTAAATACATATAAACAGACCAATAAATACAAATTTCCTTTTTAAATGGTCCAGTGTATGCATGTGGGTTCATTCAGTGGTCTCTATAAGGTTTCCCTTCTGATTGAAAAAGACAGACAGCTAAAAAGAAGCTTTCTTTATGACTTGTTAAAGGAATGAATGTATCTTAAGTAGCAAATTTTAAAAGATTTGTTTATCAACTTTTTGTATTCACTCCTAAATTCAATATTCATTGAACATATATATTTTAATTTCTTTTAAAGATTTCTATACTCAAATCTATTTTGCATAAGAAACATTAAACAGTATAAGGAGGTGTCTTTAATTTTAGGGGTTATTTTTTTAGGCCCAATCAGTCTCTTGTTCCTTATTAGCGATAAAAATTATTTTTTTACATCATTTCATGTAATAAAATACATTAATTCAAATGTAAAGGACTTAATGAAAACTCATGCATACTTTCACACAGTTCTTAGGCTTTTCTATTCATTAAAAAAAAAGATGTTTTAAAAGTTTTTTGATTCAGTAAAATAAAAACTCTTTTCTTCCTTCTAGAATTGGCTTATCTTCTTTTCATCACTTGCAGTATTTTGAAGATGAAAATTATTACCATATTTCCAGCAACAAAGCTAATATATTCAAATAAGTTACTTTTGGAGTAGGGAGAAATTTCATGTAAAAACAATTCACTTCATTATAGAAACTAATACTTTTTGGAAAGAAATTTCCAAGTTCTAAAAATTCAAAATCACACGAATTCTAAATGGTTTTCATGTGAAGTTTTCCAAGAAAAAAAGAATGGGGAGTAAATATTTATTGGATACTAAAAACCATTTTCAAACAATACCTGATAAATGAATATCAGATCAAAAGGTATCATTCCCTTTTTTTTTAAGGAAATAAGGCTAGATCTAACACTGTCAACTTTCAAACGACTAAACCAAGCTCAGTGATACTGACACAGTAATTATAATGAAATATGACTTTAATTATAAGCATACATTGGGAAAGCAAATTCAATAAAAATACATTTAATTTTTATTATCATTTGTTCTCTAAGATGGTTAGAGTTCTACTTGCTTCTTTTCATTTGTCAAAAATAAGACTATCATAGCCAGAAAGTATTTATCCAGGATTCTTATTATGATTCTCATTGTAAACCCGTTCCTGAGAAGAGGCCTCCTAAGTCAATACAAAGTTGATGCATATGAATAATAATAATCTGTAGAGAGAAGTGCACATATTCAGCAACATCAATCATGCCCAGCTTTCCTCTTTTGAGGAAGACAGCTATACTACTATGCCACTATTTACGTAAAACTACACACGAAACGTAAGAGAAAAGACTCCTTAACATGCTGACATATTTCTGAATTCTTATGAAAGTTCACATGTTGATGTTACAGTCAGATACGAAAAGGAGTATCATGATGTGTGGATGGATCAGAGGAATGTTCCAATCTAAACCCAAGTTCCAATAAGTAATCACAGAAGAGATGCAAAAGGCCATTCAAAAGGATCTTTGTAAATGTGTTGCTGATGAGGCAAGGAAGCCACTGAGTTACCAGCAGGAAGGCCAGCGTGTTGTTAGAACCTAATCAAGGGACATTCTCAAAAAGGCACGAAGAGAAAAGAAGGTGTCACCGGGGTAAAGACACTGACGTAAGCCATTGCAAAATCAGCGTTCAGTTGGATACCAACTGACCCAGAATAGCACCTCTGCCATTGAGTTTGGAGAGTAAAGTGTCTTGAATATTAATTCCGACAAAGAAAGTAATAATGAGGAAGTGTTCTGATACCATTAGGGAAATCAAAACTGGAATCAGAGTTGCTAAGGACCTCAAAGTAAAAAGAAAAACAAAACCCCAGAATATTTCCAGAGTCTCAGTACTCTGAGGAAAGATTTAAAGATTTCAACCCAAAGATTTCTTATTTAATTAAGTTCTAAATGGCATACTTCATAGATTAAATTAAATATCAGAAATTTTCATTGCAGGGCTTCTGCTTCCCCTGCTATAATCTGAAAGTTCGATGTGGAATTATACAGAGTATTGTTTCCCGACATTTGTAGAAAGAGTGTCCACCGTAGTACGAGTGTATGAGTACATGTATGCTGAAATACCTCTTCATTTGAAAAATTATATGCCTCAGAAATACGTGTGAAGGTATGTGTGTAGATAAAAGACATTTTTTTGTATATTGCATAGAATTTGGTTTTTGCTCTAAAACTATAGCCATCATGTTGTAACTCTTTCTTCTGGCCTCAGATTACTCCAATAATCAGCTTGAAAAACACAGGCAGGAGGTATCGTTGATCTAGAAAAACAGATCACCCTTGCATTTTAATAAGATTCATGATAAACTTTGAGGTTGGCTTTGCACTCTTTTCAGAGTAAGCTGAGCAGCGTAACATAATTGTTACTTTCAGAGAACCCTAAATTCTTTTAGGAACACATGAAAACCCCAAATCACAGTTGATTTTTTTTAAAGTCCTTTTCTAATTTGAAACACTGATGTTTTCATTAACATTTTTCTTTCCCACTCATTATAGAAATAACTTTTTTGCTTTGAAAATTATATCTTTTGACAATTATAATGCTGAAGACAATTTAAATTCTAGATAAAGTGCCACCAGGCAGAAGCCTGTGCAAAGCTTTTTTCTACATATGGCTTACTAGGTTCTGACTCCATCAAGGCACCTCGCCTTCTGATCCTACAATCAGCTTTTCGTTTCATTTTCGCTGACATTCTTGTCAAACTATCTAAAAAAAACAAGCCGCCACGATCTAGCCCTGGAATTCAAAAACAAATTGCTTCACAGTCATCCCAGAAAATAAAAGTATTTTAAAATATATGTATGTTCACAGAAGATGAAGAACCTAAAATTTATAGGACCTGGGATCAAATATTTTCCTGGTTTTGGTATCTCTCTATTCATGAAATATCCCTCTCCCTCTCCCTCGAAGGTATGGATATATCTGTACAGAATCATATGAGGCTATGCATGGCAGGATCAATTTACTCACATTTTATGGATAAAATTAAATCAAAAAAATTTACAGTGGGGCTTCCCTGGTGGCGCAGTGGTTGGGAGTCCACCTGCGGATGCAGGGGACGCGGGTTTGTGTCCCGGTGCGGGAGGATCCCACGTGCTGCCGAGCGGCTTGGCCCGTGAGCCATGGCTGCTGAGCCTGCGCGTCCGGAGCCTGTGCTCCGCAGGGAGAGAGGCCACAGCAGTGAGGGGCCCGCGTATAGCAAAAAAAAAAAAAAAAAAAAAAAAAAAAAATTTACAGTAATTAAGAGTTTGGAGACATAGCAGCAATTGCTACCATTTATTCAACAACTGCTATCTCTAGGTATTTTTCACATAATGATCTCTAGTTGCTTTCAAAGCAAGAATTAGTAGCTTCATTCTTTGTTGAAGAAAATTCACTAAATTTCAGCTCCCTGGAATGTGAAATGGGAATCTTATTACTACCTCTTAGCTGTCGGTATTCAGTGGAATCGTGTAACCTGCCCAGAGTCATCCAGCAGCCACTAAGTGGTAGAGCTGAGATTCGAAGGCAGGTCTCCCTGGCTCCCGAACCTGTCCCTTTCCAAATGTCAAGATGCCCTTCATTAACTGACAGCTAAAAGGTCACCACTGATTTATTTGGTGAATAAGAACAAATATAACGAGACTAAAAAATATATCACTTTATTTTCTTATACTATAAAATATAATTATTTGTCTCACTGTTTGACTATAACAGTTCTAGTCCATGCTGATTTTCTTAAGCATTGGAAATATACGGAAATAGAAAAGGTTTGGGCTTTAGAGTCAGAAATATCTACGATCTAATTCTAGCCCCACGATTCACTGTCTCTACAGCCTTGACGAGATTTCTAACCTATCCCAAGAATTATTTTTTTCAGCTGGAAAATGGAAATCACAATGCCTACATTATGGGGCAATTATGAATTAAATGAGATACAATCTGCAGTCAGTTCTTACTCCATCAATGCACCTCACATCTTGATCCTATAATCAGCTTTCCATTTCACACAAATTCACATCACTTTGCACTGACACCCTTTGTCTAGCCTCGTGCATGTATAATCGAGGTTAAAAAAAAAAAAGGAGCTATTATTACTAGCAAATCATATAAAGTAAGTCTCTAATAAGTTGTTATTATCATTATTATTACTAAAAACATTATTGGTATAAGAAAGGTCTTACATACATCTGTATTTTTCTTCTAAGAGACCTTTGGAGAGAGAGATCAACCCAATCTTCAGACTCTGCACTCTTATTTTTCCAGTCCGACCCCTAAAATTATAAGAATCTCAGTGTGTTAGATGCATTTAAAACTGTATACAGTATGCTAATTATTTCTGAATATCTATTTCCTTGAGGCTAAATGGAAAAAAAATTGCATCTTAAAAATGCAACTTTCTTTTCACTTTTATTAATTAATGTTAAACCCATATCATAAGTTCATGACATATTTTAATAGTATATTTGACTTAGTCTGGAAGAATATACAGCCTGAAGTCACTTTATGTACAACATATGAACTTGGAAGAACAAAAGAAAGTAAAATGAAAATGCTAATTATAAAGCTAAAATATTTCATTTTTATAAACACTATGAATTAAAATCTGTTAATAATTATAAATGCAAGATTCAAACTAATAGCTAGAGATATATATAATACACATGTGACAATACAGCAAGAAAGGTATAATGATATATCTAAAAACAGATGTAAGAAAACTGACTGGAAAATTAACTATATGTTGAGGGCTATAACTTGTTGAATACTTAAAAACTTCTCGTCTTCACTGATTTTGATCTCTGTCAATGCAGTTTCTATAAATTACTACTGCAATTATAATAGTCAATGATCTTAAATACACAGGTGTGCAATATTTATTTGGGGAAGTATCAAATTATAATTAAATACAAAATTTATTAATTAATTAACACTAGGAAATAGCTTCATATTATGCCAATGAGAGACCATTTCAATTTCACTTATAATTTGACTGGAAGAATAATTTTATCTTTAAAAGCATAGAGTTATATTTACTCTGTCTTTTATCAAAGAATAAATTAGTTGTTTACCAAATGTCACACTGTACTAGATTGTGGGGCTGGGGAAAGAGAAATGCAGAAGCTACAAAAATTAATCCATGATCCTTGCTATGAAATAACACAGTCCAGAAAAAAGTCAAGATATAAAGATTTCTACCTTTATTATTTCATATAAACAGGATCAGTTTTCAGTTTGTTTTTACTGTTAATTTTCTTATGATATGTTTTCAATACACACAACACATTCAAAACCTATAACTAAATGTTTACATAATTACATGAATACTTAAAATTTAGTAATTCATACTATTTAAAAACATATAAATATTTGTACCATGTAACTTTAATTTTAAGCATCCTTATTGTCAAACTGTATTTAAGTCTGGCTCGTTGATATTTTTACTATTACTACTAATTGATATCTTTCATTCTCAAATTATAAATACTCAAGTTTCTGTAAACATACAATGACATATAAAGTATGAAATAAATAAAAAAGGAAAACATGCTTAGGGATTGGTAAAATGTATTTTCAAAATAGTCCCTCAGGGCTTCCCTGGTGGCGCAGTGGTTGACAGTCCGCCTGCCTATGCAGGGGACGCGGGTTCGTGCCCCAGTCCGGGAAAATCCCACATGCCGCGGAGCGGCTGGGCCCGTGAGCCATGGCCGCTGAGCCTGCGCGTCCGGAGCCTGTGCTCCGCAACGGGAGAGGCCACAACAGTGAGAGGCCCGCGTACCGCAAAAAAAAAAAAAAAAAAAAGTCCCTCAATAGCCTAGAGTTTATAATCTATACTAAATCATACCCAACAAACATATTGAACCCTTGCTATGTATGTGTACAACATTCAGAACTGACCTATAAAATAACTAATACTTAAATTTTAAAATAAATATAGCCATTATAAGCAGAAACCTAAAGTTTATATACTCATTTCAGTTTCCCACAATTATAGAAATACTAGTTCCAAATTAACCTTAAACTGAGCCATGCTATGAAGTGTGTTTCTATTTCATATTTTTTAGGTGTTTCCTAATTATCACACGAAAATAGACTATGTCTGTTTTCTTCCCTCCAAAAATCAGGAAATTTTATTCTCTGTACACAATCAGACAATAGACTTGAAGAAAATAACAAAAGGCTGTGCAAATAGACTAGTACATGACTGTGGCTAAGGACAAAGTAATCCCTTAAAGGAAAAAAAGATCAAACTGGTACGTTTTGGAGGCTGATCTCCAGTCTTTGGTGACAACACCAGAAGGGAACATCATCAGGAAGACTACTGAAAATGTCAACCGTCCATTCATGGCATCACCAATGATGATAAAGGCTTACTGTGATCCCAGCATTGTTCTATGTTCCACAGGACCAAGAGAAAAGTGTTAGGACATGATTCCTACCCATGACTAGCTGGAGAGGTGAGATAAGGAAACAACTAGAGAATCGTAAGAAAATATTAGACCAATCTTACGCATGGAAATAAACGAGATAATTGTGGCTGACTAGTCATTAATGATTGGTGGTTCGTCTGAGTAGTTATTAGTCTCACAACATTTGATAGAGAAGGTAAGTCTAAAACCAGACACTGAAGGCACGACACAGCTGGACTGTCCTGACGAGGAGAAAGTAGATTATCATAGGAAAAGCCCGGACAAGGGGACAGAGGAAGCGGATGTGAGCACCAGAGGCAGGATTCATCAGGTACAGCGAGAACTTGCATCAAGAGTAAACGGTTGATAAAGTTGTCCAGGTTATATGGAGCCAGAGGATAGAGGGCTTTGACGTTAAATAAGATATCAGAATTTGAAAGGTAACAGGGAGTCAATGAAATTTACTGTGAGTGACATAACACAATATTTAAGTATTTGATTCCCTGATAGTTTTCATAAGTAACTCCTGAAATTAATTCAACCAGAAAGATAGGTACCTTATAAATAAAATTATATCCACCTTGGAATAGTGGGAAAAATGACTTAACACTGCATCAAATGAGGTTAATATTCTCTGCAGGGACAAAAATATTTAAACCAAGAAATCCAGACTACTGATTTAAATCTTGATTTAAACAAATTTAATTTCCACTAAATTTAGAAGGAAGATTGTGGAATTAAGACTTTTTAGCCCAGGAAGATGAAGACTGAGAGAGGCTGTGAACTCATAAATGGAATCAGTTTTATCTTTATAGTTTATAAAATCCTTTCTCTATATATATTAGTTCATTTGCCCTTCACAATCACTTGTGTACGTGAAGCAGAGCAGATATTTTTATCTCAGTTTTTCAGATGAGAAACTGAGATGCCAAAAGTTAGGCAGCTGTCAAGTTTTAAAGCAAACCAGAACCAAAAATTTGGATTCCTGTCCTCTACAACAGAAGAAAATAGACTCTTTTTTCAGACAATTCAGAATATTAGGAGTTGGGTACATGTTAAAAGCTGAAAGAAACAGTAAACAATATAATTTATAAAGTACTATCTTTCTTAGATATGGCAGTATGGTAGGAATAATCAAGTGATTATCAAAAAAGCTGAATATAGTTCCATATCTACTACCAATATGCAGTAGGTGGCTATGGATAAACTGTCTTATCTCACTTGGTCAGTTTCTCAATCAGTAAAATGAGGAGGGCAGAATGGAAGATCCTCAAAGTCCTTCTGCTTCTAGAATTCTAGGATCTCCTGTGTGTGCATCACTCATTATTTCAAGAGCTGGCTGAATATATTTCAAGGGCTGAAAATACCAGGTCTGGCTGCAACCAAAGCAGTGTAGTAAAAAATACTGCACAAAGCAATGCAGTAAAAAATATATGGTTAATAGATGAATGTCAGATTAACTGAATGAATGGACGGGTTAGATCATGGTACCATTTCCAAGGTTCAGAGACTTCTTAGGGGTCCATAACGTCCTGGTGCATTGGATGGAGTAGATCAAAATTCCATCAGATTCTCAAAGGAAACTAATGACTTGAAAACAGTTAATAACTCTTGTTTGGATAAAGGAATAAGTCTTAGTTGCTAGAGAAATTTAGGTAATCAACTCTGGCCATCTGAGACTACCATCATATGAGTAACTATACTTTTTCCTTAGGTTAATTCATGATATTCCTCTCCAAGGTGGAAAACTCGACTGAATGGACACTGTTCTAACCTAGCATGGTCTTTGCTATATTTCTTTGGCATGGAAGGGAGATAAATCCTAAAAGCTTTTTGTCCTTTGAAAAGGAAAATTTCAAGATACTGTCTTCCTAAAAATAAGAAACAATATCTCTGTGTTGCGTTTCTCATGTGTTCACATTTGACGGTAGAAAGTGAAAATATGCCAACATTTAACTCCCTAGAATACGACTTAACGATGTTTCACATACTGCTTCCTTCCCAACTAAGTGGCACTATTCCCTTTGGGCTGTCCAGTGAAAACAGCATACATATGCGTTATGGGCTGAGTTACATCCACCTAAAATTCATGTGTTGAAGTCCTAACTCCCAGTACCTCAGGATGCAACTATATGTGGAGAAAGTCTTTAAATAGGTAATTAAGTTGAAATGAAGTCATGAGGGTGGCAACTAATCCAATATGACTGGTGTTCTTATAGAACATTAGGACACAGACACACACAGAAGAAAGACCATGGGGGAACACAGGGAGAGGACAGCCATCTGTAAGCCAAGGAGAGAGGCCTCAGAAGAAACCAACCCTGCTGACATCTTGACTTTGGACTTCCAGTCTCCAGGACTATGAGAAATAAATTTCTGTTGTTTAAGCCAACTAGTCTGTGATACTTTGTTAAGGCAGCCCAAGTAGAGTGTTAGAGCCACAGATAATGCCGAAGCAGGGTGATTTAACATCTTCTCCAGTTCTTCCCTAAAACATGTCTCAAAATACACACCTCTGGCTCCACCATACTCCATAGAGCTTAATGAAGTCCTTAACTAAGTATCCCATGACTTTGGCATTCTTCCTGGGACATAAAATTAAGTTATAGGCTTTGTAGTTAAAACACCTAATTGACTAGTTATTTTAGTGAATTTACTACAGAAAATGTCTCTTAGAGGTTTAAAAAATTGAAGATCAACTTAACAGTGAATTAATGTTAACAGTCATATTTTACCCTAGGAGTATAAAAATTTGCGTTAAAATGAAATGTACTGAAAGATATCACACAGGGAGGTAGTAAAGCCCACATTCATCATGGTAACAAAGATCCATGCTATCTGTTCTTCAGTGAGTTTATTAAGTGCCTCAAGCACACAATGGCTATTTGATTATTTTTAAAAAAGACATTGTTATGATATTTGTCAGTATTGAAAGATAAAAGATTTTTCTAATCAAAAGAATAAATGAAATTTTAATTAACTGAAAGCTCTTGAAAGTTCTTGCATCTATCATTTACTTCTTATACAGAATCAATCAGCTGCTAAACCATGCGTGCATTTATGAACTATCATCTATCTTCTTTCTCTCTAAATCAAATAAAAAACTGATAAGCACAAATTTTCATACAGCTAATTAACAGAAAATAAAATTTAGAGTTCTAATTTTCTTATTTCATCTTTGCATACTTTAACCCCCTACCAGAAGAATGAATAATTCTTAATGTTTCAGAAATATCAGCCCACAGCAGGTCTTTCTAGAATTGATTATTTTACAAACGCATTGTCACATTTCAAAAAGCCAAATTAATGGCAAATGAGTTATGCTGAAAGCTGGGAGTGAGCATCTAATTAAATTACAGATATTGGAGTGTCCTACAGTATAAATTATTTAAAACACCATATATACACATAACCACCACTGCAATTAAAAAAGCTAATACCAAAAGAGAAATTAAATCCTTTTAATTGCCAAATTGCTCTTAAGTTGTCATACAAGAAATGCAGAGTGGATTATTATGAGCCAACAAATTTTAAAATTCATAACAATAACTGCAAAATTTTGTCTTTTGAAAAAAGAAATACTATAAAACATTATGGAGGAAGGAAATCGGACTTCTTTCCATTAGGTTTCCCCTAGCATGGTGATTAAAAAGACTACAAATTTGACAGCCTTTATAAATTGAAGCAAAATCTTAAATATCATAGATGGACATTCTTTTTTGTTCTATTGTTCGTTAAGAGCTCAATTTTTGGAAAGTCGTTCCTTTTCAACAGTTAACATAAATATTTCCACTGGGAAAAGGACTTTGAAAGAAAGTATTTTCTTAAAAATTCACTTAAAAAATGTAGACATTTTGCACTATCAACATATTTCACCCAATGACTGTATTTTAATGGGAAAAAATGCACTTACGTATCATATACATTGAGTAGCCAGTTGAGACACATATCCACACAGAGAGGAACGTTGACCAGATTTTTATGCATTTGTTCAAGGCCATCATAAATTGTTGTCAGACAGTTGATGACATCTGGAACACTAAGAAGCTGATCGTTTTGGTTCAGCTTGTGCTGTTTGAAAACTTCATTTGTTGTATTCAACTCTAAGAGATCCACTAATCAGGTGAGAAAAAGGAATATGCACAGTCATTACATTATAGAACAACACTGAAACAAAACCACTGCCAGTCTTGAGTTTTTAGCTTGATTCTTCAATTTAAGAATCTATCCTTTTTAGCTAATTTCAATTTTTAAAGAAATAAACAGCATTTCCGTTCTTACATCTCTAAACTCTTCTTTTATCCACATCTCTTATGTTTGTGCTTTTGAACCTAAACTCTGCCACTTTTCAATATGACCTCGCTTTTCACTCTTTGGAATGTAAATTTTTCCACCTTTACTTTTGTGGCTTTCCTCTCTTCAGCTTCTTTGTACTTTTAAATGCAGGAAAGCATAAATCTCTAAGTCTAATCCTAACGGTAGAACAGCTAAAATACGACACTGCTCTTTCTCCTCACTTTTGAGAACAGCCAGCTCACCTCTCATTCATCCTTTATATCACTGTGTAACTGATCATTCTTAAACAGTTTCTCCACATGCACATCATGAGATACAAAGTTCACTGAAGATATTCTGTTAATAAAACAGGTTTGGAGAAAAATAATAGTTCTCCGCCACCTACTGAATCAAGCCTGATCTGTAAGGTCCTCAAAATCTGGCTCTAACCTGGGTTGCTTCCCATGATCCTTTGGCACATAGGCAACTTGTAGCTAGGTAGGATTAGAGGAGGTTCACAGTACAGGTCCACCCATCCACGGCTCTTCGTGTATTTGCTCCCATTCCTTGCCCTTCATGGACAGAACCTCTACAATGGGCATAGGGTGGGCACATAAGGATAAAGTGGAGCCCTGCTCTCGAAGATGGCCAGTCTGAGAAGGAGGATAAGCACACTGATAACTTCACTAAAAGGGGTGGAAATGCCCTAAAAGAAGAAGACGTAAGTTTCTATGAGAGCTATTACCACTAGTGGAGTGGAAGCAGCCTAGAAAAAGCTCCCTGGAAAGGTGGGATTTGAAATGGACCTTAAAAAATAGCTAAGATAGGGCTTCCCTGGTGGCGCAGTGGTTGAGAGTCCACCTGCCGATGCAGGGACACGGGTTCCTGCCCCAGTCCGGGAAGATCCCACATGCCGCGGAGCGGCTGGGCCCATGAGCCATGGTCACTGAGCCTGCGCGTCCGGAGCCTGTGCTCTGCAACGGGAGAGGCCACAGCAGTGAGAGGCCCGCGTACCGCAAAAAAAAAAAAAAAAAAAAAAAAAAGCTAAGATACAAGAGATCCATATAAAGCAAGGAAAGAATTCCAGGAAGAGAGAACTGCTCGAAAAAAGACAAGAATTCAAGGAAGTCTGGGCAGCTCTGGGAACCGATGATGGCAGTGTGGATGGTGTGTGGTCACACATGAGTGGCACATAGCTACCGTGAGATAGACGCACCGAGCTCAGGGGGCAGGCCATGTTGGCCTAGGGGGCGCCCTCCAAGGCCAGGAGGAAGAGTTTAGACAAAGAGAAGAACATTACATAATCTTTCCCTTCAATCAACTTTGAGTCATTCATTAGCCAACTGAAAACAGGAAAACATACTAGATTATCAAACTGCCATGTATCTATACATTTACTGAGTGTGGAGATGACTCTTCTAAATCTAAACATGTAGGTTTGGAAAATTACAGAACCACATGAACTTTAGGTCTGCTCATGGAAATTACTGCTTTATAAAATTCTTCCCCATCTTCATACTTAACTTTTTAACGTTAAAAAAATAAACTTGGGAAAACATTTTTTTATATATAAACAACTACTTTCTCTTTGCATGATACACAAATGTTCCCTCAAAAGCATGACATATTTTGACAGTTAAGTAAAATGAACAAACAGTTTACTTTGTATTTTTCTATTTTTAACCATTGAATAACCACTAATTTTGAATTTTTTTTTAAAATAAATTTATTTATTTATTTTTGACTGCATTGGGTCTTTGTTGTGTGCGGGCTTTCTCTAGTTGCAGTGCGCGGGCTTCTCATTGCAGTGGCTTCTCTTGTTGAGGAGCATGGGCTCTAGTCGTGTGCGCTTCAGTAGTTGTGGCACGCAGGCTCAGTAGTTGTGGCTTGCGGGCTCTAGAGCACAGGCTCAGTAGTTGTGGTGCACGGGCTTAGTTGCTCCGTGGCATGTGGGATATTCCCGGACCAGGGCTTGAACCTGTGTCCCTTGCATTGGCAGGCAGATTCTTAACCACTGTGCCACCAGGGAAGCCCTAATTTTGAATTTTTTAAAGACATTTATGAAATGTGTCTACTCTAGCTGCTTAAATACCATAGAATGATTTTTTTTCCCCAAATTATCTACAATGGAAAAGAACTGCTTTAAAATTATGCAGATTAAAATTATTTTTAAAACAACTCAACAGAGAGGTCATTTTTTTTAAAAGAGAGAAAGACACAAATATAGAACACACACGTCTGGACAAAAGATCAGTCCGTTTCCTCTAGATGTCAAATACATCACTGGTAAAATTTCAGCTAATTACAAAAGTAACCTGTGTACGTTTCACATGAGTTCGAGATGGTGTCAGGAAAAAAAAAAAAAGAACCATCTGGAATTTTCATTGTCATTTTTACCTCATTTCTTGGCACTGTACACTATTTTCAATTATAAACTTCCAGAGGGCAGGAGTAAAATTCAAATTCATTCTTCACAGTACTTGACAAAGAGAAGTGCTTAATGAATGACAGTGGCCACAGAGCTATAATTCCTCACAGATATAAAGAAACATATTCAAATACTGCCAAAATGCTCTAAGTTTTCTGAATTTCAACACTAATTATGCCAGCAACACAGCACTGCTATTACACCCCTACATGGCCTAAAGGTGACAAAAGACCAAATTCCAAAAAGACCACTTCCTGAATCAGGCTGTCCTTGTATTTCTTCTGGAAAAGCCTCCTTTGTGATACACTTTGTAGCTGTGACAGTAATTTGCCACATCCCACAGACTATTATGTCTTCAATTTTTAGTGATTTACTCTGACACTTTGCCTTCGTGCTTAAGCCAGGAATACATCTCCCTGAAGTGTGTCACATTTAGGTACCTTTAAAGACTGACTACATTTAAGTCACAGAAAATTATGATTATCTCTTTTCAAAGGGAGACAAATGACAGCTCAGTCATGCAGCAAATGAAACAAATAGCAGAATCACTTTCTACCAACTTTCAGGCTTTTCTTTAAGCCCACAATGAGGCAAAGGGGGTTGAATGGAATTGGATCTTCATTCTCCTGTTCTGCAAAAACACACACTGTTTAGCATCCGACCTTGGGCTTCTATGACTCTCCTCCTCTCTGTTTGACTGTCCCTTCTTAGCACCTTTCCTATCTCCTCTTCCCCGGACAGCTCAGAAATGTCAGTGGCACTCAAGGTCTCATGTCTGCCCTTTCCCTCTATAAACCTGATGCTCTCATTCACTTTCATTACTACAGTTATTACTTCTCTCTGGATGACTCCAGGTTCTGTTTTCTCATCCTGATCTCCTGCTTGAATACCTGATCCACATTCCCGCTGCTTTGTTCCCAACCAGAGCTATAGTATTGTCTTCCAGGAATCTCCACCTTAATATGTCCAAATAAAGGTCTTGCCTTTTTGTTATGCAGAAATCCAGTAATGCTGTTACTACACAGACCATGAGTCTGCAAATCCCAAGATATCCTACCACTCTCCTTCTTGCACACACTGCAATCTATCAAGTACCAAATCCTCCCAATTATTAGCTCTCCTTCCTCCTTACAAATCCATGCCCTCATCTCCCCTCCTATGCTCAGCCTCCATCACCTTTCACTTGAACTCTACTTGTCCTCTCTTCCCTTGGTCCTTTGATCTTAGATATTGTCTAACGCATTACATCCACGACTGGCCCTATGTCCTAACTTACACAAAACAGAAAACTGTTCTATAGCACCCCAATCTGTAAAGAAAATAGCCAAACATTAAACACAACATTGTGAGAGCTTGAGGAACAAAAAACTAAGGGAATCAGAGAAGATTTCGTTAAAAATGACCTTGAAACTGGACCTAAACTGATTTTAAGGACATTTCAGAATACTGGACAAACTAGCTCATAAGCTACTCCATTTAGACTCCATTATTACATGATGTTCCCTGAACTCCATCCAAGCCTTTGAGTCTTATGAATATAACTCCCTTCCTTCTTACCCTTGATTACAGCCATGTGCCTAAATCCTGTGCCTAAATCCTACGTGGCTTTTAGATCCTGGCTGATATACTTCCTACTCAAGGAAGTTTTGCCTTACTCTTCACAATGAAGGGAATCTCTGTCAGTATTTCCCTTTGGCTTCTCTGTTGCTGCCTAGCACATAAAGTTTTTAAATCAAAACACAAAAGAATATGTGTAAGTGTGGTCTAAACAAAAATAATAGAACAGGCTCCCATTAATTCATTACACAGCTACAGAAATAGGCTATCACTGTATGTTGGAAGCTCGTTGGAAAAATCTCCTTAATTACATCCCCTCACAATCACAGGGAGAACCTCTAATCATTGTATTTCACTTTAAATTTCTGAAAGTATATATGTGTCCCTAAATAACAGAGCACTTAGTTCTGCCTGGTTTTGAACTATATAAATAAATGGAATCAAACTGTACAAATTTCTTCTGCTACTTGATTTTTTTCACGCAACTTTAAAATTCTAAGATTCAACCATGTTGATGCTGATTACTAGTTTATTTTTGCTGCTGTATATCATATTTATGAATATGCCAAAATGAAACAAATGTTACTATTAATAAGTGCTGCTATAAATCCTATACATATTTCCTGGAGTACTCCGATAATTTTCAAACTCAAAGCATTCACCCATGGGGACTTCCCTGGTGGCGCAGTGGTTAAGAATCCGCCTGCCAATGCAAGGGACATGGGTTTGATCCCTGGTCCGGAAGGATCCCACATGCTGCAGGGCAACTAAGCCCGTGAGCCACAACTATTGAGCCTGTGCTCTAAAGGCCGCGAGCCACAACTACTGAGCCTGTGTGCCACAACTACTGAAGCCCGTGAGCCTAGAGCCCATGCTCCACAACAAAGAGAAGCCACCGTAATGAGAAGCCCGTGCACTGCAACAAAGAGTAGCCCCCGCTTGCTGCAACTAGAAAGAGCCCGCATGTAGCAACGAGACCCAACGCAGCCAAAAAATAAATAAATGAATCAATAAATTTATTAAAAAAAAATCATTCACTTGTATCCTAGGAGACTGCTCTGTGCCAGAGATTGTATGAGGCCTGAAGTGGAGAAGAAAGCAGACTCACTCCTCACATAAAAGATTAGTTCATTTGGAGAGACAGATGGTAAGTAAGTAAATACATAGAATATCAAATATTATGACAAGTGCCACATAAGAAAAGAACGGAACCTATGACATGGAAAATCAGGAGTGACCTAGTTTGGAGTAGAGTAGCCAAGAAAGACTCATTAGAGACGGGTGAGTTAAACTAGGACCTAAAAAGGAAAAGAACGCACCAGCCACAAAGAGCTAAGACAGGAGCTCTTCAGGCAAGAGGAACAAAATACAGAGGTCACCATTTCAATGTCCACTAGAACTGTGAGAGCTCGCCGTGGGCCGTGGTGAATGAGGCGAATGGAGAGACCGGCCAAGGCAAAGGCCGTTCTGTGCTGAGGGCAGCAGGATCTGTTGTAAGCAGGGGGGTTGTGTCCACGTGTAACGTGCTATCTCCAAATTTACCTTCCTTGAGTGTGGGAACCAAGTCTTTTTATGTTGTTTTATCTCTTGCACAGTCTTGGAGGCCGATAAATGAATGAACAATGACAGTAACAACAGTGTGCCCTCTTTGTTAGGACACTGTGCTGGGTGGAGAGTCACGTGAAATGAGAGGCAACCGTTGACCTAAAGCAGGTGTCGACACAGATGGGGCAATTTTCCTCACATTATCTGTCACACAAAGCCACGCAAGAGGTGCTGATGGGAGAAAAAGTCATTACAGGCCATCATAAAGTTCTGAAAAAACTGGAGGCAGGTGGGATTAGCTTGTAAATGTTTCCAAAAGAAGTAAATTTTTAACAGAATTTGGAAGGACTAAAGGGTTACAGACGATTGCAGAGGAAGAAGGGTCAGGGCATTTCGAGTAAACAGAAAGGATGGGAGAGGAAGAAGCAGATTAATCATAAACAGGTAGCTGGGTCAGTGGTGCCAAGGCCCCACTAGGAGAGCACTGGGGTCAGGAGGCAGCGGGGAAAGTGGCAGCCAGGTGGCCCTAAGGACATCACCTCGAACGTTTACAATCGAACACAACCCAGCATGTTTCTAAGTGTGCATTACTAAATGTCGTTTAGTTTAGAGGTGGGAGGCATCTCTCTTCTGCTCCTCTCTGGTTTGGAGGGATGAGCTGAAGGATGGAGTTTTTTCTTTAGGACTCAGAAGAACCCACAAAAGAAAACAGCAAATGCGTTAATATGTTTATCTGCCCAGAAGTATTACTGAAAACTGGGCCCATGTTCACAGTGACACAAAGCAGTCTCCCATCAATGGAGATATTGCGGCTGAGTCATTTGTCCTCATTTTTAGCTCATCAGGCCTGAGAAGCCCTTCCAGGTCTGTCAGCTAGATTCTGGACATGCAGCTGAGCCTCTTTCAAAACTGCTGTCACCCTGGCCCGACTGAGCTCACTGCAATCCCTTCTGAGTGCTCCTAATTCACTTCCTATTCCCTTACGGCTCAACGTACAGACCACGAGCCAGAGTGTGCTGGCTTTGTATTTTGAGACTGGTCATTCCGCCATACTTGCTGTGACCACTACAACCTGCCAATGATTTCTGGGGCTCCAAGGATTACGGGCTTCCACGCCATCTCAGCCTCTCGTCCATCGCCTCATCTGGAGGTGTTTTTCAGCCCTTCAGACAGCTCTTCCACACGTAGCTTGTTTCTCTTATTCTAAAGCTTTGCGTTACTATATTTTCTCGGAATGATTCTACGCTTCTCTTTCCTCAGCTCTCCTCATGTAACCAGCTTAAAATGTATTTCTAATTTCTACTGACTTACAGAGCAGGTTTTTAACCTTAATATATCATTTTTCTAAGGGTATTCTGCAAAGCTTCACTGAAGAGCCTAGACGTACAACAACTGTTAACAAGAGGCAGCAAACAGAATTCCTAACCTGGAATTATTCAAATGATGCTGTTGTAAACGTATAGGCAAATGTTACTTTCCATATTAACTACCTGACAAAGCCTAAATGTTCTTTGAGTAGACTCAATCATTAAAACTGCAAGCACAAATAGAATCCAGACAGCTGAAATCTATACTCTATTACAAGCATTCATATATATACTTAAATTTAGGTTATGGGGAAAGGAATAATCCTTTAGTAAAACTATCACAGACTATCACTCTGAACATACTCTCTACAGGTTAAAGTTCATGTTGATAACATTAAATGTCTCAAGACATGTTTAAATGAACACAGAGCCCTTTATCTAATATTCTAGGTACCAGTTCAAATTTGGGTCAGGAATGCCATTTTTCAGTGTTCCTTTATTATATGATTGCACTGAATCAAACTGTTTGGAATCCTACACTTGCAAATGAATCCAAAGTACGAAAAAGGCAATGATCTACTACTTTGATTCCTTGATTTAATCCTTTTAAATTGGGCGGCAGCATAATTTTTGAAAAAGCTTTTCATGTGACTCCTGTATTTTGGTTAATTTCGTTCTCCAACTGAGAATGGCATCTGCTCATTGGTTTTACTACTGCACGCATGCTGATGGTGCGAATAATGAAGCATGCACAGAAACACCGCCAACTCCTTGAGCGAGGTACACTGAAAAGCAGATTAACTCCACACACACATCACCCTCTTCATTTATCTTGGTCTTAAAACAAAACAAAACAAAACAAGAAAGGCAATCCAAATAACAGAGTGATTAACTTTGGCAGGATAAACTCACAACATAGTGCTTTTTGTAGTCTTCGGATTTTGATGGCTGTGCGGTAGGCAGAGAAACGTACATTATTCAGGTCAGCTGAAATGGGAAACAGAACACATTCAAAACATGCTTATGATTTAACTTACATTGAATGGCAAGAATATATTTGTTTACTTCAGTGATGGAAAAGTATTATGTCTGTTCACATGAAAAGGTCTATTCCTAAAATCTACAACATTTAAGAAAATAATGAAATGTTCATTAGCACCACGGTGAGATACTTTCCAAAGCAGTGCTACACAGATTTCAAGAAAGCATTTTCAAAAAGGAAATGGAGGGAAATGAGGAAAAGGAAACACAGCCTGTTGACTTTCCATGGCCTAATAAATACATCCCACCGTAGGGCCCTGCCTTCTCTACTGCTAAGAGGGATCCTCCTCCAGGGCATCTTCCCCAAGGACAATCAGTTTTCTGTCAACTAGGCTGTCCATCTCACCACTCACAAAGCTAGTCTTATTTCTATGCTCCTTCTGTCCTGATCGATTTGCTTCCTCTGCCCTTTTATCAATCTGGTTAAAATTATACTATAATCAATACTCAAATCTTTAGAAACAATAGATTAACTCCAGTTGATAATGTTGTATTGTATATATAAAAGTTGCTAAAAGAGTAGATCTTAAAAGTTCTCATCACAAGAAAAAAAACTATGTAACTATGTTTGATGATGGATGTTAATTAGACTTAACTGTGGTGATCATTTCACATATATACAAATATCGAATAATTACGTTGTACACCTGGAACTAATATATTGTTATATGTCAATTTTATCCTAATTTTAAAAAAATCTTAAAGATTTAGCATCAAGTTGAGAAAGAGAAGACACTGGAATTTCTTTCTCTGTCCCCTTAAAGACAGAGTATCCGTATGAGAGCCTAGAAGAGTTAGAAGAAAACTCAGAAATCATCAACATTGGCCTCTTCGTTTTACCAACTAAACAATCCAGTGGCTTTTCTCTTGCTTGATCAACCTTTGCAGCTGTCCTCACCTACCCAAACAGAAGCTCACACAGAAGCCTGATATTTAAAGAGATAAAAAGGAGTGCCCCCTCCTTGCTGAAATGGGAGTGGGCATGAGAGCTTTGGGGTGCCACTCTCCCTCTCCAGCAGCACCTTAGCTCCCCCCAAAAGAAAACTCTTTCAAAGCCACTGGAATGACCTAAGGGAAGCAGCTAAATAATCAGTTCAAAGTCACATGCTACTAGAAATCTACAAGGTCATAATTCTCATCTCACGTGTTTTCATGCATTTTTATATTAAAACGAATTTAGCTTTTAATGACAACTTAGACAAAATGAAACTAGGCAAGCTAATTTAATAGTATTTACTAAATAAAAAGTGAGTGAAAAGCAAATTTAAAGCACTGGATTAGAGGCTGCTGCACTCTAATTGTTTTTGTTTTCACTCAAAGCTGAAGTTTAAGATGACTCGATATGAGAGAGGTAAAACAATTACACTCCTTTTAAAATCAACCTTCTTTGGCTCACACCATTTCAAACCCTGCATTCTCTTAAGAAGAAAGGTAAAATCTGGTTATTGCATTGCCCTTAGAAATTCAACGGCTTTCACATGCCCATGACATGATCCTTTAAACATAACATGCCATGTAAGGAAAGATGGTGACTAGTGTCCATTTAAGAATATACAACTCTCAGTTGTTTAGGTTAATTCATTACTATTAACTAAAATAACACTCACCAAGAGATTGGAAGAGTTCAGTCATTTTAGGATGATCCCAAGAGGTTGTCTGTGTTTGATGACTGGAGAAAAATAGTAATATATTTAAATAAAAGAATGTATAAAATAATAACTGTCACACAGAAAATATGCAAATAGGATTTTTATTCAAATTTTTAAGAATACATGCAAAATTATCCCCCGATGGATCACTCAGAAACCTGATGCCCAGTTATTACTTAATACATGAAACAACAGATTTTTCTTTGAGCAATTATATCATGAAACTATGCATGAAATAATTTGCTTTATCTATTTCAAAAAGCATTACAACTAAACATTAAAACCTAGATATAAAATGTGACTGTCATGGACCCTGGCGCCTCAGCCTTGATGTAGCCAGATCAGCGTAGGCTCCAGAATAATTCTACTCATGTTCGGTAGATACAGATTCTCATTCAGAATAAATCCTCTGAGAGCAGGAGTGCTCTGAAGACTTGCTAAACTTTAGAAGTCCTAATCAGATTTCTAAAGAACAGAGAAATAGTTTAACCGTGAGTAACGTCTCCACCTCACAATCTACTGAGTCTTCCCCCTCTTTAACCTTGAGTCCTTCTTTCTTCAGTGTAAATGTGCCCTTTTTCCCTGTGGTGACTCACTCAGAAACCTAGAGTTGGTACAAAGCTTATCTTAAGTGAGTCAACAAATGCAGAAAGAAGCCTTGTCAGAGCTTCCTTTATCTGACTTAAAAGTAGCATCTTCTTGGAAATGAGGCTACCGTAAAAATCCCCTCAGGAGAGTTTCAGGGCTATGAAGAAGACAAAAAACCACTAGCACCTGCACAAACACACATGATCACAAACTTTCTTATCTCATGTTTGTTCTCCTAAAGAAACACATATCTTTCCTAAAGAAACCTACTGGTTCTTCTCATAGGAGCCTTTTCTCCCCAATTCCTTTCCCCTACTATATTGAATATATAAGCCCCAAATTCCAACCTCCTTTTTGAGTTACTCTTCGCTGTATGCAGATTGCACCCATAAATAAACTCTTTTCTCTTGCTAATTTGCCTTTTGTCAGTTTAATTCAGAGGTCACCAGAAATTGAACCTAAGAGGGTAGAGAAGAAAAATTGTTTCTCCTCCCTGATATGCTCTTCGTGAGTATCTGGATTCTCCACTCCCCTTACATATGTATTTCTCTTTTGTCATTTTAACTTCACACTCCTCTCTCAGCTCTCAGACTCCCCTGGTTAACCAGTATTCTTTATAGGTATTGGAACAGTTTTCTTCATGATCCTTACTCTTCACTTTAGAAGCAAGATTTTATACTTTCTCTTTTTCTGTAAATTCCAAAACTAATTAGAAGTTTTGGGGAATAAGGTAAGGGTAATAATACAGATGAATGTAGTGCTTACATTAGGTTCCTTCTTTGTGTGTGTGTGTGTGTGTGTGTGTGTGTGTGTGTGTGTGTGAGAACAGCTCTTCAGTGGGTCAGTGGCCTTATTTAAAAATAGTTTACTGTCCATTATCTAGGTCAGAATAGAGTAATAACATTTACTAGTACTCCAAAGACTTCTTGGATGACACTCAGTTTTTATAAAACTGTTTAGTAAGCTAAGTGAAATTGCACAGTACACAAGAGAAAGTGATATTAAAATATTCATACAATCAAATTTCAGGGAAATTAATGTTTAAAACCTATGCAATATATCAAGAAGTGGGGCATGTAACTGCGAAAAGAACATAATCGATGTTATTGTACACAGGTAACAGAACCTCCAAACAACTCATAATTTGCCTTGAAAAATACTTCAAGTTTAGATTTGAAATTAGGTATGTAAAATGTCCTGGAAATTCCAAAATCTCAAACAAAATAACATATGGTCAATGTGAAGGTCTGTCTCTGCAAGAGTTGGAAAGTTGTCTGATTCCTCTACCGGGTTCCTGACACCAATGCGAAGGCAAATATTTCCAAATATTTTGCTACCAAACACCAACCAAGTCATCATTCTACCCTTTGACTAAATATCTAAATTGCTCCAAAGACCACAGAGAAAGCACCAAAGCTGTGTGCCCTGATATTTTGACTGTTCATAGTGTGGCCCAAAGCTTGACAGAAATGCAGAATCTCAGACCCCTAACTGTATGGAACCAGAATCTTCATCTCATCAAAATCTCAAGTGATTCATATGCACATTCAAGTTTGAGAAGTACTGACGTAAAGGGCTCCTAATACATGAACGAAAGTACAAAATAAAAATAGAAAAGACATCTCCAAATTTTGCTAATAAAACAACCTCCTCCCTACTATTAATAAGAATTAAAGAAGAAAAAAAAGAATTAAAGAAGGGTTTGCTGAAAATACAGTATAATCGAAAGAAATTCATCACAGGCTCCCAGTTTTAAGAGAGCCTACCAGTATTCACTTGATCTCTTGTCTCTTCTCTGGAGTAATTTCAATCCCCATAGCAACACTACTGCTCAGAGATAGACATCCCATCGTGAAGGACCAAACCAGGCTCGAGGACCAAACCAAGGCTCAAGAACCAAACTAAAACTAGGAGTAACGCAGAGCCAACTTTATACTGAAACAACAAATATAAGTACACTTTCTCTAGAATCGCAAGTGTTGTGCTTTGGCAAACAACCTCTATGGTACCACAAGGGACAAACACCACGAAGCAGTCAGACAGAGGACTGAGAATTCACTGAGAACACCCTCTTGCTAATGGCTCTTTTTACTGAAACCACCACTAGGAGCTGAGGGAACACACACATTTGGCAAACAGATGGAAGGAGGGAAACGGCACCTCCCTTTGTGAATTCAATACCAGTTGATTCATTAGGCAGAACTGCCAACGCTGAAAATAAACACAGCCTCTCGTTAGGAAAGTACAACTACAGCTTACCAAACAGCAGTTAAAAGAAAAAAAAAGTAGTAGATGCAGTTGGCAGTTGGATTTTCTTTCTTTCATTCTTTCTCTTTTGTAAGTTGTGGGGAGGGTTTTAAAGCAAAATCCACACTCAAGCCAAAGGCTCAAAGTATTTGAACAGCTGCAGATCGGTCAGCTCATCCTGCCAAAATGCTTCCACTCCTCCCAGAGGAGGCAACCAAAACAGAATAAAAGAAGCATTTTCCCCCCAAAATAACAACAGCTTAGGTTCTGGCCAATCTCAAATATACTCAAAGAGGAGTAGAACTTAATACTGTACAGCTTGATAAGCTATAAAGTAAAGTTGCAATTTTGTTCCTAAAGATCCTCTTGGTCAGAGGGAACAGACACAGGAATCTGTCCAAGAATAAAACGAAAAATTAAACATCTAACCAAGCATCAATTAGGAGTTAAGTCCAAATCATATGAGGCAAACAACAGAGAGAATATGTAACATATAACTAACTAGGGTGCCCAGCCAGACCAGTTTTGCTTGCGTGGGGAAAAATGGTGACGCCTTTGATGTGGGCCAGAAATTAGTGAGTGATACACCTGTGTAGCTGAGATTATCTTTGGGCTATTTTAAACTCTGCAAAATGAAGAAAACTGATAGTAATGCAAATGGTATTTTGTCCACAAAAAATGCAAATTATGTCCACTCAAATGCAATTGATTACTGTCCTGATGGATACTGACCAATTTGTCAGCTTTGCATCCATCCTTAATTCATTTTAGCATCCCTAACTTGACTATGAAGACTAGTACTTAGTATTCTCCTTGGAACCTGTTACAACTTCTTACCCATACCCTGATTAATTAGTGAGTTGAATGAAATCTTTGACACATGCTCTTTTTATATTTGTACAAATCCAGATTTTACCTACTTTAAATTTTATTAAAATTAAAAAAATATTTATTTTTAATTGAGATACAATTGGCATATAACATTGTGTAAGTTTAAGGCGTACAACATGTTGGTTTGATATATTTGTATATTGCAATACGATCACTACTGTAGCATTAGCTAACACCTCTATCACATCACATAATCATCATTTCCTTTTTTATGGTAAGAACATTTAAGGTCTAGTCTCTTAGCAACTTTGAAGTTTATCATACAGCACTGGTGTCTATAAATCACTGTGCTGTGCATTAGATCTCCATTACCTAATTTTTAAAATTATCCTTCAACACCTAGGACAGTTCTGGTTTATACCTGCTGTCACATATGATTATTAAAGTGCCCCTGTACTCTTAAGTGTCCCAGTTGGGATAACACATGTCCCTAGAGTGTATGGACTTCGAGGAAATATTAAACCAGTAAGGTTAATAAGTAGCCTATGCTTCTACCTATTATTATTCATAATGTATTCTCACAAGCCACAGAAAGTTAAACACAAATAAGATTGTACACCAATGAATAGAACACAAAGAATGTTGTGTCACAACACTGCCCAGTCTATAAGACAATGAGCCAACAGCAATTTACATGTAATGTTGATAAGATACTAATGTCTGGGCAAAGACTGCTCTGGGGAAGGTACTTTTTAAACGCATTTGTTCTCATTAGAGTGGTCTCATTTTTTCCATTAAAAGATTTTGAGATGGGATCCTGGTTATCCAAAAACGGACACTTTGCCAAACACACTTACTTGTTACTTATCGATCCAATTTTATGTTTGAAACTGGATTTTGTGGGTTTTTCCACTTATCATTCCATTCCAATTTTAAAGGTGTATAAGAGAAAAAAATTGTAGGTGAGTGAGTCAATTAAAAATACAGGTGTGAGAAAAAGAATAGGTATAATGCTCTGGATGAGAAAATTACAGAAAGAGAAATATTTCTTCTTTGCTGTACATAGTGAAAGAGAACACACTAGGTGAGGATGTATAACATTAATTACAGTAATAGTCTCTTATTTGAGTGCTCAATTTGCACCAGGTACTCTTCTAAACTCTTTCCATGTGTAACCTCAAATCCAAACAATAATTCTGAGTTTGGTGCCAATATTATCCCCACTTTACAAATGAAGGAAACTAGGACAAACTTAGATAACCTGCTCAAGGTCACAGTTAGTAAACAGTGGAAATGGAATCTGAACACAGATGGTCTGATTTAAAGCCTGAGTTCTTAATATGGAAGTGTACTTGCACGATTGGGGTTTTAAAATATTTCTCATCAATCTGTCTAAATTTGAGTCTGAGGTCCATCATTATAATCATTACAAACAACCTCATCTTTCTTGCTTCTCTCACTCATGGCAAAACCCAAGCATGGATCAGCTCAATTACTTGCCTTCTCTGGACGGGAGCAGCTGTGCATGAATACAGCTGGAGAAAATCACTCAACAGACAGACTGATTCTACTTTAAGTATTTGACTTCAAACCTCAAATGTCCAAGTGCTGGCAAATGAACTACATTCCCTAATAAATGTGCCTCTAGAGACCAAAACAACAATCTACTACAGCCATTTCTTTCCCCAAACCTAAGTACGTTTCCCGGCCTAAGTATCATTTAACTGGATCTCACACTTCATTGTAAAAACTAAAAACCATCAGACTAGAATTCCTTCATCTTCCCACCACTAAATCAATAAACTTCCCTCCATCTGCCAGATTGTCTTTTTTCCCCCTTTTAAAAATGAGGAGTGATCCCCTCTCCTAGGAAAGGTTCTTCCCAAAGATTTCTAAACAACTCTTGTGCAGTTAATCCACTAGTCTCAATAAGACTAGTCTCAGAATGTAAATGTTGAAGGGTCTGCCATCCTTAATATCTCTCTCTCTCTCTCTCTCCCCCCACCCCCCGACAACAACATACCCCCTATCTTGCATCTATATTTCCTGCTAGCTAGCACCCCTTTTCTCTTCTTTGCAGACAAAATTCTCAAATGAAGAGTCCACATCCTCATGTCCCATTTAGGACTCAACCCACTTCTATTTGATTTCTAACCTCATTCCTCCACCCAAACTGGTCCTGTCAAAATTATCAGTAAACTCCATGTTGTCAAGTGGAATGCCTGCTTTTCTGTCTTCAGCTCGCTAGACCTCTCCTCACAAGTCAGGGGGAATAAGGAAGAGACAATAAACTTCACAAGTAAGTTACACAGTATAGTAGAAGCTGAGAGGTGCTGTGTAAAAAACAGAATCTCCGGAATGAAGTTGACACAGGCGAAATGTAGGCTCTTCGAACACCGTCTTTACATATACTTATACAAGTTATATATAGGAATCAAGCAGGGCTCCCAAGTAATCAAATTTGCATTCAGGTGACTAAAGCGTAAAGACAGAAAACACATTCTGGCAACCTGATGTGATGTCATTTATCTGAGTAATATCTTTTTAAAGACCTAAGAGGTAACATTTTGGAATTTTTAATCCCCTCAATCTTGGTTTCATCATGCATGAATATACAAAGAATATGGAATACTCCTATCAGTAGTATTGATTCTTTCTCTGTGTGTGTGCTTGTGTGTTTGTGTGTGCTTGTGTGTGTGACTAGGGTTGAGGGGCCTCCGGGGAGGGGACAGGGGTAGCACATGAGAATGCTGTGTGAGGGTAAACGTATATGTTCCTCAGGTTATATGTAACTTCTTGAACCCTCACAAACACTTCCTACCATTCTCTAGTCTTTTAAAGGCAGAAAATCCAAGGTTATACTTTTGGAAACATAAGAATAAATCTAAGGGAAAACTTAAAGTTTGACTGTCAACACTTCAAGAAAAAAAAAAACCTTCTGTTCAAGATCCAAATAAGATAGATGATCCCACTTGGCAACGGATATCATAAAAGCACAACATCTTCCTTAAGAAAATGCCATTGGTTTGTCATCAAAATGAAGACACAAATCAGGAAGACTAAATTGTAAACAATGGATAATTCCAAATCTGTTGGATTCAATTATAAAACTGCTGTTAAAAAGAAACAATAAGCCCAAAATGGAGTCACTTGTGCTACACCCCACCGAGACTTAATACCTAACCTCACTGCAGTTTCAGCCTCTCCCAGGAGTGGAATAAACCAATCAGTGAGGAATGTCCTGGTCAGCACTAGTGAGGGAATCTATACAATAAGACTATTGCATTCCCTTTCCCACAAAAGAAGATGTCCTGGCCTGAACCAGTCCTTTCTTTTATTTTGCTAATAACTTTCTTGTTATCAGCCTCAGCCCCCCAGTTTCTACAAGAGCCTTCCATTCTGTACAATTCCTGGAAGCTCCTTGCTCTTTACTAGATGAGCTTCTGTCCTATTCATAGATCGTTGAATAAAGCCAATGAGATCTTTAAATTTACTCAGTTGAATTTTGCTTTTTAACAATGTGCTTAAAAGTATTTCACATGTAGGATACAAAATAGAAATTGTATCTATTTCAAAGATACAATCATGTAAAGGGCTATAAAGAAACACAGGCTACAGCACACCCCAAAATACAAGTGTCAATACCCCAGGCATGAATGATAGAACAAGACAAGGTTTGAGTTTGTTTTTAAGTAGAGTAGTAGGATTAACGACCAAAATGGATACGCCTGGGTGTGAGAGGAGATTCAGGTGACACTTGTTTTGAAGGCACTGGAAGACTGTCTGGAAGAATAAACACTTAATAAATGCTGGGGAGCCTCTCATCTGGTAATATCTCTACATGGACCCAGAACTCAGAGGGAGTCCCAATCCCACCCAACTCTATCCTCTTGTCTCTTTAAACCCTCAAACTAGGGAGAATCAGACCATCAACCAACAGTCCTGCAGGTAGTCTGTTGTTGCACTGGGGAGCCCTGTACACTCCTGCTTGGGGGTGTTAACCGCAGAATTATGTTCCCACCAGAGTTCAGTTTATCATTGTATCCTTAGAGTTTGTTTTCAAAGCTGAATTTATATCATTTAGTTTTTTTAAATTTAACTGCTTTATCTCTTTCACATATATTTTTAAATGAGAAATTAATTCTAATTTTTTCTATACAGTTGTATTGAATCTTCTACTGTATCATTTCAGCTAATAATCAGTACAGAAAAAGATATTCTATTTATTTCACAATTTTCATATTATTACTTCTGTACTGTTGCTAACTGTAATGACTATTTAAAAATTTAATCAGTACAAATTCAAGTACAGATATCTTTTATTTTTCCTTCCCTTAATGACCCCTCAGTGATCTTCCCTGTACCGTATGGTAGACCTTTATTAATTGCATCCCTGACTCTAAAAATCACACTGTGTAGTAAGGCTGATGGTGCTGTTATAATTCAATGTAACTGAGTAATCTAGAAGATTCCAAGCCAAAACTCCACTTCATAGTTATAATAACTCCGGCACCAGCAACGTATGGATGAATGGCAGGAAAGATGGTATCTTCTTAAGTCCTGAACTAGTCAATGTGTTTCTAAGACAGTGTCAACTCCACCTAAATTACCTCAACAAACTAGGACACTGGTAGATAATCTAGTAGTTGCCCATTTGGGGCTGCTGTGCAGCAGGCGGTCTCCTGCTAAGTTTTCTAGTTAGCCAAGGTATGCTCCTCGTTTGTCTGAAGCTGCCTCCAGCTCCAGAAGGTTGAGCGATCCCAAGGTGCTTACATTCTTTCATAAAGCAATTTTATTCTTACCTCCTCATCAGCGGAGTTGGCCCAGTGAGGTTTTTTTTTTTGCGGTACGCGGGCCTTTCACTGTTGTGGCCTCTCCCGTTGCAGAGCACAGGCTCCGGACGCACAGGCTCAGCGGCCACAGCTCACGGGCCCAGCCGCTCCATGGTATGTGGGATCTTCCCGGACCGGGGCACGAACCCGTGTCCCCTGCATTGGCAGGTGGACTCTCAACCACTGCACCACCAGGTGAAGCCCAAGGCCCAGTGAGTTTTAAACATTTATTTTCAAGAAAAATAAAGTCACAGACCATTTCTTGGAAAAACAGACTCTCCAGTACATTCTCTTATATTTCTATTTCATTTATTTATTTATCACTAAACCAAAAACACAAGCCCCATTTCTGGAAAGAGACTCAAAGTGTGTCCCAAGACTTCTCCACTTAAAATTCTGGAACCGAAAAAGATGCCCTCTCCCATCATGATTAAGGAAGAGGAGAGGGATGAAGGCTGCTCTAGGAAGCCTTTCAGAGAGAACTAGCTTCCATTATTAGAAATATCTTTGTTATGGATTTATTTTGTTCTGGGATGAGTTTCCTTAACATTTAAAGATAAAATGTTTTATGTTAATTTCTCTTTTTCTGTTGTTATACCTATACATTTGTTAGCTTTGATTTTCCAGTGAGGCTGGATATTTGAATTTCCCATTGCTGCCACTCCTCTCTGCTCTTATTTAGGGAAGAAATATTTCACCTACATCATCTAAGCAGGGTTCGCAATTCCTCTAAAGAAATAAGCATTAATTCTCTCCTTTAGACTGTGCATACATGAGACAAGTATATGCAGTTTATGCAAATAAATTGCATGACTGCTATAAAGAACAACTACTTGCTCTCCACGATTTCATTTGTAACTATAAACTACATTTTTTTTTCTAGCAACTGATGGATTAGGGCAATAGAGGGTACCCTTGGGAGGCAAGACAGGGGTCTAAAACAGTACTGCAGGATTATCCATAATGAACACAAGGACAGAAAAGAAAATATAAAAGAGATGTAATAAATTGAGGGAAATCTTGATTTAGACCTATTCATAAGGGGGAGTTAGAACAAGGTAGAGACTGCAAGGTAGCGGTATTTGTAGATACAGATTAGTTTATTCTGGTTAATACATTGTAATATTGAGGAATGTCAGTTGTAGAGAATGTGAGAGGTATTATCTATATAAACAGAGATGACGAAAGTGTTCATGTTAAAGCTGGGTGTGTGTGACTGCATTATAAAGAATTAAGCTTTGTACTTCAGATTCTAGTGGGAAAAACAAAGCTATAGAACTGGTGAGCTGTGAGCGAGACCAGAATCATCATTTGTACCAAGACAAAGTCACGCACTTGGGGTTTAGAGGAGACGCTGTAGAGGGAGAGAGGAAAACCATATTTCCTCATTATCCTTTACTAAATTCTATGAAGCAGGATGGCTTACTAACAGGCTGAATAAGGTAGAGAGTCACCTATGCTAAAAGCCCCTATAAGGGGACCTATAAGAAGGCTTTGTTGGCCAGGCTTCTCTCAGATGGAAATCTCCCCAGTGCCAGAAAACTCCAGACCTTGTGAATGAGCAAAGGTAGAGGAGGACCAGACAGTTTGCTCTCCCACCCCAGAACGCCTGTCATGATCCCACTGGCAGGACTGTGGAGAATGACATTTGCTATCGATAGAAAAGCACCTTTGTCCATCATCAGACCACAGTGTGAACCTTCCTTAATCATATATTTGGCCTACAGGAATTAGCTTATCGTGAATCCTACAGAAAAGGCAGTGTGCAGCGTTGGAGAAAGCATGGTCTTGCTCTTAGACAGCTCTGCACTTAAGTGTTGGCACATAGCAGATGCACAGTAAATGGTAACCAGTCTAGAGTGTGAAAGAAAGGATGTCTGCTCATACTTTCTCCACCTGACTGCACTTCCCTAAATATAATCCTTTACCCCACCCAAATTTTCCATGGGACTAAAAATTTCTGTCCTCTCCCTCCTCTAACACAGAGAACAGGAGGCAGCAGGTGCATAGTGGTCAAGGGCTCAGGCACTGGAGTCGGTCCCTGGGTTTGAATGCCAGCTCTTAGATTTCCTGGCTGTGTAATCTCAAGCAAGCTGTGTGTGTTCTTATTACCTAAGCCTTGCCTATAAATGGGGGTAATGATAGTACCTATACTTCACTGGGCTACTGTGAGAATTAAAAGAGATAACCCCTGCACAGGATTAGCACAGTGGCTGGCAAATGAATATTCAAAACATATAATTTATGACAATGACCATTATTATCACCCACTATGACTATTTATTAGTATTTTTTATTATTATTATTTTTGGATCAAAAAGAGAAGCAATGAGTTTTATATGACTAATATGACATGTTAAGAAAATTCAGCCTGACTTCCCTGGTGGCACAGTGGTTAAGAATCCACCTGCCAATGCAGGGGACACGGATTCAAGCCCTGGTCCGGGAAGATCCCACATGCCGCGGAGCAACTAAGCCTGTGAGCCACAACTACTGAGCCTGTGCTCTAGAGCCCACGTGCCACAACCACTGAGCCTGCGCTCTAGAGCCCGTGTGCCACAACTACTGCAGCCCACGCGCCTAGAGCCTGTGCTCCGCAACAAGAGAAGCCACCGCAATGAGAAACCCACGCACCACAACAAAGAGTAGCCCCCGCTCGCCGCAACTAGAAAGCCCGCGCGCAGCAATGAAGACCCACACAGCCAAAAAATAAATGAAATTTTAAAAAAAGAAAAGAAAAGAAAAGAAAATTCAACCCAAGGCTTTTACTCATCATACCCTTTACACCTGAAACTCGCTGGATGTTAAGTTTTAGTTGAGGAAACGAACAACCTGTAGAAAGCACAACGCATGACCCAAAATGTACAGAGAAAGAGATCGTGCTTTTACTGTAGATCTTTGTACATTGTGAGGGCAGCAAGAGCCATTTCAAATTTTCTTAAATTGATGGAACAATGAGCTGTCATTAGACTATACTAGAAAAGAAAAATAATTAGATCAGCTTTGGAAAGTCTACCTTAGACGCAGCAAATATCATTTAAAGATATGAGTTTCAACTTAAGATATTAACATAGAGGGATTTACACTACATAGACCCTTAACGGTTCAGATCTATATTGTATCATTTTCTAGAAACAAATGAGTCATGGAGCCACGGCTGTACACCTCAAAATATTAATAATGAATTACCTAGAGAGAAAGAAGTACATTGGGGAGCCATCCAAGTATGTTTTAACTATCCTATAAAATTAAAATACAAAATAAAAACAATTTGTCCTTCCCATTCTCTGCCATCTTTCTTGCTATATTCTGGCATTAGAGTATATAAAACTATATATTTAAATATTGAAAATATCTAATATTTCTACCTGAAGATTATTTTTTTGTTGGCCAAATTAATACATCCTAATATGCTCCAGGAAACTCTAGCTGCATGACAATCATGCGATATTTGTTTCTAACATTTTTCTTCTACTTACTTGTGCAGCCATGCAAAGGGAAGTGTATATTTAAAGCCTTTTCATTCATCATTTACTTGCTTATTATTTGGGAATTAAATTTTGTTTTCATAATGATTTTTCATCTGGAAATACTGGCCTGTATAATCTTATCTCTAGTGACTGATGTTCCTTCTTTATAAGGAAATAAACTGTTAGGTTACACAACAGAGCAAATAATGAAAGAATCTGGTTAAACAAGTTTCCTAAAAATAAGAGAATTCACTCTATATACATGGGCAGATTTCTAAATATTTGACAATCCTAAGGCACTTAACACTAAAATTTTAGAATATTTAAGAAAATCCAATCTTTCACTAATGATGCTGAAAATATTTCAGGATGCTACAATCCTATAAGTCACATTAAAAATATTGGTCATCAATGTATTAAATATATTTTGAAATGCTGATTATAGTGCTCTAGCCAATAAGATGCCCGATAAACCAGCTTTCACTCTACCTGTCTGCCCCATAAGAACCTTGTAGACCGAGCAAGGATACAATTCTGCTAGATCCTCTCAAAATTATAAAAACACTGAATTGGTGAAATTCGAACTTAGACAATGTAATTCTCAGTCACGTATAACCGACCTGGACATATAGAAATTCCTTTTAATAGTAATGTTGAAATGACAAATGGATTTTTTAAAGTGCCAAATCAAATAGATAACCATTGCATTAACATAAACAAGCAACAGATATAAAATTTGTTTTTCTTTTAGTTTGGCCGTATCACACAGCTTGTGGGATTTTAGTTCCCCAACCAGGGATCAAACCCGCACCCTCCACAGTGATGGCAAGGAGTCCTAAGCGCTGGAACGCCAGGGAATTCCCGAATTTAGTATTTTCTTTACCTAGTAAGGACAAAAATATGCCTCCTGGATCCAATTTACATTTTTTAAAAATCAGATGATACAGAAGTCTAGGTCAATTCAGTAAATTAATTAACTTGATTAATTTGCATGGACTTCTAGATTTTGTGTAATACATATATCAGTTTTCTATTGCTGCTGTAACAAATTACCACAAAATAAATGTCTCCCTGAGCTAAAAACAAGGTTTTCAAGGGCTGTGTTTCTTTCTGGAGATTCCAAGAGCACATCCCTTTTCCTTGCTTTCTCCAGCTTCTAGAGGCTGTCTGCATTCCCTGGCTCATATCCCCACCTACAACTTCATATAACCTAACCTATCCATATCCAAGGGTCAGGATATGGGCATCTTTGTATGGCCAGATTCTGCCTATTGCAGCACATCAGATTTATACTAAAACCTGTAATATTCAAGTCAATATTCACCCAGCAAATTGAAACTCTCTAATACTATAAATATTATTATTATGTAGAATATAAATTAGAATGTTTTAAATTTGGATCAGATGATCGCAACTTTTCTTAATAAAGACGTCAATTTGCTGAGCCTTTGAGTTCTTTCCCTTCATGCCTGCACGAATTTGATACTAATCAACTGCTTTCCTACCTTATACCTAAATTTATCACAACTCAGTACATGGTAGATTATACACTGATAAAAGTATTAAATTCTCTTAAGACAATGTAACATATATTGCTTATTATATTTATTATGTATTATGGAAAAATTATTATTATTTTTTTAATCTGAAGATACATTTCAGACCACAATAAAACCTTCATAGGAAAATACTATTTCTAAACATTTTGATTTCACACACAAAGAGGGATACTGGAAGAGCAGATTATTAGCGTTGGCATGGATTTTGGAGATACCACATGCCATTTTAGGAAGGACATAAAGGAAACTTGGCCCAGAGATCTTCATTTGACTCGTGTGAGGTCACAGGACTAATCTGAAACAGCGCTGACTCCTCATAACAGTGAACATTCTTCTCATAACTAGGCCACCGTTCAACTTATACATAAAATAGATCCAACTACAACTCTTATCACCTTTATCACATTGTAAATCAATAATTTACATCTTGGGCTTCCCTGGTGGCACAGTGGTTGAGAGTCCGCCTGCCGATGCAGGGGACACAGGTTCGTGCCCCGGTCCGGGAAGATCCCACATGCCGCGGAGCGGCTGGGCCCGTGAGCCATGGCCGCTGAGCCTGCGCGTCCGGAGCCCGTGCTCCACAACGGGAGAGGCCACAACAGTGAGAGGCCCGCGTACCGCAAAAAAAAAAAAAAAAAAAATTTACATCTCAAGGGATTTCACAAGATGAATTTTATCATTCTGCCAGTGACAACACACAGATAAGCCAAGGATCAAATCCTATGCAGACCTTATGTACATTATACAAAATTTATAAAATGTTACATAATAAGGAGAAACTTACTATGTAAAAAGGAGAAACTATCAAGGTGACAACAAAAATGCTGGATAATAAACCTAATGTTGCAGGTAATTTCCATAAGTCTAAAAGAAGTTGAAAATACTGAACTTTTTAATGATAAAATACTTTCTTTTTGGTGAAATAAAATGAGAAGAGTCCAAGTACTTTTTAAATGCATTTTCTGGGAGACACAAAAATGGCTTAGAATCAATACAGCTTGATAAACATCATTATGTCAAGAATATTTAGGAATTTTGTCATTTTCCCCAAATATTTTAATACCTGCTTTATAAAAATATCAGCTAAATATACCTATAGCCTCATCTAATGAATTACAAATATCACTCCGAGTTTTAAACTAATTTCTTTCAAATATTAAATATATATTCTCTATATCTTTATAAACATAGATATATAATTCCCTTCATATAATAGGACTGAAATCCATTTTTTAAAGTTACTTCATAACTTTGATACTTAACAACTGTTGATAACTTAAAGCCTCTTAAGTTATCAACATAACTTTATTTTCTTGGTATCGTAAAGGAGAATTAAAATCAACTTACTTTATGTAATAGGGCACTTTATTTTGTGAAATGGATCTTTGCCATGGCAGCTGGACTGAAGCTGAGGAAACAAAGGGAGGTTATTGGAAACACTGCTAACCCAAAAGCCTTATGCCTTAATGCAAAACAACTGAACACTTTTTGCAGCAAATTCAATGAGAACTGCTGGATTCCTATAATTATGAAATCTGCTAGGCCAAACAAAGAGTGGCTTTAAAGATTCATTTGAAGCAAGGAAAGAAACAATACAGTCTCAATTTCTAATGTCAACTCTAATTGAACCTGTTGATACAAATATTTTTAAATATCAAGTTTTATTGTTTACAACAATCAAAAATTAAAATTTAGTGCTATCTGGAAACTGTACTCTGTATATACTTTGATTAAGCTAAAACCAAAATTAATTTTACCTGGTATACCCAGATTGTAAACTAGATTTCTTAAGACTGAATTTTCCAGATCATTAATAGCACTCTTCACTTTGCTTCATAGTCACAGGAATAACTATTTAGGACAAATAGCATTTAAAGAAACTCAATTATATGAATTTTAAAAAGGGAAAATTAAACATAGCCAAAGCACTGTAAAGAACCAAGGCAATTATCTAGATAGAAGAATTCCAAATACTTATTTTCACCTGAAATGCACAGAAAATATAGTTCCCTACTTTTACACTAGACATCACTATGATTGAGATTTTATGTTTTGTTTTATTGAAGTACTAACTTTCTACAAATCCATTTACTCCTTTTTTATAAAAATATTCTTTTCCTACATTAAACCAATTATTTTAAGACTTATTAAGAAGAATTGTACATATGTATCTAGAACTATTAAGGAATTTTGGTAAATGAAATAATAAACAAGCAAATTCAAATAAAACTTTGCAAATATCACTAGATTCCCATGTAACCAGTTGTCACCAATTTTTCTTTTCTGAATATGGTATCATTATACTATCTTACTAATGTGCAGCATTCTAAACTTTGCAAAGCATCTTCAAATACATCTATTGATAAGGAAGTCAACTATGAGGAACTAAATATTAGAGGTGAAATTACTTGCCCAATAAATGAATGGCTGAGCCAAGACATGATTTCAGGATTTCTGAGCACTAGTTCAGCAATATTTCTATTCAACAATTCTTCCTCTCTTTATAAAGTATGAGCATTCCCTTCTCGAACTATGTCCATGAAAGTATAAAAGACGGATGAAAATGGGGAACTAGGTATATTAAATTTCTCATTAGAGCCAACCTCGTTTCAGCACTGGCACCAGGCTAATAGGTCAGTTTTTATTTTGTGCCTAACTAAACAGCCTCCTTTTATAACCATGGCTAAAATCCAAGAAATATAATAAAGCCAAAGATTCTGAGCAGCAATGGATAACAATTATTAAATTTATTAATTGGGATTTTGTTTACACTTCTCCATTCATTTTAATAATTGTTTTGATTTGAATAACTTTGACCTCCTTGGACTGCCAGTGCTAGGCAATGAAAGGCAATGTGCTTGAGTTTTACAATTTTTACAAGTTTCATTTCCTAATGAACAAGAGTTTGATTTTTATTATGAAAGAATGGTTGTTAGGTGAAAGTGTTCAGTTTCATCAATACTAATAAATACATATGCCTCAGAACTATAGAATCTCAATTATTTGTTAAATTTCTCTTTAATTTGGTCTTAGCATATAGCTTTACATTCTATAAAATTAAGTGTAAGCAGTCTGGAGTTAATTCATACCTAATGAGTATTCTGCAAGCCCATTTATTTCATCAACATTGATAGTATCCAAATGGAAATGCATCCTGGCACCCAGGTAGACAGTACATTCCAGGAAGGACTAAACATCACTCAAAGATAGGCTACCTAAGAGCTCAGGGTTGTGAAACAGGTGTGTGTGTGTGTGTGTGAGCGGGACGGGGTGGGGGGGGCGCAGGTGGGGTGGCAGGTGGAGTAAGGGAGGGTGGAGGGGAGAGAGAGACAGAGAGACAGAGAGAGAGAGAAACACTAATGGGAGCTAGTTTGAGCACTAGAGAGGCATAGGACAGAAAAGTCAGGAAATGACTGATTAGGCTTCTTGAAATTGTGAGAGTAAGAAAAGCCTGACCTTGAATTGAGGGAAAGCAGATTACCAACCATGACAAAGGTTAAGAGAAAATATAAATGTAAGCAATTTAGTTAGAAGACACAATATTATTACTTCAGTTTTCTCTATGGCTATAGATACAAAGGTACCTAATTGGAAAAATAAGCTTTGCATTAAGTTTCAACCTTCACTTAAATCGAATTAAACAAAGTGCTTGTTTACATATGTTTGCCAGAGAAAAGGAAAGGAAAGGAATTAACATTTAGTGAAAGCATTTGTGCGAAGAACTGTGTCAGGTGCTTTGTGTAACTTGATCTGTTTTCTTATTTAAACCTCAAGGCAATCAGAGAAAATAAGTATTATTATAGTAATTTTAAGATAAAGAAATTAACTTTCAGGGATTCACAGGCCTGGTAAAAGGCAGAATTAATATTTTAATCTTGGGCTTCCCTGGGGGCGCAGTGATTGAGAGTCCGCCTCCCGATGCAGGGGACACGGGTTCGTGCCCTGGTCCAGGAAGATCCCACATGCCGCGGAGAGGCTGGGCCCGTGAGCCACGGCCACTGAGCCTGCGCGTCCAGAGCCTGTACTCCGCAACGGGAGAGGCCACAGCAGTGAGAGGCCCGCGTACCGCAAAAAAAAAAAAAAAAAAAAACAGCAATATTTTAATCTCAATCTGGGTGACTCTGAATTTTACATTCTTTAGTTTCCTTAGCAGTGAGTGATAAACAAAGTAGGAGCTCAAATTACTTATTTAAGATCTCATGAACAGTCCATAAAATGAAACATTTCAGTTGGAGACTACTGCCTAAAGCTCTACATATGTGGGTTTGGCTAAATCTGCAATACCTCGCCAGAAGAAAGGCCAAGTATGACTGCAGTGAGCCTAATAAACCAAAACCTTCTCAAAGATTTGTGGGAAGTAATTTTTTTTCTTTTTTTTTTTTTACTTTTTAAAGCTCCAGGTGCATTTTAAACAAATATACACTTTTTAAGGAGGAAAATTAATTTTAAAATATAAAAATGATTACTGTGAAAAAGTTCATAATCTTTGCATATGGCATAGCAATGATATGATACTATATTAGTTATTATAACAGATGGTCCAGTGAAAAACCCTAGCTAAGATGAGTTAATTTTTTTTTTTTTTTTCTTGTGGTACGCGGGCCTCTCACTGCTGTGGCCTCTCCCGTTGCGGAGCACAGGCTCCAGACGCGCAGGCTCAGTGGCCGTGGCTCACGGGCCCAGCCACTCCGCGGCATGTGGGATCCTCCCGGACCGGGGCACGAACCCGCGTCCATTGCATTGGCAGGCGGACTCCCAACCACTGCGCCACCAGGGAAGCCCAGATGAGTTAATTTCTGCTTCACTTCAAAGACTTACCACGACCAGATTATAGAAACAATAACCAATAAGCAATCTTGTCATTGACATTGATATCTTCTTTTATATACTCATCTGATAAATATATTTATAGCAAAGAATATCGCTTCTTGAGTGAGAGTGAAATAATATGCTGATTCATTCAATTAATGAGATCAGTCAAATTTATTGGTACTTACTAGAGAGAAAATGCTGGGAGGATGGTCCAAAATCCCTATGGGCTTCCTGAAGCTGTTTAAGGCGATCGTCCACAGAAACCTGCACATACACACACAAGAAATAATTTGATTTCAAAACAATAACCTTAATAACATCATTGATTTAAGTATTATAATAAATGATGCTACTACCCAAGATATGATTGCTGGTACAGACTCCTTTGTATCTGGAATCAAAATATTGTATGAAAATAGACTCCTTCTGACATCAAGTAACAGTAAATAGTGCCAGGTACTCTTCCAAGTAGTTTAAATGAATTAATTCTTTTAACCCTCACAAAAATCATATTGGGTATTACTCATTATCATCATTGTTTTATAGATGAAGATATTGAGATAGAAAGAGGTGTCCAAGGACATAAAGTTAGTATGTGGCAATGCTAGTATTCATACCCAGCCCATCTGATGCCAGAATCTATGCCTTAGTCAAGGCATAGGTTGTTATTAGTCAAGGCAAGTTAAGTTATTCTACACTTAACTCAAAAGCAGTAACATTCTAAAGCATCTAAAGTCAGGATGTGGTCATGGGGTCAGTGGCTACTCACCTCTCTTTTGTAAGGAAGGTGGTAAAAAAGGGTTATGGGGAGCAAATGAAAAAGAAGTCTAAAATATTCCAAGGGAGAAAACAGACAGATGAATAGATAGATGATGATGATGATGATGATGAAGATAGATAGATAGATAAATAGATAGAGATGGAAAGTGAAAGGATATATGAATATGGAATGTCTTATTTTCCTCCAAATTCATGTCCATCATCTTGATTTGGAAGTATTCAAGGAGACACCAGCTGAATAATATGCTCTATATATTTTTTAACCACATTCTTAGCTCTCTATATTTTGAAAATGCAGAGTTGGTACCCTGAGAAACTAATTGCAAATCAATAACAATTGCACACAGCCTTACTGACATTTCCGTTTCCTTTTCCTGGTCTCTGTCTAGTAATGCTAGTCAGGTGTTTCACTTAGATTGTCAATCTTATTTTCAGCTGCCTTTAAATGGAACGTGTGTCTCTGGCTCACTGGCCACCTCTAGTTTCTCCTGGTTAGCTATTTAAATGACATTAGCAGGTACTTTGTTTGTTATGGCCAAAAAGCATTCAAACACCACACTTTTACATTCCAGAGGAGAACACAAGATGCTGCTCTTGAAATTTAACACTGCTGTCTGCCAGCATAAATTGTGCTCCTCTTGTTCAATCAGCAGCTAACATCTGAGCTCGAGCGGTTACCAGGCTCAGAGATCAGGATGAAAGAATACACATCCTTTTTCATGCATAACGTATTCCCTGACTTCCAATCTTTGCAGATAGTAGTAACAGAAGCAGAGTGGGAAGGGAATCAAGATGGACCACAGGCATACGTACATGAAGATAATGAATTAGAGAAAGGGAGCAGAAGAAATAAGGAGTACAAACCAAATGCTTTTGGTTCTACTCACTAGAAGAGCATGTATGAGTTTAACAGATCCTGCTTTACTAATCCCAGATTATTAATATTCTTTTCAAAGACAGAAAAGACTGTCTAATACCATACACTCATTTATTACCTCTTCAATTTCATGAAGAAAATATATAAACCATTGGGTGTTTCAACATTTGAATTAATTCAGGACCTATCAGGCTATAAAATATTATACCTTTAAAATAAAATGATTTTATGTGCTACCTCAAAATTACATATTTATCTTGTTATATATCACATCATTTTAGGTACAAAATATAGAGAAAGATTAGTAAGAATTATTTTTTCAATCTTCCACTTAAACTATCCCACTACTTTTCAGGGGGGAAAAAATTATTATTATGACTCCTAGAAACTGGCCACTAAATGTGACAAAGCTCCACAAAGACTGAGCCAAAAACTACTGACTGGCACATGTGGTGACTTGCAAGTGCTGATACTTAGTAACACTCAGGAGGACTCTTCTTGGTTTGGCTTTTTTAAAATCTGAGATGCACAAGTCAGGCCTAGTCATCAGAACAACTGCATTAGAGCAACTAAGATCTGAGGGCTAAAGGAAAATACCCCTACAGTAAAGTATGCTAGCTGGAAAAAATGAGCAAGATACCTAAATAGCAGGCAGAGGAAGAAGAAGGATGGGGACTTCCTTAACTTTTCAAAAGAAAAAAAAAAAAATACATGATTAAAGTAAGAAAAATGACTCCTTTATGAGCCATTATGGAAAAAATGTTTCTGTGACCTACTATAGGTTTCAATTACTGTGATTTATTTGACCTTTTGCAATTTTCTAAAAATATCATATGAAGAAAACATCATAAAATTACATTAAAGTCTATATTCATAAATAAATGAGGCCTTTGGGTTCAAGATACTGAAAGACAACTGATGTCATCACAGGCTAGAAATCCATTATCAAATACAACCCATAAAGAAAGAGAAAAGGACCACAGGTGGTAGAACAGAGAGGTAGGGCTTAAAGACCAAAGTGTAAGCCTGCATTATGAAGAGGAATCAGCTGACACCTGCAAAAGTTTCCATCTCATATTAAGGTCATCCAACTGGCGAGACATCTTTAGAGATGGGTGCAGGTCAAGTGGAGACAACTGACTGGATAAATCATTCACTGTTTTAACTTTTAAGTTGATTGGTGCAATTTCTTCTCTAAATGCCTGGAAGAAAAGGACAGGAATAATGTCATCAGAAAAGAATATAACAAAAGCTAGTATTCCATATTTCCTTAAAAAAAAACACAAAAAACACCAAGATCAGCTAAGAGGCCATCAACTATAGCTGCCCACTCAATAACAGCTGACTCAACTCAGGTCTTGAGCAACCAGGACCACCAGCCAAAGAATCACCCTTTATAAGCTAGAGAATCTAAATAGATGCACGAAGAGAAAAATTATAATGCCAACTCATTTAAATGATTATGTATTTCCTTCAAATTTTTCATGATATGCAATTTAATCTGGAAAATGTATGCCACTTTTATCCATTTTACTAATTTCTAGTCTTGATTTTATCTTTAATTTTCTATTTTCCTTTTTTAATATGGATACCTTAATATTTTTTCACCTGATGCAACAACTTGATTTGAACTCTTTCCATTTAAAATTAAGTTAGAAAGTGGCCAGTAAAACAAACCTTTCCTAACAACAAAATCTATGCACATTATATACTCATAGATTTATATATTTATATATCTCTTTCAAAGTCATTTATGACCTCTCTTTGCAGTTAAAGGTAGGCCAGGAAGAGCAGGGTCTATCAGAAAAGAGGTAAATGAAGCTTAGAACTGACAAATTACGGTTCTGAGCACAGTAAGAGAGCTGTTATAAGTGGGGATTGAAGGGGTATATGTGAAGAGGGGGAAAAAAACAAAAAATATTTCAGGTCAATGACAGTGATATGACCTGTGAGAATGAACAACAAAATAATGAAAACACTAAGTTTTCTCCTTTCTCCACATAATTCCAACCCCCTCTATTTTCATGTATCCTTTTCCCCACAAAGTCTTTGCTTAGATCCGACCCATCCCTTAAAAAACTCACTGGAGTGCCCGACCCATTGGGAAGATTTCCCAGAGGTCTTTCCCTCCCCAGCCCTAGCTGCAGGCCCCGCCCATGTGTTCCCCAGCATTCCACCTGCCATCTCCAACCTAGCCAGGATTTCCAGGCTGTACATCTCTGGACACACAAATCAGGTTTTACGGTGGGAGACATTCTTGATTGTTTGGTGCCATATGAACCACTTGTTATAGATTTTAAACATCATTTCTTATCAGAGCTCTTAGTTCTTGGTATTGTAAGCATTCATATTTTAATGCCCCCCCATCCCCCATAGAATGGAAGCTTCTTGAGAATGGACAGTCTCCAGTACTAAGCACAAAGTTTGCTATACAAGAGGGGCAGAGTTCATTTCTAATGATGAAGGCTCAAAAAATGGTACTTGAGGCAAGATTAAGCCAATATGGAATTGGGAATAGAACTGGGATATTAAAAGAGAACAGCATAGTTTTAACTCTTTGGTGTGTCAAAAATTAATCATGTACCATACTTACAGGTATTAGGTGTTATCAACATACTATTAGCATCAGCTCTCAAATTTCATCATTTCTATAATCTCCACCCCTTAAGAGACTAGGCCTATGTCTATGAGCTCCCTTTCTTCTCCTCTTTCATCACTCCAAGTTTAGCTAATGAATAATAGGTATCAAAGTGCTTTGAAGGCTATAAAGTTTCATTAAAACACTACAATATTAATTTGACTTCCTCCTTATGCTTATAAAAAGAAAACCTCTCTAACCACTTCCCAGTTCCCCCTTTTATAACACGTAAAGGCTAGAAATAAGCATTATGGTTGGTAAACATCAAAATAATATTAAGAATATGACCTTATTTTTAAAAAGAAAATTAATTTTAGGTAAATCTGAGAATACGTTTCAGCATTTCAAAATTCTTGAATATGTCCAAAAACCACGAGGAAGGTCAAGCTGGAGAGTCAGAAGAACAGATCTGGAGCCCAGGGACAGAGTGAAAGATACGGACTTTGAGGGTAACTGTGTAAATGACACCCAAAACACTGAGCATGGAAGTCAATGTACAGAAAGAAATATCACTAGAACCCTGAAGACAGCAGCATTTCAAAGTCAGGCCTGGAGATGGACATTTGGGATTCAGCTGTAAATAAATGATGCCTGAGGTTGCAGGGTTAGGTAAATGACTCTGTAATATAGCATAAAGAAAAAAGAAATTAAGAATCAGGTAGAAGAAGGGAAGCCCATGAAGACGTGAAAATTGCTGCAGCATGGAAGGAATTCAGAGCTGTGACAGTTTTCCTCCATGACTGCAGATGCTGGTCTTTCATGGATGACAGAATGTGTACAAATAAACGGATTCACAAATACAGTTCAATGAGAAAAGCAGATATATGATAACAGAGGCATTATAGGTCTAAAGAATTCATAATTAACATAGAAGCATGGGACAGAGAGAGGGATGGGAAAAGAGAATTTTCCAGTCTGGACTTTGAAAAGACCTGAACGCCCTCAGATTCAGTTTGAGGACAATTACAGAACTCAAATCTTTCAAGGTTTCTTCAGTTATGACTTTACATCATACACTAATAATCAGCTTTTAAAATCAATATATTTGTATTTTGAAGGTATTAACGATTAAAAATGAAATGCTAGGGGCTTCCCTGGTGGCGCAGTGGTTGAGAGTCCACCTGCTGATGCAGGGGACACGGGTTCGTGCCCTGGTCCGGGAAGATCCCACATGCCGCGGAGCAGCTGGGCCCATGAGCCATGGCTGCTGAGCCTACGCGTCCAGAGCCTATGCTCCGCAACGGGAGACGCCACAACAGTGAGAGGCCCGTGTACCGCAAAAATAAATAAATTTTAAAAAATGAAATGCTAGAAAATACTCTCAGATTTATATAATTTTAAATAATAACCAGTTTTATTTCAAAATATGGTGACAGTTTTTTAAAAATTATAACTTCAAGACAGATTTTTTTTTAATCTTATAGAAGAAACTTTTTTTTCCCTCTATAAAAATAATACTTTTTCTCTTACAAGCCACAGGTAAAACCGTTAAACGTCCTTAGACAGGGCTTCCCTGGTGGTTCAGTGGTTAAGAATCTGCCTGCCAATGCAGGGGGCACGGGATAGAGCCCTGGTCCGGGAAGATCCCACATGCCGCGGAGCAACTAAGCCCGTGCGCCACAACTACTGAGCCTGTGCTCTAGAGCCCAAGAGCCACAACTACTGAAGCCCGCACGCCCAGCGCCCGTGCTCCGCAACAAGAGAAGCCACCACCATGAGAAGCCCACGCACGGCAACGAAGAGCAGCCCTCGCTCACTGCAACCAGAGAAAAGCCCGTGCGCAGCAACGAAGACCCAACGCAGGCAAAAATAAAATAAATAATAAAATAAAAGTCCTCAGACAAACAATGCATTTTAGGTTTAATTTTGTTTTTGTGGTCCAGTGTTTTATGGCAACAAGGAATCTTTCTATGAAGAAAGTTTATCTTTTGGTTTTTAAGAGCTCCAAATTAAGGGGCTTTCTAAAATAAAGCAAATTTTTAAATGGTTTCAGATCTGCTGTATGTTCTTCTATAAAGAACCAATTTATCATGTTTTGGCTGTACTTTCCTATAAGAGAATAAAAATATATGTGGTTTTCTTTGCTATAGAAACAGAAGCATCTGTTAGTGTTAAAGGTGCTGACTGGCAGCCCGTTGGCAGATGTGAATCCCAGCCCTTCTCCTGTCAGAGGTGTGTATTCTGCAAATAAGAATGATTAAGGATAATTTTAGGAAGTTAAAATTATTCGATTACCCTAAAAGATTTTGTTTTCCAGTTGCTTTGGCATATTTAATAATATTTGGCAATAATCAGAACTTATTTTTACCTACCTATAGCTTCACTGGGATTGGGGTGTACTTTAGAGCACATGCAAAACACCCCGGAGTTTGCATCAATTTTACTTGGTTTAAAGAGACTTGGGTTTTATTTTCTTTTTTCCTAATAAGATGTTAAAATATCTTAATCCACAGCTTATTACTTTGTCTTAAATATTGGCTGTATTTTTCCTAGCTTTCCCACATAAGCAGAAATTTAAACAGAAGGATTTGGATGCAGAGACGGGTAATTTCTTCAATCAAATGGGATTAACAACTCTCAAATTTTTAGTCCAGATATAACTTCATTTTTCCCTCAACAGTAGTCATCCTGTATTAAAAACTGATGCTTTCAAATTCAAATGGGTAAATTCGTGCTCCAACCAAGAGGTTTTGCAAACCAATAGAACATACTTTTTGTAAACCATTGGCTTAAGGATTTTCAGTGTTTAAAAATCATCTTTTAAAATACAAGAAGTGTGCAACTTCCAAAGAACCTATCCTAAAAGGTTTTGTTTTTAGTTTGTTATTTTAACTCAGATTCAATTATGGAAAAGTGTTTTGGATACTACAGTCAAGGAGGAAGACCACTTCATTCACAGGGTCATTGGAAACATGTATATTTGCAGTGAAAGATGGCACCCCAATACTCTTTCAGTAATAAAAATTTTGGGTTGAAAATTTAATACGTAGTTTTTAAAGAGTCAACTTCAAGTTGCTGATCAAAGTTAAGTTTAATTACATTATTATGAATGAGGTCTCTACAATGAAAGAGAAGAGCAAGAAAGAAATCAAGAAAACACCACTTCCTAGCTGTGTGGGCTTGAGCAATATCTGCAATGTCATCATTTGTAAAATGGACATAATAATAATACTTATCTTGTTCTCGGTACATAGTAAGCATCAGTAAATGCTATCTATTATTATTATTCCTATGTCTACACATATATTTACTCATGTAATTTGCCTGAGTAGGATTCAGTTAATTTCCTAGACCTTGCTTCTCTTTCCTATTCAGCCACATGCGAAACAAAGGGATAGTATTATCCAATATCTGTGCACAAAAGATGTATATCTTTTGCAATAAAAATTCCATTCATGATATTGTCAGTCTGATTTTTCATCCGTTTATCCTTTGATTTGATTCATGACTACCTAGTACATAGTTTACTATGCTACTAAAAACCTAATACACTCTAAATCTGTTATTCGTGTCTTTTATTGCCTAAATTCCATTAACTGCTTTTCTGGATATGTTCTACAATACGGGAGCCAAAGGGAATCTAGACCAGAGGTCTAACATCCTTAACTTTGGGCAGTACTTGATTACAAACAGAATTTAGAGCTAAACAAATTCTTCATTACATACTCAGACAATAAGATATAATTAGGAGATAAGAACTCCCAGGAAAACAGTGTACTTTTGATTAAACTTCTAAATCCAACCACCGATTTAAAAAGGAGCCTGCTAGACTACACCATGTGGATGCCATTCTGTAAGATCCAGACTGTGAGAAACACTGTCAAAGAAACAATTCAGTTTCTTCAACAAATACATTGCAAAGAAAACAAACAAAAGATAAATGGGAAATCTGGAGATTAAAAGGGACTTTAAAATATTCTTACAGGGACTTCCCTGGCGGCGCAGTGATTAAGAATCTGCCTGCCAGGGCTTCCCGGGTGGCGCACTGGTTGAGAGTCCGCCTGCCGATGCAGGGGACACAGGTTCATGACCCGGTCTGGGAAGATCTCACATGCCGCGGAGCGGCTGGGCCCGTGAGCCATGGCCGCTGAGCCTGCACGTCCGGAGCCTGTGCTCCGCAACGGGAGAGGCCACAACAGTGAGAGGCCCACGTACCGCAAAAAAAAAAAAAAAAAAAAGAAAATAAAAGTGAAGAATCTGCCTCCCAATGCAGGGGACACGGGTTCAAGCCCTGGTCCAGAAGATCCCACATGCCGTGGAGCAACTAAGCCCCTGTGCAACAACTACTGGGCCTGCGTTCTAGAGCCCACGAGCCACAACTACTGAGCCCATGCGCCACACCTACTGAAGCCCACGCTCCCAGAGCCCGTGCTCCACAGCAAGAGAAGCCATTGCAACGAGAAGTACGCACACCGCAAGGAAGAGTAGCCCCCCCCCCCGCCACAACTAGAGAAAGCCCGCAAGCAGCAACAAAAAAACCAACGCAGCCAAAAAAAAAAAAAGACCCAACCTCAGTAATATAATTAAAGGTCCTCTGCTGTATTATTAAAAAAACAAAAAATACTCAACAAAAACAGGTAAAACTAACCTATATTGTTTAGGGATGCACAGCTGGGTGAAAACGTATAAAGAAAAGTAAAAGTAAATTATTGTAAAAGTCACCTTAGTCATTATTTTGGCAGGGAGGGGGGTTCTGATGGTGAGGGGCATATGGAAAACATCTATTATGTCTGGAAAAGTTCTATATTCTAATGCCAACAGTGTTGACATTATAACAATCCCTCATAACAGTTTATATATGTGGCTCTCCTTATTTGTGTTATATTTAACAATAAAGTATTTCTTAAATCCTTTATCTGAGGCAGGGACGCTGACCATGGTTTTCTCAATGTGGTCTTGCAGTGAGTCGATGAGCAAGTCTCCCACAGGCTTCCAGCCATTCCGCACGGCCTCCGCCTCCTTCAGGTCAGCATCCAGGTCATCCATCGCTCCCTGCAGGTCTCTGAGCTTCTCCAACGCCTTGTCCACTTGCTTTTGCCAATTGCTAGTAACAGCGTTTAGACTTTCCCACTTCTCTTTGACTTCAGAAGACTGCTTACGCATGGCTTTGGCAATCTTTTGGGCTCTCTCCTCAGGAGTCAGTTCTGTGATTTAAAAAAAAAGAAAGAATATTTGGATGCTTGATCAACTCTACATTATTAGAGCCAAGTGTGAATCACCTTTGGAAGGGTTGCTACCAGTGTACACTAGCCAGGGTAAGGAAAACTGTTTCCATACTTCCTCCACTAATCCCTAACTACTTCTCCAAAGAAGAAAAGAGCTACTCAGAGTAAAAGTAGCCCAGTGGTTTTGGTGACTTCTGAATTTTAATGTATTTGCAAACCTTGAAATGTAACAAGATAACTCAAGAAATAAAACAATTTTTCTTTAACATAAATTAATTACATAAAATCCAAAGACAGCTTTTCATTAGTTTTTCTTTGTCCTCAGAGAAATGGGAATGATAATTGGGAGAGAAATAGCTTTAAGTCGTGAGGAAAAACTCTGAAAAAGTAAGATTAATTTATCGTGTCAAAAAAAAATACAACTGAAGACAAATAACATATCTTAGATACTTCATCATCGCTGAATCTTTAATACAAGGCATTCTTTGTAGCCCATAAGTGTAGCACATCCACAAATATTTCAACAAGAAGACAGCAAGGCTTCAAAGACCACCCTAAATATTTAATAGAGCAAGACGGCTTCCAGAATGTCTGAAATAAGGTAGACTTTTCAGACAGGAAAGGGCAGGTATAATGCAAGATGCTGCCACAGCACAGGGGCAGGAAGAAAGAGTAAGAGTCTAGAAAACAAGCAAAGGGAACAGTCAGAAGTCAAAGTCAAGTTGAAAGCCAAGGGTCAGAAATATAGTGATGAGAAGCTGGCAAGTCAAGGGCAGGGGAACTTGATGGTCACAGAGCAGACACTCTCAAAACAGCTTAAATGGATCCCCAGCGAAATACTCCTGGGCCTCACTACCCTCAACACCCCAGGATGCCTCCTTTCCTCTCTAGCTGGTTTGATGGTTGTCCTAAGTGTCCCCTGGACAACAGAGAGGCAACTCAGAAACATACAATCGAGGTAAACTGTACATTAATTTAAGACAGAAGTGCATATTCTTCTTTGAGATAACATCCCATCTTTCAGTATCAATCACATTAGCAACATCCACTTCCCCTCAAAATATTCCAAACCATTCATAAAATGCACTGAAGTTCATCAAACCTCTGGTAAGATGAACCGAAGCAAGCTCTCCTAAGCTGTAACTTTCCTACGCAACATAAATTTGTCTGCCTGTCTTTATTTAAATATTATTTATCAGTCAAAGGGACAGAACATTTATTTTTATCTAAGTTTCCAGAAATTTCGAGACCTCAATATTTAGATGAAAGCAGCTATAATAAATCCCTGGGAACTACATGGATGATGGAGAGTTTAGCAACCACAGAACTCTGAGTGTGCTGCTGAAAGGCTGTGAGGCTACACAGAAACACGACCAGTCTCCTGTCAGCTGAACTGATTACACGAAGAGACAATGTTATGATAAGTAGATAGGTTGAGCATACCAGTAAAAGATAAATAAGGAAAATAAGTGAGTTAGAGACCCAGCTTCAAGGAATGTTTAGGCTCAGATACAGTCCAGTACAACGGTGATGGGAGGCAGTCGGGAATCCTGGAAAAAAGCCCTAAAACTTACACTATGTCAGGATTTCAAGTTTAGGAAACTTAGAAAAAGCTTTGTAAGGAAAGGTACATCATCAAAAGGGCAACTTTATTTAAATCCTTAAGCCTTCAAGGTATTTTTATAAAATGAAAAATATGTAATATTAATACGATCCATATTTTATATACATATACCATGCTCTGTGTAAGGTGAAAAAAATCATTCTTAACCTGCTGAGAAAGGGATAATTTTTATGACGGTAACACCTGTGTTTGTTAATAAGTCACTTCGGCTTTTTCAAAGATATATTTTGAGCACTCATGTTTTACTGACTTCTGTAAAAAAAAAATACAGTGCCAATTTCAGAAGAGACAACTTAATTATGATGATTTTCCTCTGGATAAAGTAAAAATTGTTTCTAAGTCAGTCACTGAATAACCTGGCAGGGAGACATACGGCTTCTTTGTCCTGTGATAAAATACCCAACACTGGCTGTGACTTTTTGTCTTTACTTAATGTAAAATCTTTTGATTGAGCAGTCTTTTTGTACTATTTATAATATAATCCCCACTCAAGCAGCTACTCAGAAGAAAAGTTCTACGTTCAATTCGCCATCTGTTTGCCAGAAAGGAAGCATATTAACTAATCACTGAGTCAGAATAAAAGTGCTTCCTGTTGCAGCAGCAATCTCAGTTTAATGCATACTTTAAACCAAGAACAGAGCGAAGTAAAAAGCCAAACAAAAACTTTCCAGGATGTTTGTGAAACAGGTAATAAGAAACAACATGTGAAATCCCAAGTTATGACAGTTTGGGGTAAGAAAATAGAAAAAAACAAATTAAAACAGCAAGACTGCATGAAAAATGAAAATAATAAAGGGATATCCCAACATTAAAAAAAAATCCTCGTGTTACTTGAAAATCAAAGGACAAAGTTTGCTTCAAATTTTCTGAATGGATACTTTGCAGTAAATTTTAAGACCCTCATGCAAGAGTGGAGAATCTTCTGGACCAGTGGTTCTGAATTCTGGTGACATATTAGAAACCATCTTGACAGTTTGTCTGTTTGCTTGCTTGTTTGTTTTTAAACGCTGATCCCCAAGGACGAAGTATTAAAAGATTCTGATTTAGTTGGTCAAGGGTGAAGGGCGGCATGGATAAATTTTAAAAAGCTCCCCAGGTGACTGTAACGTGTTGCCAGAACAGAACACCGTCAGCCTACTGGCTTATAAATTGATTTCTCTGGTCACTGCTGTTGAAGCTGTACAGAGTGTTTCCAATCCAGTGAGCTGCTCTGTCATTCTCACGCAGAGCAGGGCACTAACTACTGAAGGTGGGAGAGCAAATGAAGCTCAGTGATAAGAGGGTAATCTAATTTGCCTTTGAAAAGGCAGTAATAGAGGCTAATCAGGAGATGGAGAAAACAGCAGGATAAAACCAAGTAAATTTAGTGACAGTTCACAGACCAGAAGCACTTTTCCTAGGTCACTTTCCTACTCCCTGGGTGTGTGTGTGTGTGTGTGTGTGTGTGTGTGTGTGTGTGTGTGTGTGTGTGTGTGTGTGTGTGTGTGTGTGTGTGTGTGTCTGGGGATGTTTTTGAGAGAGAGTACTTTGTTTCACTCTTCATTCTCCCATTCTTCTCCCTTCACACCTTCTCATTTATCTGGACAAAATCTGAGGATGGAATTGTATTTAATTTTTATATTTATATTACATAGTATATATAGTATAATGTGGTATGATGTATTATAAATATTAACATATTTACTTTATATTTATATAATTAAAATAGCATTTGTTTTATTGTGTTACAAAACATGAAGGAAGAGTAGATAATTATCTTTAGGAAGAAGGAAGAAGAGAGAGGAAAAAGGAATGACCAATCCTGAAGTTTTCTTTCTTGTCCAGTGGTTTTTATTCTTCAAATATGCAAATTAACTGCACGGCATTTACACCACTCTCTCCTTTCTACCCTGGGGAGAAAGACTCACATGCTTCACTGGAATACAGGTGGAACATGAACCTGGACCAGAAGCAGAGACTAAGACTTGCAATCAGCACTGCTCCCATCCTGCCCTTGGCTCCTAGGTGAGCTAGATGACCTGCTCATCGCAGCTTTATCAAGTGGGAACCCTATTTTCTCATCTGGGGAAACATTTTACACTAAGGGCCTCTTTAACCTCTGAAATTCAATTATATAAGAAAGGCAAAGCCGCTGTATGTCTCCAAGAAATCTTACAGTAGAGAGAAAAAAAACCCTCCTTTTGTGTGCCTATAATTTTTTTTTACATTTAAAAACGTTAAAGTATATGTTCCTCCTATGAAATAATGTACAAATCGATTTTGAATCAGCCCAGTTATTTTAACTAAAGATTTTCCATATTTATCGTATTTCCTTTATCAATTACAGAATAGACACCTAATCTCCATACTGACTTCTTAGAGTCTAAAGCCTTATGTCATGCATGTTTGTTCTTTTCATCTTGGTTTTGCAGTACTCAGTCTAGAGACTAGTATGTCCTCAATATATATAATTACTGAATTGAAAATTTCAATTTTCTGAATGGAATTTCCAGCTTTAATCTTTATTGAGAATATTCAATTTCATAATTTTAAGTGGAAATCTTCCCACTTATTTTTTCTTCCTCCTTCCCAAACCCATGACAGCATTTATATTTTAAAAAAAGAAAAAAAACACAACCATTTTTTTTTTTACTGTGAAAGAAAAGGATAAACCTTACAAAGTCATTTCAAGTATGGTAATTCCATCTTATTTGTACTGTTTGCTTATTTTTTACATGTATCTATAATCTTATTGTATTTCACCAAGAGAGGAAGAGGAGATATTAAGACAAACAAGTATAGGAAAAAATTCTCCAGAGTAGCATTTTCACCCCATGGACAACTTGGTGCAAGGAAAGGTTTGTTCATAGGCCAATTTCAATACTAACTAATTATATAATCATAGATATATTGCTTATCTCCTTGAACTTCAGTTAAACCTATAAAGCTACCGATACATGCCTGGCACACAGAAAAGCTTCAACAGAGGTTAAGTTCTTTCATTTTTAAAATGATTCTGTTACTAAGTCTGGGAAGTTTAGATATCTCTAGAGATTTTCACATAAGCAAACCAAGTTGATTAGCCAACAAGAATTCACAGAAAAAAACAAAGCGTTCCTGTAGATCTAGAGACTAGACCTGACTTACTCTCACTCTCTGTCTTCATCCCCGCTCCATTTCTCTCTCTCTTCTTCATGACCAAAAGATGCTCCTGATTCAGACAATGCAAAACATATTCTCCTCAAATTTTCTGATTACATGGTTGAGATCAACTTAATCTGTCCGAAATGATCAGTGTTGAAGAGGACCCTGCCCACTTCCTATACTGTAAGATAACTGGTGACAATTCATTAGGAACCAGATTAAAAGTACACCATCAAGTGCCATCAGCTGATTACTACAATATTTCTAATTATTTTCATCTAATAAATTATAAAGATGACAATAGTAACAGGCTACCCAAAGTAGATTAACCTGATAATGTGATAATGTGAGCCTAAATCTTTCAGTAGGAATATGATAAAGACGATAAGGATCCAGCCATGCTGCCAAAGAACTTGTCAAACCCTTAAGGGAAAAAAAAACATCGTGGACAGATACATTTAGGGAAAAGCAAGAACTCCAAAGTAAAGAGATTTAGGGAACATCTTCCACAAATACCAAAATATACGGTATTAATGGGGGTTATGGGTGGAGGTGGGACGGATGGAGAGAACAGGAATATACACCACACCATGGAGAGAGATAACCAGCACTTCTGACCAGAAGTCAATCAAGGTTGAGCTAGAGTCTGAATCCTTTAAAGTTTTACTCTTCCTATAAAGTGGGCCAAAGTAAATAAACCCAGCATTGAGCTAAGGATGAAGCATGAAGAGACCATGAAGAAGGTCAACCTCCAAGGAAAAAGGGAGGAACAGCAGAAAGGCCATGGAACAGAACTAGCTAAGCCACATGAGATCCATTTTCTGTAATGGAATATTCCCTGAATTTCCTCACACTAATGGCAGTTTTATAATTTATTCAAGTCAGTTTTGAGTTGAAGCAGCAGACAGGTCACTGGTGGTTCTGAGAGGGGAGAATAGAAGTTGGGAATGTAAGTGCCAGGTGGGCAAGGATACGTTTTGTTCACTGCTGTCTCCCCATATCTAGAATACTACCTGGCACATGGTAGGCATTCAATAAGTACTGGTCAAATGAATAAATAGATCTATGTTCAATATCTTTGTTTTGATAAAAAAGAATTCACCTTTAAGATCAAAGGACAGGGCTCTTCAATTAAAAGTCTCACATTTCTGGCCACACCACTGCCCATCCCTCCCCAGTCTGCTTCCCTGAGGAACATAGCCGCTAATGATCCATCAACGTACAAAAGAAGTCCTGGGGGCTTCCCTGGTGGCGCAGTGGTTGAGAGTCCGCCTGCCGATGCAGGGGACACGGGTTCGTGCCCCGGTCCGGGAAGATCCCACATGCCGCGGAGCGACTGGGCCTGTGAGCCATGGCCGCTGAGCCTGCGCATCCGGAGCCTGTGCTCCGCAACGAGAGAGGCCACAACAGTGAGAGGCCCGCGTACCGCAAAAAAAAAAAAAGAAGTCCTGGGCTTTCTATTCAAGCTTAGCCATTCTTACGAAAGAAGTTAGGCATGTCTTAGGTTTATGTACTGCCAAAATAAGTGAGAAGTTTAAAGTGGAGAATTTATGCCTTGGCTAGGATTATACTTTTTAAAAGATAGCAAACCCTCCAATTCACTCGTGAAGACTCCAGCTCTCAAGAGGAAAAGCAACAACAGGAAAAGAGGAACACATCACACTGAAAGCGTTTAGTCTCCTCCTGTGCTTTATGTTTAAATCAGAGTGACACTCCAGATGTTGATTTCAATAAAATACATACATGTAAATTATTGTCATCTTTTCTTATGAGGCACATGTGATTTATGGATGGCTGTAATGGTGATTAGAGACCATAACAGATGGTAAACAATTAATTTAAAATGCTGTGTCCATCAAACTAACTTTTATTATCATATAATTCTTCATCAAGAATGTTGATTTGTTTAAATTGAATTTCACTATGATGGTATTCATTAGCATGCAAACAAGTTTTTGAAATTTTTATCCAATCAATACGCTTACTCAGCCGGCTCATTATACTTTAGGAAAGTTGAAGTCTGGATTCATTACATCCATTCATACATTATGGAACCTTAAAATGGGAAGGATCACACTGGATCTCTGTAGTTAACACTGGAAATGAAAATAACATATTTTTCTGTGTCTTTTCATGCATTATAACTTTACTAATCTAATTTGGACTTACGAAGCTAATTAAATTATTGCCTTGGTCTATAGGCCTGAAAGCAATTATTATTCCTTCAAGTATTTTTATGAAAATTAAAAAGACAAAGTCTAATATTGCCTAAACACCTTCTCCCTTGGTGCTAGGAAATCAGTGAACTGGTATGTCATTCTATTAAGCAGCCTAATATTTCAGAAGAGGAAAAGTAAGAATGAAGGGAAAAGCATATTAATTATTGCATGGAATTTTTATAAGTAGAAGAATATAGAAAGCAAAATCTTATTTTTACTGATTATCTAGAAGTTTTTTGATTATTGGTGTAGTTAAGATAGTATGCTATGATGGTTCAGGGCATCAAGGGTTGTGACAAGCCTGAGTTGGTGTTTCAGCTCTGTCACATGGGTGACAGTAGGCATCCAAACATCTCAAAGTCTCAGTTTCTTCATCTGTCAAATGGGTGGTAACAGTACTCATAACTCAAAGAGTTGTTATGAGAATTAAAGGAAACGGTGCCTGGAACACTGTAGGACCCTGATAAATGTTGATTTGTTGTGAACATCTATGTTGACTAACATTTCTCTCTTCTCCCTTCCTTTTTGGGCATTGATTCCTCCTCCATCTAACATGATGCTTATAAAGGGGGTCTGCCAATCCCAGAAGACCCTGAGCTCCATGTTACTCAAGCTGAGTGAGTTGTTGCTCTCTTTTGGAATGTGCTGGATCTAAAGAAGGGTTTTCCCTCCCTGGTATGTGGTTGTGAGGTATAAGGTCATAGGAAAGCAAAGAAAATGAAAACTTGTGGAGAGGGGCAGAAAGGAAGACATGGAGAAAGTCTCTGACTGCCATTTAGACTCCTGTGGCCAGCTGTGTCCTTGCCCTCACTGTAATTTGGTTATGGGCGCCAGTACATTCGCCCATGTGCCTACACTTATGGAAGCTGGCTGTCTGTCATTTACAATGAATGGGGTTCTAATTAATAAAGCAGTTATTAGGAAAACAAAAAATGCCCTGGGGGAAAACACCCATGAGTTTTACTACCTAATTACTTAGGTTAGGTTATGTGTAATTTGGCCTCATTTTATGAGATGCAAGGAAATAATTATTGCCATCTTTTTTATGTAACCTTACGTTATACTGAGAATCAATATAAAAGTAACTTCTAAAGTCTATGATAATTTCACCTTTTCACTCATTTAATGATCATGAAATTTTATTTGCACAAGTTTGCTAATACTGGCACAAAATGGACTGACATAGTAGACTGAAAAATGTCATTTATTACTTCTTTGTTGTATCATAAAATATATGAGATTTCACATAGGTGAAAAATACTACCTGGCTTTCTAAAATATTATGAAGCATTTAATAATTAAAAGAAAACAGTATATTCTGAGTTAAAATATTAACTACCACTAAATACACACACAGCTGTCAAAGACCAAAGAGGAAGAACACTAATCCATACATACTTTTTTATCTGAAATGTTTATTATTAGCCATTAATCACAGGTACAATCGTATACAACCATAAAAAGCTGTGTATGAATAAACAATACACATACACAACTATAGACACTACACACAACTATGAACACACTAAAGCGATAGCTGCTTTATTTTTCCTCTGTCATTTAAATGAAACAAAATAAATTAAGTAACTTCACCAGGCTGAAAAAGAAATAATGTTCAGACAGCCTGCAGTAAAATAATAGTTGTAGTAATAGTAATGCCTTGACTGGAATAAATTTTAAAGAAGACTCAAGAGGAAATTTATGAACAAAAAAAATGCAATCTTTTTTTGTCTTAAAATTAAAACCTGAGCAGAGGAAAATAGCTTTTCTATACCCACATATACAATCATTTGTATAATTTTCTAAACACTGTTAGAGGTGAAATGTCTTATTAAAGTGTTAAGTTAGTAATCGATACCATAGCCTCAACTCATAAAATGTGTGTGTGCATGCACATCTGCATACACACCTGCCTGCATCTGTGTGTGTAGTAGAGAGGGGGACGTAGACATAAGGCTCTAACTCCCCCGTGCAATTTTGACTTTTAACCTAAGCTGCAGGTAACGAACATGTGAGAAGGCACATGTATTCCCTGACTACCTCAAGAGGTGTTCGGGCTGTCTTGCACATCTACTTTCACTACGCAGCTGTGTGGTTTTCAAAGGAATTCAAATCTGGGACTGAGAACAGCAGGGAGGTTGGGTGAACAAGGAAGAAGCCAAGAAACATTTGTGCAGGGTTAAGAGGCTCTAGACACTGAAAGTCAAGAAGGAGCTAGGAGGTCAGTGGCCAGTGAGCAGAGAGAAAGAGAGAGGAGATAAAAATGAAGGGATGAGTTGAAAGCCAGCCAAAAAACCAGGGGTTAAGGAGAGTCACCACCATAGAAGCTTAGTGCTCTGTCCCTTGATCTACCCTGCATTAGCTGATAACCTTGGTCGGCACCACAATATTTTCTTAGCCTTTGTATTTTTATTTAAATTTTTTTTAAAAAGGCACACTGTATGATCTGCTCAACTCATTGAGATAGTTAGGAGAATACAAAAGTGGTTTGAGAAGTACAAATACAAAGAACAATGTGAATAATGATGAGACATTTGTTGTTCCACTATTCTACTTTTTAACAGATATAAACCACGCGGTTAAAATCAAATGAGAAACAATTCAACTTCACTAAGAGGAAAATTTTTTTTTTTTGCGGTACGCGGGCCTCTCACTGTTGTGGCCTCTCCCATTGCGGAGCACAGGCTCCGGACGCGCAGGCTCAGCAGCCATGGCTCACGGGCCCAGCCGCTCCGCGGCATGTGGGATCTTCCCAGACCGGGGCACGAACCCGCGTCCCCTGCATTGGCAGGCGGACTCTCAACCACTGCGCCACCAGGGAAGCCCAAGAGGAAATATTATACACTGACATGACACAATTGAAATCCAATTAAGTAGTTCCATATCACTCAAGATAAGGGAACTACTGACAAAGTTGTGAACTTTGTAAAATTTCTGTAATGATTCAGGTAATTTTAGTCCGATTAAAAATTATACTGACTTAATAACCATTTATAAGCAGAGTGAGTAATTCTGGGTAGCTGAGTGGTCCATACAGCTACATTTATTCATTTAACCTGATTTTTTTTTTTTATGGTTGCCATTTTGGAAGGGAATTCACTAAAATATAGTATAAACTCCTACGCCTTCTCTTAACTGAATTATATTGTCTTCAAAAATAAACAAACTACAATTCATAGCTTCAGCTTTTCTTTTATTGTAAAAGGCCCCAAAGACTATTCTGCTTTATTTTAGAATCTCCAAGTATCCTTTTTATAATTTTCTTTCTCCTCATTGCTGTCAGACTTCTTGAAGTCATTTCTCACTGTCATCCTTTTCCCCTGTCCTGTCATTGCCATCTTGCTACATACCCATAATTCACTGGAAAACAAGTTAAACTACTTACAACAGTATCTAAAGTAAGAGTTAATACCTCGGAGAGGGTGGTTTTTCTAAGAGCTAATAAGATCTTCACTATATTTTCTACATAATATCTATCTTGGCTGCTCAGATAATTGTTCACATTCTTTCAGATTCTCAGTAACTGAGAAAGGTCAGTAAGCAAGGGCAGGGCTGAGCTTCAGATACAGACATTAATAATATAGTCAGAGAGATGACAGGGTACCAGGGAGGCAAGCAGGAGAGCTGGGAGAGGAATCGGTCCAGGAAGAAACAAAGCCTGCAGTGAGTGGGACAGAATGAGCAGGGGCTGGGCAGGCAAAGGAGGAAGGAGTTGGAGATCAGGTAGGAGGGACCTATGGGCAGAAAAAAACCAGAAAAGACAACAGAATAAAGTTAAGAAGACCATTACCTGCAGAACATCACGAGAAGCTGGTGGGTGTCAAACGGACATTAGTTTGGAGCAGAGAGAAGCATGAGATGCTGCCGCACTGGAAAACTGAGGCCAAAGCACTGTGCAGCCTTGTATGACAGGTAAAGGAGCTCAGATCCCATTCCAGTGACTACCAGTGGTTTTCAGATGCCAGTTTTGTGTTTTAGATGTATCACTGTAGCATCTATTTATGTTGATGCAGGGATACCAATTAAGAAAGTACTGCGAAGCAACCTAAATACCCATCGACAGATGAATGGATAAAGAAGATGTGGCACATATATGCAATGGAATATTACTCAGCCATAACAAGGAATGAAATTGGGTCATTTGTAGAGACGTGGATGGATCTAGAGACTGTCATACAGAGTGAAGTAAGTCAGAAAGAGAAAAACAAATATCGTATATTAACGCATATATGTGGAACCTAAAAAGATGGTACAGATGAACCGGTTTGCAGGGCAGAAATAGAGACACAAATGTAGAGAACAAACGTATGGACACCAAGGGGGGAAAGTCGGGGGGATGAATTGGGAGATTGGGATTGACATGTATACATTACTATGTATAAAATGGATAACTAATAACCTGCTGTATAAAAAAATAAAATAAAATTCAATTTAAAAAGATGTACACACACACACACACACACACACACACACACACACACACAAAAGTACTGAGGGAATTCCCTGACGGTCCAGTGGTTAGGACTCCACACTTTCACTGCCAAGGGCGTGAGTTCAATCATTAGTCAGGGAAGTAAGACCCCACAAGTCACACGGAGTGGCCAAAAAAAAAAAAGAAAGTACTGAAAAGTCCTAGCAAAAGATGGTAAGGGGCTGAAATAGGGCAGTTAATATTAGTAATGATTTTTAAATGTTTAAAATATACATACTTGAAAGTTGCTAGGAGAGTAGATCTTAAAAGTTCTCATCACAAGGGAAAAGAATTGTAATTATGTGAGGTGATAGATGTTAACTAGACTTACTGTGGTGATCATTTCACAATATATACAAGTATCAAATTATTATGTTGTACACCTTAAACTTGTACAATGTTATGTCAATTATATCTCAATAAAACTGGGGGGAAAAAAGAAAATATCTAGCAGAGCATACCTGATAAAATTCTTTGTCAGCAACTGATCACTTGGTTGAAATAATTAGTTTGCTTGTTTTCAACAGCATTTATCAATTAAAAGATGCCTGAGAGCAACTCATCCTGTGCTATGCAGTAATAAAATAAAACTCCATAAGCTATCATAAAATGCATATATACACATATGACACTATAAGATAATTGATAACAGAAAAAAAAAGGAGCCAGGAGAAAAGGCTTTGGGAGAGAAAAATCATGGCAAGAAGTATTTTCTGGAACAGTTACTTAAAAACAAAGATGGATTCACCTTGGTGTGTCCTTTGGCACATTACGCATAGCATACTCAATAAATGCTTATTAAATAGAACCAAAAAATCATTATACAATTTCTCCCTGCTCTAGTCCCTCCAACACTGAGTACTTTGAGTAGCATCACACAAGATAACTAATGTTCAAACACTATTACTGATAGCAGTTGTTCGTAAGTCATGGTAAACAACAAAGTATAAAAGCTATTACAGATAATTTTCTTTTATTTACTTTTAACAACAGCTAAAGTCAGCCAACATTACACAAAATAATATCAGGAAAGGAGAAAGTGTGAAAATGGCTGATTGTAAAAAAAACAAACAAACAAAAAACACTCCAAAACAAAAAAATCATAAAGTTAAACTGACGTGACTTTTTTTCTTGCCTCACAAATATAGTATGTGAAAATAGGTCTTAAAAATGTCCTGATGTAACAGCAAAATAAGGACTCAAAAGCCATATGTTTTTACCCCTTAAACTGACTAACCACTAAGGAAGAAAATTTATAGCAAAGTGAAACTCTAGTGATATAACACTTTTTTACTGCTATGAAATAGCTTACGTTTCCTCTATTCTCTGAAAAGCAAGGACATGAGACAAGCAGATTTAAAGTAGACTTTAAATTGGATAAGGCGAGACAAGTGAACTTATTTTTCTTCCAAGCTTAAAAGAAAAAAAACCCAGTGAAATAGCGCCTTTTTCTTGCTGTATTTAAGTCGAAATGCTCTGTCCAACTTTCCAGGGCCTTGTAATCTGCACCAGACAGCGCGTACAAGCCCCTCACTCCTACCCCCTGTCCAGGCACAGCCCCTGCCCCCAGCTCTGCTGACTTCCCCTGACACACAGCCGTTCTGCCCCTCTCTCTGGGCTGCTGCTTCCAGTGATCCTGTCCCAGCTAATGACCTCCTACCCACACCCGAGTGTGCCCAGCGTACAAGTCATTCAACAACTTACTATGTAGCTGTGTGCATGTTGTGTGCATACGTATGTCCGTGTGTGTATATAATACATGTATAATTCAGGAGGCATAAGTCTCCAAAGATAGAAGTAACAATCATGAGTGATTTGCAGACTGAGAGGGGCGGAGACTCAACAATGACTTAGGTCCCCGGAAGGCTGACTAGAAAAACAGTGATACTGCCAGCAGAAAATAAAAACCAATGCTGGAAGAGATGATAAGTATGCTGTGTCTCTGTATACACACACACACACACACAAAGGGTCAAGAAAATCATGATCCTGATGGGAAATTTACTCCGATTGAAGTAGAGCTTCCCTGAGAAAGGTTGAGGAGGAAAATGGCTACTTTCCAAATGTCTGATCCACTTCCAGCTACAGTCAAAGCATTTTCCAACCGTACTTCCCTTACAAGTAATAAATGCTCATGAATTACACTGCTGGACATAGCATGAGGCAGTCTTTCAGGTCTGGTTTTACTATGGAAAGTGAATGATGAGAAAATATTTTGAATGGCATGTTTATTTTTTAAAATGCATCAGAATGCTTTTATGCCATAAGTGAAAAATCAAAATAAAGATATATGTTGGCCCCCAAATTCATCTCTTAAATCTACCATGTGATTTATTGCTATCTGCTAGTAAGGTAGATACTGTTTCAGCTTTAAGCCAAAGTACATAAATATTATAGGTTGTTATGTTTAAATTAAAGAAATTCTGTTGTCTGCTTGTAAAAGAAAGGGGCTTTGGTGTCTTATTTAAAAAAGTAATCTTGAAAAAGAGAAGTTAAATAATCTTACCTTCTAGATATTTAAATAATTTATGTTTACTCTTGTATTTTAAATATCATTCTTCTACTTACAATTATTTATCATGTAGTTTAAATATAAGAAATATAAATTTTTATTTCTTAAAGAAATTATTTTTAGTTACACAATGCTTTTTAACAAAGTATTTTTCTGCAGGTAATTCCCCTTTAAAGTAATGATACTGAAGTATACAGCCATTTTATTTTTTAATTTAAGAATCTAAATATTTGTTCAAAATGACATATTTGACTAAAGTAATACTTAGAAGAAAAATTTTAATACTAGATCCTGAAATTCTGTAAGACATTTTAAAATATCAGGTCCTGATATGCTGTAAGAAAATTCTCTTGTGGATTCTGGTGTTTTGTTCTCCTCACATGTGTTTTTATGATGTAGAAAGAAATCAGTCTCACCTGTTTTTGATTGTAGGTTTCTTCTTGGTTCTTCAGGGGCCTCAATCGGTTGATCAGCCAGGAAAACTCGAGCTTGGTCTATAGCGTTCAGGACAGAATACTCTTTCTCCTTTAACTCACGTCTCAGTGCCTTTGCAAAGAGAAGCAAAAGTTGAATTTGTAACCTAATGTGTTCAAGTCATGGAACATCTTCAGTTAGACCACTTCTGATCACATTTGTCAAGGGAATGTCTCATCACCAGCATGTTAGCGAGGTTAGCAGTAAAAATGTAAATTTTACACGTATGAATGATGAAACATGAATAAAAGCAAAAAGATGATTCCTGTAGAACTTATACGGAAAAAAAACATCAGAACCTCCAAAATTTACAATATTCACCTAAGGGAAATTGCTACAGTATATTTGATCTTACACAAAATGTACTTTTAGGGTTATCACTACCGTCAGACTGCTAAATCTAAGATACTTTTTTCTTATAAGACTGACCAAAAAAATTACATCCAGTGGTAGAGCTAGAGGCGATTTCACAAGTAGTAATGAGATCCTCAGAAGTGTTTTACATTCTTTGGAATATATTAAGAAAAAAATTAAGAGATAGAAACAAATTAAAGTACATGAAATCAAAACTAAACCAAAGAGAACACTTAAAAGACAGTCTCCAATTATCTTAAAATATATTCCATCTCTCATGCTGAGGCAATTACAGTTTTCCCCTTGTGACTTTTTCATGCAAATCTATAAGTCTCAGAATAGTTTGTCTTTAGTACTTCTGTGGTTTTAAGTAGGGTCAAACTTTCACCTCTGCTCCTATAAAATGTTTGGTGATTAAGACCTAATTGACTAGGGTTTAAAAACAACAAAACTCGTCTAGTGACTACTGCAAGGTAAGAGTAAATGAAGACTTTCTCATGTGCTATTTTAATACTGTAGCTAAATCAAAATTGCTCTTAATATTGTTACCTCTTAAATTATGTACATAAACACCTACTGGCTCTAATATTTTGCTTTTAATACAGTTCCTCGGCAATGCATTATGAAAACTCAACTTTTCATTTTCTAAAATATTACACTCTGATAGTATTTTAGAATCAACAAAGTCCTTCTGAACATAAGTACTTTTTTAACAGTATTTGATATATGTTGGGATGACGGGGTATTTGGAGGCTATATCTCATCTTCCACAGTAAATAAAAAGCAAAAATGTTTAATTTCTAGAAATATCAGAATAATCTTACATAAAAAAACTGAAACTGAACAACAGAAAAACACTGGTAATGAAGTTGAAAGAGACCATCACAGGTGGGGAGGGATGAGAAGAGCAGGCAAGGAGTAGAGAGAAATGGCATGACAGTGACTGTGTCCTGCGCACCTGAGACTTAACAAATACTGGGTGCTGGAAAGTCACTGAAGAGCTGGACAAGACGGTGGTGATGGGGGCTGTCAGACATATATTTTTGTTTGTTTATAGTATCATTGGCAGGTCTCTGATAGTCATTAAAAAACAAGTCTGGGGACTTCCCCAGCGGTCCACTGATTGGAACTCAGAGTGTCCACTGCAGGGGTCACGGGTTCGAACCCTGGTCAGGGAACTAAGATCCTGCATGCCACGTGGCATGGCCACAAAAAAAGTCTGAGTCTGAGAGAAAGCCCCACAGGTCTGGAGAACCTGTTTTCCTTCCTGACCACACTGAACCCCAGCGCTTCATAAAACAATCCTCTCTGCACAGCGTGTTGGCGGGGGAATGTCTCCTAAACTCCTTGGAGACGCTGAGGTAGGGAAGTAGAGGAGGCAAGTGTGGGCAGGTGGGAACTACGCAGAGGAAGTAAAAATATGGGGCTCGAGCTCTAATGCCAACTCACCACCCAAATATCCCAGAGGACAGCATGCATTTAATATCTGTTCATACTCTACTTTGCAAATTTAATTTTGTTATTCAATTTGTTCTATTTAAATTATATTTAATTGCATGTCAGAAATGGGTTTAACTTTCAACAGCACTACACATATAATCATTTCACTGTCCTTTACCTCTCAATTAGATATAAAAGAAAATCAGCATTTCCTAACCACCTGGTGAACATTAATGATAAGATAATTAGACTCCAACAGAGTTGTTTTGTACACAGAGCTACAAAGTGTCATTCAGATTTAGGTTCTAATATCACATGACTTATATCTGGGCGGTCTTAAATGAGTATAACATGATCTAATTGGAATTTTTTCTATTTTAGTGACTTTATATTTTCATTCAAGACAATTCTGTTCTCAGGCAATAACAAGTATTGGCAAGGATGTGAAGAAGTTGGAACCTTCATACACCGTTGTTGGAATGCTTAAAATGGTGCATCCACTTTGAAAAACAATTTGGAAATGCCTAAAAATGTTAAACATAGTTATCGTATTACCCAGCAATACCACTCTTAGGTATATACCTAAGAGAACTAAAAGCATATGTTCACATAAAAACTTGTACATGAATGTTCATAGCAATATTATTCATAACAGCCAAAATGTGGACACAACCCAAACACATCCATCAGCTGGTCAACGGGGACTTCCCGGGTGGTCCAGTGGTTAAGACTCCACACTTCCGTTGCTGGGGACATGGGTTCCATCCCTGATCAGGGAACTAAGATCCCGCATGTCACACGGTGCGGCCAAAAAAAAAAAAAGTCACCATCAACTGGTGAATGGATAAACAAAATGTTGTATATCCACACAATGGGATCTTACTCAGCAACAAAAATGAATGAAATAGTGATACATGTTACAACATGGTTGAATCTTGAAAACATTATGCTAAGTGAAAGAAGCCACACACAAAAACCCACTACTATGAAATGTCCAAATAGGTGAGTGTCTAGAGACAGAAAGTAGATTGGTGACTGCTCAGGGATGGGAGGCTGAGGGAAGAATGGGTACGTGCTCATGGGTCAGGCTCCTCTGGGGGGTCATGAAAATGTTCCAAAACTATCATAGATAGTGATGATGGTGGTACAACTCTGAATATACTAAAAGTCACTGGACTGATCATTTTAATAGGGTGAATTTCATGTTATGTGAATAATATCTCAATAAAGTTATTAAAATAAAATAATTCTGCTCTTTTTCCCAAAAATGTCCTCTAGGCACTCTGTTTATTTACTAACCTCTATCCCCCCTCACCTGCAAGGTAAAAGCTCATCTTGTATGTTTAGTATGTTCCCACCTCAGTGTTCCCAGAGCACATCCTATTTCTTTAACACAGCTCATCCTAATATATTTTGAGACCATGCCTCTGTCCCCTCCATTATACTGTCAGTTCTTCCAGGGGAGGCTCACCTCTTAATCATTCAAAATTCTCAGTGCCTGTCTAGACATATACAGAAAGTACTCAATAAACGCTTGAGGAACAGTGAATAAAAGAAGACATGCTTTCAGAATTAAATACTATTTATGATTTTAAATTATAACCAAGCAAAATATACCAAAGTCCCCCAAATCTGATTATCCTAAAGTGGAATAATTATTGGATTCCAGTTAGCTCTGGATTATTTGAACTAGTTTGAAAATTATTGGTAAATAATTTTTGATGCAAAGTTAATTTTCTCCTATCATCTAATTCAGCTAGTAAGTACTAAGTATTTCAGTTTGCTGTGGGTCATTATTTTATTAATAGCAAATATCCTTTTCTCTCCCTAAACAAGGAACTGATCTCACTGAAAGGGGTGATACTTCATCTTCCCTCATTTTTCCATATCCTAATTCATGAGGTAACTGCATAGGGCATAGTTTCAAAATGAATGCAGTCATTAGACTGAAGGTGGTAACTGTTATTACTATTGTGTCAAATCCATCTAAAACATATTGGCTTAAAACAATGGCAATTTATTTTCCATGATTCTGTGGCCTGGCAATTTGACCAGCTCTTCTGCCACTGCCATGGGGGATTACTCCTAAGGCTGTAATCATCTGTGACTTGAATGGGAATAGAAGTCCAAGATGGTCTCACTCACATGTCTGGAAATTACTGCTGGCTATTAGCTAGAGCACCTCGGTTTCCCTCTATATGGTCTCAAATTGTCCAATAGGCTGGACTGGGCTTCTTCAACATGATGATTGGTGTTCTCAGAGGGCAGAGTGAAAACTGCAAGATCTTTTAAGGCATTAGCTCTACAACAGCTCTGTCCAAAAAAAACTTTCTAACGATGGAAATGTTCTACAGCTATGCAGGTCAATATGGCAACACTAGTTGTGTGTGGCTGTTTGGTATGTACCTGAAATATGACTGGTACAACTAAGGAACTGAATTTTAAATTTTATCTAATTGTAACTGATTAAGTAGAAATGGTCACATGTGGCAAGGGTTCCCGTATTAGACAGCACAGCTCTAGAATCTGCACATCACTTCCATCACATTCCATCATTTGAAGCAAGTCATAAGGCCAGCACAGATTCAAGAGAATGGAAAAATATAGTTCATCTCTTGATGAAGGGAACCACAATGTCCCTTTGCATTGAGTTTTGGGCACAGAGAGCAAGTTTCATTATTTTAGCAATCGGCCACACAGGATACGTGGGAAAGGGAGGGTTGGGTGGGTAATATTGCCCCATGGACTTAGTAATATTTTAGGTAAGTTCTCATGAAGACATCTCAAAACAGTGATCTTTGAAGAAAGATCTGAAGGAAGTGAGGGAGCCAGCCATAAGAGGGAGGTTGGCAAAAGAGCAATCCAGGCAAAGGGAGCTATAATTGCAAAGGTTCTGACGGAAGTGTTTGCCAGGCTTAGCAGGCTGGCACTGTCGAGCTGAATGAGTGGATGATAAGGGTAACCACTTCTGTAAAAATATTTTATATCATGGAAGTCAGAGGGGAAAAAGCGCTTTATGGTTGTTAGGAGAGGTACCTGGTAACCACATACTTCTTCATACAGCAGATATCTGGCTATCTTGCTGACTCAAGCTTGGCCATCAACCTAAAAGTTCTCCGTGTGGCAACCTGTCACAAAGCTTATGCACTTTCTATTCTACTACATAGGTGGAAAGATCCTAATGCCCCTCCCAGACAAACACACATAAATGTGTTTGGGCCGAAAAGACCCATGATCAGCTGTAACAAGAAACAGATACAGAATAATTTCAAAAAATAAAATTGAAAATTGTACTTTAAAACTTGCGTGCTCTAAGGTGTTTAATATAAAGGGACAGAGACTCAGCTACCTCAAGAGTCAAGAATAATAAATGGAGGGAACAATGACTGTCCCATGGCCATAATATTCGACTTCCCTGCCATCCCAAGGTGGCATGAGAGTGTATAATATAATTTTCCAACAAACGTTTCCACCAAAATGAGAATTTCAAAACTCATATTAAATCCATACAGTCTATAAAGAAATACGCCAGGCACAAAAGAAGACAGCAATTAATAAGCCTATGATTCGAACTCTTAAGGAACTTCTAAAGAGAGAGAATAGTGCTAGTGAGAACGTGGTGCCACCCGTCTTTGAGAGCCGTATAAATAGGGCACTGAGGAAACACACGGAGGAGGGACGGAGGTGGAGGGGACAGCAAGCAACCCTCTCAAAAATGTGTAAAGTGTGTTTTGAAAAAGAACTTGGAATCAGATTAAAGGTAATTAGGGGAAGAGCAATTCAAGAAAACAGAATAACAGGTAAGGTAATTTAGTCCCTCATTGTTTTCCCTATTAGGTAGCTTCTGCATGCTCTTTTTTTTTTTTTTTTTTGGCTGTACGTGGGCCTCTCACTGTTGTGGCCTCTCCCGTTGCGGAGCACAGGCTCCGGACGCACAGGCTCAGCGGCCATGGCTCACGGGCCCAGCCGCTCCGCGGCATGTGGGATCCTCCCGGACCGGGGCACGAACCCATGTCCCCCGCATCGGCAGGTGGACTCTGAACCACTGCGCCACCAGGGAAGCCCTGCATGCTCATTTAAATGAAATGAAGCCCCGGAATGTCAGACTGATGAAGACCTGATGTGCATATCAGAATTTAACTAGTAAAATCACAGAGTTCTCATTCTCAATCGTTTCTAGGAACCCAACAAGCCCTTCAGCAGAGCCCGCCTTCCCTCCACTTCTCTTCAGTGGCTCCTGATTTCCCATGAGTGCCAGGCAGCAGAGTAAATTGCTTCTTAGTCAACTTCAAATGCCTAAAGGGAGATTCTCAGTGATCCTCCTGAACAGTCGGGGAACATTTCTCCCCACCCGCTATTAGTTCATGGGAAGGCAGGGGATTAAGGGATGAGGCGGTATAAAGAAGTGACCGGCATGGCTTAAGTAAGAAAGTCTTACAAGTCAGTCAGCTCCCCTTCATTTGCATCATGAACGTGACGTCGCTCACTGTGACGGCTGAATTGCTGGTCGCTCACTGTGACGGCTGAATTGCTGCCAAGGAGACAGCAGGACGACTGGCTGCTCCTCGCAGCACTGACATGGAGACGCACAGGATCCTGCAAGCCCCTTAGTATGAACACAGGGTCTGAGAGAACCTGGAGGGAGCGGGGGAATCCCTGCCGTCCCCTCTGTCCTCAGCTGGCAACCTGTCACACTGGACTGAGATAGGGGGAGAAGAACGACCAACACGTGGGTGTCATCCCCTCTTCTTTAAATCACAACTGTCCCCTCTCCTCTCTTTAATCTAAAGCCATTATCCGCATTGTCTGTACCTCAAGTGGCAAAGGTCAGTGGGATGCACTTTTCTTTAAACTTTCTAGATCATATTAAAATTATATGATCTTTTTGTTAAATTAGATCTTTTTGCTCTTCTGCTAAAAACCCTCCAATGGCTTCCTGCTGCACTTAGAAAAAATTCTCAACTTCCTACCAAGATCCAGAGCTTCCCTACTCTCTGAACCTCAACTACTAATACACCCTAATTTCCAGTCTCAAAGTCTTTATTTCTTTTCCTAGAATATGTCAAGCTTTTCCTGCCTCGTGGCCTTTGCAATCCAGAAAGCTTTTGCTTCACATCTCCAAAGACTGGCTCCTTCTCATTATTTAGTCTCCGCATTCGGTATGTCTGTTGGGTGAATGAATAAAGAAATGAGTAAACTGACATGAAAGAAAATGTGGGATTCAAGGAAGGGAAACTCCTGGGAAATGGGAGTAGCGCATACAAAGGTGGTCTGCAGAAATAAAAAGCAGAGCAGTGGGGGAGGAAAGTAGTCATCTCCTTAGAGCTCTTCACAGAAAAAGTTATTTCTCAAGACATAATATCTGTGGGCTTTCTTAGCAGTCTCACTGATCCTCACTGGTCAAAGTCAAAGAGATCCACAAGGGTCACCCTTCCTGACCCTTTAGGGACCCAGCTCTAATACCAAACTCACCATCAGTATAAGCACCATCTGCCCAGCAGAGCCAGCCCACTTTCTTCTTTGCCACTACAGTGCTTGGCATCCATCACCATGCATTTCTGTCCTGACTTCTTTGCAGACCTGACTTCTACACCAGAATGTTCTGAAGGTTCATCTATGTCCCAGAGGACAGAGTAGAAACTCAATGAATTTGTGCATGAAAGAAGCAGGAGGCATTTTTAATAAGTGTTTTGTGGTGTAGTAAAACCAGATAGAGATTTGCAGCCAACAGCCTTGTGTCAACAGTCCAGTGCACACCATCTAGGCACACCTTTACCCACCACGAGCCCTTGAATTTGTCCCGTAACTTCTCTGCAGGTTAATAACAAAATCATTCTACTAACTTCACAGGTGAGATACTGAATGCAAACATACCTTGAAACTATTCAGTGCTGTAGAATAACTAGTTACTACAAAAATGATGCTAATCAAAAGTCTTACCATCAGTCTCAGCTCTTCTCCGAGACCGAGTTTCTTTCCTCGGACTTTATTCACTGTTATTTGTGGGGGAAAGTTCTAGCTGTTTTATCTACAGCTTTGGATGAACAAAACCAGTACCCAAACCTCCATTAGCAGGAACAATTGAATTTAACTTTTCTAAGGGGTAAATTATTTAATTATGAGCAAAGCAGAATTATGCGGTCCTCCAAGATTAAGTCAAAATGTTTGGTAAGCATAAAACTGTGTTGTAAGACTATTAAGTCACTTCAGATTCTTAGAAGGCAAACAAATAAATGTAGTGTCTTTTCGTGAACCACTTTGTTCCAGAATAAAACGTCAATGTAAACCTCTGTGGTGGCAAAAATGGTTAGCCAGATTACATCACTCACAGTAATTTGGTATAAATATCAAATTTCTTCAACTGATCAGTCCAACAAACAGTGGACTTTTTTCCAATCCTTCTAGGCACAACTAAATCAAACACAGCCACCCGTTTTCCCTCTTTCTTCTTTTTGGGAGAGAACTTAAACTGGGCATCCTAAAACTGTTTTCTAAACTCCCATGCTGACATGGAATACTGACATTTTAATGCTAACAATACAAGGTCCACAGGAAAAAGGGACAAAAATGAGAAATCGTAAGCAAGGTTACAGTGAAACTTTACTTTCATGCGTTGGTGGAAGCAGAAAACTGGTTCAATCATTTGGGAAAGTAAGTTGGCAATATACCAAGAGTCATTACTATGTTCATATTGTATGAAACAAGAATTTCGCCTTTGGGATTATGTCCTAAGAAAGTGATCCAAAAAGAGCTACAAACACAAAAGTTTTCATTATAACATTACTTATGATTAAAAAAATGAAAGCAACTTAAACATCTAACACCTGGAAAATATTTAGGTTCACTACAATACAGTTACACTAGGGATCATTAAATAACCTTGAAAAATTATTGTGAAAATGACTGCATAGCAACATGAAGAAATAGATATGACATGTATCTAAGTGGAAAAGACAGGAAAAAAACTATGTACCCTATTAAAACTGTGTGAAAGGTGAATATGCAAAAAGAAAATAACCCAAAATGAAAATGGATGTTTTAGAGTGGTAAAATTATGGCTAATATTTTGCTCTTTTATAAAATCTGTAATAAATTATGTTCACAATTAAAAATTATGCTTTTAAGAAAAGAATGCCAAATGGAATCAAGTTCATTTATAATTGAACAAGTTACTACTTTTAAAGAACAGCATTATTAAGAATTACAAATGTGTTTTAGAAGCATACTTTTTATAACAATCATAAAACTTTTGCATTATGTTTTACTTCAATGACCTCTCTGAAGTTAGATTTATTTATAAATGTAATACATGACAACGTAGTTACTAGATGAGAGACTCCATATGTTTAAGTCACTCCCCATGTTTGTTAGGGATCTTAACTCATCTAGCTTTTAAGGTGTCAAATTTAGACACAAGAGGGAATCTCAAACACTGGGAGAATCTGGTGATACTCAGCACAAGAGGGTAAAATAATAAGCTATATTTTAAAACCTACCTCAACAATAAAAAATATGCCAATTCTTTTCCCCCATAAAAAAATCCTTCCAAATCTAGTTTTGAATAATTTAGGCAGTATTAAGACAGGAAAAAGGTAACCTCTTGGGTAACCTCTTACCTGACTACAATATTAAGGCATAAAGTATAATGGTGTTGATAAATTTTCTTACAACTTCAAGTACGTTATTTCTAGCTCTTGGGGAAAGATTGTTGCTTACATTTCTGCCAGCTATTATCTTTATTAAAGATTCAGCTATTTAAAAGTAGAAATATTTTCAAAATGTAATATGTTTTCGTACAAATAAAAAAGGATTATAGAGAGACAAAGAGGAAAAAGGAACATTCATACAAAAGGACCTGTTGTCTCTGGGTGTATTTCATTCACTCAATGTTCAACAAATATTAACTGAGCATCCAGAATGCCAGAAGTAGACAAAGATACGATAGAAAACAATTAGCTTAGATGATGATAAATGCTATGGAAGAAAGAGAACAGCAGAAGAAAATAAGAGAGCTTAGGAGTACTGGGCTGGGAATTACAATTCAAGTAGAGAAGTCTAGGTAGGCTTCACTAGGAAGGTATCACAGAGCAAACATTTGAAAGCAATGGATAGTTACCCATGTGGATACCAGGGAAAGAGCATTCCAGGCATAGAAGACAGCACGGTACTGTGACTGAAGGCACAGTGTGGCTGAAACCAGCATGTAAGAGAGAAAATAGTAAGAATAAGATGAGCAAGGTGTCAGTGGGAGGTAGGTCAGATGATGTAGGTTTTGCAGACCCTTGTGAGAACTGTAACCTTTATTCTGAATTACACAGGAAGTCAGTACAGGCTTCTGATTTATCTGAATAGGAACACTCTGGCTGTTGTGCCGAGAATAATAGAGATGTAACTGTAGCTCTGAACATCTGGTAAGAGGTAGACAGATTCAAATTCTATGTTCTGAATGTAGAACCAACAAGATATCCTAACAGACTGAATACGCAAGAAAGACAAGAGTGAAGGTGATTATCTTTTACCCAGCAATCAGAATAGGATTCTATCAGTTGAAATGAGAGAGACTGGGGAGAATAAGTTTTGAGGGGCAGGTTCAGGAATTTAGTTCAGACATATACTAAGCTGGAGATTCCCAGGTGGAGATCGTATGTAAACATATAAATTTGGGAGTGATTGATATTTAGATGACATGTAAAACTCATCAGGAGGTCAGATGAGTTCAGGAAGGAATAAGTACAATATAGAGAATTTGGCATGGCCTGACCCCTGAGGCATCCCAATTTCAGGAGGCTGAGGAAAGAAGGAGGAACTAACAAAGGACACCGAGAAGGAGCTACCAGTGAGGTGAGAAGAAAATTGGGATGGAGCAGTATCCCAGAAGTCAGGCAAAAAGACAGAGCAGAAGTACACTTAGTGAGTCAACAGGAAAGGGAGGACAAATAATGGTCACAACTCAGCCAACATCAACAAACAGAGACATGACAAGTTACAATGAGGGACATATAACTCAGAGTGGGGACTCAGGACAGCTTACTTACTTGAGGAGAAAAGAGATGTTTGCAGTAAGTTTTAAGAGGCTTTTGCTATTGTAAAAGTGTTGCTTTATGTATGTCAAAACATATATTAATGTTTTTCTTTTTGATGCAAGCAGCTCTGGCTATATAATTTGCAGAACGCTGTGCAAAGTGAAATTGCAGGGCCCCTTGTCCAAATATTACTAAGAATTTCAAGATGGCGGCAGTAGAGCATTAAATCAAGTGCAGGGCCCTTCAAAGAACAGAACCTTGTGCGATCGTGACTGCATGGGACGCACACCCATTATGCAAGGCATCTGAACTGTAACAAATAGGTATTGCTGGTACGGCAGGATTTCTTAGCTTCTGGTTTCAAAAAGGCACTTATCTGATTATTGGAGAATGCAAGCAGAAAAAAAAATGATACAAACATGTATCATAAAAAATGATACATGTCAGAATGTAATTTACTTTTTTTCCCAACTTGCCTGTAAGGCTAAATCAGCATATACAGATCTGAAGTCATTACAGTATGACAGCAAAAAAGGGCAGCAGAGTCGTTAAATTTGATAGCACTAATAAAGCTACATGTAAAAAGGGAAAGAAAACAGGCTTACTTTTCATTGGTATGCAGACAAAATTTTTTAAATCTCCATAGTGTTTTAAAAGTTTTGGTTAATGCCCCTGAATGAACATTTAATATATAAATTCATTTTGGTTCCACCCCATTGACATAAAAAATGATGCCTGAATCAGAATACTAAGTATGAATGCTAAAACTAAGATAGGAATCCTCTAGCTTTTCACAGTAATAAAATGGTATTCTTCCCTACACTTTAAAAAATATGTGCACACATAAATGTATTCCTTCATCTAGCAAATATATTCAGTGTTTACTATCATCAGGCACTGTATTAGCTCCTGAACTTGTATTTTCTTTCTCTTTCAGCCTTGTTCTACATATAAACAAAGAGGGAGGGAAGAAACATCTCTTGCTCTACTGCATACTCCAAGTCACGCCATGGCTAATTTGGAGTATTTTCCCTCCAGGAGTTTTTTTTTTTTTTTTTTTTTTTTTTTTGCGGTACGCGGGCCTCTCACTGCTGTGGCCTCTCTTGTTGCGGAGCACAGGCTCCGGACGCGAAGGCTCAGCGGCCATGGCTCACGGGCCCAGCCGCTCCGCGGCATGTGGGATCCTCCCGGACCGGGGCACGAACCCGTGTTCCCTGCATCGGCAGGCGGGCTCTCAACCACTGCGCCACCAGGGAAGCCCCCTCCAGGAGTTTTGATAACACTCTTTAGTCAATTCTTATTCCAAGGTCTCTTCCCAGCTAGAAGGCTACATTCTTGCACTATGGAGCTTTTCTAACCTTCCCAAGTACAAACAATCATGATTTATCTGTGTCTCCCTGGCTGTGTGTTCATACTCACATTACAGTGCTCTTGATATCTACTTTAGTCACTTGTTTTCAAGCCTGTCTCTGCCATTAGATGGTGAAATCTGTGACAACAAAAACAATCTTAGGAACTGATGTATGCTCAGCCCCTAGCAAAGTATGTAGCAAACATCAGGTGCAACTCAAAAGTTTCCTGAATGAATAAATAAACTGTTAGATAAATGAAACTGTCTCTGGGCTAAATATGTCCAGAGGCAGTCCATTAGCAAGGGGCTGTATTGCTTGGTTTTACAGACCTCTACTTGCCTACATCTGTTGTCTACTCTTTAATTTCACCACTAGGGACCGACAATTATTAGGATGCCTTGCCTCTCCCTCTAAACTCGGATATTCTATGACCCTTTGGGGTTAGGTTCCAGTTACCCACATCAGGCTTGGGAGACAAATGCAGTTAACTGAATGAGGTGTGGCAGGTAGGTGCAGGCTCACATAGAGAACTGCTGCTTCAGGTCTTCACACAGACTTTGCTAACAGACCTTAGGGGGCTGTGCTTTTAGTAAGAAGGCAGTCAACATAGGTGGCAGAGGCTGAAGGGGAACTTGGGAAATAATTTAATCAATTTTAGAAGAAGGCCAATTTTTCATTAGGTAATTTCATAACACAGCAAGACATTGAAATTTCAGGTTTGCAGACAGAGTGTCAGATTACTTTAGTAGGGAGAAAAACCACACACACACACACACACACACACACACACACACACAGAAACTAAATTTAATGGTGGAGTGTTGCTGTTTTAAAGACAATGTTATTCTAATGAGTAAGCTTGCAAATGTATCTTGGCAATTCAGTTTAAGGCCCAAATGTCCTGATTCTTATATAATGAGGTTTGAATATAGGAATTAACTTGGGCTTAATTTAAAGCAAAGGACAGAATAGCCATGAAGGAATGGAAAAGCCCCTAAGATATTGTACCTCAATCATACACTTTCAATTATTCTTGGTGATTTCCTTTTCTAAAGTCAAACATGTATTATACAGCAGAAAGAGTGTTAGAGCTCTGATAACTGCTCCTACCTAAGTTAATAGGTACATTGTTATGAAAATGAAGTGCAAATTGAATAGCAAAAACTGAATCTGCAATTTTATACAATCTACAAGTATCTGACAAGTAAATTCATAACATTACAAATGAACGTTACATGCATTATAGGTGCTTTCTAAGTAATCGTTGATTGAATGATAATCTCACACTTTTGAAAGTGAAGCTACATATAAGTGACCTCAATTTCCAAAACACTTTAAATGATACTACAAATTTAAGTCATTAAGTGGGAAAATTCAACTATCAATTTATTCTAGAAGTCATTAGAAATATTATATATTTTAAAGTAGTAATTTATTTTGACATTTGACGGGATGAAATTTGTACCTACATGAGAAAAAAAAATATGATTGTGTTGTTTACCAGATACCTAAAAAGTTTGGAAGGTGATTCCTGTTTAATTTAACAGGTTGATCCTAGATTGTAATGGGGGGGCTAGTTTTGCTGGACAGTAAATAGCAGATATTAATATGGTTTTGTTTAATTAAAACAACCCATATAGCCTAGACAGTTTTAAACAAAACAAAAATGATCAAAACTGTCAAGACAAATTCTCAGCAATTATGTGAGATGAGATTAGCCACCATTTACTGAGTATTTACTGTGGACCAGGTCTCACGCCAAACAACCATCAAGGCACTTTGACTTATGATTATGATTATGTTTTAACAAGTCTGCCTATGTGATGGGTTGTTAAAACATTGAACAAAGTATTCATTATGGTTGTTGCTGAAAATCTATTAATGTTCTGAGTCACTGGTTTAAACATCCAAGAAAGTAGAGGTATTTAATTAAGGGTCCAAAACATATTGATGTTTCATAATATCAGTTCCTGGAACATTTACATAACAGAAGGGAAAGATGCCAATCCGTGAGTCACCCACTTCACTGTATGAGGTTGATTTTTGAGCTGAGCCTTTGCTGTGGGGCTTTCTGCGTGCTCATTGCCTAGGACTGCTACATTTTTCAAGAAGCATCAACCCTACTAACTACTTAGCTTTTCTGATTTGTTTCTGGTCTATGGAATGTTTGTTGTATTTTGGAGCCCAATTTTGCCATGCTTGATTTTCTGTTTTTTACATTTTATCTATAATTATTAGGTGTTTGAGCAGATGAGGTGCTTTGAAGTATGACCTTACAGTACCTCTGACCTTGAAGTCTCAGAGCCATCACCTAAACATTTAAATGTATAATATTCCTTCTAGATACAGTCACAAGCATAGAGCGTTTAGGTATAGGACTGACTAAAATATGTCACTGGAGTAGAGGCTGTGCCTTATTGCCCTCTGTATATTCAGCATCAATGCAACATATACGTCATTCCATGAATGGTGGGGGTGGATGGATGGATGGATGATGAAGTGACTTGCACTGCCATTATCAAAGAAAGGTTGTGAAAAGTGTCATTAAATCACTGATGTACATATAAAGGACTAGAGTATAGAAATATATGTGGGACTCAGAAAATTTTGAGAATATATGAGTTCCCATAAACCAACTCCTTTGTATCTGAGGTGACTGAACACCGATATCTGAGATACCAGAGTCTCTTAACCATCTGCAGATGGTGCAAGCAGACTGGATCCAGGGTAAAGAGATGCAGATGTAAGATAATGTATACTATTTGTGTTCTTTTACTTATAAACACTCAAATATTGCCTTTCAAGGTAATTAGATTCATGGTTAAACGTATATAATTTGCCTATTAGCCATTAATAAGTTAACTAAAGGCAGTGCATGCAGAAGTGTCTCATGGGTTTGGCCTTTCCATGATAAGCTGTTTTCTTTTATTAAGAACAAGAAATAAATCACCTTCCAGTCTCTAGGCTCATATCTTATCCCATATAAATTCTCAAAAACATTGTTGCTTCAATGGCTTCATCCAAGTATTTGAGGAGTCTAAGTTTTTTTAAGGCACCAATAGGCTAACACAACAAGTGTATGTTATGATGTCAAAACTTATAGTGCCCAAACATAGTGAATCTAAGGAAAAATACAAACTGCAGACACTGAGCAACTAAAATTTAAAATATACTATAAAATAAGTCCTAGTTTAAAGAATAACCCCAAACAGCTATTGCTTATTGAACACTTACTATTTGTACTCTGATAAGTGGTTTATACATAGTGATGGTCAGAAACAGGATAGCAGAGATTGGAGAATATGCCCCAACGCCTAGTTTATAGGGCTAGTGTGTGGAGGGGGGGTGGGAATTGAAATCAGATCTACCTAAGCCCATGTGCTAGGTTCAATCACTCTGTACAGACAAGGCCAACATAAGGTGCCTAGAATAGAGAATAATACACCCCTATCCAAGTGAGAAGAGCCAAAGAAAAGTTTTCAGTGAACTTGAAAACAAACACTGCTGAGGATATGCGTTAAGTAGTCAGATGTCTACTTATAAATATTTTCTTCAAAGTCTTCATATGACTCCTTGACAACAGATTTTGATATCACTGGAAGCAACTTTTGAGTCGCCTAACAGTTTTCCAGCATGTAGTAACCCCACATCCACCTAAGGTTCTGAGACATAGACTTGTTTTTTAGTTTGTATATAACAACATCACTGAAAATTTTAATGTAAAACTTAAGTGTTAATTAAGTGTAACATCAGCACAGGTGGTTTTCAGATGTATCTGGTAGATGTGTATTTGTCTTGTCCATAGCAGAAGAACATATGGTATCTCTTTCTAAATTGATCTTTACAAGACTTGTGTACAACGATATTCAAGACTTGCATTTATGTGATCATATCTCCTGGAATAATTAACAAATCAGAGTTAAACTTCTTTGCCTCATATTTAAAAAGAAATCCATCTAGTAATCTCAAGATATTCTAATTGCGCTTGGAGAGATTATGTCAAATTAATTCAACTTCCCTAAATAGTAGTGTGTGGTTCAAAATAAAGTAAGTCAGACAGCCACCTGTAAAATGAGAGAATGAGTTTGAAATCGAATACAAGGTCCCCTCTTTCTATGGGAAAATTTTAGAGAACAAAATATCTTGCCTAATATCAGTATCAAACCACTTAAGGGTTGATTTTGATTGTTCTAACTACGTATATACTTTGAAGTCATAAGGCAAGCGTTATTTGAAGTTAAAAAGATTTTTTAAAATTTATTATGACAGAGACTTAAATACCAAGAAGTCAGAAAAAAATTACAAAGTTTGTAATAAAAGAAAAAATGAAAAGAAAAAGACTAAATGATACATTTAATGCTAAACATATCTGTGAAAAAATTAGTTTAAAATTATTTTATGTTCGTTTAAAGCTACAACATAATGTTATAATTGAAGAGAATTCTACAATCCCTTAAGGAAAAAAGATTGGTAATAAATGTGCACACGAACTGAAAACATGCCTGAATTATAACCAAGGGACCAAAGTAGGGGATTAGAGAAATGGGTGGTTAGGCAGACAACCAGAGATTTGGGACAGCAATGTGCAGTTCACAGCTCAGCCACAAACCTTGTTGGCAATGATTCCTCATAGCACAGAGAAGACATAGGAACTGTAAGTTTGAGAGCTACAAACATAGGCTCTCCCTGACTGGAAGCTCCATGCGGACAGGGACTGTGTCTGTTTTCTGTACCTGTGTCCTTCTGGTGTCTTAGAAACTGCCAGACACTAAGTAAATGATAAGTATTTGCTGGAAGTGAAGGAAGGAGGAAGGAAAACTCAGATATCATTAAATCATATGCCTCTCATTTGCTTCCACTATAAATAAGGGGATTGGACTGAATTATTTCTTGGGTTCCTTTCAATCCTAATAATTGACAATTCTAAGTTGTACACACTCATTTGCACACACACAGACACACATAAGATTTTCCCTGATAAAAAAAATCAGAAGACCAGGGGAAAAGATATCTCTAAGGACATGGGAAAGAAAAATCTTGCCTGAAACATAGAGCTACCACATGTACACCCAAATGGATTTTGATTTTAAGAAAAGATTGAGGATAAATTAGAGAATTAGGTTAGAACATAAGCAAGGCTGAGGTTCCACTACAGTTAGACTATACAATGCCTATAGCTGGCAAAGTTCAGTAAGAAAGGTAAACTACTACAGGTAGGTGTCACATCTTTAAATATTACCCTGATTGTACTAACTATAGTGATTTGCCCTCCTTGTAATAATTTGTAGCAATTAGAAACATTACTCTTGGCAGTTGGGAAAGAAGGTTACTTATGACAGAATGTGACTGTATTTGGAGGTAGGGTTTTTCAAGAGGTAATCAAGTTAAAAGAAGGACATTCATTAGGGTGGGCCCTAATCCGATATGACTGGGGTCCTAATAAAAAGAGGGTATTTTGAGCAGTTTTAAGACTTCACCATGTGAAGACTCAGGGAGAAGACGGCCATCTACAAGCCAAGGAGAGGGCCCTTATAGGAAACCAGCTCTGCTTACATCTTGATTTCAAACTTCTAGCCTCCAGAATTATGAGAAAATAAATTTCTGTTGTTTGAACCACCTGTTTATGAGCTTTATTATGGTGGCCTTAGGAAACTATAACACACGTCTCCACAAACTTACTCTGAACACTATTCCATAATTCGTATCTCCTAGCATCTTAGCCTGCTTAGTTCTCAGAGTTAAATATGAAGCTTTTGACAAACGTTAATAATATATAATATTAAGAACACTTATAGTTTTGGATCATTGATAAATTGGAAGGCAGACTATGATAAAATATGTTCTAGAATCTAGAATCAACACAAACCTCTACAAAGGACTATTTCCAGTGAGGATACAACAGTGAGTGAGAACACATACTCAGAAAATCTGGGCTATTCCCATAAATCATCTAATACATAACTCAGAAAGTTAAAGAAGTACAGACTGTTAAATGGAAACTCTTGACTTACTGATAAGAAAAATCCCTCAACGGTAGTCTGGATCATGCACAATGTGCTAAATGATAGCTATTGTGATAAAGAAGTAACCCGAGAAAGTCTAGAACGAGGCGCCAAGAAATCTAGAAAGCAGGGACAATCTATATCCAACTTACACTGCTCCCCTCCTCCATCCCCAACCAAGGGGATTTTGAGTAGTTTTAAGACTCAAAGGATTAATGGAATATGAAAACATCATCTTTATATTAGAATTCTAAACTATATCACCATTACCCTTCCTTCTTTCATCATCATTTTGACATCTGGCTCTCTCTCATGGTCATGGTGATTTTATTATCCACACAGACAATCCTTCCACTACCCAGCCTCTCAGCTCCTCAACCTGCTCTCCTCTAAGACCTTATTCTCCACCCAACTCGCACAGCTCATTTTAGCAAAAAGACACTGGATGTTGTCATAAACCATAAATGCACCCCTCCATAAATTCGACTTTAGCGTCCCTTCTCTGACCACCACCTGTTTTCTTTATAGAACGTGCTCCCAGTTTCCCAATTTGAACAATTCTTCAGCCCCCCGAAGCGCTGACTTTGAACACTGCTTTACTGCCCCTCACATCTCCCATATCCTCACATCTCCCCTTAGCCAGCCTCAATCCCACGAGCACCCCTTATACAACTCCCTTGTATTTCTGTAACTCCCTGGCCCCTCTCTTACTCCATCACATTTGCTTGCTCCAGTTCAGCTCTCCAATTAATTCCTCACCTTCACTGGAGCAACTAAACATGGATGAAGAAAAACATTCACACTGGCTGTTCTCACCTTAAGTTCATGAGCACTGACTCCACGTCGGCCTGTTATGCTGCCCTGCGGTCTTGGTATATTTCCTAGTTTATTGATGCACCCACTTTTACACTACATTTTCTACCTCCCCTCTCCTCAGATGTCCACATCTTCTTCCCTCTTCTTATATTCAGTTGTTGACCTTTCATCTTATTTCACTGAGAAAACAGAGACAATAGAAAGAGAACATCTATATGTTCCCACACCCACATGTACCAATCTACCTTCATCTGTACCCATATATTCCACATTTCTTCCTGTTAGACTGGATGAGCTCTTCTACCTAATACAAATGGTTCCACTTGTGCACTAGATCCCACCCTATCACTGTTCCTATGTGGTACCCTCCCTCCTGCGTCACTGATTTTTCCTGCTTTACAGGATCATTCCCATCGTCATAGAAACATGTTGAATTATTCTCCATCTTTACAAAACCATTACTTGACCTCACGTTCTCCCTCCAGCTACTGTTTCATTTCTTTGTTTCCTTTGTTGTAAAAATCCTTGAAAGGGCTCTCTATACTTCTTCTGCTCATATTCTTTCTTGAATCTACACCAGTCAGGTTTCCAACTTCGCCACACCATTGAAATGACTCTTGTCAAGGTCAACAAGAATGTCTACAGATGGTCACTTTTCTGTTCTCATCTTATTCTGCCTCTCAGCAATCTTTGATCCCCGTGATTACACCCTCCTTTATAAAACACTTTCTGCCTCTGGTGTCCTAGACTCTGTTCTCTCTTGACTCTTCTACCCTCTGGCTCTGCCTTCTCAGTCTCCTCATCTTCCCAACCTTTAAAGGCAGGGTGTCTCAGGGCTCATGTCTTGGAATTCTTGACTCCCTGGATCATCTCACCCAATTCCACGGCTAATATATATGCTGATAATTTTGATTTGTTGACCTTTCCCTCAATATCAGACTTGTATATCTAACTGCCTAATAAGCATCTTAAGCTTAAAATGTCAAAACACAAACTCTTAAATTTCCTCCTCAGACTGCTCATCCAGCAGTTTCCCACATCTCTCTGAATGATACTTCCATTCTTCCATTTGCTTTGCCCAAAAATCTTTGACTCCTGACACTACATCTCTTCTCTTTTTCTCCCAGCCCATGCATCTAATCCATAAGCAAATCCTGTTGTTATTTCCAAATATATTCAGGAACCAGTTACTTCTTACTATCTCCACTGGGATATCCTTGTCCAAGTCATTGCCATCCCCCACTTGGATTACTGAAATACATTCCTGAACTCCTGAACTTCAGGTCTCTATTTGAAAATCACCCCACTCATGGCACTTTCCTAAGCTTCTCCACATAAAATAACACTTCTGCTGCCTATACTATCCCCTCCTGCTCTCTCTCCTTGACCTTGCTTTACTTTTTTCATGGCACTTACCACCATGGGATATATTATATATTTATTGCTTATTGGTCTGATGTCTGTATCACTCAGAACCAGGCAAGAACTTAAGTTCATTTGTTGATTCACCAGTGCCTAGAATAGTGCCTGATGCATATTAGGCACTCAGATACTTGCTGAATGAACGAACTGACATTATCATCAGCATCATTATCAATATTATCTTTATTATCTAACTGCCTGGGTCCAGAGGGTTGAAGCAGAGCAACTGCACCCTGAGACAGAACAAAACACAATCTAAAACAGGGTAACCTTGGTGGGAGCAGGAGGTAGAACATGGCCAGCACATGCTGGAAATGTCGACGCGCACTTCACTTGTTAAAGCTAGAAGTGGACGATCATTTCCTACCTCAAGATTTCAGTTTTAATCAAAATGGTAGCATATGGTCACAAGCACATTTTATTCCTTAACAAAGCACTTCTATTAGAAGAGCTTTGTATTATTCTACTTCATCACTAATATCTGAATCCTCAAAAAGGGTATATAATAATTAATAGAAGGGAAAACTGTAAAAAGTAAGGAGAAATTGATTTTCTTAAATCAGTAATTTTAAATCTTCTATCATCATTATTATTTTTTGCATATTACATACCAACAGTGTCTTCCTTTTTTATTTTAATCTTAGAGCTATTTCTCTATCATATTCTCTTTTCAAGTACAAAGAGAAAATTTACCCAAATGGTAACTTGAATAACCTGGTCACAAGCCTTAAAAATAAGATAAATTTCAAGGTCTTATCATTCTGTATTGAAGGAACTTATAATATAGAGGATGTCTTCCTTTAGAAGAAGCATGTGTTAGCATTTGTCATTTTTTAAATGAGAACAGAGTTCTAACAACACATTAAAATGTACAGATTTAGAATAAGAACTTGCATTGCACGTGAAGAGGAAAAAATATAACAAAATAAGGTGATATATGAGAAAATGGGTATGAAGATATATTATATAAATGAATGCAAAGTTAATGAGGCAAAGAATTTAAATACTACAAGGCTATAAGAATTAACATGTCAGTTGATAACTTCAGTATATCTGCTTTTCAGAGTAAAAGTACAAATTTGCATAGAGATAGATATTTGAGCAGAATAAAAATGTGACAAAAAAGGGTCTAAGTTCAGACAAAACCCCCCCAAAACCCATAGAATGATCTTAAATACAACGGTCTTCATTTGCTTTCAGATTAATATCTATTCTATTTTCTTACTACTACAAGTCCTTATTTTTTCTACTTTCATTTAATAAAACAAGATAGTATATAATTCTTTATGACTCTATAACTTCTGAATTTAAGATTAACTTACAGTAAAATTTCCCCCAATACATTATTTTAAAATCTATTAGAAATAGATAAATTTCATGATCAGCTAAAAGCAATATAGTGCTTTAGATACCTGCAACGTTTGAAAAAACCTTCAGTTAAATATGAAGAGAAAACTTAATTTGAAAAAAAAGGGAGCGATGCATGCAATTTGAATAAAATGCCTAAATACTGATAATTAGGAACAGAGGAGGAAAAAAACCTGTCATAATTGGTTCCACTCACATATTTATTTTATTTTGAGTACTTACTTCACCAAAATCAAAATGAATGAAAAAAAGGAACCCACCGTATGTGATCAACTTACTTTACAATGATCATACTGGAGTTGTAAGGCTGGGACATCCCCTCCAATAGGCATTTGTTTTCTAAGCTCTTCATCTTTCATATTCAGCCATTTGATCAGTTCTTCTAAAGACGTCAGCAACCTGTTCCACTTCTCAGCACTGGCCTCCAAATGAGCCCTGTGAAAAGATAATGCTGACCACATTTAGACATTTGAAACGGATCCAAAAAACTATGTACCTTCCTTTAGCCTAATAATCATGTACAACCAACTAATGCTCACGTCTAAGGAGGCTGAAACTTTGTAAAAAGAATATATACTTCCTGTAAGAAACAGTTATTTCGAATAAGCTAGAATATTAAGGATATGTTGGTAATATCTGTCAAAAGTTAAAACATACACCTCCACACCACAAAGGCATCAATATGAGGCTCTCAAGAAGAATGTCCATGATATAATGTAAACTTATTTAAGCAAGTTTCAGTAGTTTATGTATAGTATATATGCACATTCAAATGTAACTTTTTTCTCATTTCATCTATATATACAAAGAGACAGACAGAAGAAATCATATGCATATAAAATTTTTAGAAAGATACACACCAGATGCAGTTACTACTGAGAACACCATAAACGCTTAATTTTTATATATTTTTGTACTAATTGAGTATATGCAAGAGGCTCGTATGATTTTTCCTTCCAAAAAAAGCTAATTTGAGGGGGGAAAATTACTAATGTCTTGATTTCTCTTGTATTCAAATAAATTACTGAAAGCAGAACATCACCAACATTTATCTCAAAAAGTTGAAAAACAATAAAGGATTACTTGGACAGAACACTATTTGGCTTATGGCTGACTGATGTCCAGTGACAAATGTTATGAATAGAAAACAACTGAGCAGAAATCACTGCAGTACTTTATACTCTGATTCAAAGATGAGGTCTTTGTTTCAATAATAATTTCTGTTTTTAGCACAGAAAAGTATCTTCAGGTTCTTAAGTTATGAACTTCATAATTAGGGAACTATGTTTAGGAAAAATATTTTTTAGGTGATGAAGCCTTCAATAAGAATAAAGCCTTTGAAAATAGAAAAGTAAATAAGAGACAAATTTGCTAGTTGCTCCTGCTAGATCCTTGGAGAAAGCCCTGCCTCAAGCCCACACCACATGAGTTGGATTTAAAAAGATAAGTAAGTCAAAAACAACTCGAGAGACTCAAGGAATCAGTGTTTCCTCAATCTTGCATCACCCCAGTGGACACACCATAAATGTGGACTTACATGCTTAAACTGCATGAAATGGAATTGTCTTGACTGTCCATAACCTTTCAGAATGAAAGGGGCAAGGCTGATGGAGACAGACATAAGCCTTGTTACACAACAGCTTCCAAAGACTAAAGATTTATGACAGCAAAAGATGACTCACTTGGGGCAACCCCAGGTACAAGAAATCTCTGTTGACCATGTTTCACATCCTCTCATACCACAACGTTCACCTTAACATTGGCTTATGATCCCCACTTCCACAAAATTGCTCCTTTACTGAGTGATATGAAACAAATCAACCAAGCACAGCAACTACTGCCCCTCAGACCTATCAGTAATTTCCTTTTTGGACATCTGACCTACTTGAATCTTTGTCTCAAAGCTAATAGCTCTGCTATAGTTCATTCAAACAAATATTTCCCCACTGATCACATTAGGTGGTATTCCCAGCAGTGGATATTCAACAATATCATAAGTCTTGTTTAAAAGTTCATAATGTTTCCCAGAAGAACAACTATGTATCTCTGATCTTTAGTTCATCTCTAATTCCTAAAACAATGACCATAGTCTATCAGCCAATATTCCTGGCTAAAAGAAAAAAATGGGAGTTCTGCATATCTCTAAAATACCATGTGGGCTTCCCTGGTGGCGCGGTGGTTGAGAGTCCGCCTGCCGATGCAGGGGTTACGGGTTCGTGCCCTGGTTCGGGAAGATCCCACATGCCGCAGAGTGGCTGGGCCCGTGAGCCATGGCCGCTGAGCCTGAGCGTCCGGAGCCTGTGCTCCGCAACAGGAGAGGCCACAACAGTGAGAGGCCCGCGTACCGCAAATAAAAAAAGTTAGGAGTACAGGGGCTTTCCTGGTGGCGCAGTGGTTGAGAGTCTGCCTGCCGATGCAGGCAACGCGGGTTCGTGCCCCGGTCCGGGAAGATCCCACGTGCCGCGGAGTGGCTGGGCCCATGAGCCTTGGCCGCTGAGCCTGCGCTCCGCAACGGGAGAAGCCACAACAGTGAGAGGCCCGCGTACCACAAGAAAATAAAAGAAAAAAAAAAAAAAAAAGGAGTACAGAAAAAAGTTTGAGGTATCATAATTATAATTTGAAATTCTATTTTATTCTCTTGCACTTACAGTCTTTTCTGTTCATTCTACAGGTGCTATGATTAACCTCACATTACAAATGCTTTAATGAGATCCTGATTCTGTTTGAGGGCCAGCTTTTCTGTGTTCATACTGATTAATTTTAGGCCAAATATGTCCCTGATAAACAATACTTTTACTTGGCAAAGAACAGAACTAAATAATTTCAAGTATATTAACTGAAAATTCTCTCTTCCAGTTACAAAGCATTTTGTCCTCAGTATATTTGACTGAGTTGGTGCAATTTCTTTCCAGTATTTTTAAATCCAAAAAATAAATACTGGACTTCCCAGGTGGCGCAGTGGTTAAGAATCCACCTGCCAATGCAGGGGACATGGGTTCGACCCCTGGTCTGGGAAGATCCCACATGCCGTGCAGCAACTAAGCCTGTGCACCACAACTACTGAGCCTGTGGTCTGGAGCCCGCGAGCACAACTACTGAGCCCGTGCGCCACAACTACTGAAGCCTGCACCCCTAGAGCCTGTGCTCTGCAACAAGAGAAGCCACCACAATGAAAAGCCTGCACATCGCAATGAAGAGTAGACCCCACTTGCCGCAACTAGAGAAAAGTACACACGCAGCAACAAAGACCCAATGCAGCCAATAAATAAATAAATAAAATATTTAAAAATAATGAATATTGATAAATAAATAACAGCTAGAAATCAGAAGTCTTTAGTCAATCAAGAAGTGCTTGAGTGTCTTTGTGTGCAAAACACTTATGCACACACCCTGACCTCTTATTTCAGATTATTTGATCCTGCATCTTCAATGTCTATAGTTTAACTCTTTAATCAATGACCAAACCAGACATTACATTCCTATGACATCTATTTACACACTCATTGTATTGAAGAACATGATAATGTCTTTTCCAATGCAGTTTACTTTTTGACTGCACAGAAATAATGAAATTGATCATTGAAATCTATGGCATTCAGCATTGAAGAACTATTTATAAAGATGAAGGCAATACTCTTTTCAGCGAGATACTAAAGGGACTTCGAAATAAAAAAGATAACATTGGTCTATGTGCTTCTCTATATCTTTCTTTTTCCATAGTAAAAAGCAAACTGATGTGACAGAATCTCTGCCGGGAAAATCTGTTCTGGTTATTCTCTGATAGATCATAAATATGTGTTTGGTGGATTACTACCATATGCCCAAATAAAAGCATGCTTCTGTAGTAGCCTTCAGTGTCCTAGTTTCAATTTAATTCTTTCATCTTTCAAGATGAAAGCCTTTTCTTGGGCACTGGGTTGAATGCTTTGCAAAAAGAAACCTTACATTTGTGTTTGGTATAGTTGTACTTTTTCAGTTTTACTTGAAACATTCTGAGGCTTATATTTCCCCAAGATTACAGTTAAGCAGTCATCAATCATGCTTTCAGAATCTTCACTTAAAACGTGTCTTTATCTAACACATATCTGTGGGCACTCACATTTTGGATAAGAGACTTTATTATCCTCTCATCTGCTTCAGTTCATTCTTTGGGTACCTGACATGTGCAAAGCAATAGATACTTTCATTGCATGTATTAGCAACTCAGGGTGATGTCTACTTCAGAAAATGCTTCACACAAGTTAATTCTTTTTAGATTGAGTCATCTATTTTACAACTCTCTAAACATTTTTAAATGACCAGTTATTTTTAAAACTATAATATGAAAACTTTTTGAACATAAACATCCATAAAAATGGCACCTCATCATTTAAATATTGTAGAAAAGCAACTAAGGAGAAAACTATGTATTAATATTAATATCTGTTTTAAATCACCAAAAGCCTCTACCTTTCATGTTTCTTCAAAGAAGTTTTTATCCCTTCTCCCAAAGTACAGATACAAAAAAAGAGAGCAAACAGTGTGAGTGAGTAAGAGGAGCACTTATTAAAATAAAATACAGTTTTTCAGTTTTTCAATAAAGTCAAACATCGATGGAGCACCCACTCTGGTATCAGGCACTACACTGGTTCAGAAACAGACGGCTCTAGGGTCAAGTTAGGAGGAAGACAAGTAAACCAAATATACTCTGAGATAGGAAACCTCACAACAACTCTCTGAGGCAACTACAGCTCAGAGAAGGAAGAACTTGCTCAGGAAGCCATGGTGAGAATCTGGAATCCACACTGAATTCTAATCTCTTTCCACTATGTTGCTCTCATCATGGACAGCACATAAGAGGGCAGATAGAAACTGCCAAGGTATATTTGTAGACAAGTAAAGATACATTTGAAAAGTGGTAGGTCTGCCAAAGAATTTGATGACTCAAATTAAGAGGAGTAAAGATATACTATCCCCTATTGTGTAAGGAAGAAATGCACAGAATTAAATACCCATGTTGGCCTTCTTACTACAAAGAAACTTTTATTTTATGGTAATACCCATAGGTTACAAATTGAGTTATAGTGAAAGAAAATACCTTCATTAGTGCAAGAATAACCAGTAACATTAAAAGGGGATTATTTCTGCTCCCAGAAAAGGAATTAAGACTGACTAGGAGAAAAAAGTAGAGTCCTCAGAATTCAGTCTGTTCTGAAAAGAACACCAAAGCTGTGCTTCCAATATTGTAGCCACCAGCAATATGTGCCTATTTCAATTTAAAGCTTCAGTTAACTAAAATAAGTAAAATAGGAAATTCAGTTCACCAGTTGCACTAGCCACATTTCAACTGCTCAACATGCCACATATGGCTAGTGGTTACTGTGCCGAACAGTGCAGATACAGAACATTTCCATCATTGTAGAAAGTTCTACCGAAAAGCACTGAGCCAGAGGAAAACAAGAAGGAAAGCTGCAGAATTTTCCTCTATGAGATCTGAGAAAAAAAATTTTAGAAGTTTTACAATATGGTTAGCAAAATCAACTACCTAAAGTTAAAAGTGGTGTCAATGACATTGTAACAGTGTGATAACGTTAGATGTAATGATGATGTTAAAGGTTAATCTCCTCTAAGGGCCTCTAAAAAGGTGCTCTGAATCTTTCAGAGGCTCATAAAAGAAAGGGAAGCTAGAATTTTATCTTTGAACCCTGTTTTCATTAGATTTGAGAATTTCACTGGCCTTTGAAACCGTAAGTTAATAAGGATCCATATTAAACATTAACATATTAAACATTAAGCTGATAAGTAGATATTTAATTAACATAATCCTAAATTATACAAATTTAACATATAAGTTTAAGCCATGGCCTTCACATTACTGAATTTATTAGTAATTTCCAATTCACATTTTTCCAGGGAGTAAAAAACATTGTTAAAAGTTCCTAAGAGCCTATCTTCTAGCTCAGGTTTCAAATCACTATCTTTGCTTATATCGATCTAAGTGGAATACAGACTTGTATGTATTGTTTTTTGATTGCAAAAGAATAGTTGGTAAATTAGATTTCCGTATTTTAAAAGTGTGATCAAAGTTATCCAAAAAGGGACTTCCCTGGTGGTCCAGCAGTAAAGAATCGGCCTTCCAATGCAGGGGACACAGGTTCGATCCCTGGTCAGGGAACTGGGATCCCACATGCCGCGGGGCAACTAAGCCCGTGCACCACAGCTACTGAGCTCACGCACCTTAACGAGACAGCCTGTGTGCTCTGGAACCCTTGCGCCACAACTACAGAGCCTGCACGCCACAACTAGAGAGGAGCCCACGTGCCACAGCGAAAGATCCCACAAGCCGCAACGAAAATCCTGCGTGCTGCAGCTAAGACCCAACACACCCCAAAATATAGATAAATAAAAAATAAAAAAGGTAACCGAAAAGACTGGAAAATAGTACTTAAGATATTAACCCCAGGCTCTGAGTCACGTGTAATTCCGTAGTTCCAATGATCACGCCGTGGTCAATGGAGGTAACGTCAAGCATTTCACGTAGACACAGTGAATGTTCAATAAATATTAGCTGTTATTATGATCTTTGACAGATAGTCTCTTTTCTAAAAATGATGATAAATTGCAGCAAATATTCCCGGCCATGACCATACTGATTTTAGCACAATGAAAGCACAATTTGAAATACAGAATGCACAGAAGGGACATCTATCTGATGGCCTTATTCTCAGAAAAGAATGAAGCAAGGCTGCACGCAGAGAGGGAGATTTTGAGAGGTTTTGGGAGCCAATGAGGAATCGAAATCTTTAAAAATTAGGGATAGTGGTGATTATGATAGAAAATCATTCAGAATTGCAATAGCAATTCTAAGTAGAAACTGTCAAGTCTCAGTTGAAGAAATGTTATCATTTTTCACTTTCCAGTGCTACACTAGGAAGCCCAGAATTTAGATCAGGGGATAGGGAGGGTATGATTATCAGAGCATCAGCGATTGGAAAAGCAGACAGGAATTTCAAGGGGGAGAGGAATTTCAAGGTCCTGACATTACTGAAATGGTTTATAATGAAATCCAAGCTGGGTAGATGGGGTTGATGAAGTCTGAAAAGTGGAAGGGTTTAAGCAACTAAAGATAAGGAGAAAGGTGTGTAGGTTCAGGAAGATGAAGGAAAAATAAAAAGAAAGCTAGGAATTCCTCAGTTGAAAATATTAGAGAATGTGCATTTTTAAACAATCTAGTTAGAATATTGTAGACAAATTATATATACAGAGTTATATAACTGCAAATATATATATATATTTATATATATATATATAAAAATATATATATAACTGCAAAGTTAGGGGATAGTATATAGGTGGTCCTGGTACATATGAAGCTAATGAAAGAAGGTCCTCTTCATAAAATACATAACTTTAATGTGAAGGAGAGTTGTTTTACTGATGATGTTCTAAACAATCCTGATTTGCTACAACAGAGGGCTCTTCTCCAACTAACATGGCAAAATCAATGGCACTCAGATGTGCATGGCCAGGTGGGATGTAAAAAAATAAAAGGTGTGCTCTGAAAACAATCTGCCCCTGGTCTCCTGAGATTGCTCATCCCAGGGATGCCAAGATAACATGGGATGTCAACTAAGTCCTAGGCCTGGGCAGATCTATCGGGCTTAGAAACAAAATAGGGATAAAAGCATTTAGAGATAAAGTAAGAAGAAACTGAGAAGTCAAAATATACAGAGTTATCAGTAGAGATGTCGACACCAAGGATGATAAGTGAGGAAAAGATGCAGAGTAAAAAGGAAGTCAGAAGCTCAAATCAATGAGTAAAGTAGAAGAGTGTCCTATACATCAGGAGGAAGCAGGGATAAGATGATGAGAGGGTAAAATAATAGATGCATCCACTTCTAACGACAAGATGTTGAGAGATGGAGAAGCAATGCTTAAGAAATAGCAGTGAGGCTGCCAACTTTCCCTCTTATCCCTGTGCGCAGGGCTGCTGTTCAGCGTGTCTGCTGGCGCCATACTGGGAGTTTATGGCTAGCGTTCTACTTGGTGTCCATAGTAGGTGTTAAATATTCAGAATGTTCCTGTTGACTGCCAGGTGAGGAAAATGGGAAAACTGAACTCTATTAAAGAGTGTTTCAAGTAAAGCAGGCAATTAAGGGGACAGTCAACTTTCAATTATAGAGAAGAGTGATGGGAGAGTTTAAACAAATATTAAAGACATAGGAGAATTTGTTCACAATAGAAGCCAGTGCAAGTGTAGACTATACTTTAAAGGAATGAGAGGAAAGAACAGAGGAACAGGAATTCATAGTGCACTCAGCAAGCAACATTTTCAGTAAGGACTGAAGGAGGCAGCTGGCTGTGGGGGAAGTTACTTCACGTTTTGTTAATGAGAACACCTCCACATCCCAGCTCCTTGGGAAGGGGTTTTCTCACTAAGTACATTCCTGGCCTCTTCTCCACCCTTTCACTCTCTCTGTCCCTGTAGAGGTAGAGTGAGGAATCTGATTTGTAGATTTGGGGAATAACTTGATCTACTTAGCTCAGCTCACTCTTGCCTTTTGAGAACAAGTCTGCAGAGACTGAGTTCTTTTCTACTCTTCCATGCAGGGTTTCCCACATGGGAGGCCACATTGTCCAGTGACTGCTGGGAATTCTGCCTACTTCTGGAGTCCGGTTAACAGCCCCATTTAGCTCTTACTCTAAGCACCTCCTCCAGCCTAGCCTCTGTCAGTAATTAACATGACACTGTTGTTCTCACTTGTCCTTACTTTTGTTTCCTATTTCTTCTGAATCCAGCCAAGAAAGAGGGATGCTACTTGTTGGGGACCTTCTCAGAAATTCCCAATATTAGTGACTAAGAAACAAGACGGGGTAGGGAGAATTTCTATGTCTTCTGAACTAATTAGTTCCAAACATAATGGTAATCAATGAGAGTAATAATAATAGTTAACAATTATTTAGTGCTTACCATGTGCCACTGTTTTAGGTACTTTATAAAGGCTAATTAAATCAACTATTCATGATGACTCTATGAGGAAGTTACTCCTATTATCCCTATTTTGCACAGGAGGAAATACATATTGGCCAAGTAACCTCCCCGCAGTGTCACAGCTGCCAAGGAACAAAACTAGTGTTTAAACTTACTAGGCAGTCTAGCTCCAGAGTATTAAATGCATCCTGTACCACTTCTCTCTGAGGTGTGCTTACTATATGAGGGCCCATTACTAAGAATAATAAACCGTTTTATCATTTTTTTAATTGCGATATGATTGACATATAACATCAGTGTCAGGTGTACAACATAGTGATTCAGTATTTTTATTGATTACACTCCATACAGTTATTATAAAATACTGACTATATTCCCTGTTCTGTACATTGCATCCTTGAAACTTATTTGTTTTATACCTTAATTCCCTTCACTTATGTTGCCCCTCCCCCACTCCCCTCTGGTAACCGCTAGTTTGTTCTCTGTATCTGTGAGTCTGTTTCTGTTTTGTTATATTTGTTCAATTGTTTAATTTTCTAGATTCCACATGTAAGTGAAAACATACAGTATTTGTCTTTGTCTTACTTATTTCAGTAAGTATAATACCCTCCAGGTCCATCCATGCTGTCACAAATGGTAAAATGTCATTCTTTTTTTTATGGCTAATATGTGTATATATATATATACACACACACACATATATACAAACACATATATATACATATATATGCATATATATATTCCATTGTATGTGTGTATATATATATATATATATATATAAAAAATCTTCTTTATGCATTCAACTGTTGATGAGCAGTTGCAAACTGTTTCCATGTCATGGCTATTGTAAATAATGGTGCTATGAACAATGGGGTGCATATATCTTTTCAAAGCAGTGTTTTCATTTTCTTTGTCTCAATACCCAAAGCGACTGTAATCAAAATAGTATGGTACTGGCACAGAAACAGAAGCACAGATCAATGGAACAGAATAGGCAGCCCAGAAATAAGCCCATGCACATATGGTCAATTAAATCTACAACAAAAGAGGGAAGACTACACAATGGGGAAAAGACAGTCTCTTCAATAAGTAGTGTTGGGAAAACTGGACAGCTACAAGTGAAAAAATGAAACTAGACCATTTTCTCACACCATATACAAAAATAAACTCAAAATGGATTAAAGACTTAACTGTAAGACCTGAAAACATAAAACTCCTAGAAGAAAACATCTATGCGGTACACTCTTTGTTGGTCTTAGCAATATATATATATATATATTTTTTGCATTTGTCTCCTTAGGCAAAGGCAACAAAAGCAAAAATAAAGGAATGGGATCTAATCAAACTAAAAAATTTTTGCACAGAGAAGGAAACCATCAACAAAATGGAAAGGTAATCTACCGAATGGGAAAAGATATTTGCCTATGATATGTCCCATAAGGGGTTAATACCCCAAATATATAAAGAACTCACACAACTCAATACAAAAACAATCTGATTTAAAAATGGGCAGAGAACCTGATAGGCATTTTTCGAAAGAAGACATACAGATGTCCAACAGACACATGAAAATATGTTCAACGTAGAGGAAAATCATCAGGAAAATGCAAATCAAATCCACAATGAGATATCACCTCACAACTTTCAGAATAGCTATGGTCAAAAAGACAAGAAATAACAAGTGTTGGTGAGGACATGGAGAAAAGGGAACCCTTGTGCACTCTTGGTGGGAATGTAAAATGGTGCAGCGACTATGGAAAACAGTTTAACGGTACTTCAAAAAATTAAAAATAGAACTATCATACGATCCAGCAATTCCACTCTTGGGTATTTCTCTGAAAGGGTCTCTTCACAGCTCTCCTTGTCTTTAGAACTTTTCTCATCTAATAATGCACTCTCCATAATTGTGTGGGAGGGATATTTCCAAAGCTTAAGTCTAATCATGCCACCTAAAAATTTTCAAATTCCATTACCAGTGGAATGGAGCATGGTACACACAGGTGTTCCATGATTTGTGTCTTACCTCCCTCCTCACCTTTTTCTCTAGTCACAGTCTTTCCCCTCTACATCATCAGCAAATTCTATTCTCAGTCAGACTGAACTTCTTAACTGCTCCATGAAAACACAGTGTTATTTCTGGCCTCCTGCTTAGATATCTTTCTCCAATCCTCATCCAGTCCATCTGGGGAAAACTATACACCTTTCAAGGCTCAGCTTAGTTATCATCTCTTTCATGAAGCCTTTGATGATCATCTGAAGTGAAAGTTACCACTTCCTCCTTTGGACCCATCTTAGCCTGAAGAGAACTGTGAACCCCTTGGGGGTAGGGGCCATATCTTATTTATGATTCACAATGCCTTAAACCTAGAAGTAAGTTCTTATTAAATGCTTGAATCTCCAGAAATGAGTAATGAGGCTAAAAATTATTTTAATTTATTATCACATTACTAACACATTTTGCTGGAATGTATGATTTGTCTTGATCCAGAAGCCCACTGGCAAAAGCTTATTCCCCCATCTTCTAAAAATAACATTATTTATTAGATAATATTCCAACTATAGCTTATGAGTTCTTTCTTTCCAGGTTAGAAAAAAAAAAATGTGACTTGACAGGCTTAGGCAATAAAGGCCAGGAAAGGTCAAAGATTTTTTTTGTCTTCATTAAATTCTCCTTCCTGAGGAACTCATCCTCCAAACTCTCAAAATTCCAGCACCATCTACACAGTCTTCACCAGGGCCAGGCCTGTGGCTTTTAGCTTGTTACACTAGTTGGGTTTGTTAGAACCTCAGTGAATGTTTTCTACTATGTTAACACTTTAAATCTTTTTATCTATTTATATTTATGGGGAACAGAAAGGTGAAACCCAATGGGGTCTGGCCAGTTGAAAATTCAATTTTAAGCAATCACAAGTATATTCTCTCACTATACAATACTCCCTAATTTTCCTCTCTAACTAAAAAAGAGGAGTTGGTTGATAATGTCCAACAGGATCTTTACACAGAGGTTTCCATAGTCATGCTACATTACCCCCTTCTTTAAGTGTAAAAAGAAGTGCAAATATCCCTTTATGAGCCCCAGAAGAATAAAAGCCTTTCAGGATTTCTCTTCAGAAGGAAAATTTTTTTAAAATTCATTCACAGTAAATAATCCGCAAAAGATTTCTGCTCTCCATGAAGTAGTCTATAAAATGCAGAAACCAGTTGAAGCAGATCCACTGAACCCCTTTATGTAAGATAAAATAAACTAGATGCTACATTAGACAGAAATTACATAGACTAAGGAACTATCAGATTACCCCATTCAATCTTCACAGCAATCGTGTGGGTTAAATATTTATATTTTGATTTTGTAAATGAGAAAACCAAGGCTCAGAGAGACTAAGTGACTTGCCCAAGTCAAATTCAAGTCAAATTCAAGACCATTTGGTTTAAGGCTGTACATTTTTCAATACATCATACTGTTTCTGAACTTTAAGATTTAAGAAACTGACCTAGGTGCAAGATCCAAGTCTTTCTACCAACATTCATGTTCTTAGTCAGTTTCCACTAAACTCATATCCATTACGTATTATCCACCATCTAGTAAACATAATTCTAAAATGTTCTTAACTCCCAGTAATAATATTAATAGCTGTCACAGTAGGTCTTTTTTCAATGTCCTTTCTTAGTCAAATTCTGGTCCTCAAATTCATCCTTATTTACTTTTTACTTTCTCCAAATGGAGACATGAGTCATCAGTTATCCATTTTAGTGTCTATAAGTGATATCTAATTTCTAAAAGTACATCTTCAGATTGGACATACAAATTGCTTGACGAAGCAAAACACGTTCATTGCCAAGAGTCAGAAAGATCTAGATTCAAATCCTCGTGTGGCACTTGTTAGCTCAATATCTTGTCAAGTTCTTTATATTCATTAAGCCTCTGTCACCTCATGTAAGAAAGGATTTTACTATTCACCTCACTAGGATTTTCTGAATACTAAATAAAGAAATGTTTGTAAAGATCCTAACACAATACTTAGTTAAGGTAAACACTCGACAACTAGCAGGTATTGGTAAAATCATTAGTATTATTAGGTTTAAAATATGATATGCAAATTTGTGACTAGTCAGGAACAGTTGACAGAGGGCACTGCACATAAATGGAGCTAAAACTGTAACTTTAAAAAAAAGTATCTTTGCATTTAAATCTTAAACTATTTCTGAAGAAGTAGCATGCTGGTAAGGCTTCCTGTTCTCTTCCTGATATACAAAAATCATGAAAATCCTCCTCCCCCATTATTTTTATTTTGATACTGACAATGCTGACCTGATACTGGCAGATTTTGCTTTTAAGTCGTTCCATCTTTGGTTCATATCATCCAGTCGATGCTGAAGCATAGTAGCCTCTTCAGAATTTCCCAAAGCTTTTACCATCTTCTGCCTGTTTCCATCAAGGCTTTTAAATATGTCACTGTGGGCATCAATTTCTGCCTGGATGTCCTGAACAGAAAAAGGCAAAGAGATAATGCAAATATTAGGTATTAGTGTCAACATTACTTGGGATTGCTATACAAACTTTACTTTTTTCATAGCCCACAAATGAGTTTTTTAAAAGCAAAATAGTTAATTTTAGCTTAAATGAGAACAAATTTAAGTGTTTTCACAATTTCTACATTGAAAATAATAGTTTTTAAATCTTTAATAAGACACTGATTTCCCCCATTCTTAAAAACAGAAGGTATCAATATTATAATCTAAATTTCATGTATCAGCTAGTTAGATGTTCAAATTCAATGAGAAATTTTTGAAATTTTGTACGACTGTGGCTGCCAGATCACTCAACTTTGCTTAATACCCAAATAAATCCTTTCTCCTCTTTCCACATAGGCAAAACTTCCCTCAAAATATGAAGTTTTACAGAGGTCACTAAGATAGTACATAATTAAACTTCCTTTTTACATTTAGACAAACTTACTAATAGTTCGGCCTTTTAATCTAATAAAATTTATTTCTAAAATTTAAAAAAGCATTCTCATAAAAATGTTTATCCTCATTAACAAATAAAAAACAATGACAAAATAATATTTCTCCTGTTGAAAAGGAAAATATTTTGTTCACTTCTATAAAGTAAATTTGAGGGCTTCCCTGGCGGCACAGTGGTTGAGAGTCCGCCTGTCGATACAGGGCACATGGGTTCGTGCCCCACTCTAGGAAGATCCCACATGCCGCGGAGCGGCTGGGCCCGTGAGCCACGGCCGCTGAGCCTGCGCGTCCGGAGCCTGTGCTCCGCAACGGGAGAGGCCACAACAGTGAGAGGCCTGCGTACCGCCAAAAAAAAAAAAAAAAAAAAGAAAAGTAAATTTGAGTGTAGTTTAAGTAAAATAAGAATTAATATAAATTAATAATAAAAATTGGTTCAGACTTTGAGGAAGCATTTTGGCAATTTGTATCAAAAGCCTTAAAACTGTTGAAATTACCTATCCCACGAAGATTTATGTATAAACACATTTATCACATTGATTGTTTTTAAAATAAAAAAGTAAAAACTTTTCATAATATACATTAATGCTAGTTTATTATTAGGTTTTAAAATGGAGGATAAAAAACTATATATTGTGATGTTAATTTAATTTTTAAAGTAGGTGTTTAAATTAGCCTATGTATTTGTAAATCATTGCACACACATATATTAGAAGACTATAAGAAATAAATCAAAATAGTGCAATCTCCGTATAAGAGGATTAAAGGTGATTTTAGTTTTCTTCTTTACACTTCTCTGAGTTTCCAAGTTTCTATAAAAAACAGGGTCTCTTTTCGTAATTAAACAAATACAACAAATTTAAACTTTAAAATACAGAGGGTCTTATCAATTGTTTAGTTCTCTCCTGTTATAAGGTTGTCAACACAACTTTCTATATTAATTTGGCAATCACCTTTTCTTCATGAATAAATGGGATGTGTAGCTAACTCTAGTGTGACAGCCACTACCATCCAACAACTGAGTATGAACTTACAGAAAAGCAGACACCAGAAGGGGCCATGAAGGTGTCGGGTGAGTCTCCACGGCATTAATTGGTAAGGAATATTAAGGCAACATATTGCAGAAATAAAAATTATATTTCTGGTAATGAATCAGAATTAGTAAAAGAAGAGCAAACCCAAACACTATAATTTTGTTACACTTCTCATCTTCAATTTTCCTTTATAATCATCATTCTTCTTTAGTTTCTCCAACTCTAAATGGGCATGGTAAAAATTTAAACAGAAATTCTTCGAATACTCAGAATGCTATTATTAATTTAGAACTTACTCCTGATAAGCAATCCATGTATTCCATTAAGAACCAAGGCTTAGTGGCCAGCGTTGAAGTGACTGTTCTTCAAGTATCTACAGACCTACACAACCACGACACATGGAAAAGCCTTGTACAACTCACTACTCCAATCAGCACGGTAAAAAGGTATCACACGAGGTTATGGGGCAGAACTGCTGTATTATCATTTCTGGGAAGATTTGTGACATCTAAGATGACATTAATAGGGTCATATTTGAGAGATGGGGAGGTGAACACAAAGTTTGATGGACGGCTTCTGCAAAATTTATGCTCTAAATTTGCAAGCCCATTGGTCTCTAGGTTATCTAACAACAAAGCCAAATCAGGTCTCCCTGCAAAGTGTAATCTGAGTACACCCAGAATTAGGGTTAACCACTGAACAAAAACTCAACATTGTTGACTCTTCTGCACTTTACTAGCACCTCCATCTCAGAGAGTACACAGCAGACACTGATGGGGAAGCAGGGAAACACAGCCAGATACCAATTCAAGGTTCTCAGGCTGGGGAACAGTAGGCATGTAAATGGCAATCTGGTTATAAATTGAACTTGCGAGGTTTCAAATAGAAATTCTCAGTAAAAAAGAAAAAGAAAAGGAAACTTTTGTTGAAAGATTCTTTGATGACATCTCCTGAACAACACAGTCCTATTCTTTAGAATAGAACTGTTTTATTTCTGTGTCCTGAGATGCATTTTAAGACCTCCAAAGACATATATCAAAAGCCCAGTTTTAAACTTCGGCTGTAAAGATGTATGATAGCCATCTTTCTCAAAAAGCTCAGTGACAGAGTAAATAAGCAAGGCCTCCCTTTGCTCTGTATTGTCAAGGAGAATCTGGTCTCTAATTTCCTGTGCAGGTTCCTAAACATCATTACCAGTGGACCACACCTAAAATCACAAGGCAACTTCAAACCACAACTTCCTGTAGCAGCCTGACGTATTTGCTTCTTTTCATATTCAAGAGACACAGAAAGACAGATGCACATCAAGATTCATAAATAGTTTCCTCAGTTTCACAGAAGCATTCCACAGCATGAAGAAATTTGGATACCAAAAGCACGAAGCACATTTGCCTCTTCACTTCAGATCAGGTGATGCCTGTTCCAATCCGGCCACAATGACAGATGGAGTAAAACAGAACTGTATCACTGGCCCAGTCAATGATCGTAAGTACTTCCATAACATTTTGGTTAAGAGCACCACCAGGGATCATATATTCATGTTGCAACATAAGTTTCAATGTGTGGAAAACCCTTCCACACAGGAGCCTCATCAAAAATTAGGAAGAAAATCAACAACCAGAAAACGATCAAAGAAAAGGAAATCAGGGCTTCCCTGGTGGCGCAGTGGTTGAGAGTCCACCTGCCGATGCAGGGGACGCGGGTTCATGTCCCAGTCCGGGAAGATCCCACATGCCGCGGAGCGGCTGGGCCTGTGGGCCATGGCTGCTGAGCCTGTGCATCCAGAGCCTGTGCTCCGCAACGGGAGAGGCCACAACAGTGAGAGGCCCACATAACGCAAAAAAAAAAAAAAAAAAGAAAAGGAAATCAGCATACATTGTTCTTTTAATTTAACATTTGGTGGCATATTTATTTGGCCAAATATATCAAGAGCTCCTAAAGACAGAAAATCATCTTAATATTTCTTCTGTATCCTTCAGAGTCTCTGTTACATAGAGTAAGTCTAATGAAAAATAGATGTATACGGATAGACAGATACATAGATAGATAGATGGATGCAAAATTGCATAAATGAGTGTATGAATAAGTTCATCTTGACAGACTGGCATATTAGCCACTGTAATGCCAAGAGAAATCAGACAAATAATTAGAAGGAAATGTAGTAATCATTTTGTTTAATCTCTTCGTTCAAAAAATTTAACAGGGAGAAATTATTATTTAGAAGCCTGCACTGCAAAGCCTTGCCTAAGCTCTTTGCTGGAAATTTAGAATTACCCGCAGTTAATGAATCATGCTCCTTCATAGATCCCTGTGGAATGACGCACTGGTTTTAAAATCAAGATGCCAGCATGGAAGTCTGTCAGATCCTGACCCTGATGTAACATCAAATGCTAAAATAAATTAAAGTTCTATGAAAGAGGGTTAACTCCCATTGCACAGCTGGGAGACTTGCCCTACTAATGCTTACCTCTGTCACCTGGAAGCCTTTCTGACCATTAAATAAACATTAAAGCACAAAACGCTTATTGATAATTAGTTATGGGAATGTAATCCATCTAGAAGCACAAAGCAATGCTCTTCCAACCATTTAACATAAGGCAGTCATGTGCAAAGAGGGATCCCAGCAAAGTATTCAAGCAGCTAAACTAACATTTGAAAACAGAAGAAATACTTTAAGAATTCACTCGAAAGCCTTGCAGTGTACTTTCAAACAATGTAAGCATAATGTAGAAGGTTAAGAAAAGCTAGGGGTTAGAATAAAGAGACTACGTATTTTTCTCTAAGTAAAATACCATCAAAAGCCTAAGATGCACACTTTCAGAAGAACCTTGCAGAAGACAGCTACAAAAGCTCACAGAGGTTCACTGATCAACAATTAGTCTTTTTTTATACAACGCCCACTACCCAGGTCAAAATAAACTGCACAAATAAAGCAAAACATTTATTCATTTACTAATTTAAAAATTGATATTTTAATACCAGTTTTGCCCTAACTGGACATTTCTTCAATGATATAACCCATAGAGATATTATATGCAAACGCTTTATAATGTAAATCACATACATTTTATTTCTTTATAATGTTCTATAATCAAGTAGTGGCTGCAGCTGTGTAAGCAAAAATATTTCCTTAGGGCTTCCCTGGTGGTGCAGTGGTTGAGAGTCCGCCTGCCGATGCAGGGGACACGGGTTCGTGCCCCAGTCCGGGAGGATCCCACATGCCGCGGAGCAGCTGGGCCCGTGAGCCATGGCCGCTGAGCCTGCGCGTCCGGAGCCTGTGCTCCGCAACGGGAGAGGCCACAACAGTGAGAGGCCCGCGAACCATCCCCCCAAAAAAAATTTCCTTAGATTATTATAAACAGAACTGTTTGAACCCTCCTATAAGAAACAGAGATTTAGAATAGTACCACTAAGAAGTCTTCAACAACTAAGTTGGTATTAGAATAGATTCATCCTCTTTGGGCCTTGCTGACATCATTTTGGTTTATTTTTGCACGGCATATTTACCTAACCCTACACGGCCACAGAAGTGTTTTCTCTGAAGGAATCCTGACCCCTTTTCTGAAGGTGAAGAAGTGAGGTTAGCAACAACTTCCCAACTATATCCCAAGGCTCAGGCTAAATCAACAAAGTTAACCATTAGGGGAAAAGAAATCCACTGTTCCTTTCAAAAGTGAGACCGGAATTCAGAGACAGTTTAGGATTGATTGTCAAGAGCTCAGTAGGATCACTGCCTGAGTTTCAGGTTTAGAAAATGAGGGATCATACCTTTTAAAAAAGAGTTAGGTATCACCTAAAAAAAAATACAACCTAATAATATCCTCAAAGGTCATTACATGCTATGTAAATATGCTTTGAGACAGTTTGTGAGACTTCTGGGACAGTGAGTGATTGCAATTAACTAATCAATTATTACAATTAACTTGCTGATGTCAACAAATTATTCAATTAATTATTTATAAATGATATTTTCTTTCAACAACTAATCTCATAAATTTTAACCACTCTATTAATAATTATGGAATCACATTTTGACAGATAAAAGAGTGGTATCACCTGGTGGACAGCAGCATTTAAAAAGTAAGAAATCGGACTTCCCTGGTGGTGCAGTGGTTAAGAATCCTCCTGCCAATGCAGGGAACACGGGTTCGAGCCCTGGTCCGGGAAGATCCCACATGCTCCAGAGTAACTAAGCCCGTGCGCCACAACTACTGATTCTGTGCTCTAGAGCCCACGAGCCACAACTACTGAGCCCGCATGCCACAACTACTGAAGCTCACGTGCCTAGAGCCTGTGCTCTGCAACAAGAGAAGCCACTGCAATGAGAAGCCCGCGCACCGCAACGAAGAGTAGCTCCCGCTCGCTGCAACTAGAGAAAGCCCGTGCGCAGCAACCAAGACTCAACGCAGCCAAAAAAAAACACAAAAAAACATAAAAAAGTAAGAAATCAATGCCAGTAATGTTCTTTTCCCATTATCTGTGATTATAAATATATGTTAGACAGTAGAGTAGAAAAAAAGTTAAATTACTAAGTGGAACAAATTTACAATTAACTGCACTTTCAAGATAATTTGAACAAGCCAACTTGAAATGATAAAAAATAAAGAAACAAAGTACATTTTAAATTCCAACATAGCAAACACTGCTATTAAGAAAAATATTTTTCACAACAAAGTAAAATGTTCAAAATCCTTGACTCTATACCAATTGTTACTAAAACATACTAACATCCTAGTGAGTTAAAATACAGTGGCTTTCCTTCTGAGGTGCACTTTATATAAGCAGGTTTGATCTGCACATGAACATGAGTTTAAGAACAGTTATTAACAAATATTTTCAAGTTATCAAACTATTGCCCCACCCTAATTCCTAAAATCAGATTGTATAAATGAAACTGAACAAGTTTGAAACCCCAGTCAAAGGTTTTTGTATTTTAAATGTTTTAAACAACAGTTCTGGGGCACCCAACTCTTCAAATTCTGACCTGTGAAAAAGCAGTTCCTATTGCCCAGAAAGCTCTCATTTTCTTCCCCAACGCACATCTCCCACATGTAAGCCCACAATCTCAGTTCCTTCCTTAATTTTAAAGTCATCTTAAGTCCCAGTTTAAATATCATTTCTCCAGGAGAAACTTCACTGCACTCAGGTTAGATTATGTCTACCTGTCGCTCTTACAGCTACCTCCTTTTGCTCAGTCACAGGCTTACAGAATACAGACTTGTTTAAGGTCTGTATCCTCCTACTAGGCTGTAAACTCAAAGAGTGGAGGTCTACCCTGTTATCCATGCCATCCTTGAATTCAGCCCAGTGTCTGGTACATACTGTGTACTTCATAAATATTTACTAAATATTAAAGCAAGAGTAGACCTTGAAATTGGAAGTTGACTGTGTCTTTCCAGGATAAAATTTTTAAAAATTAGATATTGCAAATTGAGCAGCAAAATATAGCTTCAAATTATAATTTTAAATATTGGTCATCCTAAAGGATGTCAATATCATAAAGGAAATTTAGCATTGAGCAGTTTCTCTCTGTGTTGTCACTATGGGAAGCATCTTTCCCAAAGGATTCACCAAGAGAGTGGTGCTACTCAGACTCCGTCTTTCTCTCTCTCTCTGTCTCTCTGTCTCTGTCTCTCTCTCTCTCTCTCTCTCACACACACACACACACACCCTTAGAGAACTACCATTACCATTAATCATCTAGTAGCAGAACTGCATAAATTAATAAAAGGCAACAGTCACTCAAAATGTCACTAAGCTAAAATTGTCCATTATTCTATCCTCCATGACTACTAAATAAATGGAACAGACAGTACACAGTGCAGATGGCCAAGTATACCAATATATTAACAGCCACTGAGTCCATCAGATACTTCCATTATGAAGTACTTTCAAGGAGAAAATCAATTCATTAAAATCAGGTGGCATTAAAACCAACTCATAGGCTGCATTTCAGAAAGGTATTTTGGTGGCAGCTTTCTGTGTCAAGTCAACTGTGAGTCTGAAGTCGCTGTAGAGTCACCCTGGTCACAACTGCTCTCCCCTCATCACCTGGTTGGGTAACTAGGATCTGCTTGCTGCCTGGCACCTTTTGCCATAAGGTCATCCTCTCTTGGCGAGAAGTTTCTGTTTCAATCTCCTCTTTAAGACCACTCTGGGGAACACGTGGTTCCCTTCAGTCAGGGCTTCCTGATCTGTGGTGAGCTGTCACCTTGAGGAAACAGTAGAGAATGTTTCCGGCCCCCTGGATCCCCAGGAACTCTGAGTCCCAGGTGCAATTTGCCCATCCTGCTAATGCTGGAAAACCACAACTCTAGCATCACACATGTTGGGACTAGATAACCAGATTACAGACCCCAACGATATGCCAAACATCCCTGTATGAACAGATACCCAAATATAAGTCACAAACCACTAGATTTCTTTAAAATTCAAAAACTATCAACTACATATCCCCTTTCAATTTATCTCACAAACAAACTGCTGTCTTGAAGTTATGCTGAAGGTCTGCTGTCATCTGGAAATTTCAGTTATCTGACCAGTCTTCAACTTTTCAGATTAACATTATTGGAAGACCCACGACTATCCCAACCTTGTACTCTAGTTTTCTTAAGGCCTGAAATGGTTTCAGGAATCCAGCAAAACACCTTTTGCTCTGGGAACTTAAACATCAGCTTGAACTATTATAATTACTGATGAGAAAAGTGTTAAATCACCAAGTGTTAAATCGCCGTGTGATCTGCTCTAGAAGCAGATCACTAATATTGAGGAAAAGATAAGACTAAGGAAACTGAAAATAAAGGGACTATGGGAAGACCGTTAGCTTCCAAAGGTATCATGTGGCTTTTGCACTGGAGCAGTAAGCCTTGGTCATTCCCTAGAACCGGCATTTTTACTTTCAGAGTTGGGGGAAGGTCGTTGTATTTGAGGTGTGAGGTAGTGGTACCTTTCCATAATACAGTTTTCCTGGCAATGAATCAATGTAGCATAGGCTAAATATATGAGACAGCTTTTGTGAAAATACACAAAGCATTTTTTTTAAAATTGAGTTGGAGAAAAATACATTCATGTATGACAACTTCCTACAAATGAAATATGGCAAGGAGATTAACTTTCACATTGATTTTTATAAAGGCGTCTAACACAAAAATAAACATGTATGGAGAACTTCAGACTGTGAATGGCAGCAAGATTGTTTCTCTGAATTTGCCCTTTGTCTCAAAAAAAAAAAAAATCCCAAATCAAGCTTTTGACAGGACTAGGCCTGTAGGCTTCTTTTACTGTCAATTTAACTACTAAAAGAAAAAATAAGAAGTATGCAGATACTAAGGTTTAGGAATTAAAGGAGGAAACTAATATGACCAGAACTGGTAACTTTGTCAAGAAAATAGCCAAAAAGCTGAGGCAGGTTACTAACCTCTGGTATCTGACCTAAGCTTTCAAGACTAATAGCAGCAATTACAATACAAAAGGCCAGCTATTGACCACAATTACGGCCTCTCAGGGGGTCTAAGTAATGAATTATTCATGTAACGTATGCCCTATATACCTTTTTAGGAAGAAACAGACAAATCTATACAAACCAAGCTAACAGACCGGTCATAAAATTTGTCACCTGCTGTTACCAGCTGCCATAAAGAAAGTTTCTCTAACCGCCTCCACCCCTTCTAAACGGTGAACAAGTTGACCAGGAACCACCCTTTACCCTCAGGAATGTAGGTGCTTAATAACATATTAAAGGGAGAGGCCAAAGTGAACCCTGGGTTACAGTCCTTACTATGACAGTTGGGGTGCGGGGAGAGAGCCGGGGAGGAGGGAGCATTCAACCAGGAGAAGCGAATTCTTTCTCCACCCTCTTCCCACTGCACTGTTTCTACCATCAGGAGGCAAGCAATGACTGCAATTGTTTTGGAAAAGCTTTCAAACTTTTCAAGTGACACGGTTTACGCCTTTTTCCCCGGGCAATTGTGGTTTTGTAAGAAAAAGCGCATTATTCTGTAAATGACTCAGTACAGTCTTGCTTATATTTATACTTGCAATGAACCACAGGGTATTCGTGGTGACAGCCACAGAGTACATCTTTAACAATAATGATCAGTAACTGATTTATGCGCGGAGAGTACTTCATCCCTTTCCTTTTCTTTAAAGATGGGAAGTTGAAAGAATATAGGTGTTTGGCATCCAAAGGCTATGGAAGGCAGAAGCCCATGAGCAGCACATGGAGGTTTTGTTTTGTTTAACTGTAAATGTAAGGTAGCCTTTGGCGGGCTAGACTCAGTCCTGGAGTGTGCCAAGAACTTTCCCATGGAAAAAAGAACTAAATGCAAAAATAATGATCCAAGCATTAAAGCTCCACAGTGCACACAAGCACTCTACATCTAAGACAGACAGAACCAGAAAGAAAGAGGAGAAGTCTGAGGTCAGATGTGCCATTGTCACTATGAGGCATCCTCTCCTGACTCTCAGAACTGAATCTTCAGAAAGGAGGCTGGGAGAGTCAGTGCTCGGCCACTGCAGGGAGATAAACCTGAGGGGTATGGAAAACAGAACCCAGGCCTGATGAAGTCAGACTTTGGCATGAAAACCCAGTGTTGTTGCTGGTTGTTTTTATGTTTTTTGTTTTTTTCCAAAATAACTTTCAATTAAATTACCAGCCGACTTGAGTACAAAGGATCTCTTCTGATGTGAAATTCTAAAACTGACAGGCATCATGAGAAGCCCTCCTGACCAAAGGAAAGATTGCTAACTTGATCTTTAGTTGAAACAAAATTTTTTTAAGAGGATATCAAATCAAATGCCTTAAAAGTTATATTAAATAATCAGAATCAATAGACTATCCGCCATCTAAATGCATAGTAAAAAAAAAAAGACAAGAAAAGGAAGAAAGAAAAAAGTACATTGATGAAGTCTGCTTTCTGCATACCTTTTCAAATTTTGTCAGCAATTCCCGTAAGCTGAAGTTCAGACCAATCATCGTCCAGTAGCCCTTGAAGCCTACATCTTTCCGGCAAACTTCCTTCAGACAACAGCGTTTAACTTCTAAAAACCGTATCTTTTCTGGCTATACTTTAAAATCCTTTGTAAAATCCTTTACAAGCCTTGCCCTTGAGCTATGGTCCATGAGCAGCAGCAGCTTGTGCTGGGACATTTTAGCCACCCCACCGTGGGTCCAGGATTTCATGGACTTCAGAGTTCGCAAGGAATAGACCTGCTTGTATGTTCTCTGGTAGCCGCGTTCCACGAGGCTGGCATGGTCTCCTTTTTCTCTGGAAAGCCCAGGATTCCCTTCTGTTCACCTCACTAATGACCTGCAGCCCACAACTGTTCTCTCCTGGGCCCCAAGCTTAGAGTTTGTTCTCAATTACACAAAGCAAAAAAGAAGCTATATCCTGGAAACTTGCATGAGAGAAGGCAAAAAAAAAAAAAAAAGAAGAAAAAAAAAGAGCCAAGTATTACCAACTTCCTCCATTCAGACTAGTTTCCAGAAGAAAAAGAAAAAAAAAATCCTGGGTAAGGAGCCAGTTTTCAAAAAGCATGACTTATGCAGAGTTCGAACAGCAAGGAGGGCACTCTTGTCTGAAGAAACACCCAAACATGGGACAAGAGACCACCGGCTTGCACTCTCCCAGACACTGGCAGCCTGTGTTGCTATGGTAACCACCAAGCTAGTTTCAATCCATTTCCCTAAATCAAGCTATGCCTGAGGGATGCTGTGTCAGTGCAACAGAGCTAAGTTATTTAAAAAGCTGTTCTAGCCACCGGGAGAAAAGTTTAAGCAGCAGGTCTCATGGTCCCCTTTGCAGAGTTTGCGGCAGGGAGGGCGCCTCATCAGCTTTGGCTCGCCGATCTGACAGGAGTGTGGTAATCCACTTCTCTTTCCAGCAGTTGTTTATTATTTTAATCAGCATCCTCCCTTCCACCACCCCTCACACACAGTTTAAAGTGAAGCTCACTCCCACTTCCTGGAGGCCTCCCCGCCCCAAACTGCAGTACAGTATCTCTCAAATTATCTCAATCCTGAATGATCACAGGATCCATATTCCACTTTGGAGCCCACCCAAGAAAATAAAAAGGGCTGGGTCCACAGAACAATACAAATCATCAAACAAAACATGTGTGGTCAATTGTATTATTTCTAAAAAGGTTTTGACAGTAAAGTGGATGGGGAAAATCCTTTTAAAGGAAAGTTGTTTTTTTTTAATCTCATTGACTGTTTTCATGTGGGGAATATACTTGTTTCCAAAATAAAACTTAATAAGAGAAACTACTCAAAATGTGAGTAATAACCAGTTATTTTTAAATGTGCCCTCCATTTTGATATTAAATTATTACTGGCACCGAGAGAAACACTATCTTCTACGAAGTGTTAAGAGCTTAAATGCTTTCAAAGAAAATGTTGAATCCACTGCTATTATGGACATTTGCACTGCTACTATGGACATCATTCCAAGGCAAAAATGTGATTTTCTTTTTGCATTATATAGTTATTTAGTATAACAATAAAAGTATGACAGATATGTTCATATGAAACATATTTCTCTAGTTGTGTGCAGAATTTCATCATAAATATGTAATGCTCATAAAAGTGACACTCTCACAAATGGAATGATGTTAATCTTAATATAACTAAGTTTGTTTTTTGCATCAGGGTATAGAGGAAAGGAAAAAATAACCCTGATATTAGAATGTGTATCTCCTAAAAGGCTATTTGAATTACTTAAATATCAAAATTGTTAGCACTCATAAGGAGAAAGAGATTCTATTAACAACAGAAAAAAACAAAATGCTATCAGGTAACAGTATACAATGTAGTTACTAGTTTTTGGATTTGCAAACCATTTTTCTTTCTATGTCATTCTCAACTTATTCATATCAGTATTTAAATAGCATGTGTTTTACATATGCGGATCTGTACAAAATTTAACAAGCTTTCATAAATATTTTCATCATTTATTCATAAAAACCAAGATGTCTCCAGAGGCAAGCTGGCTTTATGAGATTTTTACCAGAATGTGTTTCACCTCTAAGTGCCCAATTCAGATTTATAGATAGACACTACTAATTTCAAAAACAAGTTTGGTAAACTGATTGTCCAGAAATTTATAAATAAAATTAATCTGTGCAGTTTGTATCCAGAAAGAAAGCACTGACATCAGCATGACGACAAATCATCAGAAACAGAGAGAAGAAACTATACAGAAATTGACCAGGCCAACCCAGATCTGTGAAGGCTCTGGGGCCACATGCTGAGATCTTTCAGCAGCAACAAATAAACTTTTTACATAAATACAAGACAAAAGGAACCACCAGCACCAATACCACCTCCAGCACCACCATCACAAAAAAATAAATAAAGGAGAGAGAGAAAAAGAACAATCTTTCTCAGCTGGGCAAACTTCCAACTACCACCCAGGGTGCTGGATGACTGTGATCAGAGACATGTGCAAACATGCCACCCCCCATGCACATATCAGAAGAGTGAATTAAATAAGAACTCTCTGTAACAACAGAGAATACCACAGTCTTTCTCTTAAAAACAGTCTTATGTTTAGAGGGTTTTTATACCAAGACAAGAAGGATATCATTAGAGCCCCGGATATCTTGTATCCTTAGACAAGGCGAATCTATCAGAGAAAAGAAGCAGTGTATTAGGGAATCTTCCCAAAAGACAAGAGCAGGGGAAACTTTATCAGCATGATTGGCACTTCAGTCTTAGAAGAGATCAAGACAGCATAAGGAAAGAGAGGAAAAGCATGTTCTCACATGAATTCTAGAGTGGAGTGTCCAGAAGCCAGAGCCTCTGCCAGCCACTCGCCCTCCCTGCAAATGCTCGATACCCATTCTCAGAACTGACATCCTCTGCTTGGGGAGAAAAGGGAATACTTAAATAAAGCTCCCTACTCACAGTTATAAAATATCAAACACTAGGAAGATACAGATGAACCTAGCTATGATGATGCCCTTTTCAGGAGGAAAATACTCAGTGGATCCACATGGAACCATTCCAAAGAAAAAATTTTTAAATACTCACCTAATTTTAATAAGAGGGTAACTATATCCTCACTAAAACACTGGAAAGCAACTAAAAGTGTTATTTTTTAAAATTGAGGTATAACTGACATTAACAATAGACAACTTATTTATGTAAAAGTCCAAAGATATTCCATAAAATTCAAATAGCTAAACATTTAATATATTATTCAAAAGTACTGTGCTCTTTGATAACTGAGTGACACATTAGAAGAAAGATTTGTAAAATGTAAATTGTTTTGATAACTGTGAGCACATTTTATTATGTATTTGTGTTTGCTATCTATAACTAGGAATACTTTCTCAGTTTAAACTCTGTATACAAAATAACCTCTTGGTAATATTCCTTACATCTCCATAGCCCTTTCTTTTTCTTAAACCAAGTACCTCTTCGATAAATTATCTCCTGTAATCCTGTAATCATTAAAACAAAAAATACAGGCCCCCAATGAAAGCAGTGCATCACTAGAGAGACTTAGTAAATTGGATGATGAAATTTGAAGTAGTTGACATTTTGCCAGTCTAAACTAGTGTGCAAATAAATTGTGCACTAAACCTTCGAGAAGTGGAATAAACATAATATAATACTATCAATCTGTTTGTAGCAGATCAACAAACACTGACTATCCTAAGATTCTCCAGTTAAATAAGCCATGCCTCAAACATAGACAACACAGTTCCATGAGAAAGAGGTTACCGAACCAGAGAGAAGCACAGGAAAACTCAATAAAGGAATCAGTAAAATCTAAACCTAAATTACTTAATAAAAACCACATTCCACTGCCAAAATGAAGAGACCTAAATGTACATACGGCTTTGGCAAAAACTTTCAAAGGCTAGGCTAATTTAAAATCTTTTTACACTTAAAAACTATATTTCATTTAATTTGTTAAAAGATGACTTACTATTTAGCAATTTCGTCAAGGCAAGAAGACATTCTTTAGGGTTCAGTCAAATATAAGCAAAAAGAGAAGTCTAAATGCTTTGCTGGAAAACAATGTATGCCTTACCCATATAGTGGATCCTAAAGTACCCTTCTCACTAAACATAAACTTCACATTTATAAACACTGTAACGACAAAGTATGTTTTCTATGCAAAACCTAACAGGTTTCTCTTTATATTGGTCAAGATAAAGAACAAAAAGAAAAGAAAAGAAAAGCTTCTTGGGAGCCTCTAAAACAAAGCATATGGAGGTCAATAGGTGACTACAAATAAATCAGTACATCATGGCTTCATTCAAAATGAAGAGCTTCAGGCATGGGTAGAAAAGTTTACTTATTATAAACCCATTCAGACTTAAGGAAAGATCCATATTATAACGGCTTTGAAAGGAATATACACAATTATCTTTTTCATAACTTTCCTAACTTGGGGTTTATTTTCAAACCAACATAGACTCTACACCCCAATCATGATCTGAGATTTCAATTCATTGTCTACTGCCACTGTGGTTCTATTAAGGGGAGACTACATTACAGCTTTCTAGTTAACATCAGCCAGCAACCAAGTCTGTCAGCTGGTAGCTATTTAAAGTAATATACAGCCCTAAAGGGCAGAAGGTTCAATCTAAAATGGAGGCCTGAGCCCCCTGATGAAAGGCGGAACTCTTCCTTTTATCCCAGGAAGTTCAGGCAATATGCTTTGTACCCAAGGAGTTATTTTTAATGTTCATCTCTTCAATAATGTCATCTCTTCTGATAATTATGCAGCTAGCAATTGGGAAATAAAAATTATAACTCATAAGAAAAAGATTCTATAAGTATTTCCATAACCTACAGCCAGAAGACTCTACTAGACATTTTTAAAGGCACAAAGAGCTTTTTTTTCTTAAGGGGAGTGGATGGGTGCAGTGGGGATTGAGGAAGAAAAATGCCAGCTGATCTGCTTCTGAATTAGCCAAGCAGGTGCAGGGGTCAGCCTTGAGCAACCTTCTAAATATTTAATGATTCAGACAGCACTTTATTAGGTGACTAAAAATAATGCCAAGATATGTTAATGTTTCAAAACCATATCCTTCCTAAAAATATGCAGCATCAGACAAGACTGAAACCATCTCATACAGCCGAACCTCACAATTCCAGATGTGTACTGACAGCACAAGCCTGTGGGATATGCAACCAAATTGCACAGGGCTTTGGAGAACATCCTTAAAGATTTTCTAAGGGTTTTCCAACTTTCCTCAGCTCCCCAGATTGAGAAAATTAAAGCCAAAATTGAAATACAAATTTTATTAATAACAACGAATGTGTCAAGATAAATCAAAATTGAAGGTGCTGTTTTCACTCCTAAGTAACACATTGGTACTCTTCCCAGGAGGGAGTGTTTCTACAATCTGAATATGTATTTAAAAAACTGGACATTCAGTGAACCCCGAAGAAGTTCAGACTTACTCAGTGAGGTCAGCTACGCTTATGTGTATAATAAAAGAAGCAGGGCTTTTGTGATGCTTGCAGGCCAATCCATTCAGAGCTGAGTTACTGCTTCAACTCTGATCCATGTTCCTGCCATCTTCCCGCTTAGCATCCCATTTGGAATTCTCTGCAAAATCACACCCCAAACCTACTTCGACTCCTTAACCATGATTCACCCTCACTAGTCTCAACAATAACCAGTCAATACACTTATCACATGAACCATTTATACTTACAAATATGGCTCCCCTCAAAGTCATAGAGTATAATCATCCTTTGTTCCCCCCCGAGAATCTTTAATTTTATTTACTTTCTGTACCTTTATCTCCATTCCCTCATATATTTACACTAAGCAACAGAGTTCTCCATTATGTCTTTGTTTCTGTCCCAAGAAGTTTCAAAAAAGTACTCTATAGACAGTGAACCCAGACAATGCATTATGTAGCTCATAATAAAATCTGTAGGCTGACTAGAGAATGAGGAATTCCTATGTTTGATAGCATTAACTTAAGCCATTACATTTCCTGGAGATTATTAACAGCAGCAGAGTTGACTTTTAAAAATCCGCCTAACTTGGGGCTGGGGATCATTTAGCAATATTCATCAAACAGTAAAATGCATATAAACTTTGAGTCAGAAATTCTATCTCTAGGAATTTAATTTGCAAGCATGCGTACACACATATGTACAAGGATGCTCAGTATGTCATATCTGACGTAGCAAAAAGTTGAAAACAATCTAAATGTCCATCAGTAGGTAACCATGTAAATAAATTATGATGGAGTCCCACAAAGGAATGCTGTACAGCTATGGGAAAGAGGGTGATGGTAGTTACGTGCTGATAAGAAGTAATCTCTAATATATGTGTGTGTGTGTGTGTGTGTGTGTGTGTGTGTGTGTGTGTGTATACATATACATATAGAGAGAGATTGATGTAGTTATGTAAAGGTACAATATATGACATACAGACAATATTTCTGGACTGAGATAAGAAAATAGCAATGACAGTTACCTCTGAGAGAAGGATTGGAAATACCAGTGCCTAGAATGGGACCCTTTCTTTTGTCTTTTCTACTGTGTGAACATTTTACCATGGGCACATGGTACGTTTTCCACACAAAAATAAGTCAAGAAATAGACGGAAAATTCCCAAGGAAAACACATTTATCTTTCTAGGTAGATAGCTATTAAAAAATGGTGGCCTCATTAGATCTGAAAGTAAATGCCACCGGAGACAATCATTTTTGTCTCTGAAAGCTTCAGAAGCTTTGAGGTGCCAGATGGTCTGACATTCTAGCAAATCAGCCCTCAATAGAAACAAGCCTTCAGCAGCAGTGGGCTGGTCAATGGTAAACTTTTCTAAAAGAGACAGAGACAAAGCCTTTTTGTTCTCATAAGTTACTCTATAACTAGTAACTCCAGCTTATTTAAGTAATAACTTTGTGTCTAAATAAGCATTACACAATTCAAGCTATTCTCTTCCTAAGGAAACCAGTACTCCTATTGTCATCTAATACTGTGATATTCTAATGGTACAAAAAATTGGGGAAGGCTTATAAAACCCATTGATATACACCCAAAAAAGATCTAGCCTGATTTGTTCAAGGCAATTGAAGTATGGCTTCATCTTTCAAACTGGGCTAAGTGATCCTACCTAGTAGGTTGGCAGAGAGATTTGAGTATCAGGGTTCACTAATGGTTTAAGAGATGCTGCAACTACAAACAGCAATTTCTTTCATGGATCTAAGTCACAGTAGTGAGAGAGAAAAGACCGTGGACCCTGCCCTGCTTATTGTGTCTGGAGAAGGCAACCTTGATGTTCTAACAAAACACTGCAGGAAATGGACCAGTACAGGTGAAGCAACATTGGGACACCAAGCTCTGGCAACTTCTTGTTTAAGGCTATATCAAATAGTTGAAGGAGGTTTATAAGCTCTAGCTCCATATTAAATATTGTCAAACCAAGGGTTTAGAGCACAATTTAAACCCAAAATTTGATCTGGCAGGTGTTTTAACTTTAAAACTACGAGGCGATTGTAGTAATAGAGCCTTTGAAAGCACAACACCGAATCAAGTATTTATGCTTATAAAAGGAGTCCTGGCATCAAAATTATAACCTTGGGAGGCTAAACAAATACCCAAGTGATGTTGCTACTGCACAAAACCTTTTTGGAATATTGCTTCCGAGATGCCTTTATAATTAACAAGAAAGCCAAATAATAAGATTGATCTCATTTTTTAAAAACATACTGCCACTTTTACCAAAAGTTCTTGATACTATCATAGCAGCCCTTCTATCTTTATTTAATGGCTCTCCAAATCCCAACCCCAAAATATCTAAACTGTAATGTAGCCCTGTTCAACAGAACTTTCTGCAATGGTGGAAACATTCTCTATCTTTGATGTCCAAAAGAGTAGTATGGCTATCGAATACTTGAAATGTGGCTAGTGTGACTGAGGAACTACATTTTGATTTTGTTTAATTTTAGTTAATTTTGATTTAACTGTAAATAGTCACATGTGGCTAGTGGCCTTGCTATACATTCCAGGTGTTATTTCCTCACAATATTCTCAAGGATGTGCTTTTCTAACTTTCTCTAATACATACTTGCCTTTTTCTCTGTTGATAGGATTCTTTTCTCTTAAATAATAGCCTCCTTTTTTTCTATCTGTCCAAATTTTATTCAGCCATCAAGTTCCAATTCAATTTCCACCCTCTACTCAAAGGCCTGTACTATAGTTTTAACTCAATAACTTCCTTTCCACATTGGCTATCTCCATTATGCTGCACTATTATCCTGTACTTTACTTACACATAACTTGTTTTGTTTAGAGGTTATTTTGTGAATTTGTTTTACCTTTCCTTTCACCTCATTAGGGAGTAAGCTCTTTGAGAGAAGGAGAAAAAGTTAATTTGTGCCTCAAGTGACCTGTAGACTGCTTAACATACCACCATTGTTCAATAAATAGTTTTTAATTGACAAGAGTAAAACAATTAGAATCTACTAAAATGATACACCCTTAATGTGATTTTATAATTGAAGAGAAAGTCATGATCTTGGTAGACTCTTATACAATTACAAAGTTACTAAAGGGGTTCATCTAATTCAACTTTCAAGTAAAAAATTCTAGGGGTTGCTTTAATCCCTCTTTCCATTTTCAGAAAGGATCCGAAGTTACTCCAAAATTCTGTACTTATCTGACTCATAAATTTACCCAAAGAAAGAGAGGTGCTAGTCCTTCTGTAAACCACTCAAGTTTAACTTCAAGATAGAAAAAGTTAATTTGACTTTATTTCTTAAGTCATACTTTAAATTTTAAAAGAAAGTGCTGCCCTCTTGTGAAATGAGGTAGAAGATTTATCATTTTACTGACAGTTGAGTAAATACTGCAACGGGATAAAAAGTTAAATTTTAACATTAAAACAAAATAGAGCTTATCTCTAAATTGTATGTATTTGCCCCTCTGAAGTCTCTCCCTCCTGGTCTTGGTGAATTTTCCAAACAAATGAGAAATGGATCGTCATAGTGAACTACTTACACTTGTACTATAACTGCAAAATAATGAATGAATGAATGACTAGTATAGTTTCACAATAATCAGAATAAAAGACTGTAGTTTTTAAATTTGTATTACTGAGGGGAGAATGGGAGGAAGAGCCAGTGAATGGTACATGAGTCAATGACTACATGGCAAGTCTAAAGTCAACTCACCGTATGACACTGGGCAACAGTTGTCTTCAAGTCCACTTATTTCCATATAAGGTGAGTATTCTAATAATAACCCAACTGCATAGATTTGTGTTGAGATTAAGTGAAAGAGCAGAGGTAAAATAAAGTCTAACAACTGCAATATATTTTGTCCTTTATTCAGGCAACTATCATGTGGTACTAGGTACAAGGTACCAGGTACAGGTAACAGGTACCATTAAAAAAAAAATCCATGGAAGTATTACTTTGAAGGAGCTCACATTCAGAGCTATCCATGAAAATACATGGAAAATCCTTCCACAATTTCACGAAAAACAAATGTGAGCAGATTCACAATTCACAGAAATGACTGCTATGAATCCTATGGGCTTTAAGGATCCAATTAAATAGACCAATTTACTAAAAACTTCCTTGAGTGACAAAAATAGATTATTTCAATCTAAGGGTACTAAGAACTAGAATAGGAAGAAAAAAAAAACAAATTTAGTGTTATTTAATAGTCTCCTCTCTTTCCAGAGTATGCTTCTTAGAGTGAGATTTCACTTCCCATCCCACCCACTCCTCTGGGAGTGAGATGAAAGGATGAGAGGTTAGCTGCACAAAGAGTAAAATAGTATATAGCAGGAATAGACTAAACCATCTTGACTATTTTTCCAACATTAGCAATTCACCAGTTTTCACTTACCCCTCACACTGGGACACACATGTAAATAGCTTCCATTTACACATGAATATTAGGAACAGGTGTGCCCATAAAAGAACATGTTTAAAACTTGGAACATTCTTTGATTTGATTCTCAGCACTCCAAGCGAGTTGTCTATTTAACATAATCTTCAGGAAATTCTTTTGTAATGTAGAAGATCTTCTGTCAAATTAAAAGCCACCCCCTGATATATTTGTTTTAGCAGTTTGAATTTTATGCATGAGTTTTTTCTTTTAACTTGGTAAAACTTCTTGACTCGTATTATGATAGAGAATGAAGGAGTGTCTAGATAACGAGGTGAAAAAGTGCCTTAAGGAAGAGTATGGATCTTATATATAGTAATGTAATACATTTTTGGCACAGATTCCTTTAAAAAATCCCTTTAAAAAAACCTATAAAAATGCAGGAATGACAATCATGCTGTTCTATTATTTTAATTAGTTGCCTCTCTGTTCAAATACCAGAGAGCCACAGAGGAACCTAGAAACATTTTGGTGAGCTAACTGAGAAAAAAGATCTCCAGTTAAATGTTAAGAAGAGAACATTAACATGCACATGATTTATAACATTTTAAATTAAATAATGCTTTGATTTTACTGGACTTAGGCCAAAAAAAAAAAAATGTTGACTCATCATACACTTCAGGGAATGCTTCTAACAAATAAATGATGGTTAAGAAGGTGGGAAAATATATGCCTCAGTAACTTTTCAAGCTGAATAAATTACATTTCACTAATTTTCTTAATCTTGTAGAGGGGGTAGAAATTTGACAAAGTGAACTGTTAAGTATGTATGGTAAAACAGAGGTGGACCTAAGTCTTGTTACCATTTATTTAATCAGGTAAAACAGAATCTGTTCAATGAGCCATATTAAAGATCAACAAGAAAAGGTTTTCAAGTTCAAAGAATAAGAGAAATGTGCCCCCCTAGCGTGTGCTAAATAATGTTTTCAATAAAGGTGTGTTGATTCAATGTGATGGACCAATGAACACCAGTTTGACATACATTTTTTTAAAGAGGTGCTTTCTCCCTCCTCCCCTCTCTAGCAGTCAACCTATGGGCATCTCCCACTTGCTGCCAGTCAGGACCATGCTCCCAGCAGCTCAGAACACTGACCAACACAGCTTTCTACATGTCTCCCTCCCCCCCATTTTTTTCCCCTTAATCCCCAACATCCCCTCTATTCAGCACGAATTTGTTAATTACCAATTTTAAGGCTGCTTTCTCTGGTTCATTTTATTTTCTTCAGATTCATACTTATTTGCTCTAACCCTTAATATTTTGTCTCCTGTTATTAATCAAAGAGCGAGGGTCAACCTACCTTGTTGACTTGTATTAACTACCTTGTTAATACTGCCAAGCACCATCTACCACGTGGATCATATTTGCGTCATGTACATAAATCCTTGTGTTTTCTCTATTTTCAAATTGAACTAGGTGCAAGGTCGAAGTTGGAATACAAAAGTTGTCTTTGGAGCCATTAAATTTAAACACATCTTCAAACCAAATGCTTTATAATTAAACAGTATCTAAGTTCTATAACTACTTATTTAAGTTAAACTACAATTCTATTGCACTAGATGAACAAAATTATGCATAATAATTAGGACAAACAAAATGATTCTTTATAGTGTCCTCAAGAAAAAAAATTACATGAGAATAAGCATTCAGTTTAATCACTGGTATGGATATATTTCCAAGACTTCAGAGAATCTATGCCAACTAGATTTGAATTCATTATCACTATTTACTAGAAATGAGATAAGACTGTTTTGTCTGATAAACTAAGAGTTATGAAACGCTAGTTATTTTTTTAAAAAACACTATGGAAAAATATAACTAAAAAACTGCTAGGGAAAAAAATAAATTAGGCCTCTAAAAATAAATGTATGATCAAATATATAATTAAACATATACCTAGCTATCTTAATTTTCTCTTTATTTTAAAGCTCTTAGAATTATTATTAGGATATTAACAGTTTATAAAACTAAATCATATCACATGTGTTATGAATTTTCTTCTTTTAATTCTTAATCACTCAGATGAGTGGTCATTATACCCTGAATACTCTGGTATTTTATACCAAAAGCCTAATTCAGTTTAGAACATTATTGTACCTATGTATGAAACTCTGTATTTTGGATCTCTGGATCAAAAATGACATAAACATCAGCCATTGGAACTAGTCAGAGAGACTATTTCAATACTAATTTTAGAGTTCATTTAGAACAGCATAAGAGGATGATAGAGATAATACGTATATTGGGACCCGCAAAATGGAGGCCACTCCAGTGGCCCTACCCAGGTCACAAATCTGAACCTAAGTCAGCCTGCACTTACGGGAAACACCTCATGTAAAGGAAACAGCATACACCAATCACCATCAGCCACAGCTAGCTTACCTTACTCTAGAAAACGGGACCTTTTAGGCTTATAAGAAAATCCCGTCCTCCTAGCTAACCATGCCCTTGTTTCCACACTGCCTCTTCTAAATGCAGTACAACTCACTTTTGCCACAAATCCCTGAGGAAGAGCGCCCCATTGCTTGTGAGGCACTGTACTCCCCTAATCCATGGACTGCTTCCCTTGAATAAAGGACATCAAACTTACTAAATGGTGTTATTTTTGTCATTTGACAAGGATGAAGATTAGGAATTTTTTCTTAATAAACGCTGAGTTTTGTACATGGTTCTATAGGGTTTTGCTTTTCCTACATGGGACTGATTTACTTCAGCAATTATGGAGCCGTGCATTTATTCACATATATCCCTCTTATGCAAATGTAAAAGTAAATTACAGTCATATGTGACACCATATTAAAGAGAAAAGTTTCCTACTGATTTTTCTCTTTTCAGGAAGATGATGAAAATAATTAACTAAACCACAAACACGGCAAGCCATAGATACTAGAAACTCAACGGGACATGCAAAACGTAATTTTGAAAAGTGTACACATGCATGTATGTATAAGTATACAGCAGTACAATTTCTGATCCAGTCTCAGGACAGCTTCAGCAAAATTAACATAAATCTTTAATAAAACCCAGTTATTTATACAATAAATGGAAACTTGTATATTTCCAAGAAAACGATCCAATTCAACCTACTCGTCACTGGACAAAGTTAAAAACTCATTTTCTTCCTGTTTTTCCTGCATGCAATACTTTAACTTGAACCTAGACCTTGGGTAGTTCCCTTAAAACACATTATTTTCCAGTTCTTTCTGATAAATCAAAATTTAAACTTCCACTTTTAAAGTCCCCTCCCCATTTCTTCCACGAAACTCTCTAATTCTAAAATGGTGACAACTCGTTTTACTTTCTAGACCTCATCATTCTCTGAGAGAAACAAGAGTCTTTGATGACACAGTACCTTTAACTTCTGCCTTATACTTTACCTCCATGCATCAACAAATTTTCCAGGACAATGTGCTATGATCTTCACTAAAGCTGTATGATTATGTTGGATGGAAGAGCTACTGAAAAAGAGTGCTTTGGGTTCTGACAGACTCCATGGGGAAATCAAAAGTTAGTCTGTGTAAATTGAGGAGCAAAAATTATCAAATTAGGCTCAGAGTCAAAATTTTCTTGATTACAGAACATCTATTTAAGAAGCACATCCCATAATACATCACACAGTTGTCAATGTAATTTATGCAGGGAAGTCAGTATCATAAAATCATACCAATATTTATTCCCCTAATTCTAAAGGTGACTACCCTTTATACTCAGAATAAACAACTGCCCTATCAAAATAAGATCTCCTTCTTTATGGGTTGGGGATATTGTATCAGTGTCTTTAAATTTTTCTAAAAACAAAGAAATAATTTCCAGTTAAAAGATAAGAAAATGGGAAGTTCTGGAGTTCCTTGAGGGGGTGGAGGAAATGGGTAGATTTGTGACATTTTATCTCTAAACTGACCTTCTGTCACTACTTCATAAAACAGTTGGGATTGAGCCATAAGCACTGCAACTTGTCTGAGAGGGAGGAAAGCAAACACAGAACACAGAAATTTAAAACCATTCCTCCCACATACCTCAAAATATATTTTACCTCCTGGGATTAGGGTTAAAAAAACAAAAGATCGCATGAAAAAAAGAAATTGATTATGGCGAAAATGATATCAGATTAGCAGGAAGTTAAAGAGAAATGACTAGAAGGAAGCTCTAAACATGACTAGGCCAACTAAGAAAAAAAAAAACTGAAGCTTTATACAATATTTAAACCTCTGTGGACCCACACTACAAATTAAATCCACACCTGTGAAATTTCCTGGCTCCTAATACAGGGTATTTGTACAAGTAGTATAAATTTAAAGGAAAATTAGCTGTGATTAAAAAAGGAGTTCAAACCATGCTTTTGCAGGTTTTTAACTAAGTCAAAATTGGCTAACCCACACACAGACACTCATTAAGAAAATATCATCTTTTCAAAAAGGGACATACACTCCATGCCTTGTTTGAGATCTCATTAACTTGGAATAAGTTCCAGTCAAAGGCAAACAGGTTTTACATACCGTACTAGATTTTAATTACAGCTAAGTACAGTTGCTAATTTTGTATTCATGTAAACACCTGCATTGCCTGTGTCAAGATTCCTGAGCAATAAGATTTCTGTGAACCTAAAAGCATAAAATGGACCAATCACAAATTAATTATCTTATTCATGGAAATATTATTCAGATCTTGAGTATTTTTTCCTTATGAACTGAGTTCTGCTTAACTGAATTTACTGAAGGCAAGACAAACTCAAACTCTAAAATTAGTATTTTGTTATATCACTTAGTATAATATCCAGAAGCTAGGACTACCTTAGGACCAAAGAATAATTTCAATAATGCATTATTATCATTGGTGAGAATGTGTTAGGATCACTAAGATACTAACATTTAAGGATGTAATTTTTATTAATTCACCCTCCTCTGTTCCAGAAAAAAAATTCTCTTATTTTACTTTACTTACTTATTAGTCTGAAATAGAAAGTCTTTGTCCAAGAACTTTTGTTCTTTAAATAAAAAAGGGGAAAAAAACCTGGCAATACAAACTACTTCAACTGCATTAAATGAAAATAACTCCTGTACATTTTGGATTGCAAAAACAACAAAGATCACAGTTGAGAAGCAGCTCTTTTAAAAACATTTTGATCTATAATATAAATATTGGGACCATGTTGGCAGACTTTCATACAAACCCCTAATAATAACAGTTGTTAAAACAAGTATTCATATAGCAATTTTCATGAGACCAGAGCTTTGAACAAATAAATATAAACTGTGCTCATGATTATATGTCTCCCTGCCTCAAATCTGGATGTTGCAAGATGCTCTTTAAGGAATATAAAAATAAAGTAAGTCATTCTTTTTCTGGCAATTTCTCAGGAAATCGTAAGCTAATCATCTTAGTTGAGAATAAATATATAAATTTCATTTATGATACCTGTTCAGAAAATAGGTGTAAAAGAAAGTTTAGACTTTGTCTATTAAGTAGTCTATTCTTGCAAATACTTTCAAGCTTAACAGTAAACCATAAAGTTTCTGAGGTTCTTTAGTAATATAGCAAAGGATGTTTGCAGTGGACTTCAGAGGGCTCTCTCATCTACGTTTATACAATGATTCAGTTCATACAATGATTTACCATAATTATATTATTAGTAGTGTGATCGTTATAATAATCAGTATTATGATTCCACCTAAAATAAACTTGATAAGTATTTCCCAATTTCTATACGAACCTCTGACACAATGAAGAACTGCCTCTCAATGTGTCAGATTCCAAAATTTCTTCTTTACATTAAAGAGGGGAAAAAAAGGTGCCTCGTGATATGTCTTACCTTTCCCTTCTGCTGATATCACAGAACAGACTCACATTTTCAAAAGATGATCCTTCCTCTATTTGAATGTAATGATCATGACTCTTTTAGTTTTCTCTTCTTTTTTTTTAACCTAAAATAGTTTCTTTGCTAAACCGCTTTTCCTAAACTCCTTTTTAGTGTTAGATTTTATAGCTTTATCTTAATGTTGCCCACATAATTTCTGGCTCATGCTGGAGTCTTTCCTGGAAATAGCCCCTCTTTCTCATTCCCCTGATAATGCCTCATGCCACTTTGGCCAGGTTAATGCCAATACATTTTTCTTTCTACAGATGGTAACTTCTAGAAAGTATGCTTTGACATCTCAAGACTTGGTTAAGTGCCCCCTCCCTCTACCTAGCAACTCCCATAGCGGCTTCCTGCAGACAGCCCTAATACAACACCTGCCACCATACCTTGCCTGTTTATATGGCTTTGGGATTCAAGAAATACTGGCAGTAAAAGCAATAAGACAAGAAAAAAAAAAAAAGTAAGAAGCAATAGGACTTGGTATTGGATTGCCTGCATGTGGCAAATGATGGAGAGGAAGTCTTCAAGAAGGATGCCTAAATTTCTGTCTTGGGTAACCGGGCAAGATTAAGCAAACAAAGGAATACAGTAAGAGACATGCATCTGGGTTTTTAAAGGGTCTGTGAAATTACCAACTGAAATATCTAGTAAGCAGTTAGACATAAGAATTTAGAGCTAAAGAAAGACAAATGCTGGAGATAAAGATTTGGGAGTCATCAGCAAACGGACAGTTATAGAGGCCAGGAAAGAGTGCATCAAGTGAAAATGAAGTAAGTTTGAGGACAGAACTCTGAAAAATTAGCTCAATACTGAACAAAGGAAAGAAAGCCATCAAAGATTAAAGAGAAGAGACAGCCAAATACAGTAATAAAATTAAGAATATGTGAAATGGGGGCTTCCCTGGTAGCACAGGGGTTAAGAGTCCGCCTGCCGATGCAGGGGACACGGGTTCGTGCCCCGGTCTGGGAGGATCCCATATGCCGCGGAGCAGCTGAGCCCGTGAGCCATGGCCGCTGGGCCTGCGCTCTGCAACAGGAGAGGCCACAGCAGTGAGAGGCCCGTGTACCGCAAAAAAAAAAAAAAAAAAAAGAAGAATATGTGATACGCCAAGAGATGAGAACACTTGGAGACTACCGTCAGTATAAAATGGTACAGAAAGACAAAATTAGGTAAGACCTGGGAAGATGTAAGCAAAAAAGTCATTAATGATCCTGGCAACGGCAACACTGTGCTTGAAGTGAAAGCTAGATTGCATTATATTGAGGGCAAATGGAAATGAAGATGTCAAAACAATGTGAGTCAAAACTGTTTTAAGATGTCTGACTGTGAAAGAAATGATGAATGAATGAATGTTAGAGAACAGCTTACCCTGACGATTCATTAAACACTGAAAAACAAGGTTGGCTGAACTAACCACTAACAGATGCAAGAATGTATGAAGAGTAATAAGTCTAGTCCTAGTTCTTTCAATTAAATAACTGGAATCCTAGCACTAAAGTCACTTGATAGTGATTGTCCAGTTCATCTCACTGCCCTCTAGAAAGGGATCACAACCAACAGCCACAGTTTAATACATGGACATTCAATCAGACAAGAAAAAGACAATAAACAACATACACACAACTTCCAAAAATAATTTTTAATACTATTGTTAATCCGAAGCATGAATTAGTAACTCTGATTAATTGAAAATCAATTATAATCTAATTTTCCAAACATATATCCTAGGCCTAATTTCCTTGCTAAGAAAATGGATACTGTGTTACTAAGAATTCTACATACAAAGGCAAACAAGGATAGACCTATGTGAAATGACTTCTCTCATTGCTAAGCAAAAATTCTAGTGATTTACCACCTGTGAATCCATGCTCAAGGGCAGCATCTAGGGTCCAGAGATAAGTAGTCCCAAAGGGTATAAAATCAATATTTACCACATTCAAAATATAACACTGCAGACTCAGAGAACAGCAAAAGTCCATGAAATATATTTTCTATTTAAATATGTTGCCAAAGAATAAAAACAGTGTAACTATATCAACAAGGATGATAACAGATGCACAAGAGCTTATCTTAAGCTTTCATCTGAAGGATGAAATGGTCACTACGTTTAAAAAAAATTACCCTGCATTTCAAATTTGTTTAAAATGTTTCAACTAGAAAATCATTAGTGTTTTTAAAATAGTGCTCTCATTTGATGAAAAGCTTTCCTGAGTTTGTGAACGACATTAACCATGTGGAGTACTTCAGCACCAACATCTATATTAAAAAAGCAATTTCCTGAACGTTTTCTTGATGCTTAGAGCTTCCAAAGTCCTAAAATTATACAGAGTGGCATCTAACAATAACTGGTGCATAAGGTCAAATAGATCTCTTTTATTAATAATAATTTTCCAAATCTCCTAATTTACTAAAGTTGTTTAAATGGCTCATGTAAAGAAGACATAATAACTCTCCCCCCTCAAAAAAAGATTTTAAAAAGAGAGAAGACAAATTAAACCAGAAAACTGGGGCTATAGTAGGCAACTGTACTTGAACAGAGGGCTCCTGGCAATTGTAAGTGAGTCCAGAGCTCCCTGACTGCCAAGGCAAACATAAGAGCAGAGATCAGTTATATCACTCCCCAATATGAATTATAGATGGGGGGGGGAAGCAAGATGTTGAAACATATGTAATGTATAGAATAACACCATTTCTTTTTCAGAAAAACATGTATGTGAATATAAGTGCGTGTATGTATATTAACATTTTCTAGAAGGCCACGTACAAAACTGGTTGTTCTGGTTTTGTAGTACTTGGGAGATAAAAAATCACAGTGTGGGAGATATTTATAATTTATATGCTACTATATTCATGTTTTTCTTAAAAGAAATGCATTATTTTATAATTTCAAAATCTAATATAAATAAATGCAAAATAATAAAGAAGATAGTGGATATCAGTATAACCTAAGGACCAATGACTGCTTTAGATTCTAAACATGAGAATATGATAAAAATAAAGAAGTATGATTTCAACCACATGATTACAAAACAATTACCAATAAAAAACTCAATGTTATTCTATTACAGTGTGGAATCAAATTTAAAGATAGCTCAAAGCAGAAATCCAATCATGTTATTTCACAAGACCAGTGAGAGATGGAGTGAAAGGGAGTATGAGAGAGGAAGAGAGAGAATGAATAAATAGAAAAAAAAAGCAAGGAAGAGTTATTCTCAGAATGACTCACAAGAAAAAAATAAAAATTCAGATACATAAAATTCTATACTGTAGAGGGCTTCCCTGGTGGCGCAGTGGTTGAGAGTCCACCTGCCGATGCAGGGGACACGGGTTCGTGCCCTGGTCCGGGAAGATCCCACATGCCACGGAGCGGCTGGGCCCATGAGCCATGGCCGCTGAGCCTGCGTGTCCGGAGCCTGTGCTCCACAACGGAAGAGGCCACGACAGTGAGAGGCCCACATACCGCAAAAAAAAAAAAAAAAAAAAAAAAATTCTATACTGTAAACAACTATAATCCCAAGTTATGGTCCTGGAGTAAACTATAAAGGTGACTATGAAAATGTCTGGAAAAACTGAGAAAAGAATATTTCTGTTGCTCTAGTCTATCTTTATTGTCCTCATCATTAAAGGAAAACTTTGCTGGAGCATCCAGTTAAAAATGACTAATCTCATTACAAGCATAATGAAGTCACAAATCAAATCATGAAAATTTACATTTCAATGCAAGGGAACTATTTATTAACAACTTGCAACGTATTATATCTTAGAATTTTCTATTTTAAAAATACCATCATACATATATTATCATTTTTAAGATACTTAAAATTCATACATGTAAATTATAAGCAAGAACCCCTATATGGTGCCAAAAGTCATCACATTCTTATAACAAAGTAACAAAATAATTGTCTAAGAGATCACAAGCCAAAGAAATTGAGAATAAGCTTAAATAGTTTAAAAATTTGGATAGAAAAGAAGGGCTGGCTACTGTCAATTCAGAAAACACGATTGTACTAAAAGGAAAATATAAAAAGCTTTTTAATGGCAACCACGAATAACTGGAGGTTTTATGTTGTTGATAAAACATTTCACACTAGCTTATAATGGCCCCAAATACATATAAAAAATTAAAAACATATTAAGCAGACTAGCAATTCTACTCATACATGGAATGCTCAAAATAAATTAAAACATATGTTCACACAAAAAAAATAGTGCAGGAATGTTCACAGCAGCATTGTCCATAATAACCAAAAAGAGGAAATAATGCAAATATCCATCAGCTGATTAATGAATGAATAAGATGTGGTATATGCATACATGGGAATATTATTTCGCAATAAAAAGGAAAATACAGATAATAGCTACGCCATGGACAATTCTTGAAAATATGATGCTTAGTGAAAAAAGCCAGTTGTAAAGTTTCACAAATTGTATGATTCCATTTGTATGAAATATGCAGAATGGCAAATCTATAGAAATGGAAAGTAGATTTGAGATTGCCAGGGGCTGGTGAAATGTGGAGATTAGAAAATACTGGCAAGGGGGTATGGGATTTCCTTTTGGAGTGATAAAAATGGTTTAAAATAGACTGTGGTGATGGGTGTGCAACTTCATGAATACACTAAATACCACTGAATTGCATAATTTAAAAGGGTTAAGATACATTGTATGAGAATTACATCTCAATAAAGGTGTTAAAATTTTTTTTTAAAAACCTCCCCCATTGTATTCATTGATCTCAACCGTATAAACCCTATTTCTGAGACAACACTGCCAGAGGCAGAAAGAATCTAAACCATCCCTGCCATGCATCTGTGCAGAATTACTGTAAAGCCTTCTAGTTGTCACCCACGTGGTAGCTCTAACCAAGGATGACCAGCAGACCCCTTCAATGGACACTCAGAAATTGAAAGCACCTGTTATCAGGCTCCCAATGTATAACAGGACTTCTATGCCCAAATTCCTCAAACTTCCTGGTGCCCTAGCTGTCAGGATTTTTCTAAACCCTAGTTCTCACCGCCTATTTACCCTACTTAAGAGCTCTAAATTCCAGAGTTCTTGATCACTGGAAAGACAGCACATCCACAACTCCCATGCCTGGATCTGTCCTCCTTGTGCTTCACTCACCAGCTTGCACACTGGGCTACTGGAGCATGATCCTATCTGGATGTGGCTGACAGTGAGAATTCCCTTGTGCAGCCTGATCTGACTGCCAGGTTGTACAGCTGGACATCCATGGCTAACAGAATACCTATCACTGCTCATCAAACCCCAGAACCTTACACCTCCTAAGCAGGTACTATACAGACAACATGTGAGATTACAAGGAAGTCAAGGAATGATGAAACGTTTTCTGAGAAAGTGCAAAATAAGATTTTTTTCATTTATTTTCAGTTTCCTGGGGTTGAATAAAACCATTTGGAAAGAATGTATCATACTGAAGGGAAGAAAAAGAGTGAAAATTATCCTAACAGATCACTAAAAATATCGTCTATTTCTCAAACGGAACTCAATAGAATATTTGTGTAGTACAGCACATTAAATGGTATGGCTTTTCCTTTTGATAATTATTCCGGTGACTATCTGAAAGAAATTGTGTGTTCACTGAGATAATGTCCTCACTACAAAACAATGGATAATTCAATACCACACTTCTGAGGAAAAAATATTTTTGTTTTCAAAATGGAGAACCAGGAGATAGTATTTCAAGTTTCTTTACTCCTTAAGAAATACATTATCTGACTGAATAGGTGGAAGAATTATAAATATACACTCCCAATTCATTCTGTCAAATGCCTCTTTTTTTTTTTACATCTTTATTGGAGTAAAATTGCATTACAAGGTTGTGTTACTTTCTGCTGTATAACAAAGTGAATCAGCTATACGTATACATATATCCCCATATTCCCTCCCTCTTGCATATCCCTCCCTCCCTCCCTATCCCACCCCTCCAGGCGGTCACAAAGCACCGAGCTGATCTCCCTGTGCTACGTGGCTGCTTCGCACTAGCTATCTATTTTATATTTGGTAGTATATATATGTCCATGCCACTCTCTCACTTTGTCCCAGCTTACTCTTCCCCCTCCCCATGTGCTCAAGTCCATTCTCTATGTCTGCGTCTTTATTCCTGTCCTGCCCCTAGGTTCTTCAGAACCATTTTTTTTTAACATTCCATATATATGTGTTAGCATACGGTATTTGTTTTTCCCTTTCTGACATACTTCACTCTGTATGACAGACTCTGGGTCCATCCAACTCAATACAAATAACTCAATTTCGTTTCTTTTTATGGCTGAGTAATATTCCATTGTATATATGTGCCACATCTTCTTTACTCATTCATCTGTTGACAGACACTTAGGTTGCTTCCATATACTGGCTATTGTAAATAGTGCTGCAATGAACATTGTGGTACATGACTCGTCTTGAATTATGGTTTTCTCCAGGTATATGCCCAACAGTGGGATTGCTAGGTCGTATGGTAGTTCTATTTTTAGTTTTTTAAGGAACCTCCATACTGTTCTCCATAATGGCTGTATCAATTTACATTCCCACCAACAGTGCAAGAGGGTTCCCTTTTCTCCACACCCTCTCCAGCACTTATTGTATGTAGACATTTAATGATGGCCATTCTGAACAGTGTGAGGTGATAGCTCATTGTAGTTTTGATTTGCATTTCTCTAATGATCAGTGATCTTGAGTTTCCTTCCATGTGGTTGTTGGCAATCTGTATATATTCTTTGGAGAAACGTGAATTTAGGTCTTCTTCCCATGTTTGGATTGGGTTGCTTGGTTTTTTGATATTGAGCTGCATGAGCTGCTTGTATATTTTGCAGATTAATCTTCTGTCAGTTGCTTTGTTTGCAAATATCTTCTCCCATTTCATAGGGTTGTCTTTTCATCCTGTTTATGGTTTCCTTTGCTATGCAAAAGCTTTTAAGTTTCATTAGGTCTCATTTGTTTGTTTTTGTTTTTATTTCCATTTCTCTAGGAGGTGGGTAGAAAAAGATCTTGCTATGATTTATGTCATGGAGTGTTCTGCCTATGTTTTCCTCTAAGAGTTTTCTAGTGTCCGGTCTTATATTTAGGTCTTTAATGCATTTTGAGTTTACGTTTGTGTATGGTGTTAGGGAGTGTTCTAATTTAATTCTGTTACATGTAGCTGTCCAGTTTTCCCAGCACAACTTATTGAAGAGGCTGTCTTTTCTCCATTGTACATTCTTGCCTCCTTTATAGAAGATAAGGTGACTATATGTGCATGGGTTTATCTCTGGGCTTTCTATCCTGTTCCATTGATCTATATTTATGTTTTTGTGCTAGGACTATAGTCTCTTGATTACTGTAGCTTTGTAGTATAGTCTGAAGTCAGGGAGCCTGATTCCTCCAGCTCTGTTTTTCTTTCTCAAGATTGCTTTGGCTATATGGGGTCTTTTGTGTTTCTATACAAATTGTAAAATTTTTTGTTTTAGTCTGTGAAAAATGCTATTGGTAGTTTGACAGAGATTGCACTGAATCTGTAGATTGCTTTGGGTAGTAGAGTCATTTTCACAATGTTGATTCTTCCAATCCAAGAATATGGTATATCTCTCCAACTGTTTGTATCATCTTTAATTTCTTTCAGCAGTGTCTTATAGTTTTTTGCATACAGATCTTTTGTCTCCTTAGGTAGGCTTATTCCTAGGTATTTTATTCTTTTTGTTGCAATGGTAAGTGCAAGTGTTTCCTTAATTTCTCTTTCAGATTTTTCATCATTAGTGAATAGAAATGCAAGAGATTCCTTTGCATTAATTTTGTACCCTGCTACTTTACCAAATTCACTGATTAGCTCTAGAAGTTTTCTGGTAGCATCTTTAGGATTCTCTATGTAGAGTATCATGTCATCTGCAAACAGTGACAGTTTTACTTCTTCTTTTCCAAGTTGGATTCCTTTTATTTCTTTTTCTTCTCTTATTGCTGTGGCTAAAACTTCCAAAAATATGTTGAATAATAGTGGTGAGAGGGGGAAACCTTGTCTTTTTCCTGATCTTAGTGGAAATGGTTTCAGTTTTTCACTATTGAGAACAATGTTGGCTGTGGGTTTGTCATATATGGCCTTTATTATGTTGAGGTAAGTTTCCTCTATGCCTACTTTCTGGAGGGTTTTTATCATAAATGGGTGTTGAAATCTGTTAAAAGCTTTTTCTGAATGCATTGAGATGATCATATGGTCTTTCTCCTTCAATTTGTTAATATGGTTTATCACATTGATTGATTTGCGTATATTGAAGAACGCTTGCATTCCTGGGATAAACCCCACTTGATCATGGTGTGTGATGCTTTTAATGTGCTGTTGGAGTCTATTTGCTAGTATTTTGTTGAGGATTTTTGCATCTATGTTCATCAGTAATACTGGCCGGTAGTTTTCTTTTTTTGTGACATCTTTGTCTGGTTTTGGTATCACGGTGACGGTGGCCTCATAGAATGAGCTTGGGAGTGTTCTTCCCTCTGCTATATTTTGGAAGAATTTGAGGATAGGTGTTAGCTCTTCTCTAAATGTTTGATAGAACTCGCCTGTGAAGCCATCTGGTCCTGGGCTTTTGTTTGTTGGAAGATTTTTAATCACAGTTTCAATTTCAGTGCTTGTGATTGGTCTGTTTATATTTTCTGTTTCTTCCTGGTTCAGTCTCAGGAGGTTGTGCTTTTCTAAGAATTCGTCCATTTCTTCCAGGTTGTCCATTTTATTGGCATAGAGTTGCTTGTAGTAATATCTCATGATCCTTTGTATTTCTGCAGTGTCAGTTGTTACTTTTCCTTTTGCATTTCTAATTCTATTGATTTGAGTCTTTTCCCTTTTTTTCTTGATGAGTCTGGCTAATGGTTTATCTATTTTGTTTATCTTCTCAAAGAACCAGCTTTTAGTTTTATTGATCTTTGCTATTGTGTCCTTCATTTCTTTTTCATTTATTTCTGATCTGATTTTTATGATTTCTTTCCTTCTGCTAACTTTGTGGTTTTTTTGTTCTTCTTTCTCTAATTGCTTTAGGTGCAAGGTTAGGTTGTTTATTTGAGATTTTTCTTGTTTCTTGACGTAGGGTTGTATTGCTATAAACTGCCCTCTTAGAACCGGTTTTGCTGCATCGCACAGGTTTTGGGTTGTCAGGTTTTCATTGTCATTTGTTTCTAGGTATTTTTTGATTTCCTCTTTGAGTTCTTAAGTGATCTCTTGGTTATTTAGTAGTGTATTGTTTATCCTACCTGTGCTTGGATTTTTTTACAGTTTTTTTCCCCTGTAATTGATATCTAGTCTCATAGCACTGTGGTCAGAAAAGATACTTGATACGATTTCAGTTTTCTTAAATTTACCAAGGCTTGATTTGTGACCCAAGATATGATCTATTCTGGAGAATGTTCCATGAGCACTTGAGAAGAAAGTGTATTCTGTTGTTTTTGGATGGAATGTCCTATAAATATAAACTAATCTATCTTGTTTAATGTGTCATTTAAAGCTTGTGTTTTCTTGTTTATTTTCATTTTGGATGATCTGTCCATTGGTGAAAGTGAGGTGTTAAAATCCCCTACTATGACTGTATTACTGTCAATTTTCCCTTTTACGGCTGTTAGCATTTGCCTTATGTATTGAGGTGCTCCTATGTTGGGTGCATAAATATTTACAATTGTTATATCTTCTTCTTGGATTGATCCCTTGATCATTATGTATTGTCCTTCTGTGCCTCTTGTAATAGTCTTATTTTAAAGTCTGTTTTGTCTGATATAAGAATTGCTACTCCAGGGCTTCCCTGGTGTCGCAGTGGTTGAGAGTCCGCCTGCCGATGCAGGGGACATGGGTTCGTGCCCCGGAGCGGCTGGGCCCGTGAGCCATGGCCGCTGAGCCTGTGTGTCCAGAGCCTGTACTCCACAACGGGAGAGGCCACAACAGTGAGAGGCCCGTGTACTGCAAAAAAAAAAAAAAAAAAAAAGGAATTGCTACTCCAGCTTTCTTTTGATTTCCATTTGCATGGAATATCTTTTTCCATCCCCTTGCTTTCAGTCTGTATGTGTCCCTAGGTCTGAAGTGGGTCTCCTGTATACAGCATATATATGGGTCTTGTTTTTGTATCCATTTAGCGAGCCTGTGTCTTTTGGTTGGAGCACTTAATCCATTTATATTTAAGGTAATTATCCATATGTACGTTCCTATTACCATTTTATTAATTGTTTTGGGTTTGTTATTGTAGGTCTTTTCCTTCTCTTGTGTTTCCTGCCTAGAGAAGTTCCTTTAGCATGTGTTGTAAAGCTTGTTTGGTGGTTTGGAATTCTCTTAACTTTTGCTTGTCTGTAAAGGTTTTAATTTTTCTGTCAAATCTGAATGAGATTCTTGCTGGGTAAAGTAATCATGGTTGTAGGTTCTTCCCTTTCATCACTTTAAATATGTCTTGCCACACCCTTCTGCCTTGCAGCATTTCTGCTGAAAGATCACCTGTTAACCTTATGGGGATTCCCTTGTATGTTATTTGTTGCTTTTCCTTTGCTGCTTTTAATATTTTTTCTTTGTATTTAATTCTTGATAGTTTGATTGATATGTGTCTTGGTGTGTTTCTCCTTGGATTTATCCTGTATGCGACTCTCTGTGCTTCCTGGACTTGATTGACTATTTCCTTTCCCATATTAGGGAAGTTTTCAACTATAATCTCTTCAAATATTTCCTCAGTCCCTTTCTTTTTCTCTTCTTCTTCTGGGATCCCTATAATTTGAATGTTGGTGCGTTTAATGTTGTCCCAGAGGTCTCTGAGACTGTCCTCAATTCTTTTCTTTCTTTTTTCTTTATTCTGCTCTGCAGTAGTTATTTCCACTATTTTATCTCCCAGGTCACTTATCTGTTCCTCTGCCTCAGTTATTCTGCTATTGATTCCTTCTAGAGAATTTTTAATTTCATGTATTGTGTTGTTTGTCATTGTTTGTTTGCTCTTTAATTCTTCTAGGTCCTTGTTAAATGTTTCTTGTATTTTCTTCAATCCATTTCCAAGATTTTGGATCATCTTTACCATCATTACTCTGAATTCTTTTTCAGGTAGACTGCCTATTTCCTCTTCATTTGTTTGGTCTGGTGGGTTTTTACCTTGCTCCTTCATCTGCTGTGTATTTCTATGTCTTCTCATTTTGCTTAACTTACTGTGTTTGGGGTCTCCTTTTCACAGGCTGCAGGTTCATAGTTCCTGTTGTTTTTGGTGTCTACCCCCAGTGGGTAAGGTTGGTTCAGTGGATTGTGAAGGCTTCCTGGTGGAGGCGGCTGGTGCCTGTGTTCTGGTGGATGAGGCTGGATTTTGTCTTTCTGGTGGGCAGGACCGTGTCTGGTGGTATATTTTGGAGTGTCTGTGAACTTATGATTTTAGGCAGCCTCTCTGCTAATGGGTGGGGCTGTGTTCCTGTCTTGCTAGTTGTTTGGCATGGGGTTTCCAGCACTGGAGCTTGCTGGTCGTTGAGTGGAGTTGGGTCTTAGTGTTGAGATGGAGATCTCTGGGAAATCTCTCACTGATTGATATTACGAGGGGCCGAAAGGTCTCTGGTGGACCAATGTCCTGGACTCGGCTCTCCCACCTCAGAGGCTCAGGCCTGACACCCGGCTGGAGCACCAAGACCCTGTCAGCCACACGGTTCTGTTAGAGGGCTTCCTTGGCAGCAGTTGGATGAGGGAGGCTCATGGTGAGAGGAGAAGCAGGAGAAGCGATAAGAAGGCAGTTTCAGCAGTTCCCAGAGAAGCGACGGATGCATGTTCTACGGTAAAGGCAATGGCTCCAATGGCATAGCTGCTTAGAAATGAGCTTTAAAGGAATTCGTCTTTGCACCTCCAGGCTACCTGACGATCCAGAACTCTGAGTGCGTGGTAGCCCATTGTCATCATCATTGGGATCCGTGTTTGGCTATCTCAAATGCCTCTTTGCAAATATGCAATGAAGTATTGACAAAGTACTATATTATGCCATATATTGTTTAAAAGCACACTGTAAAACGGAAAAGTTTAGAATATAAAATGATGTATATTCTTACACAGCATCTCAAACATTTGTGAAAGCTAATCATTGGTATGTTCTCATTATTATCATAGGGTGAAAATAAACACGTAAATCCAAATATTAGCTACCATTAGAGAAGTGCATTTCTGTGGCTCAATACTGAAAACAATATTTTATAAAACTGCATATCCCTGCTGTTAAGAAAGACCATTTAAAGGTCGGAGGACATGGAAGCCATGTCTTCTATTATTTCAGTCCTCATATTTCTGGAATTTCCCAGGGAAAAAGTAGTTAAGATAAAAACCATACCTTAAAATGTCTATAAGTCTCTCTTACAGTCAGCCCTCCATATCCGTGGGTTCTGCATCCTCAGATTCAACCAACCTCAAATCAAAAATACTAAAAAAAAAAAAAAATTCCACAAAGCATTTACATGGTATTAGGTATTATAAGTAATCTAGAGTTGACTTAATGTATACAGGAGGATGTGCATAGGTCATATGCAAATATTAAGCTATTTTATATATAAGCATCCTTGGGTTTTGGTATTTACAGGAAGTCCTGGAGACAGTCCTCTGCAGACACCTAGGGACAACTGTACTTCCTGGATCTTATATTTGCGGAGATGTCCATCTCTTACTGAGACTCTGTAACTGTATCCATAAATGTTTCTCAACTCGATTTCCCTTTCTGTTTCAGTATATTTAGAAAAGATTTCTTTAACTGATGGATACAGCTGTCATGTAGAATACAGGTAGCATGAATAACCAAAAAACCAAATTAAAAAGAAAAAAAGATTTTTCATATCCTTTAGAGAGGCTGAGACTTAAGTTTTCTGACAGGACTGAGTTAAGAGGAAATTGAAATTTCTCACTACAACTTTCTCTCTCAAGATACTCTGAAGGCTGGATGATCCTCAGGGAACTCAGAAAGCTTACAAAGATACAGGTTCTAATAAATTTATTTTCGTTTTGATGTACCCTGTAGCTTCCTCAGGTCCCTCAGAAGCCAAGGCATCTGAAAGACTTTTCCTTTAACATCTGAATGTCAGTCCTCCAGGATTACTCAGAAAAGTTCAGAATTACTTCACCATGGAAAATTTAGCTTTTGTTCCTTCTAAATTCTTTTCCTTCCTTTTCTTTCTTTTCAAAGTATTAGTATGCCATAGTGAAGCACAAGACATTATTGCCTTCCCAATGACAACTGGAATATAATTTTCAACAAAATAAATGACTTTTTTATAAAAGGAAAAAAGATAGAGCTCAAAGCTCTCACCAACAAGAAATGGGAGAGGAAGCAAACTGGAGAACTGACCCACAGTCGACAAAATGAAAGAAAATATTCTATATTTCCTTGAAATCATTACAAGCACTGATCTCAACATCTTTGATTACCTGCTAAATTACCATGGATTTCCAATACCTACGCCAAGCTCTCTGTTCTGCCTGCTCCTCCTTTCCATCACAAAACCTTTTTTTCCTTAATTACTTGTTTCCACAAATTACCCTGTCATTTCTGAAACTTAAAGAATGACGAATCGTGAACCACGAATATTTTACAAGTTCTGTGAAAGGAAAGTTTTTTACAAGCTTCCTCTCTTTGCTCCAACCTTTGGAATACGAGCTGTGTGGTAAAATATCCAAGCATCCGCATAGCTGGAGTTTGCCAGTGAAATGAGTCAATTCTAGACAGGAAGTTACTCAGGAATAGTTCCTGGACATCTTAAAATGAATAGGTATAAATGCACAAATACACTTTGGTTTTTACTTCTAGTAAAGCAATGTTGAAAACGTGCCCTAAGGCTTCCCTGGTGGTGCAGTGGTTGAGAGTCCGCCTGCCGATGCAGGGGATACGGGTTCATGCCCCGGTCTGGGAAGATCCCACATGCCGCAGAGCGGCTGGGCCCGTGAGCCATGGCCGCTGAGCCTGCACGTCCGGAGCCTGTGCTCCGCAACGGGAGAGGCCGCAACAGTGAGAGGCCCGCGCACCGCAAACAAAACAAAACAAAAAAGCGCCCTACATTCTCATCTTGGGAGAGGGTGTTAGTTATCAGGCTCAGCAACAGACCAGGATTGAGAAGAGTCTTTTCGGTGTAGCTGATCTGACAGCCTCTGCTCCATCACAACCAGTGTCAGGGGACATCACTGCTAATACAACTACAAAGGGAAGAGAGAACCAAAGTTGAAATAATAAAAGTATCTTCTTTTCTTCTTTCTTTTCTCACTCAGATCAAAAGAAACCTGAAAATTCTCCTTAGGATGTTTATTGTAAAAGATGGGGAGCTGAGTGAGGGCCAAGGAAGGGTGACAACTGCAGCACAGGACAGAGTCAGGTAGATAAATACTGACCTCGAGCCATCAAACCGAGGAAGAAGTATTAGTGGAATGCAGAAAGACTTAGGAATACATACGACAAATGAACAGTTCAGGTCAGTACTATTCAATAAACATTTATTAATAAGCTGTTATGTATAAGCACCCTGAAGGTCATCAAAATGAACAAGACTCAGCTCTCTTTTTGAATGTTAATCCTTCCCACAATACAAATTTACTAATTCCCGGATGTCAGTTTTGAATACTCTAAAATTTTAAAAATTATCTTCCATTTTCCAAATCTCCATTCTGCATTAGCCGGTGTGCAATATGCCTAAAATAACGTGAATATATTAAATCTTGAAGTGCTCTTATAGGTGGAATTACTTTTCAAATATCTAAATCGTCATGGCTAAAGGAACAGCAGAGTTTCAGCTCAGATGAGGAACACTGCGATTACATGGAAACATCTGCAATTTAGTTTAAAAATATGATGAAGAATTCATCAGTGCTTTAAAGACTCAGTCTCTACATTTAAATGATGTATGTAACAAGGGCATTTATGATTCAGTGTCCCTGCTTCCTTGCTGGACACAGAGAATGGTTATCATGAAAGTCAGAATTATGGTTACTTCTTGAGAGAAGAGAGGAGGGTCCAACCACGGAGGCACACAGACAGCTTTGAAGAACCAGCAACAACTTTTTCCTAAGGGCTTTTATTCTAATTCTTTATACTGTACATATATGTTTTATATACCATTCTGTATATATGCTGTATTGTACAATAAAAGGACTACATCAAGTATCCCTAGAACACACTAGAACACACAAGAAACGGGAGGAAAATGTTCACTACACATCCTTTCCACTTTGTAAAAAAACTAAATATATGCAGCACTTTTTGAAAAATTAGTAAAAGCCAACAAATAAGTAAATATGTTAAAACTTCACCTATACAGGGCTTCCCTGGTGGTGCAGTGGTTGAGAGTCTGCCTGCCGACGCAGGGGACGCGGGTTCATGCCCCGGTCCGGGAAGATCCCACATGCCGCGGAGCGGCTGGGCCCGTGAGCCATGGCCGCTGAGCCTGCACGTCCAGAGCCTGTGCTCCGCAACGGGAGAGGCCACAACAGTGAGAGGCCCGTGTACCGCAAAAAAAAACAAAAAAAACCCCAAACCAAAATAACTTCACCTATACATCATAATAAAATTGAGGGTAGGTAATGAAGATTTGCCCTCACAGTTAAAGGGAAAGATCTCAAATATAGGAGTAAGTGTTCCTAGTGCCCACACTCAGCATAAAAGAAAATTTCAAAAAAAAAAAAAAAAGAGCTGCAAATGTAGTAACCAATTTTCGATACACATGGTAATCATTCATCAAATTTAACAGTTGTAGAGCCTTATTTCTACAGCCCCCAAATTCATGATATATTACAGGTACAGGTTAAGTGGCCTGATTAGTTAAACCAGTCTTACCCCAGATCCTCCTGTCTCCCAGGGCAGGTTGCTCTTCTCTACAATGACAGCTGATGTATCCCAAGAAGGTAAGTATTGTGAATTATCCAATCTATAACCCTTGGCCTCAGAGTGCTCAAAGTGGGAAATTAGATTCATAGAATTAGAAACCCTCTGTCTCAACACACCAACAAAAATAAAATCAACTGAATGTTTCCATGTCCTCTAATTAGATGACTCAATTTAGATAATGAGTAAGCTAGAAAATCCAGTTCAGACAGCAATCAATAAATGAATGAGCTTAACCTAAGGAACATCTACTAGAGAAAAAGTCAAAGAAAAGCTACAAATATTAGAAGTTCTAAAGAAGCATGGTTTCAGCAGAGCTTCCAAAGAGCAGAGCTTCAGTGCAATTCCTGTGGGATAGGAACCAATGGTTTCAGATGGAAGTTTCAAGCACTGGAGTTCTGTACACATTTCAAAGAAAGGGGCTAGCACACACCTCCCAGGAATACAATAATGAAAGAATAGTATATGCATTTAGATATCAACGGAAATATACATTGGGACAAGAACTATGAGAGATGAATAAAATGCCTGATTAAAAAGTCATGTTTATATATACCCAAAAGAATTGAAAATAGGGACTCAAGTACTGTACACCCATGTTCACAGCAGCATTATTCATAAAACCAAATGCTGGAAGCAACCCAAGTGTTGACCACCAGAAAAACGGATAAGCAAAATGTGTTATCCAACATACAATGGAATAGGATTCACCCTTAAAGAGGAAGGAAACTCTGACACATGCTACAGCATGGATGAATCTTGAGGACATTATGCTAAGCAAAATAAGTCAGTCATCAAAATAAATATACAGTATGATTCTACTTTTATGAGGAACCCAGAATATTCAAAATCAGAGACACAAAGTAGAACAGTGGTTGCCAGGGTCTGAGGGCAAGAGGGACTGAAAGTTATTGCCTAATAGGTAGAGTTTCAGTTTTGCAAAAAGGAAAAGAGTTCTGGAGATGGATGGCGATTATGATTGCACAATTATGGAAATGTACTTAACATTGAACTGTATACTTAAAAACCGTTAAGATGGTATTACATGTATTATACCACAACTTTTAAAAAAGAAAAAAATCAGTAAATATGTTGCCAAGACAATTATTGTATAGCATACCTGTTACTAAAATTATATCTGTATATAATTTCATATATTTATATACATATAAAATCTATAATGGTTCAAAATAGGCTTATTTTCTCTGGTGGCTATGTGCAAAATAAATATTAATATACACTGTGTTTATGTAAAAAAAAGGAATGAAATTTTGATGCATGATAAAACATTGATGAGCCTTGAAAACGTTATGCTAAGTGAAATAAGTCAGACAGAGAGACAAGCATTGTATAATTCCATTTATAGGAGTTGCCTAGAGAGTCAAATTCACAGAGACAAGAGTAGAACTATCAGGGTGCAGGGAATGGGGAGTAATTGATTCATGGCACCGAGATTCAGCTTGAGATAGTGCAAGGGTTCTGGAGATGGATAATGGTGATGGTTGCACGACACTGTGAATGTACTTAATGCTAGTGAGCTGTACACTTGAAAATGGTTACAATGGTACCAAAAGAGGCCTGATCTGCTCAGACATAAGCTATTCACCAGAGCTGCAAACTGAAATACAGGTACCGTAAATGCACGAAGTGAACTGTGTGTAAGGAAAATGACGGCACAAACTTGACGTCAGACAGGTGACAACCTCAACGTTGGAGAAAACACAGCGGCGGTAGGGCTACTGGGTAGAAACAGAGCAGGGGAACATCTGCTCACTTCCAGACAGTTGCTGTCTTGTACAAGTCCACTGCTATCACAACGACCAATTCTCCAAGAGAAATTATTTTGAACTAATGGAAGTGAAGCTTCTCATAAATTATAGCTCTGGGATTGTGTCTTGAAGGTGGAGTAGAATTGTAAAATGAGAGCCAATGACATGTTTGAGGGGAAACCATATCAGGTATTTATAAAACCTGGTCCTTAACCTAGTAGAAGATCTAGCGTTCGAAAAAAGGTACTTTAAACTCACTGTGCAATTTTTGCAACTTGTCTGTAAGTCTAAAATCATCTCAAAATAAAAAGTTTTTTTAAATTTTAAAAAAAAAGGAAAGGAAAAGAGGTACTTTGTGAACAGAAAATCTGCAGATGTTTCTGAAAGCCATGCTAAGAATTATGGACTGTTTATTACTGATGCATAAGCAAGAGTTTTTCAGATTTATTGAAATAATTTTTGTAGTAACATGGAAAACAAATGGAAAAGGCGAGAGATAATAGGAAGACTGGTTTAAAAATGTAAATCAGGGGTCTCACTAATTCTCTAAATAAACACCCATCACTTAAAATATTTTTTTCATTGAGGTATAGCTGATTTACAACATTGTATTAGTTTCAGGTGTACAGCATACTAATTTGTTTTTGGTTTTTTGCAGATTATACTCCACAGTCGGTTATTACAAGATATTGGATCTAATCCCCTGTGCTATACAGTAAATTCTTGTTGCTTATCTACACATATTTTAATCAAGATCTTTCCAAATCCGCATTTGCAGAGACAAAAGTAGAACTATCAGGGTGCAGGGAATGAATTATTTGCTGGCCACTGTCAGGCTTTAATATCTGTGAAGCAGCTACTGAAATATTGTCTCAAAAGAAAACTATTTACTTGACCCAGGGTCAACAGAAAGATTTTTAGCTGGAAATTGATTTTTTCCCCATTTCAGTTTCAGAACTAAGCTTTATAAGTCTCTAATTTTGTTTCTACTTTCAAAATAATTAAGCATCATTCAATGTTTCCCAATCATTTTTGTCATATATACATGCATAAAAGGAAGGTGAAATATATTCAACTGATCCAAAGAAATAATTTATGTTTTGCTCCATGTTGCATAGAATTGATTCTAGTAAGTAACAGAAGACTAAAGGGCTCTAGGGAAAATATTCAGAGCAAGTCATTTCATAAGCATTTTTATTATTACATTTCCTCATAAATTTGGTAGCTTTTGACTGAACAAAGTACACCAATTTTTTCTCTTGAATCCTCAAGCTTTTCAACCACCTCCTTTGAAAAATCTAAGTGAATTCTAATGATAGTGACTTTATGTCAGGTATTATTTACAAGCCAAAAATAGACAAAATGCTTTCATAACAAAATTCAAGTTTTTAATTCTGAAAACTAACGAAGTTGATAAGTCACAGGTATCAAATATACACAGGAATTAAATATACAAACAAACACCTTACCAACAAATGATCCTATCAAATTTCTCCATGGAAAGCAAACACCATAAAAACACAACTCAAAATGGGTAAGAACATAGTTTTTCATACTCCAGGTAGCCTGTATGGGTATCAAATATTTGATGAAAGCAGAAGAGAAATTTTGGTAAGAAATCTATCCGGTATTAATTAATTCATCGTTGACCTAGTATTATGGAAGTTCACTGTGTCTGCTCTGCATCTGAAACTCAGTCTGCTTGAGCGCTCAAGCTGAGTTATATCCACTGGCTTCTTTCCAGTAGCATCTCATCAATTCTTCCATGTTTATCATCTAACTGCATACAAACCTCTCAGCCCCATTACTCCCTCAACCTAACTGATGGCATTTGGCTTATTTCCACTGCCAAAAAAATAACTATACTCATTGCCTCATGAAGCATATACTTCTAACCTAAGTTCCTAGAGCTACTTACTCAAATGCTTTCCTAAAGGTCTGACTTCCTACAGTAAATTAGTACTGTATGGCCAGCAGCCTGCTGGACATCTCTAGCTGGAGAGCTGAAATGTATGTCAAAATCTCAATGAATTTAGAGCCTAACTCTTCATCCCTTCCCATTGTCCCCTCTGCCCAGCCTCAATCAACCTTAGCCTCGCTTCACTCTTCCTGGTAATGGTCCTACCAACCACGCCTTCTGGTCCTCTCAGCTGAAATCTTGGGAAACATCTCCAACTCTCCTCTCCCTCTCTCATACACCCCTGATAACCAGATACTGGTGACTACTTCCTACTAATTCTAACTGCCCAAATCAACTATTGCTTGTTGATTTTCACTGACATTTCTATTCTTCAGTTGTTATTGTTTTGCTAAAGTATTAATAACATCAACATACCTGGTTCTCCCCTTTCCTTCCATCTATTACCTCTCTATGTTATACACTGTAGCCAGATTAATCTTTCTAACACACACTGATGCACTCCCTTGTTCAAAAACCTTTAATAACTTCCTTGAATCTAGAAAGCATCAAGTTCAAAATTTTTACAAGAAATCCAAATTCTCTGTAATCTGACCTAATTCTACCTTTCCCCTTTTAGTAAGTACTACTTGGTAATACTGGCTTAATCCTATTCCCAAACTGCTACTCAAACTGTCTCTTCTGCCCCCAGGGCCCTTGTCCCCTTTTCCACCACTCTCACCTTGAGAAACATTGACCAGTTTGCCAGTTTTCCCAACTAGAAGTAATGTCTCCCAAGTCTGAATTACTGTAACACTTTATGCCTCTCTTTCAACAATAACTTCATTCTACTTGTTTTCTTTTATTGCTACAGTGATATAGTTTTATCTGCCCTCCAAAATTCCGGAGTTTTTTTTTAAAGGCATCGCTACCTTTCATCTTTATATCTTGCCTTCCCCTACCAATGTAGGTTAATTTCCCTAAGATGTGCACTGTAACCAGTTGTTGAATGAAGGGAACAAATTTCATAAATATTCATTAAAAAAGAAAAAAGCCTTGAAATCTGTAAAGCACTGACATAGCAAAGAATGAATTGGGAATATTGAAGCAAATGTATTTCCTGTTTCTATAGCTTGCAGGGCCCTAGGACCTTTTACACCAAGAATTTCAAACAGCTGACTTAGTAATCTACCCCAAAGGGGGCTATCCTTTTTCTTCACTAAATTCTGTGTGCCATAATGAAATTAAAAGAAAACTTCCGCAGTGTCCTAAACGGGATCCATTTCCATTTATGAATGAAATAAAAATACAACACTCCGTAAGGAATTTCAAAGGTGCATTTTATATCTAAGTTCCTTAAATGACTGAAATGACTTCATAGGCTCAAGCTTTACTGATGTCACTAGTGTTTCTATTAAGATTGATAAAATGTAGTGCTAAGTCAGTTATTTCAACCCTTCTCATCTTACAGACAAAGAAACAGAAGGTCAGAGAATTTAAATGACTCAACTCATGCCGCTAATAAAGTTGCAGAGTCAGGACCCACACTGCGTTCAGACCTCAAGTCAACAGAGCTACTCCTTTGAGTGATAAAATACGACCAGTAAGAAAGTAAGTTTATATGAGAGATTCTTCTATAATTTTCTGGGAAAAAAAACCTGGTCGACTGTCATGGCATTTCTTTATAATGTCTCTCATACAGTCAGCTCTCTGCAGCCACAGTTGCCATATCCACTGATTCAACCAACCTCAGATCAAAAGTATTCAAGAAAAAGAAAATTCCAGAAAGTTCCAAAAAGCAAAACTTGAATTTGCCACACACCCAACAATTATTTACATAGCATTTACACTGTATTTACAATGATTTACATAGTATTTACATGTATTGGGTATTATAATTAATCTAGAGATGATTTAAAGTATACTGGAGGATGTGCGTCGGTTGCTATATGCAAATACTAAGCCATTTTATATGGGACCTGAGCAGCTTCAGATTTTGGTATCCTGGGGGGGGGCGGGGGAGGGCAGATTTGAAACCCATCCCCCATGGATACCAGGGGACAACTCTTACTTTGTGTTCCAAACATAACTCACCAGTACTGTCTTTATACTAGTATTTATGAAGTTGCTAATAATCTCACCCTTATATTAATTAGTCTTCTCTAATTTTTAAACAGAAGTGATTCAGAATGAAATAGATATCATTTGCAACAATCATTCACCCAATATGAGAAGAAAAGGCACTTTCCAAAGCAGATGGGAGTTTCTACAATCCTTTCCTGTTTTCTAGAGTGAAATTTCCTCTTTGTGAGGAAACATATTTAAAAGATGCATTTATAAATAAAATCCTATAAATGTTCATGCTTTATTTCCCCTTGGATTAGATGATACAGCATTATAATACAGATGATTTCTAAAATAACTGTAAAGATATCAGAACAAAACACCTATTATTAATCCATTTAAGAATAATAAACCAGTATATCTCTCTTATCAGCTGATCCCACAAATTTGTAGATGGCTATTGTTCTTAAATTTGGTGTCATAATTGTACTATTTTTTTCTTAATTATAGAACACCACCTGTTGTAAGATAAAACAATTAACAGATTGGGGGTGGATATTGTGTTTATATAAATAGTTTATACACAGAAAATATTCAACTGGTTATTAATTAAAATTTCATGAAAATGTGATAAAATACTTCATAAATATGATGAAAATCTATTCATACCAAGACTAAGTAAATCTCTAAATGGAGGAGCAAAAATAAACAGGAGCTTTAAATAAATTAACTGTACCCATAAAAAGAAGTAGGGGTAAAGAAGGACGAGGAAAAAGGGGGAAAAAGAAAAGAAGATGGAAACGGAGAAAAGGAGGAGGAAGAAACAAAATGAACATTTCTTTTCCATAACCATCCAGATCAGCTTACCAGTTCCCTTGAGCATTTCCTGGGAAATGAAGCAGATGTTTATTACACTCTCAAAATGGGATCTCATATGCAGGGTAAAAGGCATGGCAGTGTCTCAGGTATGAAGAGACCTTCACACAGGTATGAAGTGTTACCTGTGAACACTAGAAGACTCTTATATCTTTCCTAATCAAGTAGCAGTGACATCCACCTGTTTCATATACACAGACTGTACATGTTGATTATTAAAATTATTAAAATTATAAGACTGCTGTTTCATATACACAGACTGTACATGTTGATTATTAAAAAATTATTAAAAAATTATTAAAATTATTAAAATTATAAGACTGCATTTTCCAGTAAGAAGGGAACACACAAATGTACGAAGATAGCCTCATTATAATAAGTGCCATATTAAAGATATTAAATTTATAGGCACCATGGGAGCCCCTGGGAGGAGGTAAACTAATTCTCCCTGAAGGCATTCAGAGAGAATTCCCTGAGAAGATGGCATCTGAGATGAGCCCTGAATGATCAGTAAATGTTTCTAGAAAGAAGGCACTGCAGACAAAAGGAGAGGCACAAAATCAGAAAAATGCATGATTCCTTTGAAGACCCATGAAAAATTTGATGTACAGTATGGTCTATCCATATTTGCAATAAAAAAACTATTTCTCTCTAAAATGGAACTCAGATTGCTATTCCCACTCCTACTACTAATAATTATTAAATAAGACTATTACAATTAAATAAGCATTTTCTATGCACTTTGTCTATAATAGCTCATTTAATCCTTACAACAACCCTAAGAGGAAAACACTACTATTACTATCCCCATTTTACAGATGAAGATACTGAGGCCCAGAGAGGTTAACTAATTTGCTCAAAGCCACACAGTATGACTTCAGGATGACCTTAGAGCCATGCTCTAACCCATGTACTGAAACATCAACCCTAATTATAATGCACCACGGCAGCCCTAACTATACAAGCGTCTCGTCAGGCCGGTCTCATTTAATATACTCTGTACAAAAAGCAGGGCGATCCCAGACCTCAGACTCACCTCCTGCCTCTAGTTAGAATCCTTTTCCACTCCTCTCCTCTTCCTTCTTTCCTCTCCTTGCTTCAGACCGCAAAACTGCCATTTCACTCTCTGTGAATCCCTTATTCCCTCTTCATTCTCATGGTAATGTCACCAACAGGGCAGTAGGATTAAAAGAAGAGTACAGAGTCTGTGTGAGACAGACAGGGAAATCCCCAGAGCTGTTTGTCCCCAGCTCACCAAGCCTCTACTAGAGAAGGCAGATTTTCATGAAATACAGAAACAAGGATGCACAATGGATGAAAAAAAGTAGTGAAAAAAAATAGGGAAATATTGTTTTGGATGCAATTTCTCATTCATTACAATTCAGCAGATCAACAGCAGAAACTGAATATCTCCCAAATATTACATTTCAAAGTGTCATGGTTCTTCTTGCCCTTTACAAACTATGCTTTTTCAAGTCGATTTTTAAAATAAGAAAGGGCTATATGTCTACCAATTAAGCAGATAGTACCTTTATTAGAACAAGAACAGAAGTTAAAAGGGCAACAGCACAGACACCCAGATTAATTTACCTACATATAAGAGTTAAAGGAACCCAAATTGGACCAAAAACATATTAGCCAATAAAATTCAAATGGAGAGTTTAGCAGCACAGGTGGGTACTTAAAAATGATTTAAATGAACTGGCACGTACGTAGTAGTGACATTTTCCATTCTGCAGTCATGGCCATCACAATGTGTTATGATCTCATTAAATTCACAAGCTAACCCCAAATAAGCCAGGCTCAAGAGAAGCAGACGGTAAGCAAAGTAAACTAATGATACAAAAGGAATACAATATATTACATTCCTTTTGCCTTCTCAGCAAAAAGGAGAAAGAAAGGGAGACAGACAGACAAGACGCATTCTTATGTGCATACAGGATATCTGGCTTGGGGTGCTGGCTCAAGAGAAGTCCACACTTAAACAATACATATTGTGAGATATTCCAGGGTTAAAGACTTTTTTTTTTTGTTTTAAGACACCAAGTGCCCTTTCTGGGTCGTCTAGGCTTTAATCACCCACATGGTTTTAAAATACTTATTACTAACTCAATTGTAATATAAACATTAATTCACAAAAATCACACGCTCAGAATTGGGAGAGATATTAAGAGGTCACTTAAATTCTCTTCTTTCCTATGGAGTCAGTCTAACTTTGTCTTCTCCTGATTATGTGCTACAAGTCATAGAGGTAGGATACTTTATGTTTTCGGTACACTGACAAACTCAACCAAATTCCAGGGCAACTTCACACAGATTAAAGGAACTCTCCAGAAATAAATCATGTAGAACAACAAATGTATTCACCATGGTGTACTTCTTGAAAAATTTCATGAGGCACATTAACACCTTCTTCCATGCAGACACCAAAAGGTTTTAAGAGTAAACTAGACTTCTTTCATATTCGGGTTTAAGAGGTTGTAAAGCTGTATTCTGCTTCATTAGCTAATTATTCTACTTCATCCCATAATGGGTTGCATTTCTAGACTGGCCAAATTGATAGGCAGAGTTCTCAAATGATAACAGCATCATTTAAATTAGAAAGCACTGCTTAAGTGCCAAATATTCCTAATGGCTTAAAAAGCAGTTGTGCTTGACTAATGAATATGAAATAGTGGTCATACTTCTACTTACTGATTGAAAAAATTAATAATAACTTAAAAGCCAACTAGTCTACGGGCACAATAATAAAACATGTATTGACCAATTTGATATGAATTTGCTGTGCTCATTTAGTCACACAGATAGCAAATTCATAATATGCTACTAAAACTTTGAGGGGTCATTTATGATTTTAAACTTACTATGACCACAAAGCAATTATATCTAATATAATGGGCTATTTGCTAAGTGTCACAATGAAATGGTTCCGTTTTAAAAGACTAAATAGTTTAATTTCATCAAGAATTACATGTGGTCAACTTAATTCTCCTCTTACAAATAGTTCTTCTTGAAAAAATACAAATTCTGATGCAACATGAAACTTATTAAACATTTCATCCAAATATGTCCTATTACATCTTTGAGTACAAATAAAACATATTTGGTGCATCCTGACTGTTTTTGGCTGTTATTATTGTGTTTGGTGACACAGCATCATGCAGAGCTCTAACTAATAAAGCATGTAACCATAAAGTATCTTAACCTCCAAAAATTAATTATGACAAAGAAAAAGAAGTGAGCAAATGTTTTCATAGTGCCAGGTACATAGTAAGCACAAATAAACATTTGTCAAACAAATGAATGAATAGCTGGACAGATAAATAAAATTGGAATGGACTTCATTTTTTAAAATTTCATGGTTAACTACTGAGTACTAAAATTATTTGAAGCAAATACATTTTGAAAATCAACTCTAACATTTTTGAGTCTGTAACTAAAATGAAGTTATCAACTTCCTATTTTGTACTTACCTAATTTATACTGAGGTATAAATTCAAATTTCAAATAGAAGATTGCCTGTGGCAGAGTATTCATATAAATTGAAGAAATATTTATTAAGGAATATCATATTCAAGAAGACATTGTGCCCAGGAGCATCAAGAATTAAAAAATAAGTGTAAATTAAAAAGAAATTTAACCAAATATATTTTCAAATTTTGAAGTAGTGTGACATTACAGAGAAGGGGGGAGGAGCTCAAATTTATGCCCCAACACTTCTTTTCCAACATATGACAGTGACATTAAAATTATTATCCTAATTATAACTTTCAAATAGTGACAGATGACTTCTCTGAATGGTTGCTATACCTTTTAATTTAGTTTGCAAAAAAATCCATCTTCTGAATTACAACGTAAGTGCATTAACACTCACATGTATTCTCTTTTTAAAACACCAAGGTGCAACTTAATCAAAGCAAGCTTTTAGAGAACCAACACAATACAAAGTAAGGGACTTCCCAAAGGCCTGCTAAATCTGGGGATAGATTTTGATGATCTGGAGGAATGACTGGACAGCATATTTCAGGTAATCCTTCCTAAATTCTCAGGCAAGTGCTGAATGATACTGAGTGGGTGGCAATAAATTTGAGATTATGCTCCCTGCAAGTATACTTCCCAGTAGAATAGTAACTCTATCTATGTAGCTTATTAAATGCAAAGTTATTATGGTTCAACAATCTGGCCATGTAGAGCAGGGCTGATGGACATTTATAAGGAGCCAAATAAAAAGAACACATTTCTAAAGAGAAGTCCAACTCAACTCTCCTAAGATGACCTGAAGAAATGCAGGGCGCTAAGATCACTCTAATGCAAACCCAAGGGCAATCAACTCCTACAGTTCATCCCCAGAGAATGGTCACAGTGACTTTAAACTGGAGTATGTTCAAAGCAAATATTACTCAACACTCACAGCCTTAGCCTTCATAAACATAACTTCAGCAGGTCTTGCTTTAAAACATGTGCTCTCCTGATGCTGTTAGAAGGAATTAGTTGCCAAATACAAGCCTGGGTACCAAATTGATGCAACTTGCTTTTTCAGACTTCCAATCATACTATTTTAAATTCAGGGAATATCAAATGAGAACACAATGATGGTTTTAGAATAATGACCTGATGGAAAGGATTAGATAGCTGAATCAATGGGTGATTTAAAATATTCTTAGTTCCTGTTACTAAACACGTTATCTGCATTCTAGAGAATGCTTCTCTTTCTATTCACCAGAGTAAGGTTGTAGTGAATCTAACTCATCCAAAACTGGTATTAAATCATTAAGAACTTAAAATGTGTGGACAGATGGAAGACAAGAACACGCTCCTAATATCAATGAAAACTGCCCTCTGATTTCTCAAGAGATCATTTCTATTGACCCTGAATGTAACCAACAGCATAACAATATTATGACACTAGTTTTGCTTGAAAATCAATAATGCAGGGTCTGAACTGAATTCATGGTGCTTTATTCAATAGTGGATTTCTGCTCACAGATTCAAAGGCAAAGGAATAGTCAATAAAAGTCACAAACAGTCCTCTAATACTCCTGACAGATTTCTTCACCAGGTGGTAGAGTGCCATGGCAGGTTGCCTGTGTTGCAGCCCACCTGCGCCTGGAGCACAACCTGGCACAAAAAATGAAGGCTCGCAATTCACAAGAGAACTGGCACAGATTTCAGAGAGACCATCCAATGAACCAGTGGGTATATGATTTGGGGAGACGAAAGAATTCTTTTCAAACACTGGAAAAACATTCTGGGTCTTTTTAGAAAATACTAAGTAACTGTAGTAATATAGAAGAAAAGCAGTGTTTAAAGTCTATCAAAGATGTTCACTTTGGTCAATTTTATGTTATGTAAAATTCACCTCAATTTTTCAAATCCAAAAATAAAAAGGCTATCAAAGAAAAATCTGTTAGAGAAAATGCAAAGTTCCAAAGCAACCACTGATCCATGACTGAATAAAAACAAATACAACTGATTCACAATTGTGATCAGTATCACAAGGCTTGCTCCTGCAAATTATTATGGCTTGTGGTTTAATCCAAAGAGATTTGCTAACAGCTATTTCCTCTCATCTGTGTGAGTCATTTTTATTATTTGAAGATAACTAATAAATTCTCTTCAAATTCCGACCACAAGCCTCGCTTTATTAAGTAGTTCTTAAGTAACCAGGCTAATTATAGTTAACTGTGAGAATTATTTAAGTGATAGTCCAGAGTCAGTAATTTCTTAAATGGTTCAAGATTTCACCTTGATATGCTGTATGGTCCACTATTTATCTATTTCAGAATAACTGAATGCAACACAGGATTAAATGGTGTATATCCTTAGGGCCAAATGCTGCTACTAATGAGGAATTACCACATGGAGATCCATGAAAACTGTTTCAGGATAGGGGAACAGTGGTGCAAAGGTCTTGTGGTAGGAATGAGTTTGGTGTGCAAGAAAAGAGGTCAATGTGGCTCAAATGTATTGGGTTGGCCAGGGGGACAGGAGTGATTTTTTTAAAAAAAATAATAAGGCCAGAAAGACAAATGGAAGCCTGATCATGCAGGACCTCGTAGGGCAGGTTAAAGGGTTTGAATTTTACTCCAAGTGTGATGGGTAGCCTTTAGTGTTTTAAGCAGAGACCTGACATGACTTGATTTATATTGCTAAAAGATCACTGGGGCTGCTTATGTTACTGCAGGAGAGTATGACAGAAGCAGAAAGAACACTTAGATGGCCACTACATTCGTCCAGTTAAAATGGCGTGGCTTTGACTGATTAACTGCGAAGATGGAGAGAAATGGTCTGATTGAGAATATGCTTTGGAGACAGACAAATGTGCTCCCTGATGTGGACCAGATAGGGATGGAGCATGAGACAGGTGAAAAATGAGCAATTAAGCATTATTTACAGGGTTTTATTTTGAGCTAAAAAATTCAGAAACTAATCAGGATGAAGATAACAAGGTGGGAAAGGGTACCACATGAGTACAGAGAAACTCCTAGGCCAGGTGTCTGAAAGGGGAAGCAGTCGGATGGGCTTTCCAGAAGTAATATCTGATTCAACACCGGAAGGAATTCAACACCGGAAGGAAGAAGTAATATCTGATTCAACACCGGAAGGAATATCTGATTCAACACCGGAAGGAGACTCCTAAAGAGAATACGCTACATAGTCAGAAAGAATAATACTTATGAAGGCTCAGAATGAAAAGATTAGGTCCATACATTTCAGAAACTGAATAACAGACCAATAATAAAGGAAAGGACTTTTGGAAGTGAGCCGTTGAGAAGTGTGCAATTTTATATGATATACATACTGATTCTGCCCTGAAACTATAGATATACCAGTTTGGGACATTGTGTCGATAAAAGTATTTCTGAACAATCATAAGTTTTTCATACACTAAAACACTATGATCGATTTGTAACAATATTTTAAACAATGTAGTACATTTTTTCTGATCTTCAATTCTCTATCAATATTTTAACACCCTGTAAATGAACACCAGGAAAGAGGCACCTCCTATGTATACTACCCAAGGTGAAGCTTCTGATAAAGGAAATGAAGTGCTCTAATTTGGAACGCCTTTGGAATACTTAGGGTTTCTTAGAGACTCATACATTGAAAGATAGAAGTCATTTTTGTTTAATATCAGAATTGCTTCTAAACTCTTGTAATTATCATGTAAATTCGTCACCGGGAAGGAAACAATTTAGCAAAAGGTTATATTTCTAACCTCATACAGAATCCATAGCTCAAAGTATGAAAGGAATTTATCCTTCCTCACATTTCACACCACTGTGCACAACATTCAACTACTTCTTTTACAAGTTAAATGTAACTAACTAACTAACTTGCTGCTGGTAACGGAAGCACCACAGGTCAAAGGAAGCTGATGACCAGGCTCCTTTTAGTCAGTCATTTGTTCATTCTGCTTGCAGAATATGCAACTGACAGAGAATTCATATTATATATCTGAGAAAATAATATAATGTTTCTTACGTAATTTGTATTTTTTCACTCATTCTTCTCCTTCAGCTGCTCTTCCTAGAATCTGCTGAATCTTTCCTCTGTGCTTTACTGTTTTTGTTTTAAGGTAACATTTGAATTTATGTTCTTGTTTACCACCAAGAATCTCACTCGACACATTTGAAAACAGCACGTTTTGGAAGCAGGCAGAAAGTATTAAACACCAGCATTGTACTGCATAATCTATTATATATATTCTATTCCATTAAAAAATTAATGATGGACAAACCAGATTGCCGAGAGCACTTCTAGTGCTAAGAAGTTATTGAAAATTCGGAAAAAAAGAAAAAGGCTATATGGTTCCTAATAAGAGAATCCATCCATTCCTTCCTACAGTAACGAGGTGAGGGAAAGGCAGGAGAAGCTAGTAACAGTCTGACAGATGCTTTTAATAGCAGTGGTCAGAATAAAGAAAACAGTATTTTTAAAAAATATATATGTATGTATATACATACATTTTAATATGTATGTATATATATTTTATATTTTACAAAATATAGTTAAATTTTAGCACAATTTTTTAAAGTTCCTTTCTCAGTTTTCTGCCTCTTATGCTCCATCAAGGACCCCAAAGCTCATAAGTAACCCACAAACTCAAACGCACTATCATATCAACATATACAACGTTTAGGTGAAAAAACATAGCTATGTTTAACTGTGGAAAATATGTTATCCTCATTTATTCTTTAAACATTTCAAAAGCGTCACTAATGGTGGTGTTACTCTGTTATTTTTTTTAGCTTAAATTTACTCTCTATGCTTTCCATAGAGACCTTTCAATCCATTTACTGCCCACTAGGGAAAAGGATAGTATATAAAGCAGAAGGAAGTCAATCTTGGTACTATTTTGACTACGAAAATGTCATTTCTAAACATTCAAGACTGCCCTCACAACTTTAAAGGAGCTCTCATCTTATGAATTTTTTTGGTAAGGTTCCAATGATACTTTGATGAAAATTCTCTTCAAACCTACATCCTTTATTCAGTATTCATAATACATGGGGAACTGATGTGGCTGTAGCCCATATGGAGGGCAAAGATAGTTCCCAAAGCAGTTGTTGCTCTTTTTGCAAACATAGCTGAGGTTAACCAGAATGAACTAATGGTGAACAACGCAAGAATGAAAGATCTGTCCTCCCAGGACTCATGAATGGAGCTCCCCTGCCCATCACAGCCCTAACTTCCTCACTAGAATGTGAGGACAAGAAGGGCAGGTTGAATTGTCCATTGCCATATCCCCAGCCACAAAACGTTGCCTGCCCATAGCAGGTACCTGATCGATGGTTTGCGAATGAGTCTGGGAATGGATGAATAAATAATTGAAAGAAAAAATGCATCTGCCACCCTCATGTGGATCAACCCAGAGACACCTTAATAGATTAGGGCTGTTTACTAATATTAACTTTTCAAAACCATTTTTATTTTCTTTTCCTACAAATAGCCCAGCCTAATTGCCCTGCAGTGCTGTTATGAAACACAAAAGAGAGTCATGTCAAGGGCCACCCTAGTAACAACATTCTCAAATTCTTCTCTCCCTCAAAAAATGTGTATATGTCTGTCTGTTTACCGACCTGTCTTTCCTAGAGGGCGAGGAAACCCAAATTTTGACCTTTAGAAATACAGTAATATTCCTCTCCTTGGATGTGGGGAGGGAAGAGAAAAGGATGAGGCTCCACTGAAAAGGCAGCATCGTCTTCATTTCCCCTCAATAAAGGCAAAATAGAAAAAGTTAAATATTTTCTCAAAACTTCTGTATTACAGTATGTTCTATGGTCATTTCAATTTCAAATGAAATGACCAACAATGAATGAGTTTCTACTATCCCATAATTCTGCACTTCATTTTTTTTTTTTAAAGAGTGCAGGAATTTACTTAAATCTTTGCTGACCTGAATCTCATTGGGATTGAATAAGATTTGGAATTCCAGCAGACCACTGCTATCTTTGACTGTTGTCTTCCGCATGCAATGTAATTAATTGCCCTTTTCAGCTTCATGTCCTTCGGAACTGAAATAGCTTGGATATTTGGGCTTATTAGTTACAAAAGAAAAAGAGATCTTTAAGCAAAAAAATAATGAGTTCAATTACAAGATGGCTTGGATTCTGACAAAGAAAATATTTGAGAGTAAAATTGATTAAACACCAGGACAGGATGTCAAACAGAGCTGCAGAATCATTCTCCCTGAACATTGTTTTAAAAAAAACAAAATAAAACTTTAAAAGTTACTGTCTTCCTTCTTTGTGAGACCCTGACCTTGTAGGATGTCTCCTAAAGCTAGAGTCTATAACAACATTATTGAGTATCATGATGGATAACAATTAAACATCACAAATCCTTCTCTGTAGGCAAAATCTGGTTACTTTCACTGTTGTGGACTTTCAGTATTAAAAAACTGGTACACATTTGTGACAAAAGAGATTGTTCCCAGGAAAACTGCCCTCAAAGTAAAATTAATTAAATTGGTACCGTAATAAGAAGAAAGTGAGTCCCTGTCCTTAGGTCTGGTGGAAGTGAGGGTAGCTTAATCAAGTTTACTAATATGTCTAAGAAAACAAAATGTCTCAGGAAAAAAATGGTGGACAACATAGAAAAGCACAGAGCAGAAGAACAAAATCTGGTAATGTAACAAATCCTTAACAAGGTTCTCCAGAAAAAACAGAAATATATATACACACATCAAGAGAGAGAGATGATTGAGAGGCTTAGCAGGTCAAAAATCCACAGGGTAGGGCTTCCCTGGTGGCGCAGTGGTTGGGAGTCCGCCTGCCAATGCGGGGCATGCGGGTTCGTGCCCCGGTCTGGGAGGATCCCCCATGCCGCGGAGCGGCTGGACCCGTGAACCATGGCCGCTGGGCTTGCGCGTCTGGAGCCTGTGGTCTGCAATGGGGGAGGCTGCAACAGTGAGAGGCCCGCGTACCGCAAAAAAAAAATAAAATAAAAAATAAATTAAAAAATCCACAGGGTAAGCCATCAGGCTGGAACCCAGGGAAGTGTTGCTGTTCAAGTCTGAAGGCAGTCTGCTGGACTTCAACTGATTAAATGAGGCCCACCCACATTATGGAAGGTAATCTGCTTTACTAAAAGTCTACTGTTAAATGGTAATCTCATTTTAAAAAGAATACTTCATAGAAACATATAGAATAATGTTTGACCAAATATCTGGGCACTATGGCCTAGCCAACTTGACACATAAAATTAACCATCACAACTTGTGAGAGAAGAGAAAAATGAACTGTGGGGAAAACAAGAAGCCACTGCAAATGTGTTTTGGGCTACAAATCATCCTTGTTTGTCAGAGACTGACAGGTATATTGGGCAAACGGACTTCAGTGCTAAAACTGGGAAAGTCCAAAGCAAGACCAGACAAGGTCATCCTACAGGGAAAGATATTTCATCAGCCTTTATCCTCATCTAAATCTTACCAATAATTCTTCCAGGCTCTGACCTTCTACGTTACATTTATATAGGTTCATGGGCGCACCAGTCCTTGGAAAAGACTTCCTCCAATATAAATAAATAAATTCATTGTGGTTTATACAGCTGCTTCTTGTGAATTTTGATATTGAGTATTCATCTCTAAGTGTATGGATAAAATCCAGGAGCCAATCCAGCCATGAAAATGTTATCAGAATCACAAACAGCCAAAAAGCCTGTTAGAAGTCAGACAACAGCCTTTACCTAGAAGCACTTTCTGCAACCTTCAACAAACATGAATGGCAGTGAAACTCTGGAATGACTGAAACAGTATTTCCTAAACTGGTTTCCATGATAAGAACTGGCTCAAGGGGGGAAAAAATGTTTGAAAAACACTGAGATGAACAAAATAAAATATGTTCTTTACTACAGGACTTTTCATTGCCTTGAATATATAATGTGCATTGCATGGCACCAAAGGAAGACATAATTTGCAGAATTTTCCAAACTAATTGGACCACAGAAAGCACGTTCATGGTAGACATTTTAATATCTTCCAGAACAGGGTTTAACAGATAGTTTGTTAAACACAGGCCTAACAAGATATATCAATACATGGGAAACACTTCAGTACATCAAAATATTTCCAGAAACATAACTTCTGGGTCTTCTTCTGCTTATTAATGTTCATAAGCAATTACATAGACTCCAAATTTGTTTTGTATCTTAGTATATGATTCAAATGTTGATTCACTGATGAGTTTCACCTTTAAAGAGAGCATAGATTACTTTTCTTTTTTCACTTTGCCATACTCCCAAACCAGCAAACAAGTATTCAGCAAAGACTGTACAAGGAGATCAAGGACACCATGTGCTGCAGCAGAAGCCCCTCACTTTCTGCTTCCTTAAGGGGCTCACCTGAGGCTTGGTGGGCAACACATCCCTCTACCAGTCAAAATTCACAGGTCGGGAGTCAGTGGGATACCTGTCAAATTAATCTGATTGACTTAATCAGCTCCACTAAATTTTTAAAGTTTATATTGACACTTAAACCTCAAATAGGAAGGAACTGAAGGATGAAGTATCAAGGTAAGAGAATAAGATTTGGGGGAAATTGTGTGTTGCAGGTTTGCGGGGGGGATTTCTAACTGGATCTAGAGTAGATCCTACTCTAAATCGAGTAGGATCAAACACACAGAGGTCGAATTCAAGGATGCTGGATAACATATGTTTATGACAATTTGGATCGATGCTAGTTTGACCCACTGGATATACAAGCTTTAGCACCAGATCAATTTGGAGAGAAGGTCTGAAGACTACTTTAAATATAATACAAGGTATTCATACAAACTCAAAAACACATATTTACTGAAATGAGAAAATAGAAAACTAGTAAAAATATTGAAAATGTCACTACATTGCATGGCACTTAAACTGAGCATTAGCTAATTTTAAATGATTGCTTTCTCCTCCAATGCTGCCAATATTGCCAGCAACAGATGTTGTTACTGCAAATGCTAATTATTATATGCCCTAGCCACCATCTAGCTCTTGCGCGCGCTCTCTCTCTCTCTCTCTCTCTCTCTCTCTCTCTCTTTTGGTTTGTATTAGCAACTACATCTGTGCATGTATAAACTGCATATGATTTGAAATTGTGTTTTGTGTAGGATGATGTCACCATACCAAAATAACAAAGAGATCACTTATTTTATTCCCCAATGTTAAACACTGTTTTATAAATAGTACTGAATAAAATGAAGTTCATCTATGATCTCTGACCATTGTCACATTCAGGTTGATGGGGTACAATCAGAATTTATTTCCGTTAGGTTCTAATAAACAAATACCCTCAAAATAAAATGTTAAGACATGGAGAAAAGTCACAGAATATATTCCATGTTAACTTTCCAAGAAAGAGTCACTGCAGTGTGAACTTAAATACTATTAAAACAGGTATACAACTTGAAAATTATTCTTTTTAGCAACTCACACAGGTAAACATTTACAAAGAAAAGGGAGATCCAAAAGAACAGAAAGCTATCTGAAATCCTCAAAATAATTTCTTCTGATTAATTTCTAAATATCGTAGATATCAGAAAACTTACTTTACCTCCATTTATACTAATGAAATCTGAAAATAAAAATTTATTACTTCATACCTAGTATTAAGTTCAGTTATCAGATATAGAAGATGAAGGTTAAAAAAAAAATGGTGCACACACTAAAGTTAAAGAATTCTGAGATTAGTTGCAAGAAACATGGGCCTGTAGCCTTTTAAAGTAGACGTGACACAATAAATAGAATATTCATTTCTAAGTAACTTTCTACAAGTAATTGACAGGTCATCTCTTGCCGAAGTTATGCTAAGGCAAAAGTTATTCAGTCATAATGAAAGAAGAGTGGGAACAGATCTGGAATTGAAGTTTAACAATGAAATTGCAGGGGAAGTTCTATTATTAATGCCCTGCCTAGCAACTGATATTCTACCCTAATTCATTTCATCAAATGCTTTTGAACATCTGTTATGTGTCAATGCTGGATATCAAGGCTGTGTTTTCATTATATAGCAAACCTTTGACAGATGTGATACAGAATTTTGACACATAGAAAAATCTATTTTTGTTACAAATTTTGTACCTTGCTGTTTTGAATATAACTGTCAGAAATAAGTGATGAATTGAGTAGGTCCTGTGAGGTGGTACAAAGGCAATACAATCAAGTCTAAGACCCAAGAGGTAATATCAAGCTAGTGCCAGAGAGAGATCTTGTGTTCACTGGGAACCTGGAAAAACTTTTTCAGGGCAGTAGAATTTTACTCAATAGCAACAGAGCTGTAGGGGAGCCAAGGATAGACAATGATGAGTGTATGCTTCCATAAACACTACAAGAGACTAGGCTCAGATCAAATATTGGCAGACTTTTTTTTTTTTTTGCTGCACTGTGCGGCTTGTGGGATCTTAGTTTCCTGACCAGCGACTGAACCTGGGCCCTCAGCAGTGAAAGCACGGAGTCCTAACCACTGGATCTCCAGGGAATTCCCCAGTTTTCATTTTTTAAAGCCTTCAAACATCCTACCAAACTGTAATATTTAGAATCAAGCAACAATTACAAAATGTCCTATCCCTTATACTAAGGAGACAGATGATGGAAGAAGGACGGGTCCTTATAAAGAACCTATCTTTAGTGGAATAATAAGTCACTTGTAATACAGTATGATCTCACTTATCTGTGGAATCTAAAAATACTGAGCTCTTAGAAACAGAAAGTACAGTGGTGGTTGCCAGGGGCTAAGGAGTACGGGTATGGGGAGATGTTGGTCAGAGGGTGTAAGCTTTCAGTCACAAGAGGAATAAATTCCAGGATCCACGGTACAGCACAGTGACTAAAGTTAACAATACCTTATTAATGTTATATGTCAATCATACCTGCACATCAGCCTATAATTTTATGAAGTGTTAAAATAACATTCAATTTTTAATTATTTAAACCTTAAAATCAGGTCATTGATTTCTTAAGACTAGATCATTCATATTTAGGTAGAAGTTACACCTACTTCCCAGTCTTTTTTTCTCTCATAATCCCGTTTGGCCTTTCTGAAGACCATTAGGGGAGGTACAGCTACAACATTTTTGGGAGACGTGCTACATTTGTGTGTTATGTAGGTCCTTGCCATGCAGAGTCTGTCTCATGGACAACTCTCAGAGATATGAATTACCACAACTACCACATAGATGTGGAAACAGAGTTCATACAGCTTGAAAGTGACAAAACAGTGTGATCAAAAATCAAAGGCTCTGGAATTATATGGAAACAGAACTAGAGATAAAGATGCAGGGGTAGACATAATTCATACTCTGGAAGGTTTTACATTTCAACTATATCTAAAATCATTTAATTCAAACATTTTATTTATTTAAATCTTAGGAGAATATGAATATTGATACACTACTCCTGTGTCAGGAGTGGACTAGACCCTTTTAGAATTAATTAAAAATATAGGTGGGGCTTCCCTGGTGGCGCAGTGGTTAAGAGTCCGCCTGCCGATGCAGGGTACACGGGTTCGTGCCCCGGTCCGGGAAGGTCCCACATGCAGCGGAGTGGCTGGGCCCGTGAGCCATGGCCGCTGGGCCTGCGCGTCCGGAGCCTGTGCTCCGCAATGGGAGAGGCCACAGCAGTGAGAGGCCTGCGTACCACAAAAAAAAAAAAAAAAAAGTATATATATATATATATATATATATATATATATATATATATATATATGTGAATTCCCAAGAAAATATTAATTGTTTAAATAATGCTACCACTATGCTCACAACTTCTACTTTTATTTTGAGGACTAACAGATATATCTGTGAATCCACATCTTTTAGAAATCACTGGAATATCTGATTTTTTCATAAGATGTCAGAACCTTTTACTGTAGGAACTGAGATTTGCTATTTTGCTCTCAAATACTTAGGAAACTATTTACTTCATAACTTCAGTGATGGAACTGCTTCCTGAGAAACTTGAATTCTGTAACATCAAATAGATGTTGACCAAGTGTGGAAATATCAAACAGTTGTGAAACAGCTCAAAGGAAATTGAAATTTTGTCATAGACAAAGGGCCAATAAATATAAGGAAAAATTGTTACAAGTAATCAGTGATTGCAGTGTAAAACTATTTATCAAATTGGCAAATATTTAAAAATTATAAAAGTCTTGGCTAACAACAGTATGATGAAACCAATATTCTCATACACTATAGGAGTATATTTGGGGACAGCCACCTGACAGTGTACAGCTTTTGATCCAGCAGAGCCACTTATATGAACTCATCCTAACAAAATAATCACAATCCATTACAGTCAAAGGTTTATACAGAAAGAATCCATTGCAGCATTGTAAGGTCAAAATTAGAAAAAAGTCATTTGTCCAGTTCACATAGTACAATGGAATATCTAACACTACCATTAAAAAAAATCATGATTTTTCAATATAAAGAAATATAAAAATGCTTATAAAATACTATTATGAAAGGAAAAATCAATATTCAAAAAGGCAAAAGCCATGATATAAATATGATTCCAAATTTGTATAAATATGCTTTATACAAATACATTTATACAAAGAAAAGAAAAGTAAAATGAAATAGAGGAAGATGTTAATAACATTCCCTCCTGAGCAGCTGAATTAACTGGTAAGTTTTATTTTCTTCCTCCTTTCTTTCTGCATTTTACAAGAAGAACACTTTCTTTTTAATATATCCAGGAGTAAAAATATAAATGCTATCTTTAAAACTAATGAAATCTTCTTCAATTTGCCAAACAAAATTAAAGGTGGTTTGCTATACGTGCACATGCATGTTTAAAAGCTGACTACCATTACTGTCTTTGACAACAGTATAATTCACAGCTTTTTCTAAAAAACAATTTTTATATCAACTTCAAGATGAAAAACCAAGGCTCAGCAAGGTAAGTGACATACCCATTTCATTCAATACAGCTTTTATGTACAGAAAGATAACTCCCTCACTCCCCCTCCAGGGTTCCCTCCACTATCCCTCACTGTTTCAGAAGTAAAGTCGTTGCTCAGTACCGGAAGGGTGATTGGTTCCAGGACCATCAGAGATAGCAAAATCCATGGATGCTCAAGTCCCTTATATAAAATAGCATAGTATTTGCATATAACCTATGCACATTCTCCCATCATCCCGCATACTTCAAATCATCTCTAGATTACTTATAATATCTAATACCATGTAAATGCTATGTAAATACTTGTAAATACACTCTAAGTACTATGTCAATAGTTGCTGTGTGCACCACAAATTCAAGTTTTGCTTTCTGGAAATTTCTGGAATTTCTCTTTTCAAAGATTTTTGAGCTTTGGCTACATGGATACAGAACCCGTGGGTAATGAGGGTCAACTGTATCTTAATTCTTTATTTAATCGCCCAAAAGATAATATAACATGGAGAAATATTTAAATGAGTCCCCTTCCTCAATTCCTTCCAGCCCTAGCCTACCACCCCATTTCCTGATACACACTTGTCCTGCATAGGTATATATCAGGAAATGGGGTGGTGGCTTCCCAGTCTTCAATTCTTGGCTTTTATTAAAGGAAACATTCTACCGTTTTACACAGTGCTTTGAGCCTCAAATGAGGTTTCTCCCAGATTGCAATAAATATTTGTTAATTTTGATTTAATTTAAAGAGGAGGGAAGTTAATCAAGAGCAATTAAGAGCACAAACATGTTATAAATAAATAAATACATTTTGAAATCTCCCAACTCTTCCAGTTATTTATAGTCTCAGAATATGCCATTCCAATTCAGACTTACAACACAGTATAAAATGTGTTCCACACAATTTTCAGTAAATAAGGAGCAACTCTAGGTTTCAAATATTACAATTTCTATCATTCTTTCACCAGATGAGAAACTTCAGTTATCTGGCAATGGGAAAAGTGTTATGTATATTGACGTATCAAAGACAAAAAACTTAAAGATAATAGCATGTGTTCTGAAAGAACCACACCACGTGTGATTAAGTCAAATTATAAAGCAGCACCTTTAAACAGCAACTCAGAAGAAATGCGAAAATTAAAACAAAACGATGCAAATATGAATGGTCTTTGTCATAACCTGTTAGGAGTAAATCACTTTTGTGATAAAAGTTTATGCGTCTTTCCCAAGCAGGATTAAGAAATTAAGAATTTTGTCTTCATAAACTTCTACCAACCTTGACAAATGTGAAAGTCAAAGACATTATGTCAACACCCAAAATGAAAAGGCCCCGTTCATTTCAACAAAAGTTACCAGTTCCAAATAGGATTTGGAAAATCTTGTTAAATAGGGGTGCAAACCAAACTCTCCTATTAGACTGAATTTTAAAGAATGAATGCTTTCATAGAGGACAATTTTCTTTCTAATCTCTACAGGAATTAGTAAACTGTAAAAAATGAGGGTATCAAGACTACATATTTCCCGCCTTGTGAAGTCACAAACTTTTGCAGTAGGCATGTGCAGCTTTTGTAAAAGGAAAAATGAGAGTTTTAAAATGCCTTTCATTCAAATTGAAATGAGCTAAAAGAATGAAAAGCTACAGAGCAAATATTTATCATCAGGTAAATCAAGACACTTTTAAGCTATTTTGTATTTGTCACAGTCTTAAGTTAACAAAATGTGAAAAATGCACAGAGAGCAACTGATTTTTTTAAAAGCTCAACAGTTAAGTCTGCAGAGCTTCAAGTAATCTTTTCAACCATTATCATAGTAGAGCTGCTGCTGCTTTTGAAACATTTTATCATGATATATTAAAGCACAGATGATAGCTGAAAGAATAGTAAGTAAAATAAACACTCATATACTGACTACCAGATTTAGTAACTGGTTAGATGTTACCATATGTGTTTTACCTAAAGAGATATATTTTTATTTATTTATTTATTGGGAATCATCTTCAGGTAAATCATTCATACCAGCTACTTGATTCATTTGCTGTCAGTCCATCTCAAGAACCTATAAAATATACTTTTATAATATAGGCCCATAAAATCCAAAAATAGAATATACCCTTATCAAAACAATTCAACCATCGCCACTATTAGTAGGTCCTAAGACAAATCACTTAACCTCTCTAAGCCTGTCTTCTCACCTTTAAAAAATGAGGGCACTCAACTTGAAAATATCCACTGTCACCATTGGTTACAAGGCTTTATCATTTCAATACCCACAAGAAAACTTCTCTCACTGGCTTATTCAATCTGCATATGAAATTCAGAGAAACCTTAAAGCCCCTAAAAGGTGCAAGACAACTGGTCAGAAGCAGCCCTCTACCCCAACGCTCAGTCCTAAGGATGCACTTCTAGAAATCACTCCAAATTTAAAGCGAGGGTGACATTTGGCACAAGTAAATTATTGAACTATTTAATTGTCATAAAGTGTTGATCCTCAACCACATGAGACTTCCTGAGATTTTGGTTTACATTATAATTTCTCCAATCTTTCAATAGCTTCCTATCAAGATTTGCTGCTCAGCTTTTATAAATAAGCATAATAGGTCATTAGGCTTCCATTAGAAACAATTACTTCAAAAAGAGCAAATGTTGCCCTTTGTTTACCACCACACCACGTATCTCCCACAATGACAGGCTATGTAATGAAGCAACCCAAGATTTGCTTCAAATATTAATGCAAAATAGCACTCAGTCATTAATTCAAGTTATTCAGTACCTATCAAAACCTCACTCTCAAAACAGAGATTAGGCAAAAATCATCTGAGAATCATCAGAAAGTTTAATTATTGAAATTGAAGAAAGAGCTTCCTCAAGGCTCCCCAAATCTTCCCTGTGCCCACCAGCATCTGAGATAATGTGTAGATTATAAAAATTATGGCTGCCCTAATTCTGGATTAAATAGAAAATTCAGAATATTTCTTATGACTAGATAACTACTGCCTCAGGGGCCACTAGGCCTGCTCAGAAGACATGGTCCCTTTCATGTAGCTCCAATGTGAATCTAAGTTGTTTGGAAATTGTATGATTTTGCTGGCAGAGAATGTAGCTTAATATGGAAGCTGGCTTGGTGCCCTAGAAAGGAAGAAGAATGAAACGACCCTGCGGTGCAGAAAGATACGTGGTGGTTGGTATTCAACATTCTGCCACCTGAGTTGAGACTAACGGAAGCTTTTTTTTTTTTTTTTTTTTACATGTTACCAAGATTTTATGTAATGCAGAAAAGTACAAAAATGAAAGTGAAAAACAATCATCAGATTCTTTCATTAAGAAATAACACAGTAGTAAACATTACTAAAAACATTTTTCAGTTAAAATAAGGAGGAAGAGTGAAAGATAAACTTCTCTACAAGTGAGGTAATATAACCCTATTTCTAAATACAATTTTTTTTAACATCTTAATTGGAGTAAAATTGCTTTACAATGGTGTGTTAGTTTCTGCTCTATAGCAAAGCGAATCAGTTATACATATATATATGTTCCCATATCTTTTCCCTCTTGCATCTCCCTCCCTCCCACCCTCCCTATCCCACCCCTCTAGGTGGTCACAAAGCACCGAGCTGATCTCCCTGTGCTATGCGGCTGCTTCCCACTAGCTATTTTACGTTTGGTAGTGTATATATGTCCACGCCACTCTCTCACTTTGTCACAGCTTACCCTTTCCCCTCCCCACATCCTTAAGTCCATTCTCTAGTAGGTCTGTGTCTTTATTCCCGTCTTACTCCTAGGTTCTTCATGACCTTTTTTTTTTTTCTTAGATTCCATATATATGTGTTAGCATACGGTATTTGTTTTTCTCTTTCTGACTTACTTCACTCTGTATGACAGACTATAGGTTCATCCACCTCACTACAAATATCTCAATTTCGTTTCTTTTTATGGCTGAGTAATATTCCATTGTATATATGTGCCACATCTTCTTTATCCATTCATCCGATGATGGACACTTAGGTTGCTTCCATGTCCTTGCTATTGTAAATAGAGCTGCAATGAACATTTTGGTACATGACTCTTCTTGAATGATGGTTTTCTCAGGGTATATGCCCAGTAGTGGGATTGCTGGGTCATATGGTAGTTCTATTTGTAGTTTTTCAAGGAACCTCCATACTGTTCTCCATAGTGGCTGTATCAATTTACATTCCCACCAACAGTGCAAGAGGGTTCCCTTTTCTCCACACCCTCTCCAGCATTTATTGTTTCCAGATTTTTTGATGATGGCCATTCTGACTGGTGTGAGGTGATACCTCATTGTAGTTTTGATTTGCATTTCTCTAATGATTAATGATGTTGAGCATCCTTTCATGTGTTTGTTGGCAATCTGTATATCTTCTTTGGAGAAATGTCTATTTAGGTCTTCGGCCCATTTTTTGATTGGGTTGTTTGTTTATTTGTTATTGAGCTGCATGAGCTGCTTGTAAATCTTGGAGATTAATCCTTTGTCAGTTGCTTCATTAGCAAATGTTTTCTCCCATTCTGAGGGTTGTCTTTTGGTCTTGTTTATGGTTACCTTTGTGTGCAAAAGCTTTTAAGTTTCATTAGGTCCCATTTGTTTTTATTTCCATTTCTCTAGAAGGTGGGTCAAAAAGGATCTTGCTGTGATTTATGTCATAGAATGTTCTGCCTATGTTTTCTTCTAAGAGTTTGATAGTGTCTGGTCTTACATTTAGGTCTTTAATCCATTTTGAGCTTATTTTTGTGTATGGTGTTAGGGAGTGTTCTAATTTCATACTTTTACATGTACCTGTCCAGTTTTCCCAGCACCACTTATTGAAGAGGCTGTCTTTTCTCCACTGTATATTCTTGCCTCCCTTATCAAAGATAAGGTGACCATATGTGCGTGGGTTTATCTCTGGGCTTTCTATCCTGTTGCATTGATCTATATTTCTGTTTTTGTGCCAGTATCATACTGCCTTGATTACTGTAGCTTTGTAGTATAGTCTGAAGTCAGGGAACCTGATTCCTCCAGCTCCGTTTTTCGTTCTCAAGATTGCTCTGGCTATTCGGGGTCTCTTGTGTTTCCATACAAATTGTAAAATTTTTTGTTCTAGTTCTGTGAAAAATGCCAGTGGTAGTTTGATAGGGATTGCATTGAACCTGTAGATTGCTTTGGGTAGTAGAGTCATTTTCACAATGTTGATTTTTCCAATCCAAGATCTTGGTATATCTCTCCATCTATTTGTATCATCTTTAATTTCTTACATCAGTGTGTTATAATTTTCTGCATACAGGTCTTTTGTCTCCTTAGGTAGGTTTATTCCTAGATATTTTATTCTTTTTGTTGCAATGGTAAATGGGAGTGTTTTCTTAATTTCACTTTCACATTTTTCTTCATTAGTGTATAGGAATGCCAGAGATTTCTGTGCATGAATTTTGTATCCTGCTACGTTACCAAATTCATTGATTAGCTCTAGTAGTTTTCTGGCAGCATCTTTAGGATTCTCTATGTAGAGTATCATGTCATCTACAAACAGTGACAGATTTACTTCTTCTTTTCTGATTTGGATTCCTTTTATTTCTTTTTCTTCTCTGATTGCTGTAGCTAAAACTTGCAAAACTATGTTAAATAATAGTGGTGAGAGTGGGCAACCTTGTCTTGTTCCTGATCTTAGTGGAAATGCTTTCAGTTTTTCACCATTGAGGACGATGTTGGCTGTGGGTTTGTCATATATGGACTTTATTATGTTGAGGAAAGTTCCCTCTATGCCTACTTTCTGCAGGGTTTTTATCATAAATGGGTTTTGAATTTTGTCAAAAGCTTTCTCTGCACCTATTGAGATGATCATATGGTTTTTCTCTTTCAGTTTGTTAATATGGTATATCACGTTGATTGATTTGCATATATTAAAGAATCCTTGCATTCCTGGAATAAACCCCACTTGATCATGGTGGATGATCCTTTTAATGTGCTGTTGGATTCTGTTTGCTAGTATTTTGTTCAGGATTTTTGCATCTATTTTCATCAGTGATATTGGCCTGTAGTTTTCTTTCTTTGTGACATCTTTGTCTGCTTTGGTATCAGGGTGATGGTGGCCTCGTAGAATGAGTTTGTGAGTGCTCCTCCCTCTGCTATATTTTGGAAGAGTTCGAGAAGGATAGGTGTTAGCTCTTCTCTAAGTGTTTCATAGAATTCACCTGTGAAGCCATCTGGTCCTGGGCTTTTGTTTGTTGGAAGATTTTTAATCACAGTTTCAATTTCAGTGCTTGTGATTGGTCTGTTCATATTTTCTATTTCTTCCTGGTTCAGTCTGGGCAGGTTGTGCATTTCTAAGAATTTGTCCATTTCTTCCAGGTTGTCCATTTTATTGGCATAGAGTTGTTTGTAGTAATCTATCATGATCCTTTGTATTTCTGCAGTGTCAGTTGTTACTTCTTTTTCATTTCTAATTTTATTGATTTGAGTCTTCTCCCTTTTTTTCTTGATGAGTCTGGCTAATGGTTTATCTATTTTGTTTATCTTCTAAAGAACCGGCTTTTAGTTTTATTGATCTTTACTATCATTTCCTTCATTTCTTTTTCATTTATTTCTGATCTGATCTTTATAATTTCTTTCCTTCTGCTAACTTTGGGGTTTTTTGTTTTTCTTTCTCTAATTGCTTTAGGTGCAAGGTCAGGATGTTTATTTGAGATGTTTCCTGTTTCTTAAGGTAGGATTGTATTGCTATAAACTTCCCTCTTAGAACTGCTTTTGCTGCATCCCACTGGTTTTGGGTCGTCGTGTCTCCATTGCCATTTGTTTCTAGGTATTTTTTGATTTCCTCTTTGATTTCTTCAGTGAGCACTTGCTTATTAAGTAGTGTATTGTTTAGCCTCCATGTGTTTGTATTTTTTACAGATCTTCTCCTGTAATTGATATCTAGTCTCATAGCATTGTGGTTGGAAAAGATACTTGATATGATTTCAATTTTCTTAAATTTACCAAGGCTTGATTTGTGACCCAAGATATGATCTATCCTGGAAAATGTTCCATCAGCACTTGAGAAAAATGTGTATTCTGTTGTTCTTGGATGGAATGTCCTATAAATATCAATTAAGTCCATCCTGTTTAATGTATCATTTAAAGCTTCTGTTTCCTTATTTATTTTCATTTTGTATGATCTGTCCATTGGTGAAAGTGGGGTGTTAAAGTCCCCTACTATGGGAGCTTCCCTGGTGGTGCAGTGGTTGAGAGTCCACCTGCTGATGCAGGGGACACGGGTTCGTGCCCTGCTCTGGGAAGATCCCACATGCCGTGGAGCGGCTGGGCCCATAAGCCATGGCCGCTGAGCCTGCGCGTCCAGAGCCTGTGCTCTGCAACGGGAGAGGCCACAACAGTGAGAGGCCCGCATAACACAAAAAAAAAAAAAGAAAAAAAAAAAAAGCTATTTAAAATGCAATCCTGTAGAATGGTTTCAATTTTTTTTAGTTAATTGGAAAACCATTACATCATATCTGATGATACTGCTTTTAGCTAAAAGTCATTGATAGCATAAGTTTTCTGATTAACAAAATGTTAATTTGATAACTTTTAAAAAATAATTTTAAGATACACATTGACTTGGGGAGCTGTGGCAAAACAGAGATCAGGGAGTCATGTAAAGAGTGGTGCTGCTTTTGGAAGCCACAGGAAAACATCTGATGACAAGTAGGGATGTAGGTACTGTCTCTCTTGACCTGCCTCACTTTCAGCTGTAATCTCAACCCGTTGAAAAAGCACAGAAACAGAGCGAAAGTACGGGAAGTAATCTGCCCAGGTGTCCATACAGCCCTGAGGCAACATACCCAGGACATCGATGGAGGTGGATGAGATGTAGGCAAATCCTTCCACATTTGGCACTTTTTTCCCTAAATACCTCAGGCTTCACAAAATGTTTTGAACTAACCAAACCGTGTTTCTCACACAACCGAGAAGAGACAGTGCTCATGTGATCAACTGGAGTTCTACCTCCAGGCGAGAGACCTCTGACCTTTCCTATGGTTCAAACAATATGTGTGTGATTTGAGTACGGAAAGAAACTGAGGGAATCTGAGAGTTGACCTTCAAATATATATATCTCAATACTCAGAACATGACAAAGTAAAGTTCCATTGCCCTAGAACACTCGAGGATTGAATTATTCAAGGAATGCAGAATCTTCCAAGAAAAAAAAAAGGGAGGGAAAGGCGGGGAGGAAGCATAAAATTTAACTACATGGGGTATAAATCATTTGAAGAACACCATTCCACTCTGTGTCTTCTTTAAAAACACATAATCAACCTTAACTACCTCTAAATAAAGGGGACCCCCACACGTAGATGAAAAGTGGTATGTAAACATACTTCTTCAGTGAATCTGAAAATCTGTTCAGAGATGATTTGCCTTTGTCATCATATACCTTTGCTTTTCGGCACCATAAGCCTCCACATAGCTCTCTGTTGTCTACATGCGAACATGAACACACACACACACACACACACACACAGCAAGACTTTTGTAGACATCACCCATCAATCAGATTGCTAGGTAGAATCTTCTGGTCTCTGTTCACAGAGTGCTCAGAGGCAGCTGCTCTGATACCACAGGAGACATGGTTTTTCGGGGATGACTTTGAGATCAGCACTGCTCTGAAAGCCTGAGTGCTCCAGAAGACTAGGTTAAGAATAGTCAGAGTTTCACTGTACGGATGAATCAGTAGCACCAAAATGTGTGTATATACCACATAGAGAGAAAAAGACTACCAACTAGGGTGCAAGACGAGAACAGCAGAAAATAAGAACAAAATTACACTTTACTAATATTTAACGTGGAATCTTACCATGGCATATACGTATAATTTTTATATGAATATATATATAATATATATATATACACACACACATATATTTAAAGTATTTTTTCTGATAGGACTACTTGATCAAAAGGTTTGGAGGTGATCAAAACCATGTAAGCTAAAGTGAGTTATGTATATATATATGCAGGCAAATAGAAGTTATATTATTTAAATCAAAAAATTTTAAATGCTTAAATAATGAGGAATTCAATTTATAACACTAGTTTTAGATTTTTATTATTTTTCTATAATGGCTCATATCTCAATCTACTTTACAAAAAGCTGCTTTAACCACGTCCTCAATTAATAAATATTTTATGAAAATTGGCACTAAGGAAAAGAATGGTACTTATAAAACAAATTTATTCAGCTTTTACTGCAAAGATTTAGTGATGAAATAGCCCAAAATAATCAGGTAACAGTGAAAACAAATTAAAAGTCAACTTTATTTTTTAATCATTTACATTCACCTTTGCTTTTACTGTGCTCTAGTAGAAGAAAAATTATTTTTATAGAATTAATGTTTTAAAGGAACTAAGCAATCAACACCATATCTGGAAAAATTAGCATCCAACATAAGGTGATTTTAGGTCATCAGGGCAATTTCAATGCTGCTAATTATATCTTCAAGTAAGCAGGACTTATGTTTCAGTACCCTGTCAAATTTTATGGGATGTATGACCAGGAAGAAATAGTTTTAAACGTAAAAAATACAAGTGAAAGTGTAAGTAGGTTAAGAGAAGGGGAAAAGGATATTTTAACTCCAAGAGCTATAAATTCCAAGTGTCTCTTTTCATTCCTCCCTAATCTTCAAAACGTACAGGAAAAAAACACAAAATGAGAATATTCAACACAGATTTCCAAATGTGTCATACATAAGCTATTTTCCTATAGACGAAAGATGCATGAACATAAGCAAAGAAAGATAAGGTATCACAGAGGAAAAAGTCTGATGAAAGACTGAATTTCCATATAATATGTAAAAGCAGAGATCCTATAAGAGGAATAAAAAAGGGGATAAAGTATTAACAGACACTGGATTTCAAAACACAAATATGAATTTAAAATAGTCATGTCTCCTAACACTTTTCCCCATTCATTTCAGTCTGTAAATGTATTATTTACAATAGACTGCCTCTACCTTTTTATGAAGAAACACTGAACCTTTAGCATTTCCTTTCTAAGAAACTAAATTTAGAGAATGTAGAAGGTATAGGAAGAGATAGTCATGATAGCATTTAAAATTTAAGGGGAAAAGAATTTATAGTGTCTTAAAGGAAATGAATAGCAAACTTATCTAAACTTTTAAGTATTACACATAGACTACTGATAATTAAAATACAGTTAAATACTTTCAATTGGTATACTTTACCCATGTCAGTATTTGAGATGGCAACTGTTAATTAATATGCAATTCTGCAACTAAAACTTTTATTCATGTTATATGACCTAATATAGTTCAGTAATTAAGATCAGTTTTCAAAATATAACCAATCAAATAAAATATATTTATTTCATAGTAATTTTGCCACTTCCTATTTTAAATTTCTGGTTCTTGAGCCAAATTTCATGTATCACTGCCTTATATTGACACCTGCTGGAAAGTACTGGAATTGTAGATCTCTCATTTCGTTATCTGTATAGTTGTAAATCTTGCTTTTGAGAAAAGAAATGTGAAAGATAACATCTTAACTGAGAATAATACAAATTTTAATATTCTAAGAAAAAAAAGTAACACTTAATTCCAACATTTAAATTTAATGGTTTCTGTAGAAAATTATAAATCTCAAGAAGTCTGCCCAAAGAGTATTTCTGTTGGGAATTAACTTATCCAATGACTTCATTAACTTAACTTGTGCTAATTTGGGGTATGATTATGAAACTAATTAAGCAACCTTCTCCAGTATCTGAACTTCCACTTTTCACCTTAAACTATCTTAATACCTTGGTCACATGACTTGAGGAAAATACCTAATTTTGTGAAAGTATGCATACAAATGGATCAGAAAAATGATCCAGCTAATAAAACAATATTCATACCTGTAGAGTAAAAGGATAAAATAACATGCATTAGTGAATGAGCTCTTCTTCTCTATTTTCAAAACTGCTTGTTCATGAACTACATAAACATTTTACCAGAATAAATTTATTCTCTGAAGTGCACCAAAACACAACATATTAAAATAAATAATTTATGAATTCTTACAAATGAATAAATTAAGTTGTATTAAGTTTTAATTAACTTCTTATGCAAATGAAAACACTTCTAAGTATCTCTGCAAAGAATGCTCACTACCTTAATCTGTCTCCTAAAACTTTTCAGAAAAAAAAAGATTCCAGACAGAAATACATTTAATTGACCAAACTGTTAGAAATAAGAATATATGATAGAGTTAATAAAATTCTGCTTTTCCCCTCTAATCCACTACCATATAATAAGCAGGACCTAGGTGCTCAGACATGTCCTATTTTATAACATCAGAAAAATAACATTGTCCTAGAGACAGTTGTTACAATTACAAATGAGTTTGGGCAGCTAATAGGGCAACAAGATACATTCTTGCGAATGGCACTAAGAACATGAAATAAAGGAAGAATATTGTACTGCAGTGCTGGATAAATTGCTTTAGCATTCCGGTTATAATTCCTCCCTTCCTTTCTTAAATCACTCCAATTTCTAACAAAGTAATGAGCTAGTATGAACCTAGTTTAAATAAAACAAAACAATGATCAAAAATATAATAGCTAACTTTTTAAAAAAATATAGGAGCTCATTCAATGTTTTATGTTTAGGATGACGTAGTATTTGAAATTTGAAACTGTCAAATAAGTTGCCTTCTGAAAGTGTACTTAATCCACCTGTCCAAATAAAATTCAGTTCTTCACGTTTAACTATAGTATATGAAGATTCAAGAATATGGGGAATAAATATTTTACCATAAGATGAAGTCCAGTAGTTCCTAAAATGTGTTTTAATTTTTTTAAATTGATAAACAATTAACTATAGAGAGAGGAACAGTTTTTAAGTAACCTACTCAAAGATTATTTTAAACTTTTTAAAAATTTACTGACATTTACTTAAGATTAATTTGCCATTTACTATTAAGACCATAAGTATCTCAGAGGTAACAGGTCTTAATGAATGTAGTTTTGCTGTATTTTCTCTAAACAGTTCACTAGCCCTTCTCAAAAAAACAAGATTTTGTCAATTGCAAAATAAAATATGCACTGAAATAGTACTTGTTCCTGATTCTTAAACAAAATTTAATTAAGCAATTCACTTTAATGGCTTTCACAGTCAGTCACTAAGAAAAGGAATCTTTCCCTGGTAAGAACCCTGAAAGATTAGATTTTAGATCCTGAGAAGCAGTAGAATTGTCTGACACCAGAGATCCTCATTTTCAATCACTCGGTTACCTTACAGAGCTTCTGATATCGAGGAGAAGAAACTGCCATCCTTTGTAAACGATGTAACAAAACCACAACTTTCTGCAGAGACGTTCTCACCACAGCCATCATTTTAAGTTTACCACACTTCTGCAGACACCTCACAATTTGCATTATAAATGAAGAGCAATGATCATTTCCTCCCGGTCACTGGACAATGATTTGCCAGTTCTCTGAGCATGCTCGTTTCCAGGAAAGCATTTGAAAAATACAGGGGACTTAGGTGCTAGGCAAATGAAGGCTGGTATTCCTTCAACTTCTTCTCAATTTAAAAAACATACACAAACGCCACCCAGAAAGCCCCCAGTAGATGCTCACAGCCAGTACTTGCTCAGCCCGGCACGGCCAGACAATGAAGCAAGTTGTTGGGCAGCCAAAACGCTGCCTGCTGCGGGCGAGGAGTGTGCTCAGTAGCCAAAAAGGATATTAAGTGAAACATTAAAGCTGCAGATACAAAGCAGACATCCCCTGGGAGCAGAGATTCAACACATCACCAAGATGCATGCCTTGTAGCGGGCTTATATTAAGCGATCGAGTGGCACTCACTCTCTCTAAAGAGGGATGCGTTCGCTCCCCGACTAAATGCAGCTCTGGCTGTGTTCTGTGGGATGAGTGAATAGAGCCCATTACAAATCTTGAGCAGAACAGAAGGGTACTGGACTCTAATATCAGCCCAGATGCTGAGTGCTAATAAATCACCTCCACACAGGTCTCAGAACAAGATCATGTAAAACAAAACAAAAAATACCTGCAGGGGGTGTGTGGCTTTACCTAAGATACCCTAAAAGCAGAGTCATCTACAGGCTCTCAGATGCTTGCTTAGGAGGAAAGCCATAAGAAATCGAATTTCCAGTGTTAGGTTAAGACTCCTCTAATTAAACAGTAAGGTTAAAAAAAATCAACAAAGTCTGTAATTGCCTACTAACATTCCAAATTATCACATTTCCCCTTAGACAGAATCTTCATCTCATTTTATTTGCCATAAAGCTGTTTTACTTTTATGAGTAAGAAATAAAAGACAGTATATATATATATATATATATATATATATAGAGAGAGAGAGAGAGAGAGAGAGAGAGAGAGAGAGAGAGAGAGAGGGAGATAGATATAGATATATATCATATAGATAGAAAAACGCAGTACAGAATTTTGGGGTTTTCTGTTTATATGTATACATTTCAGATAATATTTTCTACTTCAGCTTGAGTACCATTATAAATATCAATTGGGGTAAAGCACTGTTAGGAAATAAGCAAAATAACCCAGAATGATTAAATGACTGGGCCAAAGGGCACAGCCAGAAATAGAACCCAGAGGTTTCCCATTATCAGTGTCCTGCTCAAATTAATAACCTGGGTAAGTCTGCATTTTCACCTTTCTCTACTATTGTCATGATTCTTTAAAAGAAATGAAGCATTTAAAAATACTTGTTTCTCTTCTTTACTTTTCCTGCCTTCTCAGTCCTTCAATTTTAGAATGACTTAAAGCCCTAAATTGGGTCTTACCGGGTTGTGTTTATCAAACAGTGTTTTTGTGGGCTTCTGCTTGTCTACTTTTTCCCTGCAGCTCTATACTGAGAACCTATACTGCCTCCCTCTGGATAGGCTAACGATGTCAAAATATCTACATAAAGCCAAAATCGGAAGAGGTCATCAACGAATGATGTAATTAAAAATAGCAATTTATTCGGCAAATGTATAGAAACAGGAAGTAGATCAGTGATTATTTAGGGGTTGGAGAACTGGCAATAGGGGACTGGTAGCCAAGAGGTACAGGGTTTCTTTTTGAGGTGACAAAAATGTTCTAATTTGATTATGGTGATGGTTGCACTACTTTGAGAATACAGTAAAAACAACTCAATTGTACAACTTAAATGGATGGATTGTATGGTATGAGAAATTCCAATAAAGCTGTTATCAAAAAAAAAAAAAAAAAGAAGTTGTAATTCCTGTCCCTAAACCAGCAGGTGAAGTTTCCACAGTACAGGTAATACCCCCCAAACACTATGCTGGGTATGGAGCTGGGTATGGGGGAAAATCTGAAACGATCTAAATAATTAAAGTCTGCACCTATGGAAAAGAGGATAAAAATTAGGCTGAAAGAGAACACAGGAGATGAAAACACAATAATCCCAAAGCAGAGAGCAAAAACACCAACCCCAGAAAGGCAACAGGGCAACAGAATTTTACCCAGGAAAGAATCGAAGTATGTTAATTAACTGGCACTGATAAAATGTAAAGCTTGTATTTTGAAATATAATTAAAATGATAATAATATCTTAGAATATGGGCATGAAAATTCAGGATAAATGCATTTGAATTAATAGATAAACTGACCAGGAAGTCAATAATAGACTTTCATTCAAAAGCAAAAAAAAAAAAAAAAAAAAAAAATGTTTCTGCATCTTTGGCCAAATTCTCTCATCTGAATCAGATCCACAGTGACAACTGCATAGCAGGCATCTCCTCCTGGATGTTACTCAGATGCCTCATTTCATCATAGTCAAAATGGAATTTACCATCACATCACACTCCGCACTAACTTGCACTGCTGCCCTGACTTCTTTCCCTATATTCCCAATGTCAGATTCTAACACCACCTGGCAATCTTCTTTGTTAGTACCCCTTCCCCCGCTCTTAGTCTACCCATACTATCAAGTCATTAGGTGTATTCCCCCTGTCACTGCCTCATTTCTAGTCATTATCACCTCTGACCAGATGGCTAGAGTATCCTAACGGACTGCTCGGCTGTCAGTCTTGCCCAGTTCAAACCCAATCTCCATAAAGCCATTGGCTAGATTCCTATAAAATACAAATCCCCCTGCAACACTCCCTTGCTTAATATGCTTTAAGGACTTTTCCCCATTGCCACCAGGTTAAAATATGAAATACTTAGCAAGTCATACAAGATCCTCTATGATCTGGACCGCTCAGCTTTCCAGGAGCTTTTGTCTCCAAAAGATCAGGTTTTCTCTTGCCAATAGTCCTCTGCTGAGGAGAAAAATCTAACTGCCTTGCAGCAGGGCAGTGAAACATAAATCCGTAAATCCAAGCGATCATCGTTCTTACCAGAAATGGCATGCATCATAGCATACTCTCAGAAATTAATCTTCATCTTCCATTGTGCTTCCAAACTATGATTTATCAAAATGTACCCAAATTCACCTTAAACCAAATACAGAATAAACTTCTTCACCTACATGAAATATTACCACGGCCCTGCATCCAGCTGTGTTGAGACACAAAGCAAGTACAACCAGAGAACGTGTCGTGTAAGCAGTTCTACATACACCCCTTGCACACAGAGCACATACTTGCCAGGGTCCTTATTCCATCGTTCTTACGCACACATGTCTACCACCACCGCCGTGCCACCAGAACATTTATTTTGTAATTGCAGGTGCTTTTCCACATTCATTTTCTTCAACAAATATCTTTCCATTTCCAAATAAGTTTTCATTTTAACTGTCCACTCACACAAAAGGAGAGTCATTAATACACAAACCCAAAGGAAAATTAAAATTCTTTTGCCTCAGAAATACTCAACAAATGGTACTAAGTCTCTAAAAATCATCTACCTATATGGTGCCCAAAACAAAGCCACGGATTTTTTTTTAACAAAGCGAAGAGAACGTTTTAAAATTAACAGCATGTAACAAAGGAGCAAGGGAGTGAAAAATCATGCAAACTACCATAATGTGAAACATCCAAAACATAAACAAATGCATGTGTTTATCTTTAGATAGATTTTAATAGGCTCTTAATAAATGCCCTCTTTAACATTTCTTATGAGACAAAATGGATTATTTTAGCAACGTTAAATTAGTTCTGAGAAGCATTTATCATTCGTGTTATAATGTATTTTAGTCAGCAACCTTTCTTTCTTGATGCTGGTTGCCATAAGACAAGTAATCCTGTGCTTAGTTATTTTTATTCAGAAAGATTTTAAACATCTCTATGTACATGTATTTCTTCCACAATTTGAATATTCATTAAATATTGAGAAGAGTTTTTTGGCTATGTAAGAATATATCCCAGAATAAAATGTATTGGAAGACATTATTAAACTCTAAAACAGGTCTGTTTTAGACCTGCTAAAACAAGGCTCATTTCAAGCCTCCTTTGCTCTTTGTCTAAAACTGTTACCTTCTCGAGTGCATAGCCTGGCTATGTTTTGAGTTTTAACATCATTACATAAATTGAGTATCTGTGAGCATTAATAGGTCAGGCTTATCGTTGTTTAAGTCATAAAAAATAATATATTCTAGCACATACCCCCATTTAGAATCCTCTACAGCCCTCTAAAAATGAGATGATAGCTAAATATTTTATCAATTAACATTTACGGTGACCTCATAAGACGCCAGAGGGTAAGAGAAAAAAGACAAAAAAGAGCAGATTTATCTTTGATACCTGCCTGCTCACTCTCATTATCAAGTCACAAGTGTATTATGCAATGAATCAATGAATAAGATATAAGAAGTAATGTATAAGTAAACATAGATTTTTGTTAAATTAATCTTGAGAATTCAACCATAAAACACCCTAATAGTCTTTATGCATGGGAATAAATTATTAATAAGTCTATTCCAAAAGGGTCTTTCTTTAAAATTCGTAACTTTTTAAGGATAATAATTTCAAACTTAAGAGAAAATTGGTAAGAATAATTCCAAGAAAGCTTCTGTACCCTTCAACCAGACCCACACACACATTTGTGAACATTCTGATGTTTCAAGGGAAAAGATTTCCTAAGAAAGGATTCAGAAAAGGTCATCATACTGAATTTCATAATGGTGAAGTTTTAGGGTCCAAGGGCAGTGGTCTGTATTTTAGAATTTCCACACAGAGCTCTGCGTAGGCAACAACATGGAATAATGCAATCTCTGCCCTTGAAGAACCATGTGATCAACTAGAGGAGGAGATGGGCATCAGATGACAATGGATCATGAGTTCACAAGCATATCAGAAATAATAACTGTCAAAATGCTGTGAGAATGGCACAGCATAAAGAAGTAACCAGATGTAAAACTGTGGTAAACCAGGAGTCTTCTCCATTGAAATAGGTTTAAAACCAAGTTCTAAGTGAGAAGGCCTGTGATGGGCAAGAGTAGGTTATTCTGCACAAAGAAAATGGGAAATTCAAGGGCACCGAAGCAGGTGTACTTGGGGGCAGAAAAAAGATTCAGATATGCTTCATTAGATTCCTCAAATTTTTTTTTAAAGGAAAGATTTTGTGTTATCACATTTCATGTAGAAGAAAATGTGAACCTCAGACTGCATTCACAATCATAGCTATCAAGCTAAAGACATAGAAGTAACACCCTCAAGTCTAATACTCTTGGTTGTATACTAAGCCACAGAGCCTTTGCAGCTTTTATATTAAGTATTTATAATAAATGGAGAAAGAAATAACTTCCTGTTAAGAGGAAATGCCCTTATCATTTAGGCTTCAATAAGGCTAACTGTAATAGGGCTTAAAATGACAGAAAAATACAATAGTTATGAGCCTGTAAGTCTAAATAAAAAACTATTACTCCCATAAAACAAGGTGTTTTTTCCCTCCATTATTAAGTAAAAGTACTTTACAGATCTTATTTCCAGAAACCAATTATTCATAGGGGAGCATGGATTTCATACCAAAATAAGGCGACAACCTCACCTTTGAACGGTAATAAATTTTGCATGTAGATGGATCAAAAGAGCACAGCAAAAATTAAAATACAAGGCGCAGTTTCCCGTGCACTTGCCTGCATCTGCTGTGTGAGTTCCCTGGCCAGGACGGTGTCCTGAAGAGCATTCTCCCGCTGAGAGGCATCTGCAAGCACATTAACTGTGGTTTCTGCTTCTTGTATCCACTTTAGGAAGTTCTCCAGATCCCTGCGAGAGGCCTGCACTGTCCTCAGCTCACCCTCCAAGGCACTCTGTCTGTCAGCAATGCTGCAAGGAACAACACGACAGGCACGTCTCCATTACTTACAGTGTGACAGTCCACATCATGCACGCCCTAAAGAAAAATTAACAGATGGCCTCCAAGCAACCTTTATTTGTTTCAGTACCTAATGTAACTGGGAGATTTGTTTATATGTGTGTCCTGAATAATCCTTAATGGAGGGGTAATGTGAATTTTGAGAGGAAGGAGAGGGAGAGAGATATAAATATTAACAAAATCACATCCGTATCATAAAATAATTATAACATTTTACAGTTTGTAACTGTATGCTGTTATTCCCCATACATTTTATTTCAGTACCTTAGTATCATTCCTGACACTCAAAAGGCAACATCAATAAATATTCATACAAGTGACTAAATGAATTCTAGGAAGAAGTAAAATCTGAAGAAGTGTTTAAGATACAATCAAATAATTTAAAGGACTTCTTTTATATATTTTAAACACTTCAGATCAATGCAAACTGGTTCTTCAAGCTGATATAATAATATTCTATTCGGAAGACACTGGACAATCAAGTTTTTATAAAGCTTTCATTAAATCTACATCAAAATTAAAGCATATAACTACCCTGGAGTTGCATGATTTAACAGACACACACACCTGTAAATCCAACCTTTCAAATTTCATATATCTCAAAGCTCCATATAAAGAAAACAAACAACTTAATTTGCGAATGGGCACCAACAATTTCACTCCTAGGTATTTAAACCCAAGAGAACTAAAAACATATGTCCACACAAAAACTTATACAAAAATGTTTATAGCAGCATTATTTAGAAGAGCCAAACAGCAGAATCACCCCAAATATCCATCAATTGGGAGGGGAATTACTAAACAAAATGTAGTATATTCACCCACGAAATATTGCTCAGCCATAAAAAGGAATGAAGTACTGATACATGCTCAGCATGGATGGACCTTGAAAACATTACGCCAAGTAAAAGAAACCAGACACAAAAGGCCACATATTGTGTGATTCCATTTATATGAACTACTTAAAAGAAGTAAATCTATAGAAGGAGAAAGTAGATTAGTTGCTGACTAGGACTGGAAGGTAGAGGGAAACGGGGACGGACTGCTAATGGGTGGTGGGTTTCTTCTCAGGGTGATAAACTGTTCTGAAATTAAGAGTGTGGTAATGGCTGCACAACAGAGAAAATATACTAAAAACCATTAAGCTGTACACTTTCAAAGGGTGAATTTCATGGTATATGAACTGTTATCACAATTTAAAAATCAACACATGTAATATGATCTTATTTATATATTTTTTCTATCTGCCCATCCACTCATCCATCCATTTATCATCATCCATCCGTCTTTCTATCTGTATATACAGATAGAGGGAGAAATGTCTGGAACACTAACCTAATATTAAAATAGTTCCAGGTGCTGGGATTTGATGTGGTTTACTTTCCTATTTGTACTTTTCTGCATTCTTTGAATTTATAATAAACAAGTATCTTTTTTACATATCAATAAACACATTCCTTTTAAAAAATGGGTAAAAGATGTAAACAGACATATCATCATAGAAGATGTATGGATAGCAAGAAGCACATGAAAAGCTACTCAACATCAGTAACTATCAGAAAAATGTAAATCCAATCCACAATGAGATATCACTACATATTAGAATGGCTTTAAGAAAATGACCAAACCAAGTGCTGATAAGAATGTAAAGTAATTGCAACTCTCATACACTGCAGGTAGGAGTGTAAAATGGTATGGCCATATTGAAAAACAGTTTGGCAGTTTTTTATAAAGTTAACCATGCACTTAAGATACAAGCCAGCAATCCTATTCCTAAGTATTTACCCAAGAGAAATGAAAACATATGTCTACACAAAACCTGTACGCAAATGATCATAGCAGCTTTATTCATAATGGTCCAAAACTCATAATAACCCAAATGTCATCAGCTAGTAAATAGATAAACTGGGGTACATGCATATAATGGAATACTACTGAGCAATAAAAATCCAAAAACTAATGATGGATACATCAACATGAATGGAACCTCAAATGCATTTTGCTAAGTGAAAGAAGCCAGACATAAAAGCTACATACTACGATCCCATTTATATGATATTCTGGAATGTCATCAACTTCAACTCAGCATTTACTTACTGAAAAACCGCCAGCAGTGTTTGCCTGCCTACAGAACAAATTCAAATTGCTTCTGCTGGAACTCAATGTCCTCCATAATCTATCACTAACTTACTTTTCCAGCTTTACACCCCTAGTTCTTTTAAATAGTTCAGATCAAAGTGGTATGTTCATTTTTCTCTAGAATATTCTTAATACTATGTCTACATAATTTTATACCCACATAAAAAATGTCCTTCTGACAATCTTCACCTATCAAAGTCTTTCCAATCCTTTAAGGGTTAAAGCTACCTCCTTCAGAACATCTCAGCCCAATTAGGTTTCCTTGTCCTGAGTTCATAAAAGGTCAAAACTCTGCTTCATTCAGAAATTCATGATATGTATCCTGGAAAAGCCCTTAGATTGTGATCTTTTTTCACCCTTAAATTTTACTTTATCTATATCATAGAGATTTCTTGTCTGTCTCCCTGTTCCATAAACTCACTATGGGCAGAAGCAGTCTTTTGTATCTCCATATTCCTCAGAGTCTTTATTATCGCATTATGATAGTTTTATAGAATAATGAAAATCTTTTTACAATATGCCTTTAAAATTACCTCCCAAACTCCACTTTTCAAGAAGCTACTGACAGAAGTCCTCTACAATACCTAGTTCGTAAATCCAGAAAGAAGACAATATAAAAAGCTGAAAAACAAGAAATCCAACAGGCTCTTACGCTAATGGTGAAAGGAGATCTCAGAAAAGAGGGCAATGCACCAAACTGGATCAGATGAGGGCTGTCTTCACCATTCCAGCTGTTATGTTTCTTGTTTTAATTTGACAAAATTAACAAAGGAGACACTCTGACAAAACAATAAACCAAAAGAGGACAAAAACAAACAAACTCCATGAGATCCTAGGAGGAAAGCACAGAAAATCCCCAGGATAATGGTTGTGCAGCAGGCCTGGAAAGCTGTCTCCAGAAGAAATGTCTACAAGAAAAAATCTTAGAAGTGATAGACTGCTTAATGTGATTGACCTTGTCAATCACTGACAGGCCACTGGAAAATGTGGGAAGAATTAGCAATAGGTGCAAAGAAAACTAAGCGTATAAAAACAAGGCAATTATTAATTTCAGGAAAAATAAACAGAGAAGAAGCAAAATCATAGTAAACTTTAGTGCCTGGCTATTAATGATGTTTAGACAGGCATAATAATGTCAACACTGAATATCTGCTTCTCTAAAAATTCAATGATAAGATGGTACAGCCACTATGGAAAACAATATGGCAGTTCCTCAAAAACATAAAAATAGAACTAACATGATCAAGCAAGGGGAAGAAAAAAGCTGCCGCTACGGAGAGGGACTGTAGTGAGTAGTGAGAGTACCACTATACTCTATTATAAATCTTACAGCATTTTAAATATTTTTGTAATCATGTTCATATATTTAATTTTTTATATTTAGAAGTTATCCACCAGAATTTGGGTGGTTGGTGGTGATGGTGTTTTATCTTCCACCTAACCCTGCCCATATTTTCAACTATTAAAATATCAGCTGAAGAAAATATTAAGAATAGCCAGGGCTTCCCTGGTGGTGCAGTGGTTGAGAGTCCGCCTGCTGATGCAGGGGACAGGGGTTCGTGCCCCGGTCCGGGAAGATCCCACATGCCACGGAGCGGCTAGGCTCGTGAGCCATGGCCGCTGAGCCTGCGCGTCTGGAGCCTGTGCTCTGCAATGGGAGAGACCACAACAGTGAGAGGCCCGCATACAGCAAAAAAAAAAAAAAAAACCCAAATAAAGATTGTGCCAAAAAAGTACTAAAATTAAAGGAGTATACAGGCACAATTAATCAACCATGAAAAGACGATTCTAATTTTAAGAACACTCATATAAAATTTAGTAATTATAAAATTTAGTAAAGTAGACTATTCTTATTTTAAGAACACATATAACATTTAGTAATTATAAAATTTAGCAAAGTCAAACACGTTCAGCTTACATAATCAATATCCTTTATTCTTAAAAATATTCACACGTACATAACAGGTTATGTGGCAAACAGCTAATGTAGAAACACATCATTATGAATTAGCTCTATTAAACCCTAAGAATGCCCAGACTAGGGAAAAGGATGCAAATGTCTAAGACCCTCATTGGTGAAGGCAGAGATTCCCTCTATTTGAGAGACACTTACTTACAAACTTAACAAGCATGAAGGAAGGACCAGGCTAGCAGGGGAGGTGGAAAGCCTAAAGTGATGCTTCAGAGGAAAAGGGAGCTAAGAGAATCATGAGCGCTTGACCTTAGACACTGTTGGTTCCACTGGCTTGGGTAATACCAGCAGCATATTTTGGTGACCAGTGGAACATTCTGAATCCAGAAGCTAGGGCATTTATTGTAAAACTGTCAAATCATCTACTAGTCATCAGTGGGAAAACAGATTCTCCTTTAAAAGTATTCACTTTGCAGGAAGCTGCTAAAAAATAACTTTTAGACAATGGTTAAGAGATGTCTACTTTATTGGTTACTAAAGCAAAAGAATACAGGTTTCGGATCAAGGCAGACATGGCTCCACCACTGACTAGCTGTGAAACCTGGGGCAGTCGCCCACCTCCTCATGCATCATTTTCATCATCCACTTGCCACACAAGGTTCTCCATGGTCTGAGTCTTGCTTACCTTTCCAAGTACCATCTCATTACTCCAAGCCTCATGCTACCTACAAAAACGAACCAATTACTAACCCTCAAAGTGGTCACTGTTTCATATCCAGAGCTTTACTTTTTATTTCTTTTACTTTAAATATCCTTCCTCACCCCTCCATCCCCCCACTAAACTTTTCCCTTTCCACCTGATTAATTTCTACTTACCCTACAGAACTTGGTGCAGATACTTTCCAAACCTATAGTATCTCATTCCATAGCATCCCATAATTTCTCTTATGGTGCCTATTAGCAGGCCATTACTGCTGTAACAACAAATTACCACAAACATAGTGGCTTATAACATTTTTCCCTAACCTTGTATATGAATTTGGTGAAATACTGGGAAAGTAATTTTATTTATAGGATGCAAATGTGCAATTTAATAATAAATGTCCTAGGGAATTTTTTAAAATTCACAAATATCTGGTGTCATAGTTTTTTTATCATGATCATAATCAACAACTAAAAATAATGAACATATTGAAAACTAAACTCTATTTACAGCAGTCTGAATTGTCTTCATGTTATTATAATAAATATACATTTTAAAATGCATAACCATAGTATTTATACTTATAATCTGATTTTTGAAATTAATATAATTTCATATGAAATCTGTAACAGAATATAGCTAAAAGGTATCAGCTCTCCACATCATTCATTTTATTCTTTTTTTAAAAGGCTAGAGTATGGTATACTGGACACGACAAGACACTACAAGAATCTTTTATTTATTTTCAAGGAATTTCACATGATTTATCATAATACCATAAGGCAAAAAAATCACTAAAATTAGATGCTCAGAAGTATGTACACACACTTTATGACACAGGCTAATAAATTACTTTTAATGCCATTTATACACTGCTCTCAGAAGGAAACCACCTAATTTTACTTACCACCTCTGCCATTTACTAGCTATATGCCTTGCAGTAAACCACTTCAAATCTCCAATTTTCTTTTTCCATCCTTAAAATAAAGAGCTTGGACTAGTTGAGTAAAGGGCCCGTGTCAGAATCTCTAGGGGTCCTTTTAAAACGACATATTCCATCATAGAGATTATAAGACCTACTGGAAGAGTTCCTCCATTCTCACTCCATCCCTAGCTTCAAATTCAGCTTCATTAAGAATCACTGCATGTAGGGACTTGCCTCGTGGTCCAGTGGGTAAGACTCTGCGCTCCCAATGCAGGGGGTCCAAGTTCAATCCCTGGCTGGGGAACTAGATCCCGCATCCATGCCGCAACTAAAGTCTGCATGCCGCAGCTAAGAAGTACACATGCCACAGTAAAGATCCTGCATGCCGCAGGATTTTAAGTTCAGGAAATTATGGCTACTAGACAAAGGCAGAGAAGATTTTTTTTTTTTTTAAATCTTGTAAAACCCACAAATCATAAAGAATAAAGATAGGCTGAAAACCTAAAAGAACTTTTGAAGTTTAGAAGGATAATTTTAGCAAAAAAATTTTTTTACTTCAAACAGAAGTAGCAGACTATATAATTCTTTAATGCAAGAAATGGTGCAGACTGAAAGTATAAATAACTTCTCATAAAAGATTTAAAGAATGTATGTGTGGCAGATTTATAATAGTTTATATTAAAGGGAACTTGGATTTTTTAAATGTAAACTCAGCTTTTAAAGAGATGTCTGTTATAAAAGCAACTATGATAGGCTACAAAATAGCTTGTAGTCATTTTGTAGCATTACAAACCATGGCCACCCATATAACTGAATTTTTAAAATGTTATTTTAAATGTTAAATAATGCTTCATTTTTAAGCTACAAGATATAATATTGTTTAATCAAATGTGCATGTGCATATAATTGGTCAAAAGAGTGTCTGAACACAAGCAGATATGTCTTTTTTTTTTAAGACTTCAATGGAAAAGAGTGTCTTAGCAAACCCACAGATATGTGTTGCTAAATTTTGGTATACTTTAAAGGTGACGTTTACAGTTACATGAGATTTAAATATATTTACCTCTTCTAGAGTGGAAAATAGTAGCATCAGTAGTGTGAGTGGCATGTAAAAAACTTACAATGAAACAATTCTTTAAGCTTCCCATTGAGTACCTTCACAAGGTAATTTGTCCTTTGGTGTATAAAGTTATCATTTAGCTAGGAAATATATTAAAGCACACTTTAATGCAGTGGATTTAATGAAGAATTAGTCACTGGAGATATCCCCAACCATCTATGGTACTTTGTGACCAGTCTCTGTTGCATAGAGATTGGGTCATCATCAGGCACTTAAAAATTCACTCCATGGAACTCAAGGGGACTGTTCTAAGCTGCTAATACCACACCACTTGGGAAGCTTAAGAGAGGTACCCGCAACCCCGCTATTCAAGTCAGAACTTGTGTGAGGATTTATCACACCACATCCTATTTCCCTTTTAACTAAGTCACTACCAGATATTTGGTCTTAGCCAACCAATACCGGACCATAACCCCAATACTGCTCCATACCTTTCCCAATCTACCCCCAAAACCCTTCTTCCATTAAGCCTGGAAACCTATTCTACGATTGGGAGATTCCTCAGATCCTTTTACCCTGTCTTAAGTGAAATTGGTTTCCCTAGTGCCATCAATTTGTCTGCAGACTTCTAACGAAGTCTTTTTCTTTTTTCTCTCAGACCCTATATGCCTCGTGATGCACAACTGTTGGAGTGAGGGTCCGGCTCCTTCAAATTGCTACTTCCAAGCCACTGTTCTCCCATCTTCCAGGCAAAATCCTACTCCTTCAAAGCAGAAGACATTTTCCATTATGCTCATATACTGACCTCCAGGTCCATGGTAACTGCACATAGGCTGCTCACTGCCTCAACAGGTAAGTGGAGTCTGAAATCCAACTCAAGATCTGCTTGCCAAGCCATAGGCTCCAGTGAGGGACTGCACCTCCCAGGGAAAGGGACATGATAGACACCATTATGCACTAGTGCATCCCGGTCTCCACTACCTTACAAATACCTTCCTCTCCCCTGCTCCCTCTCCGTCTGACTTTTCGTCTGCATTCTTTCTACTTGCCTCCGAGTAGATACACATTGCTAAAGAACACCACAACAGGGCTATCTTTCCTTTACATTATTATAATAAATCACAAATAGGCACCCATCACTAAAGTTCCCCTAGGAAGCTCTCTGTCCCACCCACCTAGATTCTACAACTGATCCTCTTTCTTCAAACTTCTCTCAGTCACACTTCCAGCCTCACTGAGAGCACGCCTCATGGATCATAAAGAAAGCAGAAGTCATTGCACTGAGAATATGTCATCTTCCCCCTACTAAGGCTCCAATCCACATGCATCTATACTCATCTTCTCACTGTCCTTCCTGTCATAATGGAAAAAGCATCCCAGCTCTTACCAAACTCAATTCTACAGATCTCACCTTATCAACAGAAGGACTTCTTTCCTCTTCCTTTGTCACCTCAGTCCGACATCACTCTACTAGATCATTCCCATGAGCATACACACAGGCTTTATTTCTCATGTCCCATTTTAAAGAAAAGTCATTCACCTCTCTTTAACCTTCATTGCTTTCCAGGTACTACCTAATCTCTCTGCCTCTGTTTACAACAAACTTCTCTGGTGATCTTTCCACAAATCATTTCTATCTCCCCAACTTGATCTCATTCTCTACTTTCTACCCCATTACTCCCTTGAAATTGCTCTTTTCAAAATCACCAGAATCTCCAAAATGTGGAATTCCAGGAATGGTGTTGTGTCATCTTTTCGAATTTCTCAGCCTAATTAAACACAATGGATCATTCCCTTTTAGAAATATTATCCTCTCTCCATTCCCTCTTAAAAATATTTTCTTCCCTATATTTCTGAACACCTGGATTTTGTTTCTACTTCATTCGAAGATTTTTCTGAGTATTTTCTGTTCTCTTTTCCTTTTTTTGCTCCATCACTAGAGTGGGACATCACTAGTCTAGGACTAGAGTCCTAGACTCTATGGACTCAATCCATCTCCCTCTTCTCCATCTTTATTCTTTTCCCAGTGATCTCATCCAGTCCCACAGATTTAACCTCCACTGTAGATGCTAAGAACTTCCCAATTCCTATCTGAGCTCTGGAATGTTTGAGTTCCAGATTCACATATCCAATTATCTATTTTACCTATACACCTGGATATCTAATAGGCATCTCAAATGAGCATGTCAACATCCAGTTCTTGAATTTTTTCTCCCAGAAACTCCTACTGCCTTTTCCAGTGAACGGTACTACCACTCATCCTTTCACAAAGTGCCATCTTAGATTGTTTCCACTCCCCCAAATTACATATCTAATCCATCAAACATCTTTTCTACTTCTGAAGTACATCTCAAAGCCATGACCTTCTTTCCACCATTGCTGGTACACAATATCCCAGGATACCCACCATCTCTCACCTGGACCACAATAATCACTTCTTTACTGGCTGTCCCAATTATTCTCTTACACCCCTAAAATATATTCTCCTCATAAGACTAAGCAAGATTCGATTGAATATTATAAATTAGATAGTGTCATCCCTTGTTTACTGATTCCAATAGCTTTCCATTGTACTTAATATCCAAACCCTTTCCCATGTCTTATAAAGTTCAGCATGATGTTGCCTCTGCCTCCCTCTTCTACCGCTTCTTAAGCCCCCTTATTCATTTTATTTCAACCACATTCTATGCTGTTTCCTGCCTCATGACTTTTACCTTTGCTGTTGACCCTAGAATTTTTTTCAGATGGTTCTTCTTAACCTGAATCAGCTCAAATGCTGCCTTCTGCGTTATGCTTTCTAAATTTAGCCGAGCTAAATAATTCCCTCTCTTACGTAGCACCTCTTTAGTTTCTTTTGCCTCCAAAATCATCATCTATAATTATGTATTTTCTTTTTACTACCTGGATCTTCCTATGAAAGGTAAGCTTCCTGGGGGGTAGGCACAGAGCACTGTTTATGGCTGAAGCTTCAGGGCTGATCACAGAGCTTGACAAAGATAAGGTTAAATAAATAAACATTTAATGAACTAACTCATGGGAAAAAAGAACAAATGAAAGCAAAGACAAAGGCTACAGGCACTGGTCCTTTAGGTTGTTTATTATGGAGTTAAATGCATTAAGAAAATAACTGCTTGCTTGAGCTTGTTATATACAAAATGAAAACATTAGTATTGTTAGGTATGTACCACAAAGACATTATTAGTAAATTTTTTTCGAAGGCAATAAAACAGTAATTGAAATATTAAAACAATATAACAGAAAAGGAAAATAAAGAAGAGTATAATTTTCACACTTTTCTTCTTTACCAGTTTCCTTCCCAGCTCAGAAGGGAAAACTAAAAACGAAATGCTAGCAATGAAAATAAAAGAAACAGGTTGGAAAATAAAGGTAACATTCAGGGAAAGAAGTAAGCTTCGGAGAGGATAAATCATATTGACTGACCCAAATCTCATACCAGCATACAGGCTCAAAGGATATGGCTACCAGTACTTTTCACCTAAGCTCATTAATTTGGGAGTGACAGCTGCTACAACACTCATTTTAAGAGTGCAAAGGATGGGCCAGGTTGATGTCACGCCATAGGACACAATCCCCATATGAGTATCTCCACTGACCACAGTTCAAAGAAACTGGCCAAATCAAACAATGAATAAATGCTGAAGAAGAACATTTCGTTTTTATTAGTCAGTTGGGACAATAAACAATCACTGCTGAAAAAGTAATAACAGAAATAATGAAAGTTTCAAAATATACAATAAAAGTAACTGGGAAAGCAGTCAAAGGCAAATTCAAATTTTTGGAATGTAATGTTTTCAAAATAATCAAGGGCTTCACAAATTCAGTCTTTAGTATACACAATATTTATATAACCCCTTGTAAACTATGTGCATTCCACATGTCCAGCAGGACGTTATTAACAAGTTAATGAACATTAATTAGAAAGACAGTGTCATTTCTAAAGAGGAAAGTTCCTTCACTAGATAAATCTGTATTTGTGGCTCCCACATGAAATAAACTTTAAAAAATACTACACCCTTTCTTTCCAGGACGGTTACACTTCTGCTTAGGCAGAAAACACTTAAATGCAATGTAAATTCAGCAACTGTGATGATTTTACTAACTGCTATGGTCTGAATGTATCTGTCCTCCTCAAATTCCTATGTTGAAATCTTAATGCCCAATGCGATGTTATTAGGAGGTCGGTCAGCCTTTGGGAGATGATTAGGTCTTGAGGGCAAAGCCACCATGAATGAGGTTAATGACCTTATAAAAGAAGCCTGAGAAAGCTCTCTTACCCCTTCTGCCACATAGGGAAAGGAGAAGTCTGCTACCCGGAAAAGGGTCTTCACCCGACCATGCTGGCATCCTGATCTTGGACTTCCAGCCTCCAGAAATTTGAGAAGTACATTTCTGTAGTTTCTAAGCCACCCAGTCTGTGGAGTTTGTTACAGAAGACTGAACAGACTAAGACACTAACAAGAAAATTGCATTTTCTAAAAGTTTCATCTGGTAATAAACATTTAGAATATCTATACCGCACTCAGTAAATCAGATAACCAATTATTTTCTCATTAATGTAAATCGAGACTATTCAAAATGACTACAGACAAACAATTGATGATGACTAAACCTTCCGCTAATTTAACCATAGACAGTACTGTACAACAGACCAAAGGGCAATGGATTTATAAGGAACACATAATATGACAGAGCAGATGATAATAATTTGGGGTAAACTTTTGTTGAGCACATACCATGTATGAGGAACTTTTATACCTAATTCTTGACCCTAACAATAATCTTACCCATTAGATATGTTCTCTGCTTTACAACCAAGAAATTGAGATTCAGTGAGTTGAAATAACTTGGTCAAAGTTCACACAGATGGTAAGCGAATAAGCTGGGATGGTAATCAAGGACTGCCAGATACCACAGCCAGCGTGCTTTTCGTCCTGCCTGTACAAACCGAGAAATGCCTTAAAGTAGGCAGCAAAAGATGGCTTCCGGGGGATGGAGGGCAAAGAGAAAAATACATAATAATTAATGATCTATAGGATATTCTTTATAACATAAAGTTCTATTGTCTCGTTTCCTTCATAATGTTTCAGCATAAATAACTATGTGTGTGTATATGTATGTGTGCAGGTATGTGTGTATGTGTACATACATACACATATACATGAACACATGCACTCCAGGGTTAAAATAACATTTCAGACCCACATGAGGCATCTACACTCTGAAAGTTACTATAAGCCCATTTCAATTATCGTTATCTCAATTTGCACTACAAAATTTGTTAACTGGCATTAAGAGATGTAAGGAAAAAATTTCACCAGCAAAAAGAATAGTGGTCAAGATATGTCAATTAGTTTAAAATGTTAGAGACAGACCTGTTGTTTACAGAATCCAAAATATCGGGAGCCAGTTATTAATCCAGAATTAATCATTTTTTGTATATTAGAAAACTATTATTATGAATGTATCTAAACGACATGTTAGCCCCAACTACGCCCTGAAGGAGCAAACACATTAATATTTCTGCAGCTAGGAACAAGGCTATTCACACTAAGCGGGATAAAGATCATAATAAATAGCCTCACGTCAATTCAAAGCTTTCTGTTATCAGTGAGCATTGGATTTCGGGTGGTAGATAAGGGATCGTGAATGGCCAAATGACTTAGTCCAACTGCAATTCAGACAAAACATTTCCTTTGAATGCTGATATTAAATTTCATATATTATACCGCAATAATAGTGTTCCATGTGCAATATAATAACCCTTCACCCCTCCAGAATTTGGCTGATACAATGTACATTCAGAACACAGCTGGGAGATGAGAGAAAAGCCATGGTGTAAAGGTGCTCCAGGGCCACTACAGCAGGCACAATGGCCATGTACTAGAGAGAGTTACATTTATTCGTAGCAGAGGCCCCCATATCTTTAATCAGATCTGGTTTCTAAACTCAACACAGATAAGAACCAGTAAGTAGAATCACAAAGGTCCGAGAGGTGGGTACTCAGAACCGTCATCAGCAATAGCTGAAGTTCTGACAGCAAAGAAGAAAAATAAAGGGATTTTTTAAGAAAGATAAAAGCCCAACTGCACAGTCAAAAAAGGCTTGGGTTCCAATCTCAGCTCTGCCCGTATGAGCTCTGTGATCTCCGGTATTCCTTAACTTCTCTCTACTTCAGTTTGTTCATCGATATAATGTTGATGAAAATTCTTCCTATCTCCTATGGGTATTCAGAGGATTAAATAAAATAATGCAAGTGAAGAGCTTAGCACAGAGCCCGACAATTAGGAGATGCCCAATAAAATTTATACGCTAAAAACGAAGCACAAAATCTCACAAAGCACAGCAGCCTGAAAATATTCACCACCAATTCTTCAGAGCGTGGAGAGCATCGTCATAATTTAATAAAGAAAAATATCATCTTGGCTCTGCCATGTACCTTTGAACGTGTCATTTAACTTGTCTGAGGGAGCATTAGAGTAAGCATTCTCGATGGAAGAAAGTAGGGTTCTTGGTGGTGCAAGGTGGCGGAGGGGAGTGGGAAAGATCTACTCTTTTTACGTATAAAGCATAACTATAAAGTACAGAAACAGATACACAGGATACCCACGGTATTAAAATGTCCTGTGGGCAAGTATCTGAAAAGGCTCCTTAGGCGGGGTGGATAATGTAAAAAAGGTTGAGAAACACTTGTTTAAATGAACTGTAAGGTCAGGTACAGCTCTTACAGTTCCTTAATTCTCTCTTCATAACAATAATGCCAAGAATTCAAAGAATGTTTAATATAGGTTCATGTATTTTACTAAAGAAGGCAAGGAAAGATCTGTATATTTCAGGAAGATCTTCAATTAAACAGTTAGAAATTGTAAATATCATTGTGTTTAAAAGAGAAAATCCTGGCAATACATAGAAAACCCAGCTATCACTATGATGGGATCCCGTGAGCCACAATTTTGTTGTATTTTCTCTGCTTTATAGATAATAACATACCTAAACCATATCTAAATATTAACATGTTTACTTATTTCCCCTAAAACGCAGAAAGAAAATAGAATAAAGACAATGACTTGTAACTACCATAAAACTGGAACACTGTGGTTGTCTTAGCTATCATAAATGAAAGATCACCCTGGAATATAATTCATCTTTAATTGCCTCTTCCATCTAATCTAACCACTGCTGTAGGCTGTATTAAAATATTTACAAAGTAAAAGCAAAAAAAGAACTGGAGTTGCTAAATAAAGCTGGCCACACATTCCTAAGTGATCAATTTTTCTGGTATTGTTTAAAATAAAAACAAAGTCATAATTCTTACAGTAGACGGAATTTGTGGAAACACATAGATAAAGTATGCTTAAGGACGATCTCTCTTAATGTTAAGGCTGGGTTTTTTAACTGAGATATAATTGACATACAACACTGTATTAGCCTTAGGTGTACAACAATGATTTGATATATATATATATATATTGCAAAATGACTAGCACAGTAAATTTAGTTAACATCCATCACTACACATGGTTACACATTTTTCTTGTGATAACTTTTAAGATTTAGTGACTTTCAAATACACAATACAGTACTGTTAACTATAATCACCATGCTGTATCTTACATCCCCAGAAATTATCTTGTAACTAGAAATTTGTACTTTAAAGCTGTTTTTAATTCCTCCTCTTCCCTGCCTTAGTTTTGGGATTCTTACTATATCCAAATTACCTGTTACAACAAGAGAAAAGCAGTTGTACTAAAATGCTAGAAAGACCAATATTATAACTATATTCTGCTTTAAACACTTTGAAGTTTTGTATTTGCTATCCTTGTCTTTATATTCTCCAGAATCCTAGGGATATGCAGCAACACATTCATGTTCACATACTGACTCATAATTCTTTTCTTTGAGTTTCCCCAAATTTACATTAGAGACTCTAACTAAAAATGACATTCTAAAAATGTACAAAATACCTCCATATCAAACCATTACTACATGCTTGTCTATACTTTATTACCAGTAATATATATCATAAAGTGTTCTGATATTATCCATTTTATTCACTGCAAAATAAATGTGGTTCTGATATCAAGTTAGCTTTCAGGCAGTTGCATCTGAATATTCACGATGTGTGAAACCATAATTTCATTCAGACACAGGTATTCACGGTACTATGCAGGAAGCAAACAGTGTTTTACGGATGATGAATATAGATATGCAGTCTTAAAGGATGCTAACCATTGTTTACAGTGCCTCAAATTCTAGATGCTCAAGTGACAGGAAAATTTCTCTTATAAACACGTATGCTATTTTAGACTGTTCCAAATTTACTGACGAGATAGAGTAATGAAAAGAAAAGACAGTAAGTTAGTTGAAGCCCAACATACACTTAGTATACTTCAGGAGCTAGTGTGGATCCATGTGTTCTCAGACAAAACCGAGGACGACCTGACCAAATAGCACACTGCTTTAATTACCGTTAGGGATAACATTACCCTGCTGCCTCTGTAATACCTAAGTGTTCCTTACCATCAGAGTACTACAAAATGTACTCAAGAGGCATAAGAAAATCAGAACACACAAAATGATCACGGGCAAGGTTTAGACTCATTCAAGGAAAAATTCCATTGCAGAAATTCAAGTACCCAATGTATAAATATACACTCTCTACTAAGTGTGATAATACTAACTCAGTACAGCATGAAAATTTAAAAATAATAATAAAATATGTGACCTGTTCCACACGCTTCCATGAGAAAGCCAGAGCAATCAAATTCTCAGCTTGGGCTTCCCTGGTGGCGCAGTGGTTGAGAGTCCACCTGCCGATGCAGGGGACACGGGTTCGTGCCCCGGTCTGGGAAGATCCCACATGCCGCGGAGCGGCTGGGCCTGTGAGCCACGGCCGCTGGGCCTGCGCGTCCGGAGCCTGTGCTCCGCAACGGGAGAGGCCACAACAGTGAGAGGCCCGCATACCGCAAAAAAAAAAAAAATTATCAACTTGACAACATACATACATACAGCTGCCAGGGCCTTAGCATTACCTTTGTTTTAGATTGATCCATGATGTTTTTAAGTACTCCGTGGTTTCTTTCACATTCCTCGTGTCATCACTGCCATATTCCTCCAGCAGTTTCTGCAGGACATTATCGAATGCCATTACGATACCAGCACCAGGAGCCAGTTCTTGAAGCAACATCTAAGGTGTAATTTCAGATGTAATTGTTAGACCGGATCACTCAATAACAAGTATGACCAAAACACTGGTCCTTCCAGTAGGTTTTAATATGTGTTAGACACAGATATCAAAAGAAGGAAGCAAATTATAAAACAAACTCTTGCATGTAAGCTCAAACAAAAATAATTCTGGAAGTGAAAGTGATCAGGTACATAGCAGATAACATTAAAAGATTACTGTCTTTTCTCCTTTGATATGTTTTACTTCCTCAAACCAGTTGTCTTCTTTCATTCCTACTGCTATATCTGATCCTTACAGGAACATGTATCTTATAGGAATGAGCTTACTATAGAGTTAGTTCCTCTATATGTGCTTGAAGATATGGAAAGGGCAACAACATGGAAGTCTTCTTATCCCTGGATCACTGTGTATCACTGTTTACAAAGTTAACTGCTTGGCTGGATCCAGTAGCTAAGCAAGGTTTACTGAGAGTTGCTTGAATAAACTAAATTGATGCTGTATGTCCATAGGCATTGGTTCCTTGATAAATTTTTTTCCACCTCTGAGAGCTCTTGTATCAAGATACTCCCCATGAAATCTAAATGACAAACGAATGTTCTTAAAATGATTTTTGTAGCGACTAGCAGAAAAATCCACCCTAAAGTTCCAGAATAGAACTACATTGCTGATTAGAAAAGAATATTCTTTTTTGAATTATGGTTTTCTCCAGGTATATGCCCAGTAATGGGATTGCTGGGTCATATGGTAGCTCTATTTTTAGTTTTTTAAGGAACCTCCATACTGTTCTCCATAGTGGTTGTATCAATTTACATTCCCACCAACAGTGCAGGAGGGTTCCCTTTTCACCACACACCCTTTCCAGCATTTATTGTTTCTAGATTTTTTGATAATGGCCATTCTGACCCATGTGAGGTGATACCTCAGATGAATGGATAAAGAAAATGCGGCACATATATACAATGGAATATTACTCAGCCATAGAAAGAAATGAAATTGAGTTATTTGTAGTGAGGTGGATGGACCTAGAGTCTGTCATACAGAGTGAAGTAAGTCAGAAAGAGAAAAACAAATACCGTATGCTAATGCATACATATGAAATCTTAAAAAAAAAAAAAAAAAAAAGGTACAGGGCTTCCCTGGTGGCGCAGTGGTTAAGATTCCGCCTGCCAATGCAGGAGACATGGGTTCGAGCCCTGGTCCGGGAAGATCCAACATGCCACGGAGCAACTAAGCCGGTGCGCCACAACTACTGAGCCTGCACTCTAGAGCCCTTGAGCCACAACTACTGAAGCCTGTGCGCCTAGAGCCCGTGCTCTGCAACAAGAGAAGCCACCGCAATGAAGAGTAGCCCCCGCTCACCGCAACTAGAGAAAGCATGCGCGCAGCAACGAAGACCCAATGCAACCCAAAGTTAATTAATTAATTAATTTTTAAAAAATGGTACTGATGAACCTAGTGGCAGGGCAGGAATAAAGACGTAGACATAGAGAATGGACTTGAGGACACGGGGGGGAGGGGGAAGCTGGGGTGAAGTAAGAGTAGCATCGACATGTATACACTACCAAGTGTAAAATAGATAGCTACTGGAAAGCAGCCGCATAGCACAGGGAGATCAGCTCGGTGCTTTGTGACCGCCTGGAGGGGTGGGATAGGGAGGGTGTGAGGGAGGCTCAAGAGGGAGGGGATATGGGGATATATGTATGCATATGGCTGATTCACTTTGTTATACAACAGAAACTAACACAGTATGGCGAAGCAATTATACTCCAATTAGGATGTATTAAAAAAAAAGAAAAGAATATTCTGAATATGATGATTGAAACACTGATATCACTTTTAACTGTATTCCTCTGGTTAAGTGTCCAGGAGCTTTGCTGATTATTACTTTTGAGTCTTTTGGTGAAGACAAATCAGCGGACAGCATAAACACAGAGAATGATCCAGGAAACCAGGATACTTGGCCACTTGCTTTTTAAGTTGTGACCATGGAAAGCCTACATGTCTGAAGAATAAAAACATACTCTCATGTCTGAGATTTTTCCCATACATCCTTTATTATATTCTTCACAAGTGTACACTTTCATTTAGGCTATCTGAAGGGTAAATAAATGTTACACAAAAGTATAACCTAACAGCCATAACCTCCAACTCAAGAATATTTTCTATGACTGTAGAGATTTAAAATAGCACTTTAAAAATACCATAAGTGTTCAATATCATCAACTCTATAATCCAACTAATCACAAAAAAGGTACCTGCTGTGATGATATTGATAAAACGGTTTGGTTATAAAGGTATTAGAAGAAACTAAACTTACTTAATACTTGATTTGTTCACTACAGTAGCCCTCAAATGAAAGTCTCAGGAGATTTCATAAATAAAAAAATACCTTCAGGGTAGATATGGAAGGGAACAAAAGGAGGGTTCCTGGGATCCTGAAAATGTTTTCTTTCTAGATGCTGGTTTATGGGTAAGTTCCATTTGCAAAGAGTCAGTGAGCTATAAATCTAGGATACACGTACATTTCTATTTGTTATGCCTCCAGAAATTTTTCAAAAACCTTCCTGGTCAAATTCTTTATATAAATTTCAGTGTACATTCTAAGCACTTGGGAAAACATTATGACAAGGGTCCTAAAAATTACAGTTAGCAACAGAACAAAAAAAGCACATCCCACAAATTGATAATGCCAGAAAGTATCTAATGAGTCTTACTTGATTATCAGAAATTTGTTTGATAAGTGGATCCCTTCGAGCTTGTTGAAGAATATAGAGGCGAGCCTCATACTTTCTCATGAGCTCCTCCGTCTCTTCCCTGTGGTCATCCCACTGAAGGCTGTCAATAATCATGTCCTCCAGCTGCTGCTGTCTTAACTCCACACCATGCTGGGTGCTATCCCACTGGTTCTTGACCTTTTCCACTGGAGGAGGCATTATATATATTTTTAAAAATCCCAGAAAGTAACTATCAGGAAAGGGAAAAAATACCTGATACCAAATTCATCACAAATAAGGTTATATACAGAAAAGAGAAAGGAGGCAAAATGGTACATACATTTGAAAGGAATTTTATTATGTCTGCCACACTGTATGACTGATATATTTCTGAAACCATCCTTGAAGAAAAAATCTTGAATTAAACTCTATTTTAAATGCATTAAAATATCTCACAATAAAGATACTGACTATTATAAACTGACAAACTAAAAATTATAAAGAAAATAAATTCCTACCTAATTTATATTTACAGAACCTGGTTTGAAGAAGGCAGATTTTAACAGTACATTATGATAGAACTTTATGACCAAAGATACAGTCATTTGTCATCCTCTAAGGAAGTATTGATTTTAAAAGAAAATAAAATACTTAAGAATACTTTTCACATTTGTTTTACTGTAGCATGAAACCTCTCTAAAAGGAAGTGTTTTTATATATTCAAGAGAAGTGCTAAAAGTAAATTAGATTCAAGTTCTAGGTACTCAGCAGTTTTTTATTATAAAAAAATCCATATTGGCTCTTTTCCTCTCTCTTTTTTATTGTTTCTATTTCTCTTTCTTTCATTCTCTCTTTCTGTCTCTTTCTCTTTTCCTTTTCTCTCCCCTACTTTCTTTCCTCTTGTATTTTTAACATGTGTCAAGGAAAAAGAAATCTAAGGAAACTTAAACTTTTGATTAATTACTTCAGGGGCAATTCATGATTTGAACTGAAGTACTAGTAAGCAATAACTTTAAATATCTTCAACAACCCATTCGTAATAAGTAGGTAGAAAGTTAGAAACAAATTTCTAGAAGATGCCTTGTATGCCAGAAAGACTGAAGGGCTATAGTTAAGTACCAGGCCAAGAAGAATTTAACTAAAAAATAACATTGCAGGGCTTCCCTGGTGGCGCAGTGGTTGAGAGTCCGCCTTCCGATGCAGGGGACGCGGGTTCGTGCCCCGGTCCGGGAGGATCCCACATGCCGCGGACCGGTTGGGCCGGTGAGTCATGACCACTGAGCCTGCGCGTCCGGAGCCTGTGCTCCGCAACGGGAGAGGCCACAGCAGTGAGAGGCCCGTGTACCGCAAAAACAAAAAAAACATTGCAGCTAGGTCATAATGAGACCTTTCGGTAAAATTCTTCAAACAATACTGGGTTATAGTAAACCATAAGAGCTATCAGTTTAAGACTGTTCAGAAAAATGTAAATTATACTTATGTATAATAATTCTAAAAAATTGTTCAGTGAGATTATTTTATGCTGTCTTATCCAACAGTTTAAATAAATTGCTTACGTTTTAACTTAGGGAGAGGGAAAATTTATTGTAATGGTTTACTTGTCAGTTACAAAGTTACATAAACTATAACTAACAGAATCCTTTAATACTGAACAAATAAAACTAAAGATATCAAGTGACAGCAAGTATCAGAGGTTTACCATAAAAGATAAGCAAATTATCCTATTCATTGGAAATAAGTGCAAAAAGCAAGTTACTATTGGTAGTACCCTCTGGCTGAGGGTGGTTTTTCATATAACGAATAATGATATGGACCATGAAGCCTCTATACCAGAAAAAATTGAGAGGAAAAAAAAAAAGAGGGAGTTAAATTGAAAAAGGAAGATATTCGGGAGAAGAAAACCTTAAAGCAAACTTTGGACAGAGAGGAGGGGTGGAGGAAAAAACAAAAGATGGTAGAAAAAGCAAAGTGGAGAAGCTTTTGTAAATAGTTTGGTGTCACCAAAGCTGAGACGCTCCTTTGCCATGTGATGGGAAACAGGGTCACTCCAAAGTTCGATAGGCAGAAGCAATCCACCAGTTAATAAAAAAATAAAAATAAAATAAAAATTATAAAAACGGGGGAAAGAAAGAAAATGGCTTACTTAGTAAAAATAAACCAATATTGTGACACACTAAAAGTTCTCTGCTAACTCATCTCTTATAATAACCTTGTTGCTGCAACATTTATTTTGAAATCAAAACAGTTTTTATAGGGGGAATAGTTGACTTTCCTTCAGAAATATTAGACTAGGTAATAAAATACCTTCCAGTTTATATTCTGCCACAAATAAATATTTATTAAGGAACTAATTGGTACTGGGCCCTGGGGGAGGCCTCAGGGCCAAAAAGGGGAGTATTTACAGTCTATGGAGGGGAGAGAGAATTAACTGTGAGATCTACAACGAAATTATGGGGGAAAAGGTCACAGCAGGAACTAAAGACAGAAAATATAGTTCACCAGAGACTAAAAGAGGGTGGGAGAGACTTCACAAAGGAGGTGATATTTTAGCTGCTTAGTAGAATTTCACCTGGGGAGAGGCCAAGAAGAAAAAAATGTGAATAAAGGTAAGGAGACTAAGAAATGTCAGGGCATTTTAAAGAATATATACAATACAGAACAGTTAAAGACAGTGCTGAGGGCTAAAGAGAGAAAGGGAGTGATGAAAGCAGACAGTGATTGCCCCTATGTGTCATTCTTGAGAATTTTGACTTTGTTTGGTATGTCATACAGATTTAACGGATGCCTTTAAGCCAGAAAGCAAATTTGAAACAGGGAACTTTGTTGTTGCTGTTTTGTATTTACTTTTTGTTTTGTTTTACTTTGTATTTAACTAAAGTATTCCCAACTTCGTGCCAGGCACACAGGTGTATAGTAACTGCTCAATAAATATTTTTGGAATGACTTTTGAGAAGATGAGTTAAGAGACACGGTAAGATTTGGTTTCAGTGAATATAACAGAAGAATTGATTTGCATTCCTATGGGTTTCTCTAACTTTTGTATTTTTTGGTTCCTTTAAAAGAAACTCTAACTTAAAAGAAAAAAGCTTCAATGTATCAGTAATTACTTAAAAGTAATGATATTAATACTTTAAGGAACTCATAAAGGAATTATGACAATGTTCACAAAAAATAAAAAACAAGGGAAAGCTATTTTATTAATAGAGTATCAAATATCAAATTATCAAATAATATTAATTTCTGGTTGAAAAATCTTCAAAAATGTATGTGTGTGGGGGTATGTGTTACCATTTTCAGGGAAGGTGAATGATGATATATAATTTTTTTAAAAACCTACATTTTTCTGTGATTGCTGTTCTCACATCTGAACTGGAAGCTTTATTTTTCAAATTCTGTGCCAATGTAAAAACATAATCAAGCTGAGGATGGCGCTGTTCTAAGTCCGCCTTTGTGATCTGTTAAGACAAAATGATTGTTAAAATAGATTAATAAGCCATATGATAAAATAGTAACAAAGCAAAATTGGTGTGTTGACATCAAACTTGTTGTTTTCCTCCTACAAGAGATAGTGATGCATCAGTGATGTAGTGGAGAAAGTGCAGGAATTGAAGTCAGAGGTCCTAGGTTCAAGTCTCAGCTCTCCCACTTATCGCCTGGATCACCAGGCAAGGCACTTTACCTCTCTGTGTTTTTATTTTCACAAAAAGAAATAATAAAATGCTTGCAGTTCAGCTATATCAACTCTGAGGAAATTAAACGAAGAAAATCTCTTTGAAAACTAAACAGTGCTTTCAAAACATCAGTAGTGATTTCTTCAGCTGATGCTTTGCATATCTGTCCTACATCAGATATGAACATAAATTAACGGCATCTACAGGGATGGAGGTAAAGTATTAGAAAAATCCTAATTGGAATAACTGCAAATTAAATAATCTTAGACATGAAAAACTGCTGCTCTAGAAAGTTTGTGTCTCTTGGTACTAATAAATATGGGAGAAAAGTTAGCAATATCAGAAAAATGGTGTGTTTTAAGTATAGAACTAATAGCCTTAAAGATTAGAAAACACAATTTCCAAAGATTCTCTCCCAGCTCTTCCTCTGCGAATTCACTAATTTTTCAGATTTCAATTATTCCTACAGTGTCAAATATTATCTCTAAATGGCTTATTCACAACTTCTAATCCTGAATCGCAAAGAGACAGTTCAATGAATGCTGATCATTTCCTTCTAAGTGGCAAAAGGGCCTCTCAACACAACATATTTGAAACTAAATCAATCAAACCCTCATCCACATTCCATTTCTTCTGTTCCTGATTTCTGCTAATTGCAATAGCATCATCTCAGCCCCTCAGCAAAGGCTTTTCTCCTTGTTTTAAGCATCTCTTGCACAGTTCCCAGTCTTCTTACTCAAGCAGAGCATTGTTATCATCAGTCTCCAGCCACAATTTACAAAAGAAAAAGGGAAAAACAAGATGCTTGGCAACTGCTTACAGACTAAACGTCCGAAGAGCTTTGCGTGGTCTACAAGCTCCTTCACAATGTGAACTTGAGCTGCCTTTGCTCTCTTACTTCCTACTACACCTCTTTCCTGCACAATTCTTGACCCAATATCCTTCATGCTCCCCACCTCATGTCTTTATTCACCCTGGTCCCTATACAAGGAATGCCATTTATTTTGTCTCTAAATGTCAAAATCCCATGTAGTCTGCCTTCGTTCACTGTGGATGTAATCCCTTTCCTCATTCTGGCTCCCCCTTACAGGTGGCGTGTACCTGTCCCGCAGCTTTTATTAGACTGTGCCTGGCCACACATGTTTTTAATATGGGAATAAAACTGATACCTACCTCACAAGATTATTAAAGTGAATGAAATAATACATGTAAAATACTCAGAAAAATACCTAGCATACATTAAGCACTTAGTAAGTGTTTAGCAAGAGCTGTTATTATTTCATGGTTCATTCCCAGTTTCTATCTGGTATATTCTTTTCAATATCCCTAGACAGCACACAGCCCAGTACCAAAAACAGTACCAAAAACACACTGAATGTGGAAAAAAGAACTTTACAAATTGATAGTAGATGGCATATGTATAGAAATAAAACTATAGTCAGGAGATTCTCACTTAACGATGTCAGCAATTAAACAAATAAGCTCATTATGAAATATAAGTTGAAAAGGCACTTCAACAAATTATTCTCCATGACACTAGGCATTAAATGTAACACCAGTTTACAATTACACTGATGTGGCTGGATTTATGATACCAGTTTTAGATCATAAAAATACAGTGACTCTACAGCTCACATGGTTAAACCTGTTCTTACGAAAACAGCACAAATGCAAGAAAAGCTTTACTCATCAGAGCTAGCCCAGGATGGCTGTTTGACAGGTCAAGAATTTTTTAAAGCTCATTCTCCCAGAGTTTAAGATAAACAAAAGTGATCCGAACAGATCTTGGTGTTTCCATGACAAGCCTTTACACTAGGTACCTACTTTCATTCGGGAGATTGTCTTATTGATCTCTTCTACATCCCCGACAGTGACAATGTTGGACTTCAGCATCTGGTCGATCAACACCAGCCAGTCGGCCAGTTCTGTTATCGTTTTATCCAGATCAGCAGGAACTGAAATTTCTGAAGTACGAGGAGACTGAACAGGAATATCTGATGCAGATGATGCTAGCACCACCTTTTGGACACTGGGATGAGCTGAAATAAAAAACGTAGCAAAGTATCAATAACACAGCAGGATAATCTGACTGTGGTGATGTAATGGTGACATGTATGTGTATTTATGTAAAATTTAGTTTAAGTAAAACAATTGAAAGAGGTTTTTATTTTATTTTATTTTTTTGCGGTACGCGGGCCTCTCACCGCTGCAGCCTCTCCCGTTGCAGAGCACAGGCTCCAGACGCGCAGGCCCAGCGGCCATGGCTCACGGGCCCAACCGGTCCGCGGCATGTGGGATCCTCCCAGACCGGGGCACGAATTCGTGTCCCCTACATCGGCAGGCGGACTCTCAACCACTGCGCCACCAGGGAAGCCCGGTTTTTATTTTTTAATATTGAAATAGCAATGGCATTTCCTGAATTATCTATATGTTTTTGGTTGCCATAATGGCAATTAAACACACCGTCTCACCATATTCTAGGGCAGCAATAACTCAAAAGTAACTAATGCTGATATCAAGAGAAAATAAAATAAAAACTACATCAACCATGAGAAAATTAGGAATGTTATTTTATTTTGTCAAGATGTTTTTGCTTTAATTGTAAAGCCATCTTATTTGTAATTTTCTGTTCTTTTTCACTTCCCTTTACAACATGAGCATTTGTCCCTTTTAATAAACATCACTGTGAATACCTATGTAACAATCTATGTTATATAGTCTCTTTTAGTTACCTCTTTTCCTACAGCTGGATACTTAGACTACTCCTGAACTTTTTTACTTTAAAAAAGAGCTTTCATATATGGTCAACTAATATTTGACAAGAATATACAATGGAGAAAAGATAGTCTTTTCAGTAAATGGTGCTAAGATAATTGAACATTCACACATGAAACAGTAAATTTGGACCCATGTCTTACACCACTCACAAAAAACTAACTCAAAATGGATTAAAGACTTAAATGTAAGACCCGAAACCATGAAACTCCTAGAGGAAAACAGGAATAAAGCTCCTTGACCTGGGTCATGGTGTTCACTCTTTGAATACGCAACAAAATCAAAACTGAACAAGTGGGACTACATCAAACTAAAAAGCTGCTACACAGCAAAGCCATCAACACAACAAAGTGAAAAGACAACCTACACAGAATAGGGAAAAAAATATGTGTAAACCGTATATCTGATAAGGGGTTAGTATTGAAATGTATACATATAATTCAGACATAAGAAATGAGAAAATCCTATCATTTTAGACACCATGGATGGACCTTGAAGGCATTATGCTAAGTAAAGTAAGTCAGACAGAGAAAGACAAATACATATGATCTCATATATGGTATCTAAAAAGAAAAAAAATTCATAGGAAAAGAGGTCAATCAGACCTGTGGTTACCAGAGGTGAAGGGTGGGGGGAGAGGAAATTGGAGAAAGGTGGTCAAAAGGTACGAACTTCCAGTTACAAGATAAACAAGTACCAAGGATGTAATGTACAACATGAAGACTATAGTTAACACTGCTGTATGATATATAGGACAGTTGTTGAGAGTAAATCCTATGAGTTCTCATCATAAGGAGAATTTTTTTTCCTTTTATCTTTTTTCAACTTTATCTATATGAGAAGATGATCCATTTACGGTAATCACTTCCCAATACATGTAAATCAAACCATCATGCTGTTTGCCTTAAACTTATACAGTGATGTATGTCAATTATTTCTCAATAAAACTGGAAAAAAACTGGGTGTAAAGAAGCATAGAACTTAACACAGGTGCAGCTATAGCCATCTGTCAAGGATATTTAAATTCCTATCACAACACTGCATCAGAGAACATAAAGAATAATATTAAGGAAATTCAACAAAAGTGTTTTTGCTCTTAGGCTTTGCCTACTTATCATCTTCTAAATGAGGTCTCTTGATATTCTTTTTAAAATTTCAATATCCTCTCAGCACACCTGATTTCCTCATGTGCTCCACGGCCAACCTCAGTGGTACAGTCTCTCTTACACTTCCTCTATTTTTCTTCCAATATAGATGTATTTCACTTATTTATTACGTGTATTTATTGATGAATCCCTGACACCTAGAACTACACCTGGCACATAGTAGGTGCTCAATAATATTTGTTGAATTAAAAAAAAAACGTGCAAAAAAAAAACCCAACAAAAACCAGAAAAAAAAAGATCTTGCAACAAGTATCTTTTTGTATATTCTTTACAGTTCTGATTGCCACCTTAGTAGAAATTTCCCGAAACAGAAATACTAGGTTAAAAAATATGAAAAAATTTAATGTATCTACTACTGATTGCCAAATTGTTTTCCTTAAAAGTTGGAAATTTAGACTTCCGGCAGTGTGTGGAACTTATGAGCATCCTGCATCCACACAAAATTCTATCTCTACGGATAAACACACACCTTTCACCATTGCTTCATTTCACGTCCTTTTGGTTACCAGTGAGGATAAATATTCTTCATGTTTGGTAATCAAATATGGTATAATTTATAACTGTATGTGTTCTTTACCTGCTTCCTTATCAATTTGGATGAACTCCTTATGCAAGAAAGATAAACCCCGTCACATTGCTGAAAACAATCTTTCTATTTTAGGATTTAATTTGTTTTCTTTTTATCATATAGATGTTAACGAAGTTCAGTTGAGCAAATCCATAAATCTGTCTTGGGGGACTGTTTTCTCAGAACTTACTCTTGTCTTCTCCAAAGATTTGATATATATTTTCTCTATATTTTTTGTTTGTATGTTTTTGTCTTATTTTGAACAGTGGGAGACTGGTAATTGTTTTTCTTTAGTTTTTATACAAGAGGTGGTTGAATTCATTATTAGATCTATCTAGACCCACTTTAGCATAAGGTATATTAAATGAGGCTTAAATAATTTTCTAAAAAATGTAGTCAATCTGTAAATTCAGCACAATATAAAAAAAAATCCCAACAGGTTTGTGTGTAACTTGACCAAATTATACATTCAAATTTTGATTTTAAAATTAACATAGGAAAGAAAAGGGCCAAGAACAGTCAAAACATTTTATTTTTGATGGAGGGTCATGCCTTACCAGATATTTAGTTGTATTACTCAGCTAATGATGAATGATTAACCTCGTGTATTACAGATCCAGACATTCAAACAGACCACTAGAAGAGAACAGCCACAGTGCGTAGGTGGCAGAGAAGCCTGACCTTGGCAGAGACTACATTATAGATCAATGAGGAGGAATTTACTGGTCAATAAATGATGCTGGGAAAAGTGGTGACCCATGGCTGCAGCGGGAAGATGATGGGACAGATTTTGACCTCACACGTACCTTAGGAAAATTAATTTTCAGTGGAATTAAGGACCTGCATATGAAAACTAAAATTGTAAAATATAGAAGAATATCTTTATGACTTCAGAGTAATAGAGGATTTCTAAAATAAATCACAAAAAGGAAAGCTATTAATAGATTATTAATGTTTAAGAATTCTGAAAATAGTACCACAAATACAAATTTTAAAAGCCACAGATTAAGGGAGAAGGTATTTGCAATGCACATTCCAGACAAGGAATTAGTAACAAAGTAGTTTTTTCAAACTCAAAAAAAAACATCAACCAGGCTTCCCTGGTGGCGCAGTGGTTGAGAATTTGCCTGCCAATGCAGGGAACACGGGTTCGAGCCCTGGTCTGGGAAGATCCCACATGCCATGGAGCAACTAGGCCCGTGAGCCACAACTACTGAGCCTGCGCGTCTGGAGCCTGTGCCCTGCAACAAGAGAGGCCGCGACAGTGAAAGGCCCAAGCACCGCGATGAAGAGTGGCCCCCACCTGCCGCAACTAGAGAAAGCCCTTGCACAGAAACGAAGACCCATCCCTGGTGGCGCAGTGGTTGAGAGTCCGCCTGCCGATGCAGGGGACACGGGTTCGTGCCGCGGTCCAGGAAGATCCCACATGCAGCAGAGCGGCTGGGCCCGTGAGCCATGGCCGCTGAGCCTGCGCGTCCGGAGCCTGTGCTCCGCAACGGGAGAGGCCACAACAGTGAGAGGCCCACGTAACGCAAAAAAAAGAAGACCCAACACAGCCATAAATAAATAAATAAATAAATAAATAAATAGCAGTTTCTTAAAAAAAAAAAAAAAATCAACCAACAATCCACAGAAGAGGAAATAAGAAAGACAATAAACATATTTTTAAAAGGTTCAAGCACACAGGTAATTGAGGAAACACAAATTAAAATGAAGTGTCCTATCTCCACAGGTCACAGGTTCCAAATGTGATGTCTGGGGAGCTCTGGGTCCCTAGAGACCCTTCCAAGGGGTGTGGATGCCAAAACTACGATCATCATCATCATAAGTTATTTGCCTCTTCCTGCTCATTCCTTCTCAAATGTAGACTGGCGTTTTACTCAAGGCTACATGACGTATGATATCACAATAGAGCGAATGAAGAAGCAGATACAAGAATCCAGGTGTCTTCTCTTATGGCAGAAATTTAAAGATTTTCAAAAATGTAATGTCATATCACTTTTCTAATTTTTTTTTGTTTTGGAAAATATACTTTCTTATGTTAATATCTTATAAAATATATTTTATTAACAGAATGTTTTTATTATTGTTATTTTAACAAGTTAACAAACAAATAACTTTTGAAATCTCTCGGTTTTACTTTCTAATTAGGTAAATATTGATAGACAGAACTCACACAAACAAAAGGTCTTTGGGGGTAATCAATAATTTTAAAAGGCATACAGCAGTCCTGGGAATAAAATGTTGGCGCGCTGGAAACAACGTAGAACAATGAGAAGCCTCACATTCAGCTGGTGGAAGGGTAACCTGGAACAACTAGTCTAGGCAGCAGCTAGCAAAGCAAAGTTGCCTGTATTCACCACGATCACCCCAGGGAGTCACCACCACATACCCTAGAGAATAGCTCATACATCATTCTGCCCAATCCTCACTGTCACTTTTTGTGCTTTTAAAAAACTGAAAACAACCTAAATATTCATTCACTGTTTCATCAAATATCTATTAAGAACCTACAATGTGCAAAGCACTTGACTAGATGCTACAGGTATGGGAATGTGTAAGACAAAGCCCTTGACCTCGCAGAGTTTGCATTCTGGTGGGGGTGAATGGATATACGCCACGAAGTAAAACCAATGCAAGAAGCTGGAGAGAGACAGGATGTATCTTGGAGAGAGACAGGATGTATCTGACATAGCGTGGTCAGATCAAGAAAGGCCCATTTAAAAAGGGAATATTTGAGAAGAGAACAAACGAAGTGAGTGTGTGAAACATGCAATATCTGAGGGAAGGACATTTGGGTAAGAAAGAAAGAAGAAACAGCAAGCACAAAGACCATAAATGGAAATGTTCTTGGCATGTTAGAAACAGCAAGAAGACCAGTGTGTTTGAGGCAGAATGAACAAAGGAAAAAGTGATAAGAAATGGGATTACAGAGACAGGGAGCAGACAGATCATGCATGGTCTTCTGGACCATGGTAAGACTGTAGAACTCACTTGTGTATGATGGAAGTGATTAAAAGATTGAAATCAAAGGAGTGACATCAAACCTGTTTCTAAAGCATCACTCAGCTGCTATCAGAAGAACAGATTATCGAGGAGTGGTAAGATAAGAACAGAATCAGGACAGCGAGTTAGGAGAACTGTTCACTTCAAAATGTCCCTGGAAAACTATTTTCCAGTGTCCTCACCTTGCCTCTTCCCTTGCCTCCAGCAGCATCTGGTTCTACTCTGGTCCCAGGAAAGGCTAAAAGTCTCACCTCCCATGAGAGGGAATGCCTTGCACACACTGGGCAGTGAAATATGTCTTGTGTTTAGAGAAGATATTCTTTTCAAATGATTGAAAGCAGAATAAGAAATCTCAAGTGCATTGTGTTTTTAAATAAGTTTTTCTAATTCATACACAATGCTCGTAATCATAAAATTTTGTTATGTATAAAAAATTTTGTAAAGAAATAAACTGTATCTTACCAGCAATTCTTGTCTGAGCAACAGAACAGGGTTCCTGGATGCGTTCCTTCAGCGCACTAGGCACTTCTCTGCAAATCTAGAGCATCAGGCCAAACAGAAAGAGAAGGATAGTATATAAATAAAGACGATTATATATTCTGAAGAGGAAGCGTTCTTCTAAATGATAATGCCACCGCTTTCCTCCTCCTCAGTGCCTAAGCTTCTGTGTCCACTTTCACTAACCACTATCCACTGCAGTCTTGCTTGACCCCCAGCTCCACCAGCATCAAGAATGTCATCCAGTCCTTAACTGCCTTGCCCCTTTGCAACATTTAATGCTGCCACTCCCTCTCCCTTGAATTTTGTTAGTATTCTACAGTCTTGATTTTACTCCCACCTCTCTGACTGATCTTCTAAGTGTCCTTCCCCAGCTCATTTTCCTCTGCCCACCCACCAAATACCAACATTCTACAGGGTAGGATTTTTGGTCTTCTAACCCTCGATACTGGCCTCTCTCCCTGGGTCCTGGTTTCTAATGGTTTCACTTATCACGCGGAGTTTTAAGAGGCTGAAGACTCCCCCAAACCTATCTTCAGTCCAGCTTTCCCTGTCAACTGTACATTCAGACGTGTCCAAATATGGATTCATCACCTGCCTCCTTGACACTCTCTTCACAAAGTTGTCTAATGACTCTAACTATTTTTCCAGATCAGTTACCCTGATCTGGATGGTGGGCTTTGCTCAGAGGAGTTACTTGATGTCCTGATGTCCTAAGCATATCCATCCTTGGGTTCGCTCCATCCATCTCTGTGGTGCAGCTATAGTGATCTTTCAAAATGTAACTTGTTTAAAACCCATCAACAGTTTCCCACTGCTTTCAAGGTGGTGAAATAGCTTCAAGACGGAACTTGAATTCCTTGTGATGCATGGTGAGGCCCCCAGGTCTCTGCAAGCATCTCTTGTCCTTCCAATTCATATTGAGCTACTTCCAGGACCCAGATTCACTCTCTGTCCCCTCTAGACCCCTTTCACTTACTGCTTCTTTTACCTGCAATGCCTTTTCCTCCATTCTCCATCTGACCAATACTCATTCATCTTTTATCATCTTAGCTTGGATATGATCTCCACAAAATCTTCCACGGTTATCACCCAAAGCCAGGTAGGTGCCCTACCTTTATGTGCCCATGGATACCTCTTTCTTATAACTGTTTATCTACTTGTCTCACCCACAATAAGCTCTTTGGGTTAGAAGCATTTTCATGCTCTTTACTGTATTCCTAGCTCTTAAAATGGTGCCTGGCATAAAATGAGAGTCTGGTAGAAACCTATTAAGTGAATGAATAAAAGCATGAATGAATGAAATATCTCAGATTAGTATCTCTTAAAATGTGTTTGTTGAAATTCTCTACAGAGTAAGCATTGCTTCGTCTTAGACATTCGCAATTCACATAATTAGTGTAAAATCTATGTGAAGTCCTGTGATAAAGGAAGGTTTGGCTCTATCTAACATCGTGCTCCCAAAGTGACCACCATACCCTATTTTACACAATCCCCATTGACATCCTCTGTGTTAAATAAATACATGTGCTCTGACTGAATATGCACATGCTGAGTCTGGCATGTTTGACACGGGGCCAACAAGTCTGGAAAGCAGCACAGGGAGAGAAGAGTAGCAGATGAAGTCAGAGAGATAACAGGAAGCCAGAACATGATGAACCTAATAGTCAGAGTGAGGACTTCGGCCTTTACTCTGAATGTGATGGATACCATTAGTGGGCTTTGTTCAGGGGAATTACTTAAACTGAGTTATGGGGGGTTTTTTGGGTTTTTTTTTTTTGCGGTACGCGGGCCTCTCACTGTTGTGGCCTCTCCCGTTGCGGAGCACAGGCTCCAGATGCGCAGGCCCAGCGGCCATGGCTCACAGGCCCAGCCGCTCCGCGGCACATGGGATCTTCCCAGACCGGGGCACGAACCTGCATCCCCTGCATCAGCAGGCGGACTCCCAACCACTGTGCCACCAGGGAAGCCCCTGAGTTATGTTTTAACAAATACTTTGGGTGCTTTCTTGAGAAGAGACTGACAAAGGGAAAAGGAGGAAACAGGAAGAGCAGTGAAGTGGCCATTGTAGGAATCATACAACAAGAGATGACGGTGGCTTGAAACAACTTAGTGGCCACGGGGTAGTGAGAAATGGTCAAATTTATGAAATTTCGCAAACCTAAGAAAAGCTGAAAGAATTGCCCGAGGAACACCCATGTGCCACTCAATATGCACAATTGTTAAAATTTTGCTGCATTTGCCTTATGTATCTAGTCATCTAGCCATCCATTCAAACCGTCCATCAAAGAGACAGGTATTTTGAAGGAGAAGCTGATGATAGTGACTCCAAGGTTTACGTGTTTGTTTTTAATTGAGATATAATTCACATGTCATAAGACTGAGTCCAGGGTTTTTGGCATAAAACACAATAAGGATGTAATTACCAGTAACTGAGGTGGGAGGAGTATACTAAGGCACAGGAGGGAGGTGGAGATCAGGAGTCTGACTTTGTATGTTAGTCTGAGATACCTATTAGACACTGAAGTGGAGATGCTGAGCAGGCAGCTGTGATGAAGTCTAGATAATGAGAGAGTCCAGGCCAGAGATACAGATGTGTGAGTCATCAGTAACAGTAACTCATCAAGACGGTAAGTCTCAAGCAGAGAGGCTAGATCAATAAAGCACCTAAACCATTAGATATAGAATGAGTGCTATCATTTTAAAAGGATAGAGAGGGAGGAAAATGACTGATATGGGACCTATCCAAACCAGGGCAGAAACATATCCATTCAATGTCCCAGACAGACCTCACACTCTGTTATGGTATGTACCCAAGCCAAAATATATAGAAATCTATTACTTTATCTACCTCTGTTTCAACCGCAAAAAAATTAACAGTATGAGAGAAAGGACTTTATCTTAGTCATATTTGTAGCCACATACCGTTACATCCCACGTGGAACCTAGTAAATACGTGTTGAATGAATAAAATCATTAAAAATAAATCTACGTATGTGAAAAGTCACATTGAACATCACAAAGTTATTTTAATGCTTTCATTTTCAGAGTATAGTTATTAGCACTTTATTGCCTAATTCTAATATATACTCATTATTTAATATAGTATATAATGTATAAATCTCCTAGGCCAAAAAAATTCCATGTAAAATAAGTATTCTTTGAGAACATATGCTTCCATCCATGACAGATGAAAAAAATATAATTATCAATATTAGTAAGCATTAATAAAATGTGCGCATATTTGGGTATACGTAAAAGTAAAACAGTTGCCTGGTTCCACTTCTTTAACAACAAAATCAGTAAACATGAGGAAGGCGTCGCAGTAATTCTTAACACACACCTTATTCCATGTCAAATTTACAGTTCCCAAGCTTTCTGAAATTTTTTCTCTTTCATGTAAACTCAGACTTTTATCTGAAAGCATTTCTAATTCAGTTCTATTCAGCCATTTGAGTTTTTCAGCTTGATCATCCATCTCCTGGATTAAGTCCTGAAGGAGTCAGAAGAGGGGTATGGTTAAAAGGTTGTCATACCAGGAAAAGATCAAGAACTGTATTAGGAATCTCTTTGGGAAATACAGCAAGTTCCATAAACCTTCAAGTTGTGAACTTTCAAAGATGCGAACATGCGTGCCAGCCCCTGTATGCCAGCTGTTGTACTGTACTACCGTACTTTTCAAGGTACTGTACTATAAAGATTAAAAATGTTTTCTTTATTTTTTGTGTTTGTTTTTTATGTACATATTATCTGTGTGAAAAGTATTATAAACCTATTTCAGTACAATATTATATAGCCAACTGTGTTAGTTGGGTACCTAGGCTAACTTTGTTGGACTTACAAACAAATTGGACTTACAAATGAGCTCTCGGAACAGAACTCCTTCGTATGTCAGCAACTTATTGTACCCCTATAAATGTGGACCTTTAATTTCTTAAATGGAAATAAACTTCTAAGAAGCCTGAACTTATCTTAACAAACTGTAACTAATTTGGGAATGACCTCCCACCTTCAGTGTGCATTGTGTGTACATGAACTACTACCCCTGACCCCCTGTCTCTTAACAGGGTCATATTATATCATATTTACATCGACAACTTAACATTCTGTTCTTTGCTAATAAAATTATATCTATTCTAATGAAAGGCAAAAAAAAACCCAGAAACAACAGGAGCATTTTATGCACGCATCTCTATCTTATCTCTACCTACCCTAATATACTGTCCCATCCCCTGTGACTGCCCCCAAATTGTTTACAAAAGGCATATTCCAAGAAAACTATTGAAATTTTTAGATAAGACAGGAGCAAGTTTGTTAGGTATTTGTCACATTTTGAAAAGAAAACTTAATAATTGTTTGCCATGTATTTTTCTTCAGTATTAAAAGTTTCTTTCCCACAATACCTCAGTCATACTCCTTTAGAAAAAAATCTCTTATCAGATTAGTGGGTATCCTTTTAGGTATACTTTGTTGCACACAGATGTGTGTATCCACACTCACACACAATTTCTTTTTGTTTAGTAAAAATGTGAGCACATTATGCTTATTGTTCTACTACAAGTACTTTAATTCTTAGCACAAAAATATAAAATTTGTGGATATAAAAATGTATGGATATTTGGGTATATTAACATATCTATATATTTTTATGTATTTCTATATGTTGTATACCTATACAACTATAAACAATTCTTGTTGGTTGCAGATCAACAAAGAAAATTTGATTAATACAACCGTGATGCTAAGTCCATAGTAAGCTGCAGTGAGTTACTCTCAACTCACTTTGAGTCTTCTTGTAGGACTCAGTTTTATAGATAGTAATCAGTAATTATCTTCTAAGTCCCAAAGCAAAAACCTATACTTCCCAGCATTATTATATTCTAAAATGATGATGTCTGTTTAAAATATTCCAAAAACCTTTGGTCCAATACTGAGACCACATGACTTATTACTTTTATGTGTGTGAAGCCTTACCACTGCAAGAATAAAATGACAGCTGCTCTTTAAAATTAAAATTAAAAAAAAAAAGATATTCCTCTTTAAAGTTCACCACATTTACCACAAAGGACAAAGTTTCTTCCCCTTTCCTTCTTCAGTCATGCAGTATCTTATTTGCAGTGAAAATATTCGTGCATCAAAAAGCACTGGCAAATATAGAGACAAATAAACCACTTACTGTTAATTCTTGCAGGTTTTCTTCCAGCTCAGTGGTTGATCTTTTTTGCACAGCATTCTCGGCCTTTGTTAACCAACAGATAATCTCATCTAGTCTGTTTCTATAATCCATCACCTGCTTACTTTCTCCTTTTAACCTAAAAGATTATATTATTGAAAAATACTGAGAAAAAATATCCAGTTAACTAGAACATTATATATTTGCATTAGATATTCTGACTAAATATGTGATACACACAAAATAATTATTTTAATATGTATTAATTATTTTAATATGTATTCGTAAATGAGTGTTAATAGTAATACATATGTTCCGCAATACCAAAGATTATTTGCAAACATAAGAATAAGATTTCTTCCTTCATTAAATTAAAAAACATTAAAACTAAATAATGTTGTCTTCTCTCATAGTGAAAACCTATATAGAAATTTAATACAAAGGACTTATTTTAAGCTAGATACCACTGTACAACATAATGGAGGTTTTAAAAAGAAAACATGAAAAATGTCTTTATCTAAAATAATTAAAGAAAAATACATAATTCTTTATGAGTATTCCATGGATATAGAAAAGTATCATTATATGACATATTATTCACATTAGGTTGCAACTATTACTCTACTTTATTCATAGGAAAGAAAGAACAAGAACAAGGCAAGATACTGAGAATGGGAAACTTTTACAAATTTTCTTTTCTTTTACAAGAAAGACAAGAAAAAACAGAAATTTGATTAGCTCATTAAAATAAGTATTATATTTGAATAAAGCACCAAGTTCTAAAAAAAAATCTAGAAAAAACAAAGTCAAAGTTTTAAAGGCTATAAGGAAACAAATAGTCATATGAATATAAAAAAAACTGCCTCAATTATATCTTTTTAATGTTATAAGAATAACATTTATAATTATATAAACCATCTGTCAAAAGATGAGAATATGACTACAACTCATATGACAAACAAGATTATGTATTTTTAAGAAAGATTTTGAAAGCTATTTAGAGCTTGGTGGTGGTATCATTTTTATAGCTGCTGCTATTAGCTGCTGGTTTAAAAATAGAAAGCAATTTTTTAAATGAATTACATTATGTCATCCCTAATAAGAATTTACATTTTTTATGGCTGACTTTTTCTTTTTAATCACAAATAAACTATTTTAATGTTTAAAAAACTGATAAGGGAAAGGGGGGAGGAATAAATTAGGAGTTTGGGATTAACATATACATAATACTATATACAAAATAGATAACCAACAAGGACCTATTGTATAGCACAGGGAACTATGCTCAATATTTTGTAATAACCTATAAGGGAAAAGAATCTATCGATAAAAAAAGAATATATATATATATATATATATATATATATATATAAACTGAGTCACTTTGTGGCACACCTGAGACTCACAAAATACAACATTATAAATAAACTATTCTTCAATTAAAAAAAATTAATGACAATCACTACAAAATCACAAGTTTTCATTTTTAAGTATCCATCAGGAGAAAACACTGCTTCAAGATTTAAAAAAATAAATAAATAAAGCAATAGTACAAATTGTTTAGACTACCAGTACCAAAACAGGTAATTTACCCTCTGTATGGAAGAGTCTTTAAATAACAACTTTGGAAACAACTCAAATACTACTATAGACCTTGTGTTTCAAAAAAAAAAGTTGTAATTTAAATTTCCAATGTTTCATAATCATGACTAATTTAGTATTTTGAAAATATATCTATGAAGAAAACTAACATTACCAAGTAATTTCAATAAGACATATTTGAGTCACACAAAATTTTCATCTGCAAACTAGCTAAATATAATCTACATTTTAAATGTTATCACTAAGTAAAAACAAGTTATAAATTCATGTTCAAACAGTAGGTAACAATTGCTCATTAAGGAATAACACCATAAGTTGCTGAACTGTGTAAATATTTAATGACTGGCACTCAAAACAAAAATAAATTGAGCTGTGTGTTGTTTCTCAATAACTGATAACAGTACACATAATAAGCCCATAAAATTGCAAGGTAGCCCCAAGTTGAGATAAATTACAACCTGAAGTAAAGTTAAACATGAATTTATGAAAACAAATATTGTTTTAGTTAAAATACAAGATGCTGGAGATTCATTATTCTTTCATTATTCTTTCCTCTTCCAAAAATTGAGCAAAACATGTATTAGCTTCACCTTGTTAGTCCCAGGAGCAATAATTACCACATTCCACAGAGAGCCATTTGAAATTGATCAGGGGAATTCCTGCAGTTATTGTTAATACTATGCCAGCAGGTACATCTTTTTCCTTAAGACCTGAGAGACAGATCATTTTCAAGCTAGAAGGACTCTCCCTGCCGACTCACTACCATGGCACATAAATCGTATGGGACCTCAGCTTCCAATCCTGCCCCTGGTCCCCTGAAGCCTCCTCACCATCCAACCTTCACAGATTTCTTACCTGGCCAGACTATTTAATGCCTCCCACCTTGTCTGTTCTGTGCCTTTTCCCTACAAGACCATCCGTAAGGGGAATTTATGGAAATTTGCTGTAAATGCTTCAAAACCAGCTTCAGGATCCCTCCCCTGCGATGCCTCAATTCCACAATCCATCACCCCTGTGTCTGTGACAACACTCTATCTTCTTAATAATGTGTCATTTAATCACATCAGATCATTTTTTCCTTTAAACATTTTCTTCATCTTAGTCTCTCTGAGGTCCTTAGTCGTTCGTGTTTACTACGAATAGTCAGAGAATAATACTTTTACAAACACCGTCTCCTTTAGTCTTCATGACACTCCTCTAAGAAGATATCCTAGTTTTCATTCACAGGGGAGGAAACTTGGCCAGCGAACTCTGAGGTCTTCCCAAGTTTTACAGGCGAAGTATTTAAGAGCATAAGTTAGCACTGTCACTAATTTTCTGTGAGACCCTAGACAAGTTACTTAACCTCTCCTCTCTGAGCCTCAGTTTCCAAAGCTGTACAATGGGTCTAAACAGTCCCCTCAGAGAGTAGTGACGATTAAATGAGGCCAAACCCTGTCTCTTCCACGTGGCAACCTCTCAACCAAGACACACAAACTATGATTTGACTCCTACCAAAACACAAAAAATAACAGATGATGTTATTTTATAAAAAGCAGCCATAAGCCAAATATTCAAAGTTCAGTATTTTATGTCATACTATATACTTGATAAAGTATTAGATTAGCCTTTAACATAACAATAGCTTATCACTAAAATAATACATCATCTACAGAGTTAAAATTAGCAGGAAAAAAATTACCTGGGACTTTTTAACCCAAAACTATCATTAACCCGCTCCCCCCAAAAAAGGCCATTAATGAGATGAAATGTATTAAGTAGGAATCATCCATTAAAAATTGATTGTCTCAAAACATAACTTCAAATAACTGTACAGTAATATATAAAATAATATGTGTAATGTTGAGTACTATATTCACTGGTAATCAAACGTGTTTGTAATCAGAAGACACCCTAATAAAATCTGGGGCATTGTAACATAATCTGACATAAAAATGCACAATAATACATTATATTTATTATGTCACATAAATGAGGAACTGTACTATGTACTCAGCACTGACACATAAGGATACAGGACACCCTTAGACACCAAGAACTACCGAGTGAGAGGGATTACTCATGAAGACCCGGAGGCCTAGTCAGGAAACGAGTGAGGGAGAGGCCTGACCCTGAATCCAGATCTTCAGACTGGGAGTCCAGAGTGTTCCTCCACCTACTTCAAGTTTCTGCCACATAGTCGCCATGTCATAATAAACAGGAAAAAGAGAAACAAAGATTTTTTTGACATGCATGATATCTGAGTAGAAAAGTAAGACTACAGACAGCCTAAAGACACAGAAAGAGACAATGTCCTAAAAATACAGAACACGGACATTGGAGGTCTTAAATGTCAATGAAACTCCTATTGTATTAACATCAGACAATAAAAGAACCTGGAACTCATTGGGTCGTATCTCAAAAGGCTCTGCCCAAATACCTTCACCCCGTGCCCTCGAATTATCACGGCTAAATCACCTTGGCCGCCGATCCTTCACTTCTGCAGCGATCGCACCCCAGCGTTGGTTTAAACCTGCCAGCTTGTCCTTCAAGAAGCTTCCATCTGTTGGGGAGAGTTTCTGTACAATCCCATCCCCAGTTCTGTTTAGTGCTGCAAAACTGGGCTGGTGGCTGCCGATGCCCTCCTCGAGCTCCTGTGACAGAGAACAACTCAAGATTAACTCCACTTCTAAACTAAACTGTTCTGAGGTAATGAATCCACCCAGGAACCATTGGTGTGGTGTCAATTTAAGTGTTAGAGAAACAAAGCCCTGGAAGGATATTTTACATATATGAAAAAGGCATTTTTAACACTTCAATTACATTTCATTGAACACATTCAATGAAATCTATTTTGAAATCTAACCCACTCTCATGAATGTCATCAGGCAAAATAGAGTGGAAGAGGACAGCCTAATAACATAAATCACTGCTGTTTACATTGACGCATAAGCATCAATCATGTTTGATTGAAGTGAATTGCCTATCTTCTATACACGTGCTGGAAAGTGTCTCTTAAAAAAATTTTAAACCCTCTACCCCTATATACCATTACATCCTACCATATATAAGTAACCCTCAATGTGCATTTTACTGAGACATTGCTTCACTGGTCTGTAAATTTTTAAGCAATGGATTAAGAAAGGATATTTTAAAGTCAAATTTAAGCACTTCTCTATAACTCTAAAAATAAGAAAAAATGCATTAACATATTTATGAGAAAAATAAAAGCATTTTCTAACTCCTCAGAAGCCTTCTACATAAAATATATTTTAAAAATTTAATAGAAGAGAAAATATTTTCAACAATGGTAAATTGAAATGTTGCTTGCTTTCAACCATTATTTTTAACGACCCATTATTATCAGCAGAACTGATTTAGCTATTGTGTTATATTTTTCCCAAGACTGAATTAGACTTACATGAGCAGCTGTCCTGATATAGCTCAAGAATAATTTACTTTTATCACAATGATCAATGATACAAAGAAACATAAGATGCCTAAGTGTTTAAGTATAGAAAATAGAGGTGAGGTATGCAGATATCGTTCTGGCCTTGATGCAGTCTTGAGTACAAAATTTTACAAGTGTTATTCTAAACATAAAATTTTAAAAATAAAATTGTTTTTTACATATTCCACTAAAGAGTATTTTTTTATTTAAATTTCTTTAAAATCCTAATTAAAAATTGAAATAACCATTTTTCTTAAACCTTTAAAACTGGAAACTAGAACTGGAACAAAAATTACAGATTGTCTATATACTCCCGAAAAATTAATATAGTGAGCCCCTACTTTCGAAATCTGTCTTAAATGGCATATACTAAATAAATATGCCACCTTTTTTAGCAGATCCTCATCCTCTGACAGAAAGCACTCACCTGCTGATGTATCCTGGCTTTCTCTAAGTCCAGGCCACCATCTGGAGCAAAAGTATCAGCCAGCAACTCTTCAGCTTCCGTTATCCACTGTGTGAGGTCATTGAGGTCACAATGGAACTGTCTCCATTCTTCCACAGCCCTATCGAAATAACTAGAGGACAACAAACAAAATAAAATAGGTTTCCCAACTTTCCAGGACCGTCTAGAAGCAATTTTCTAAAATGAAAATTCAAACCTCATTTAAACTGAAAGCCTCAAAATGAGTGAATTCACAGCTCACTGCTCTTTAAGACCAGTTTCCGTAGTGGATTACAGTTAATGATTCCTCTTAGAGAAACATGCATCATACCAAGAGCAAAGCAATCTGCATACACCACCCCGCCCCCCATATTCATGCACACATACACATACACTAGGCAGCGTTTTAACTGAAAAGACAGCCTTCTCTGGCTTGGAAAATCAAGATAGATTAGCTGCAGGCATGCTAACCCACCCAGCTTTAAACACTTAATATTTCAAACACCATGAAGTGTAAAATATGATTAATTACTCTATTCTCTTAGGAAAAAAATAGCATGTTTTACTTCCAGAACACTTAGTTCCCAGCTAGAACAAAACCCAAAAGGCCAAAACACTTCAAAATTTCCTTGCAGTATACTGTTGGTGGGAATGTAAATTGATACAGCCTCTATGGAGAACAGTATGGAGGGTCCTTAAAAAACTAAAAATAGAACTACCATACGACCCAGCAATCTCACTACTGGGCATATACCCTGAGAAAACCACAATTCAAAAAGAGTCATGTACCACTATGTTCATTGCAGCTCTATTTACAATAGCCAGGACATGGAAGCAAACTAAGTGTCCATTGACAGATGAATGGATAAAGAAGATGTGGCACATATGTACAATGGAATATTACTCAGCCATAAAAAATTGAGTTATTTGTAGTGAGGTGGATGGACCTAGAGTCTGTCACACAGAGTGAAGTAAGTCAGAAAGAGAAAAATACCATATGCTAACACATATACATGGAATCTAAAAAAAAAAAAAAAAAGGTTCTGAAGAACCTAGGGGCAGGACAGGAATAAAGATGCAGACGTAGAGAATGGATTTGCGGATATGGGGAGGGGGAAGGGTAAGCTGGGACGAAGTGAGAGAGTGGCACTGACATATATACACTACCAAATGTAAAATAGCTAGCTAGTGGGAAGCAGCCACATAGCACAGGGATATCAGCTTGGTGCTTTGTGACCACCTAGAGGGGTGGGATAGGGAGGGTGGGAGGGAGGGAGACGCAAGAGGGAAGGGATATGGGGATATATGTATATGTATAGCTGATTCACTTTGTTATAAAGCAGAAACACACCATTGTAAAGCAATTTTATTCCAATAAAGATGTTAAAAAAAAATTTCCTTGCAGTCTATTATCTCTGTGTTATGGACTGAATTGCATCCCCTCTAATTCATATGTTGAAGCCCTAACCCCCAACATGACTATATTGGAGACAGGGTGTTTAGGGAGGTAATTAAGGTTAAATGAGGTCAGGTGGGTCATTAATCCCATAGGACTGCTGTCCTAATAAGAGGGAGAGACACCAGAGATATCTCTATGTCTGCCTCTTTCTGCCTCTCTGTCTCTCTCTCTCTTTGCAAGAGCACAGAGGAAAGGCCATGTAAGGTAAGGATACAGTGAGACGGTGGCCATCTGCAAGCCAGTAAGAGAAGCCTCACCGAAAACTAACTCTTCTGGTACCAGCCTCCAGAACTGACAGAAAATAAACGTCTGTTGTTTAAGCCACCTTGTCTGTGGTATCTTATTATGGTTGCCCTAGCAGACTAACATACTCTGTGCAGGGACTAATCCAGTGTGTCCCATTGACCTGAACACAGCACAGGATGGGAGTGCCTGCAAAGCTCAGGTTAGGCAATGAAACAAAGACTATCAAGACTTCTATTCAAACATAACTCCTTTAGAAATGAGATAAAGCCAAACTCCAGTGCTTGTCATATTTGGAACATATAAGTGTAAAAAAGAAAAGCTCTGTTGGATTGGGATCCTAAAGGATTTCCCTCTGCCTCTTTGTTTAGAGTAGTGGTACCAGGAGAAGTTTAGAAGAGATCTCTGAAATTTTAATGGTTCTACTAAAATGTTTATATAATAAAAAGGTAATATTATTATTTTAAAAAATAATAAAATGGTCCCTGACATCGCTAACTCCTAAATAATCTTTATGTTTCCTTCTTCCATGAAAATCACTGAATAAAAATTCCATTAATATTTGTTGAGTGCCCACAGGGAAGCAATGTTCTATTGGGCATAATGAAAATAAGAGCACTTCAAACAAAACACTCAGAGAATATATTAAGACAATCTTCATTAGTTGGCACTCAATAAATATTCATTAAATGAATGGTTCACGGATAGATAGGTATAGGTATACATAGGTAGGTGGATGGGTGAAGTCGTCTATGATGAAACTGAGTTTTAAACACTTTTTAAATGATGGAAAAAGAATGACTGATTAAATTAAGAAGGAAAACTATTCCTGGTAAAAGATGGAATTCTGAGTAAGAATCAGAAAGCTAGGAAGGTAAAGAAGTAAAGGAAATTTTAATCAAGTTTATGTGAAATGAGTGAAGAAAACTTGTTTTTGAGCAGTACGTATAAGGTATTAGAAATTAGGCCAACTGGAGAACACTGTTAAAAAGCTTCTAAGGTCAAGATAAGAAGTCTGAACTTTGTCCACACAGCAGTGAGAGGCACAAAGAAGATACAGAGGATAAATATCTGGGAAGACATTCTTAGGAGAGAAGATACACAAAGATCCAAGGATCTAAGATGAGAAGGAAGACATAACTGGCTTATTTCTCCACTGTTCCACTGTTCGTCTAAGATGGTTCTAAAATTACTTATTAAGGAAAAATATGAAAGCTAATGCCATGAACCATTACAAAGGAGGCATAAGGGACTTCTCAAAGAAAGATACCTGTTTATTTTCATGGTATTTATCTTTTACCACAGGCCAACAATCCTTTAAAAATTTTATAAGCAAAACAGCACAGAGACCTGGCATAGACAAATGACTTGGTGGTCACCCAGGTGTCATTATGACCGATAACAGTTATGAAAGCACAGGATATTTGCCATTGCCTCGATGTTCTATGAAAAGAAAAGAATAGAAAGGAGTGCTCACTTGTTGCTTGTAAAAGTGGGCACATAGGAATGAGGAAAAATAAACATTTTAGGATAGGTTACCAAGGTTGGAAGAGAAAAACTAAATAAAAATTAGGAATAAGAATAAGAACATAATCAACTAATACATCCAAGTGCTGGGCTAAAGAAAATAAGAGAGACAACCTCCTAGCAAATGAAATCTAGTAAACACAGAAAACAAAATAATAAAATAAAAATGTGATAGAGAAGACTTTTCTAACATAAGAGAATACTGCTCTGTGCTCAATTAAAAAAAACTATGGAATAAAGTATTTTCTACAAGGTTAAAATTTTTATAATCAAGTAAATGGCATGAATATCTGCAATCAACATTACTAATCATAACGTTCTTGAAATTCTGCCACATTAGCCAGATGCATATATGCAAATAGGATAATTGACAAAAAGAAGAAAAGTTATCATTATATACAAATGATGTGTCAGTATACTAAGAAAGGCCAAGAAAATCAAATTTATACCCATACTCACAGGCATACACTCACACGCGCACGCGCGCACACACATACACACACACACAAACACATGCAGTGCAGAAAATGCAGAAATAAGCTACCATACATCAACTCTACACTAACCAACAATAAGAAAAGCACAAAACTACCAAGTAATAGTCCTGGGGAGAAAGATGCAGACAAATCTTCAAAACCTTACTGAGGACACAGAAAAGGACCCAAATGAGTGAAAGACTACATTTCAAATTCATCATTTTTTCAAAAATTGATTGAGATGACTAAAATTTTACTGGAATAATAAATACAGAAAAAGAATATGAATTTTAATGTTAGAATAATTAGAGAAAATTTACTGTGCTGAATGAAAAAATTAATAATGCTTTAAAAATGAAAATGTTATGGTATTAGACTAAAACTAATGGTGTGAGAAGGCAGAATTAGCAAAATTAAATAAATATGAAGTTGAAATGCCTTTAAGTTTATGGTAAAGAAGTATCACCAACAATAATGGAGAGTTAAATTGTTCAGCAAAAAATATAGAGAAAATTGGTTGTTTATTTAAGAAAAACACAGCAAAATAGAACAGATTAGTGTTTCTTAACTCAGGCTGCATAAAAAAGTGAGCTGGGGAGTGTTTAAAAAGTAGGGATGCATGGCCCCTACTCTTGCTACTAAAGAGTTGCTATTTACAGACATAGAGAACAGACTTGTAGTTGTCAAGGGGGAGGCGGGGAGGGACGGATTGAGACTTTGGGATTAGCAGATGCAAACAATTATATATAGAATTAATAAACAACAAGGTACTACTTTATAGCACAGGGAACTATATTGCTAATGGAAAAGAATTTTTAAAAAAGAGTTGGTGTATAGACCCACCAAACTGGAGACTTAAAACAAAATACATATCAAAATAAAATTCAGATGGTTTAGTTTTTACATGTAAATTTTAAATCAAGCAAAATTGTTTTAAATATATATAAATATTTAATTACTCTCACAATGAAAAGGTAATTTATATGCATATAAACAAAATGAAATTACAAAGGAAAAGACATGATATAATTATAGAAAATTAAAATTTCTATATGTCAAAAAACACCATTAACAAAGATAAAGGGTACATGGAAATCTGTGAATAATTAAGCAATGAACAAAAAATATGAATGGTTAATATTCTTAATATAGAAAAAAGCTTTTGCAAATTAAGAAGTAAATAATAATACTATGATAGAAAAATAAGCACAGAACATGACCTACCCATTAACAGAAGAAATAACACTGGTGCCAATAAACATATGTAAAAATATTGAAATTTTGCTGATAATCAAAGAAACGAAAATCATATTGAGATGCAATCCATCACTATACAACTGGCAAAGGTCTAAAAGAAAATCTGTCAGTGTTAACAAGGGTTCAGTAAGAAGGAAACTTTCACATATGCTGTTGGCAGAGTTATAACGACCAATACTGTGATGCAATCTAGAGCCTTAAAATGTTATTATTTTTTAACAAATTAGTCTTCATCTAATAATCTAATTAAAGTCAGAATTATGCATAAAGCTGTATGTAAGAGGATATTCTCTAAATGTACAGAGTTTTTAAAAATCCATACAAAGAAATACACCAAAAGATTATTAAATGTTACCTTTCCAAGGATTGTATAATCACGTGAAATATGTAAGCTAAAACAAAAAAAAGAAGATGAAGAGCACCATGCCTATTTTTGTGTGTATGTCTCTAAGGTTTTCCGGTATATTTTTCTGTGTTAACATTACTCTTACACGGTAATTTATATTGAGCTATTTCACATCATACTTGACTTTCCATACATACACAGCTACCATCAAAATTCTTACCAATTTTTGTTTCTACCTGTTAATAGGCCTGGTCAAAAACTAGAAAGAAGGAGGCTCAAAAACATTCTATTAAACAGAAGGTTATTTTTTTTAAAAAGGCTTTGGGGTTATATATGGATTCCAGTTATCTGTAGCTGTCTCTGCTCTTCACTCACATTAATCATCAAGTGTGTGGAGAAATTGAACATTACTGAAAATCCTTTTCAAGACTTTTAAAGAAAATGGACACTATTCATACTAAAAATTAAAGGTGCTTCCTTTTCTCCATTGTATATGTTTGCTTTCTTTGTCGTAGATTAATTGTATGTGCGTGGGTTTACTTCTGGGCTCTCTATTCCATACCACTGATCTAAATGTCTTTTTCTGCCAGTACCATACTGTAATGATTACTATAGCTCTGTAATATAGTTTGAAGTCAGAGACCATGATACCTCCAGCTTTGTTCTTCTTTCACAAGACTGCTTTGGCTATTTGGGGTCTTTTGTGGTTCCATATAAATATTAGCATTATGTGTTCTAGTTCTTTGAAAAATAACATGGGTGTTTTGACAGTGATTGCACCGAATCTGTAGGTTGCTATGGGTAGTATGGACATTTAACAGTATTAATTCTTCCAATCCGTGAACACAGTATATCTTTCCATTTATTTGTGTTGTCTTCACTTTCTTTTATCAATGTCATATAGTTTCCAGAGTACAGGTCTTTCACCTCCTTGATTAAATTTATTCTGAGGTATTTCATTCTTTTAGATGCAAAAGGATTGCAAATGGGATTTTTTTTCTTAAAGTTCTCTTTCTGATAGTTTGTTATTAGGGTATAGAAATGCAACCGATTTCTGTACATTAATTTTGTATACTGCAACTTTATTAAATTCATTTATTAGTTCTAGTAGTTTTTGGTGGAGTCTTTAGAATTTTCTATATATACTATCAATCTCTTCAATAAGCACTGTTGTGGAAACTGGACAGGTACATGTAAAAAAATGAAGCTAGACCATTTTCTCACACCATATATGAAAGTAAATTCAAAATGGATTAAAGACTTAAGTGTAAGACCTGAAGCCATAAAACTCCTAGAAGAAAATACAAGCAGTATGCTTTTTGACATAGGTCTTAGCAATATTTTGGGGGATATATCTCCTCAGGCAAGGGCAACAAAAGCAAAAATATACAAATGGGACTACATCAAACTAAGAAGCTTTTGCACAGCAAAGGAAACCATCAATAAAATAAAAAGGCAACCTACCAAATGGGAGGAGATACTTGCAAACAATATGTCTGACAAGGGGTTAATATCAAAAAATATATAAAGAACTCACACAACTCAATATCAAAAAATCAAATAATCCAATTAAAAAATGGGCAGAGGACCTGAAAAGACATTTCTCCAAAGAACGTATACGAAAGGCCAATGGGCACATGAAAAGAGGCTCAACATCACTAGTCATTAGGGAAATGAAAATTAAAACCACAATGAAACATTACCTCATACCTGTTACAATGACCATCATCAAAAAGGCAAGAGATAACAAGTGCTGGTGTGGATGTGGAGAAAAGGGAACCCTTGTACACTGCTGGGGGGGGAATGTAAATTGGTATTACCACTATGGAAAACAGTATAAAAGATCCTCAAAAAATTAAAAATATAACAACCCTCTGATCCAATAATTCCACCTCTGGGAATAGATCCAAAGGAAACAAAAACACTAACTTGAAAAGATATCTGCACCCTCATTTTCACAGCAGCTTTCTTTACAATAGCCAAGATATGGAAGCAACTTAAATGTCCATTGACACATGAATGGATAAAGAAGATATATATAAGAATATTACTCAGGCATAAAAAGAATGAAACCTTGCCATTTGCAACAGCATGGATAGACCAAGAGGGTATATGCTAAGTGAAATAGGTCAGACAGAGAAAGACAAATACTGTATGTTTTCACTTATATGCAGAGCCTAAAAAACAAAAGAAACAAATATAACAAAACAGAAAAATACTCACAGATACAGAGAACAAACTAGTGATTGCCAGAGGGGAGGCGGTAGGGGGAATGGGCGACATATGTGAAGAAGGATTAAGGGGTACAAACTACTTGTATATAATAAATATGTCACAGGGTTGTAATGTACAGTACAGGGAATATAGTCAATAATATTGTAATAACTTCGTATGGTGCATAAAATGTAAAAATATTGAATCACTATACTGTTTACCTGAAACCAATATTGTAAGTCAACTATACTTCAATAAAAACAAATAAATAAAAGTGCTTCCTTAATTGTTAAAATATTATATATTACATTGCAAATGATCATGTATATGTGAGCTGATTCTTTTTTAAGGAACTACATCACAATTTATTAAACAGGGCCTATTACAAGGGTTTGAAACATATCCTCACTAATCTTAATGAACTTATAGACCTTTTGAAAAAATTAAATATTCATTTAAACATACCCTTTACGATCATTGTACATTCTATTAATTCTGTCCCATTTTGCATTCAACTGAGTAAGTGTATCCCGGATCTGAATGGCTTCAGGTCCAGAAGCTTCCAGGATAACATCTGGTTGTTTTTCATGAATGATTGCAATCTGCTCTCCAAGTTTGTCCAGTTGGTCTTTGATAGTCTATGAATATATTGTCATTCATTAACAAAATCCAGCAAAGAGATAAAAGAATGGATTCACAGGAGGCTAAAAATTTATATTGAATAAGTTACTTAAAAATAATGAGACATCATAATTGTTGCTTATCAAAACTGGAAACTTTTTAAAAAAATAATACCCTGTATTGGCCAAACCATGAGGAATGTTACATAATATCCTAATGGTGGGAAAAAAATCCTCACAGATGTTCAAAGTGGCATTTGTACAGGACATATAAAAAGCTTCAATAACATTCTGTAAAGGTAATGAAGTGTTTGAAGCTAGAAATTATTTATATTTTCAAATACCTAATAATACTAATTTAAATGACAGAAATGAGCTATCAAACCTATCAACTCTATCAGCAATTTTATTGTGACTTGATACATAAATGCAATCAAATTATATGAAAGTCTTGATATTAGTTTTGTCAATTAACTGAAAACTTTCAGATCCCTAGTTAACTTAAAATCAACATGTCATTCCATACCCAACCACTAGCCAATCTTAAATCGTTATAGGTGGCAAGATAAATGTCAACATTTTACATCAAATGACAATCAAGTTTACAAGAAAGGAATATGGTTTGTGCACGTGTTTGATTTTTAAAAGTCTCTGATGTTGTAAAGCATTAATAACTGTGCACTTAAAAATCCATATCTACTTTTAATAAATTAAAATTTTTGACAGTATTTCATTGGTGGATACAGGAAAAATTTATTTTTCATACATATTATTAATTCCTTGGCACAAATGTAAAAGGTTATGGATAATCTAAATAGGCACAATGACAAATTCCTTGCTTTATTTCTACATCAACTGCAGCTATTCAAATGCAGTGTCTGGATATTTACCTTCAGAGAATCTTCCTGAAAAGAGAAGTCTTCATAGACAACAGAGCTTAGTTCTGGAGTATTAAGTGATAATTCAACATCATCCATGGAAAGTAAAACTTTGTTAATTTCAACCAGATAATCTGTGGGGAGAGGTGGTGAACTAATTCCAGAAGCGAGCTGACCTGTTCTCTGTTGAATAGGGATTGCCTGTAAAGACATGAATAATAATAACACACATCTTTTAAATTATTCCCACAATGAATCATAGCAAATTGAAAAAACAAAGAAAAAAATACTATTTTGTGGAGAAATTCAATACCATGAGCAAAAATTTAAAAACTTGTTTTAATTTTTTAAAATTTGCCCTGCACTGCTATAGAAACCATTAACAATCTCTATTTTAATTTTCATCTGTAGCCTGTTGTTAAAAGGTTTAAATAAGCTGTTAATGCTTGAAAGGTTTTTTTTAAGACTTAAGCCACCTAAATTCATTTAGCAAACAGGAAAACATAACGACTCCTTTCCTAAGTTACTGAAGAAATGAGAATATGCTGCAAATCATAAAATTCTGTATGAAATAAAAATTTTAATACCATTATTATTACACCTTTTTAAAAAAAAATCTCACAATTAGATTAAACACTTCTGGGCCTCACTGGTGAAAAAGTAAATAAGTGAAACATGTATTTGTAACGTAACATAACAAATGCAGTAGGGGGTTTAATTAAAATAATATCCAGGCAATTCAGTATATAATCTTAACCTTTGAGAACAATATTACAAAACATGAATATCCTACATAAGATGATAGATTCTACCATGCTAAATTCAGGCAGATTCTAAACTGAGTGGATAACTTATTTACCCTAGCATAGTATCTCCTGTATCCTCTAATCAGAGCTTTCTAAACAATAAAGTGCTCTCTGGGATAGGCCACTCATCCCTGGGTTCACGTCCTTTACGCCTTGATGGCTACCATTTAATAACTGCTGCCTACTGCTTGCAAATGGCCAAAGTACATCCACTCATGAATTAAGTGGATTTCCTTGACACTTTCACCATATTCCTATATTGAACTTTTGAAAAATGATATTCCTCTGTAAACTCAGATGACAGTGAAAATGATCACAAGTACATGTTCACTGAGTTAGTGATCCTGAAAATGGTTACAATTCCTAAATGAAACCAATACCCAAGATTAACAACACTGAGTGAATAATATGTTGTTGAATCTTGAGGTTTGCATTTCTTTGTCTCCTAGAATTTGATAAACTATGACTTTTACCAAATGATGGGCAGTCCTGGATAGCCAGGTGAGAAGCAAGCCTATTGATTTCCTGACTTTATCCACAGGCTTGTTTATACTTGACACTAAAAATAATTATATTATCCTAATGCCACACATTCAAATTTTAGTCAGAAAACATTTTTAGGTATTTAACTATACATCTAAGAAGGCAAACTATATGCTATATTTTAAGCAAATATAAAAGGATGCTGAAATAAATGTGTTCACCCAGAAACCAGTTTTAATAAAAAGATATGAAGTATTCCTTAATAAAAAATTTTTTTTATTTTTTCAGATTTTAATTTTAAATAGCCCAATTTTTTGGCAGATCACAAAGGGAAGCTCAATTGTTCCTCTTCTTAACTTTAAGGAAAAAGAAAAAGACACAAAGAGAGTATTCACAGGTTGAGAATTCATGTCAAAGGAGTAAAAGAACTGGGACCTATTCCGCTATTTGGCTTTCTCATCTATCAGCCAGGGTCTTGCTCAGACAGCCTCTGTTTTTCCAAGACCAAAAAGGACTCTAGGCCTCCAGCTATTTGATATGTGCCTGTAGGACATTCAACTTTATAGTACTTTCCTCATTAGCATCACTAAACATCATACACCAGGTTTGTTTTTTTTTTTAATCTGCTCTGCCTGCTTACTGGTGAGAGCCACTTCTATACCATAACAACCACTACAAGGCCAGGAATTTTGTGCTGCTTCTTCAGTTACACAACAGAGTGTCATTCTGCAAGGTCACATGTATCTGAGTCTTTAGGGTGAACTGGGGAGGTCAGTAGGTATTGTAAGTAGAAAGTTCCAATGTTTTTTTTTAAAAAATCATGTTCATTAATACTGTATTTTTCTATTAATACTATACACATAATCTAGGCTTCCTGAGCCTCCATACTCTTGCTGAAGCAGCAAGTCCATTCAAGATTCAAATATGTGCTTTCTATATTCCCAAAACAGATTTTATCCCAAGACAGTGATCAATCAAAATGCCCTAGGAGAAAAAAAAAAAAAAAGTCCTCAAGATCTGACCCAGACTTTACTTCTGGATAATTTTATTTTTAAAGAATTCAGCTAGGACACAAAGATACAGATATACTACAAGGTAGCATTAAATGGTACATGGTGCACCTCATGTCATACAGCAACCTAAATTCCAGATAGATTAAAAAATTGATTTTAAATGACACTTTACAAAAATGTTCTAAGTTTTGTTTTTATCAAACCATAGGGAAAACTTGGAACAAAACTGAGTTGAACATCGCCAACTCTCTGGAGGATGAGGACTTTTTAAGAAAATCACAAAGGAAAAACCTAGCCATATGTGGCTAAACAAAAATTTTAAATGGCTGTATATTAAAGGTAAAATAATTAGAAGATAAAAATCAATAAGATGATACTTTTTATAGCAAATATGACAAGAGGTTAATATCTTTATTTATGAAGAGCTTGCGCATATTTTAAAATAGTAATACCCTAGTAAACAAATGAGAAAGGGTCATTCAATATATATTTCAAATAAGACAGAGTCCTTTTTTCAGTTTAAATAAATTCATAATTTTTAAAAAGCCACCTATATCACTTTGTAGGAGAAACCATGTGAAAGGCAGTCAATGAAAAGGAAAATGATATGCATGAGCCCCTCTGTACCCTCAGGGGAGGCTCTGGAGGTACTTGACCTGAGGAACTATTTACATCAGCGGTCCACAACCTTTTTGGCACCAGGGACCAGTTTCATGGAAGACAATTTTTCCACGGAATCGGGGGGGGGGGGGGCGGGGGATGGCTCAGGCGGTAAGGCGAGTGATGGGGAGCGATGGGGAGCAGCAGATGAAGCTTTGCTCACTCGCCCGACGCACACCTCCTGCCGTGCGGCCCGGTTCCTAACAGGCCAAGGACCACTACAGGTCTGCAGCCTGGAGGTTGGGGACCCCTGATTTACATGATAAATATAGAACTGAAGAGAAGGAGGCACTGAGGATGGATGTGATTTTGACTGAAACAAATTTAACGTCCCTGCCCTAACATAAACTAGGGACTTTATGATGTGCCAATGTAGGCTCATCAGTTGTAACAAATATATCTCTCTGGTGCAGGGCACTGATATCATGGAGGAGGCTATGTGTGTATTGGGGGTGAGGGGACAAGGGGTATGTGGGAACTCTTTGCTGTGAACCTAAAGCTGCTCTAAAAAATAAAGTCTGTTTTTAAAGAACAAAAACAAACAAGAAATTTCATGTTCCTTCTCAATAGTCTTTGGTTACCCACTGCCTGTCACCACCTTCTATTTTCTCTCTCTTCACCAATCTCCACCATTTCTCCTCTCTCACTCCTTTGCTCATTTCTAACCTGAATTCATAAGGAGGTTAATCCAAATGAAAACTAACTGAGGGGCTTGTGAAAGAATTTTTTCAGCTAAAAACCTTCTCATGCTTCTTGTCAGTGCACACACCACCCAATCCTTCCTATGCCCTTCCCCATCTCCTCTCGGACATATAAATTTTCTCAAATCATTCAACAGGGATAAAATATTGCTCATAGCATGCAGTAGTTCATTGCTCACCTAAAAGAGAAGAAAAGAAAGGAAAGGGAAGGGAAGGGAAGGGAGGGGAGGGGAGGGGAGGGGAGGGGAGGGGAGGGGAGGGGAGGGGAGGGGGGAGGGAGGGGGAGGGAGGGAGGGGGAGGGGAGGGGAGGGGAGGGGAGGAGTTCCATAAACTGCTGGTCCTCAATGCTGACCGCACATTAGAATCTTCTACAAAGTTTTTTTTTCAAGCGCCCACACCTAGGCACAACCTGAGAGATTTTGATTTAACTGGTTTGATGCTCGATTTCTTTTTAAGCTCTTCGAGGGATTCTAATGTTCACAGTTAAAAAAAACAGTTTTAAAAACTACAGATTTGAAGAAGTATATGTGTTAATGAAATAAGGACAAAAAATTTTTTAATGTTTTAAAATAATTTTAATTACAATAACTAATGCTAGTGAAACCCAAATGAAACAAGTCTGTAATAGTATATGTTAGTACTTCTGAAAAACAAATTTGTTTATCTATTAAAAATTTAAAAATTATTTCTATTTTGTGACCATTAATGATTTCTGATTTGGGACCCAAAGGTGAAGAAGTTCCAGAGAAGAAAGATACTTTTAAAAGTAACAATTAAACAAAGAACTGTAATATAATCTGAAAGATGTTAGAAAGAAAAAAGGAACCCAGTCTTAAAAGACAACACATTTTTCAGGTAAAATAAGAAGATAAAACCCACACCAGGGAATTAGCAAGATTCTAGAGGTGCTAAGGCACCAGTATGCTGGCATAAGGTAGAGAAAACCAGTATAGCTATACTACATGGTGAATGACAGTGAATCAAAGAGGTAGCCAGAGGTCAAACCAAAGCCTCTATATACCGTAATTGTGACAAACCTCGCACTTAAAGCTTTTCCTGCATTTTGCAATCTTTTCCTAAACAAGTTCTTAGGGAAAGGAATCATATGATCAGCCATGACTTGGGGGAATAATGCTGGGAAAAACATGCTGAGAAGATGGGCCAGAGTTAAGAAAAACTGGACTTAAAAACCAACTTGGGGGCTTCCCTGGTGGCGCAGTCGTTGAGAGTCCGCCTGCCGATGCAGAGGACACGGGTTCGTGCCCCGGTCTGGGAAGATTCCGTATGCCGCGGAGCGGCTGGGCCCGTGAGCCATGGCCGCTGAGCCTGCGCGTCCGGAGCCTGTGCTCCACAACCGGAGAGGCCACAACAGTGAGAGGCCCGCGTACCGCAAAAAAAAAAAAAAAAAAAACCAACTTGAGGAATAACTAATGGGTGAAAATCATAAGAATCTGAATTATGGAAATGTTAGTAGACTGAGGAAGTTAAGTTACTCTCTCAGGGTCATATACAAGTAACTGGTAGAGCCGTATCTAACTTCAGGTTCAGACCTGTATCTACTTCATTCGGACCTAATGGTTCTAATCTTTCCTCAGTGTGGTGTGAGGAACAAGGTGTGAGGAACAGGAAATGACTGATAAGATTGTGAAGTTTCTACCTTGAGAACTGGGTAGTTTTTATAAGTAATAACTAAGATAGGGAATAAAGCAGGAAACAGGTTGGAGGAGGCGAGAGAGGGCTAGTTCAGCTTGGGACCTGTTACAAGGCTGCAGTACAAACAGAGACAGCCAACAGGCACCAAGCCAAGAAACCTGAATCTTCTAGTAGATTCCAACATCATCAACTAAAACTGGTTCTAGAAGGATTACCTACGTACAGACCTCTGGGGAACACCAGCATATTTACAATGCAGCTGCAAAGATGGTTATTGAAAAGGGAGCTGGTGGTGAATCTTTTCCTACAATATAAATCATATTTTATCAACTTCACAAATTTAGTTATTTGTAAACTAGAAATTTTTTTTAATGTGGTCAACACCTCCACACATAAAATACAGAACTGAAGGAGAAAGTCACTCCCCAAAGGTTTAAAACATTATCAGAAATCCAAAAGAGATGTCAATAATAAGGTTTTATGTTTCTATTTTCTGTGAGTCTCGCCTCATCCAAAAATATAAACATATCTAGCAATACACACGAGAAACGAGGAGATACCATTTCAACTGGTTTTTGAGATGTCATTGAATGCAACATCACATTTCTCAATGGCAAGAGCTGAAAAAGTTATTTACGTGGAACAGAGACTCCCCCATGACAATACCTTAGTTTTGTTGTATCTTGTGTGCAAAAGTAGTAACTGCAAACGGATCTTTTCTTTTTTATTATCCTCCATAGGTTGATGTAACATTTGTTCTCCTCTTTGTAGAACTTCCTCAATCTGGGCTCTCTCCTCATCCATCTGAATGTTTAAAAGATAAAAATTACTCAAAAGAAAAATGCACAGGGTCACTTACTATCAGTTCCCAAGCAGCAGAACTAACCTACAAAGTATAGTATAAGTCAACACATGTTTATCTGAATGATATACAACAAAGGTTTATGTTTTTCTTAAAATATTTCATATATGAAGTTAAAATAACTCATAAAGAATGCTAGTTTAGCAGAAGTTAAATAGAACTAAGATAACACTACCTTTATAGTCAGAAAGTATGTCATTTTTTTAAGCATTATGTAAATCACGTGACAAACCTTACATTGACACTCACCAGAAAGTCACATTTAAATCTGTTCTATCATGTTTGGCAGATATGTGGGTAAACATCATTAATGTAAAAATATAATTAACAGAGAAGAAAAGTGAGAACACCACGGTTTTGAAAATCTGCTTGAGCCAACCTTTTCATCTTCATCACTGGATTCCAAGCGCTTTTCTGTAACTTTTAACATATTTTCTATATCATTTTCTAATTTTTCCAAGTCAGAGAAAGGCACACCAGCTTCAAATGCTTCAGTGGTGACCAGATATTGGTATGATAATGGTTCCTGGCCAATCAGCAACTGTAGAAGGAAAAATGTTCTTTGAAAAGATATTCTTGTTTGTAGATTTTTGCTGGAGAGGGTGTGGAGAAAAGGGAATCCTCTTGCACTGTTGGTGGGAATTTAAATTGATACAGCCACTGTGGAGAACAGTACGGAGGTTCCTTAAAAAACTAAAAATAGAACTACCATACGACCCAGCAATCCCACTACTGAGCATATACCCTGAGAAAACCATAACTCAAAAAGAGTCATGTAACACAATGTTCATTGCAGCACTAGTTACAATAGCCAGGACATGGAAGCAACCTACGTGTCCATCGACAGATGAATGGATAAAGAAGATGTGGCACATATATACAATGGAATATTACTCAGCCATAAAAAGAAACGAAATTGAGTTATTTGTATTGAGGTGGATGGACCTAGAGTCTGTCATACAGAGTGAAGTAAGTCAGAAAGAGAAAAACAAATACCGTATGCTAACACATATATATGAAATCCAAAAAAAAAAATGGTTCTGAAGAACCTAGGGGCAGGACAGGAATAAAGACGCAGATGTACAGAATGGACTTGAGGACACAGGGAGGGGGAAGGGTAAGCTGGGACAAAGTGAGAGAGTGGCATGGACATATATATACACTACCAAATGTAAAATAGATAGCTAGTGGGAAGCAGCCACATGGCACAAGGAGATCAGCTAGGTGCTTTGTGACCACCTAGAGGGGTGGGATAGGGAGGGTGGGAGGGAGACACAAGAGGGAGGAGATACGGGGATATATGTATGCATATAGCTGATTCACTTTGTTACAAAGCAGCAACTAACACACCATTGTAAAGCAATTATACTCCAATAAAGATGTTTAAAAAAAAGAAAAGATATTCTTAACTTGACCTTTCACCATTTAATCAGTGTCAAGAAAGAACTCACATTTATTTGAATTGACTTTAATTTCATTCATTCCCACAGCAATAATTTTACCAACTTGGGCTTCTCTGATTACCCATGTTTTCCGAATTCCAGCGAGGGATGCAAACTGGTGTGCAAGTGAGCGTGGCTGCCTGGAGTGGGAGGAGGGTTCCGGGACCGCAGGCGAGCACAGCAGGAAACAGTGCCATGATCCGGAAGCCATCCCTGCCATGGCCACAGAGAGGAAGAAAGGCCACTACCCAGTATAGGGACATCCCAAAGAATGCCTCCCAGTTAACTTTCCCCAGCACAATGCCCCTTCGATTTTGATACTGAAACTTCGAAAAAGTACGTTTCTCAATGCAGTATTTTCAGACAGTATCTATATAGAAAGCCTTTACATCAATATTTATGTGCCTAAAATCAATGTAACAAATTCAATAAAACTAAAGGCAGGAAAATAACATGCAGTGTTGGCTGAGCATGGGGAAGCTAGCAATCTCACACTCTGGTTATGAATGTATAAATTGGCACAAACTTACGGTAGGAATCTTTGGAACAATCTATTTAACAGCATTTATAGGTACAACTTTCACAACAATATCAAGGAATTCTAAGAAGTGATCCTAAGGGCATACTAAGAAATGAACAAAAAGACATGCATAAAAGAATTTTAACAATACAATATTTATAAAAGCACAATAAAAGTGGAAAATTGACTTAGAATATTGTAACAGATCATTTAATTGAATAGCTGTTAAAAACCTTGTCTGAAGAGAATATACAAAACAATATAAAATTTTTGATATTTTAATATCACATACACATGAGTAAGAGTGGATATGTATGCCAAAACATTAACAGAAATTATTTATGGGGACAACAATAATTTTCTTTGCACTTTCTCTCACTCCATCTCCTATGTTTCCTGCATTACTCTTTAACATATGTAGGAAAAATCTCCCATAGATCTATTGAAAAGAATAAGTGAGCTTAGGTCAGAAGGTAAGGAAGTAGGGTCAAGGCTAAGGAAGACAAAAGTTAAAGCAACATTTTTGTTGTTTTCTTTAAGTTGCAAATAATCTAAGTATATTCGTAGGCTATGAAAGATTGTTTGGCCTATTATATCAAGTATTTCAAAACAAAGCAAAGTTAGAAAATATTTACTTCCTGCAAAAAAGATGATCCTTCCTCTCATAATTTCAATACTTTGAAACCTTTTCTCTAATGGGTTATTTTCTTTAATATTAATTTCTTATATTCTCTCCTTCATGTGCATAATCAAAATAAATAAGAACAAATGCTCCAAAGTGGTAAAATCATTTTAATTAAAAAACTCTTGATATATATACCATATAATTATCTATCACGTAGCTACATATCTATAAGAAAACCAGTTTTATATACAAACATAATTGCTTACTTTGGCACTTTTGATGTGTTGAGAAACCTTTTCAAAGTTTCTATTCAATTCAGCTAATTTCGGTTCTACAAGCTCCTTGCTTGAGCCCCCACGTGCATTCATCAAAACAACAGCTTGATCACGGACATTTTCTACTTGGAGGTTAGCATCATCCAGCTCAGACAGTAAACGCTAATTGTAAGAAAAACAAAATTAGCACGTGGGAAAAATCAAAACCAAACATGGGTGTAATGCTAACTCGAAAGTAAAGGTAGTTTAAATAAATGTCTGAGATTCCTAGTAAGAGATTTCAGCACCATCAATTTGAATAAGAGCTTTTCGTACATTAGGACTCATTCATGTTACCTGGGAAGCATTTTCGATCACTACCAGATTGGATAAAACTTTATTTTATGATTGAATAGTCTATAAGATTTATGGTGTCATTTCTTCAACCGTTTTATTCTAAGAGTTGCAAAGCCTCTTGAGGCTGGATAAAGGAATAAGTGGCAAGGAGTAGACTGACTTCTTTTCCCCCTAGAAATACTATTTACCATCATCCGCCTTTCCTTGGTGAAGGTGAACTCATTTGGAAATTAGTCGAATATTATCATTTAGTTTTTAACTAAAATATGCAACAACATTATGCAGTTTCCTCAAGCTAATTTCCCAACTGTCATTAAATTCCTTCTCAGGGCTAAGAAAGGAATGCACATACCTGCCTCAATTTCTACTTCATTGGTAAGTTTTTGAAGAGTGTTGGAATTCTCTCAAGAGTATGTATGGCTGTAAGTAGATTTTGAATGAAGTCTTAAAAATAAGCTAGCTAATCTGTACGCATCTATAAATTCTGCAGATGTTTTCTTGGTGATTTACGAGAATGAATGATCCAGCAATGCACACAATCAGCTAATACATGGAGCTTAACCCACTGTTGTGAAGAATTTGTGCTTACTTGTTATGGTGGCTGAGAGAAAATAAGTAGTTTGAGGAACTGTTTTTAAATCAGTGTATATAGATAGAAACAGGAGAACATCAGCTTAACTATGGAATTTTTAGGACATGTTCTCTCACATCTAAATCTGATTGTAATGAAAAAAAAAAACAGCCGTTCTTGTCTCAAATTTTGCTATCTGTATAGTGATCCTTGAAATTCTCTTTAAGAAAAATCAAGTGGAAAGAAATAAACACTTTGTAAATAAGGCTTGGCTTTCATGAAAAACTGTTTAAAGGTTATGTTAAAAGGATTTAATAAGTTCACTAAAAGTGTAATCGTGGAAATGTGGAAAATGTGGTGAGTAAAGGAAACTACCTCATTCTTCGAAGGTTTTATAGAAGCACAATTAAACACTCTAAAATGGCTTTGTTACATATGAACCATCTGCTGTGAAGGAACTCTTATTTGTAACGTCTAAAGGACCTGGAATAATTGTATTTTGCTGGCAACAGACACATGCTTTATTGTTTGCAGGTTCCTCATCAAATCTTTAATTATGCACTGTTTCTGTCATCAATAAACAACTTAAAGGGAAAAAAAAGATTCATTCAAGGATGTCTGCAGAATGTTGAGAAAGTACATTTGTAACCTAGAATTCAATTGTTCATCCATGCCTGACATGACAAAGGGTTCAAAGGAAGGACTGGTGGGGCCTGAGTGGTAAAAAGAAAAGATTCTCGAAGAGGAATTCTTAAAAGCTACGTTTGACCTTCAACTTTGAAACTAAATGTAGAAACACAGGAATGAATAAGGGGTACTCTGGGCACTTTTCTGAGACTCTGGAGCCCCCGAGACAACAATTTCTTCTTTGCTTAACACCACTGAGTAAGGGTATCAAGAGGCTGAGCAAAGTGAAGAGAGAAGTCTGCCAGACTTTGTGCTTCTGAAAAAGTATACTATCTTTTTCATACAGCTGATTCCTCTGCAAAGCTGGGTCAGGGGGCAATATGCAGCAAGAAATGAAAGCCAAATACTCATTGTGAAGTCAGTTTTGCTTTGACTTTCTATACTGCCACCAAATTTTGCAAGTCATTAAAAAAATAACTAAGAATGACCTTTTGTGGTGAACTAATGACCCAGCATTCAAACTACCTTGTATGACAAAATGCAGTTTTTTTTTGTAGCTTATTAAATTGCAATGGAAAAATTTTATTAACAATCACATAATGTGGTATTTTTAGTGCTAATTCTTACAAGAAAGGAACGGAACAAAAAATAAGCTAAGACAAAATACAAAGAACAAACAAGAAAGACTCAGTTTATCCCACCAACATAAAAGCTAATGAATCCACTGCACGGGAAGCATGTGTGCACAAGTAACTTGGAGCACTCCTCGAGAGAAAGAGAACAGCAAAACCTTCCATTCCCAGAAGTGTTACTGATCCTCTACATTTGCTACCTTCACAATTTCTTCCCGTTTACTTGCTGGCTTTTTTTCTATCTCATCCAATAGCGCTTCAGCTTGATAAAGCCAGGTGCTTATGTGAGCAACATTTCCATCAAATATTTCCAACTGGTTTTGGTGGTTCTAGAAAGGAATTAATAAAATGCTGATACAATCATATGAAATATTTAAGACAATGATCTTAGAAGACATTTAAAAGACCTTCAAAGTGCTAACTGTATGCTGAATTTCAAGAAGAATTTCCACCTTCCTACAAAGCTCTTCCCCAATGGATAAATCTCATTCCTAAAAATGCACACTGTGACTGAGCACTTTTTAATATTAATTTAGATCTCAATACGATGAAAAGTTGAAGAAGAATAAAAGGTGAAAGTTTCTTTTTTAATTTCATTTTGTTTTAATCCCTATCCGTCATTCTTATGTTACAAATAATCTCACCGGCCCCTCCTTGATCATATTTGTTAAAAACTCATTTAAGGAAGTAATAATATTAAAAAGTGATTCAAATTTTGCCTGCTCAATGGACTGTAAGTACTTAGAGGCAGGGCCCCTGTTGCTTCACCTCAGTACCGACAGCACTTAACATTACACCTGGAACAGATCTCAGTGATACTTCCTGAAGCAAGGTATAACGTGATTGAGAGAATACATTTGAAAACAGTTAAGTCAGTTAAAACTAGGCAAAACTGCTGAAGCTAAGGCAAGAATGTAGAACATGATGAAAAAGAGTGGGGGAGCCTTATGATGAAACCAAAACCTTTTAGGAATTGTATTTTATAGGATGAAGGAAACTAAGAAGAAACTTCGAAGAAAAGTGTTTAAAAACAAGGAAACAAATTATTAATCTGTAATATGGAAAAATCATTGAAAAAATAAAATGAGAACCAATAAATCATATGAGCAAAGTTTTGACAGTGGTCTGGATTCTAAGTAAGAAGAATTTATAAACACCAGACTTATTTACCTTGATAAGAGCAGATAAATCAAATGTTCTAATAGGTATAGAAAGATATTATTTGAAAGGAGAATTTAGAAGGTACAGACTGCATAAGGCAGAAGTAAGGGCCATGAGCATGTGGAATAAAACTAGTTATAATAAAAATGAATATATAAAATATTTAATGAACATATTTTATGAGCCAAGAATTTCACATTTGTTATTCAACATTTAACAACTCTGTTAGATATGTTCTTTTAATCCCATTTTATATATAGGGAAATTAAAGCTAAGTGACATTAAGTAATTTACCCAAGGTTATGAAGGTAGTAAGTCGCAGATGAACTCTGGATATGAATCTGACAGATCAAGATGTAAACCCACCAGCTTCAGTGCCCTACACATTCTGGTTGATTTCAATAAATATCCAAACACACAATAATTTATTTTTCTCTGCTCATATCCATTACCCAGTAATCCTATGAATTTGGAAAGAGTCTTATCTCAGATATAGCAGAACAAATAATAATTTATAGATGAGAACTTTTTTTAAGGGAAGAGAAGGTACGGTTGCCATATATTCATTGTTATTATAAAAGGGACGGAAAAACACTATGAAATTAAATGGTCACGATTTCCATGAAATACTGGTTAACAGCGTAGTAGTGTTGTTATAACCAAAGACTAAAAACATATAGCATTTAACAATTACCATAATCATCATAACAATATCTAAAATTGGTTGTTTTAAATATAGTTTTATAAGAGCCCTACATGTTTTACGTCATAATCACAAAAACTGTATGAGGTAGAAATTATAATGATGTCCATTTTACAAATGAGAAACCTGAGACTTAGAGAGCATTTAAGTATTGGGTTGGCCAAAAAAGTTTGTTTGGGTTTTTCCATAAGATGCTATGGAAAAACCCAAACTAACTTTTTGGCCAACCCATAACTTGACCAATGTCAATCAGTTTGTAGTCAAAACTTTAACTTAGGCCATCAGACACTAGAACTGGTGCCCTTAACTAGTACACCAATATTAGAACATTACAAATATTATATATATAGTTTATAATAGTATGAAAATTAAATACAATATTGTCATTAAAATGTAGCAAATAAGGTGTATTTACTAAGATATTAAAGTACACATTTCTATGTATATCACAAATGGTTTACTACTTAACAGAGACATGTGAACTCTTTCTAGTCATTATCTTTTCAAAGGAAAAGATAAAATGTAGTCTAATGAAATTAATTCACAAGCAAAACATTATTGTGACAAACAGAAAATACGATTTGGAATCCTAATCAAAACAGTATTCGTTTATACATAATTAAAGGAGAGAAGATTTCACCATGAAATTCTTCCTGAAACATACCAACAAGGTGTTGCACCAATCCTCGGTCCAGGTGCGAACCCGGCTCCACCCGGCATTAAGGACACAGAGCTTCTCTTCTAAAACAGGCTCACTGCCCTCAATCAAGTTCTGCAGGGCAGCACTACTCTCTGTGATGGTATTTAAATCAGCTTTTCTCTTTTCCAGATCTTTCAGAATATTCTAGAAAATAAAAGTTCCCAGACCTACTTGATCTTTCAGAACATTATAAAAGTTTATACAACCTTCATTTTTAAAAAACTTTTTTTTCACGTATACATGACTCCCTAGATAACTTACACATGTCAAAAGTTCACAAGATTCCACAATTTACTAACATGATGAGAGTTTTAAAGTTTCAAATAAAAATTAAATATTTAATTATGCAAACACCAAAGAATGTAACAAATTTAGATGTGGAAAGGTAATTATTTCATTTATTTTAAGTATAAATTCCATTCCTTACACAACAACAATTATCTTCATCAAAACTCTAGAAATAATGAATCAGTTCCATTTTCAGTAACTACATGTGGGCAAAGCAGGACTATCCCAGAACTCAAAATTCTAAGATGACTTAACATATTGTTTGTTTATAAGCATTACAAAAAACATTTCATCTTGTACTATACATCATAGGAGAACTAGCATGTCTAAGCTTTGGTTTTACACTTGTCTTAATATGTAAAGCTAATACTCTAGATGGTATTATGATTACTTGATTTTCACATTCATAGGTTTGACCAGGCAAGGTGTGCAGTCAGAGAATTATAAAGAGAATGTTGGGTTCCAAAATTAAAACTATAAAATTCTTTCAATCAAAAAGTAACATGCATATATCTACCCTACTTCTGTTGTACCTTCTTAGAAAAATATTTAAACAAATCATTTCAAGAAGTTCAAATCTATATTTAATCTCACATCATTAAATCACATTTTGAAAGGCATAAAAACTACAAATTCACAAGTGAGTCAAGGTATAAGGACTCATTTGGCCACATCAATTACTGGTATTTTTATAAAGACACTGAAATATTTCTCTCAAGTGTTCTCCAGCAGGGAGGGGAAAAAACAAAAACAAAACAGAATACCCACAGCCATGCTCTCTGCAGTTATTAAGTTTCTGCATTCCTTCAGTGGCTATGCACTGATTGACTACAGTAGTCTTTAAAAACTATAAGAAATAATTAACTACAAGCGATTAAATGTAAACAGTACACACACTATGTTAATAGATTTTATTGTAAAGAAAATGGCTACGTTGAAAATAATGATTTTTAAGCTATGGAATAAAAACACTAAGTTCTAGAATGCAGATGCTATTTAAATTTTGCATTGAAAATAATTTTACATAATATTATAGTGGAAATTCATTAAAATGTTTTGAAATATGCATGTTTCTTAAATCTGACAACACAACATTGAAAAAATGGGTGATTATGTTACATACTAATGTTTCATTTGGTTTACTCTAGTGAAGAGAATGTGCTATGAATTCATGATTTGTATATACCATCTTCATTATTTCAAATCTGAAATAAGATTAAATGGGAATTTAAGAGTGAAGAGTTCCAGAAGAAACAAACTTATCATATTTACTGTCTTTACCTTAAAAATGATGAGAATCAACTGAAAAACTAATTGAATTTATGTGAGTGTACAGATTGATGATTAAAAATTAAATATGCAAAAATTGGTATCGCTTATGTACCAGCCATAAGAAATTAGTAAAAAAAAAAAAGAAAGAAAAGCATACTTCATACATACCAATAAAATAAAATAAATATGTAGGTATAAACTTTTTTGCATACATGATAAAGTTTACAAAGAAAAACACCAAAGCATTATGTAGGAATGTAAGGGAATTTGGAGGGGGAAATGAGACATTCCATGTTACTAAAAAGACAAATATAACAAAGATGTCAATTCCCCTCAAAACAAATTTATAAATTCAAGGCAATTCAAATCGAAATTTCTAACAATTTTTCTAAGAATTTGAGAGTAATAATTCTAAAATTCATATGAGTATATACAAAAGAAGAAGCATAAAGTGAGGAAATCCTGTCTTTAACTACATGTTAAAATATAAAGCCACGTAGTTAAACAGTTGAAGAACATTTCAGAGGGTCAGATCAGTGAAGCAGAAAACAAAGCAAAGTAACAGGTAAAAAGAATATATGAATTGAGCTTGTCAAATCAGTGGGGAAAGGATAATTACACAATAAATAGTGCTGAGATAACTGGTAAACTATTTGGAATAAAAGGTTAGAGCCTTACCTCATTATATACACCAAACTAAATTCCAGAAGGATTAAAGCATTAAAGGTAAAAAGATGAAACTATAAAAGAGCTAGAAGAAAATATAAGTAAATAATTATATAACTTTTGAGTAGAGTTGGCCTTTCTAAGCACTAAAGGCAGAAATAATTTTTTAAAAAAGCATTGTATTATTTAAAAATATATATAATAAGTTTTAAAAAAACATACGAAACAGAAAGGAAACTACAGTGGCAAAAAACAAAACAAAATAATTTTGTACCAATACACAACACACTAAGCATTAAGAACTGTAACAGGTAAAGAGCTCTAAATTAAAAGACCAAGCTGTGACAGCAGCTACAAATGGCCTATGAACTAATGGAAAATGTTCTAATTAAATAACCAAAACATGTTATTTGCCTACCGTTGTCAAAAGTGTAGTTAAAACAAGTAAGTAGGAATTCTCACTCATAGCTGCTGGGTACATTTCTGAAGGACAATTTCATAACAGGTATAAGATGTTAAAATGGATATATCCCTTGACCCAATATTTTTAGAGCTAGGAATTTATCCTCAGGAAGTAATTAAGAATGTATGCTATGATTCAGCCACAAGTATTTTTATTCAACACAGCACTTTTTACAATAGTGAAAATTGGTAATAATTTAAATGGACATGAATGGAGGAATGGGACAATAAAAAATAAAATATACAATGAAATACTATTCCTATCTCCAATGTGTGACACAAAAACACTTGTAGGTAAAGGAAAATGTTAAAGATATAAGGCTTTTCAAGAAGGTCATGAAACACTAGATACAATTCTCTTTTAAATATATGCTTGTGCCTGCATGTCTATATGTGCCTATAAAAAACTGAAATGATAACAGGGTATTCTTTGATCAGAGATGATTTTTGCTCCTGTCTTTTTTTTTGTACTACACTATGCAAATGTTATTCAATTTGCTTATGTGACTTACGGTGCTATAAGAAAATAATGGCTTTCAAAGTGTATTGTAGAAAGAAGATAATATTTCCTTGAAAAACTTAAATTTAACAAAAGTAAAGTTTGGTGCCTTTGGTTGGCATTCATCCACCATAACTCATGAATTCCAGTGTTTTTCACTTCCTTTATACATTTCTTTTCGCTTCACACAGCCCATGGCAATTACACTTTTCATGAGCTATTTTCTAAACTGAGAACATTCTTCCTAGTGATTAATATCTTGACTTTCTTACAACAATTATCTCCAAAGAAGCATTCAAATTAAGGAGCTGTATTATCCCACGACCTCATAGCACCTCCTCTTCACTCCCCATAAACTGACACCTGTAGGGAATGTTAAAACTGATACCTGCAGCTTTATATAAAGTTCTGTCACAGGATTAATCATTTATTTTCAGCACTTATCTCTAGTATCCGTGCTTCTTTCTTAGAAAATCAATTCAGGAAAAGAATGCTTCAGTCAAAAGAAAAACTATCAATATTTTGCGCTTCATTCAAGTCTTTTTCCACGTCAAAAGACAGAACTAGCAAATCAACTCTCTGATCTCTGTGATTTCTAAGGAACTACAGGGCTAGAGAAAACTCTTGGATCTTTTATTGATTTTTTTGAAAATTCCGTTCCTATGCTCTTTACACCGGTTAGTTTGCAATAGAAAGATTAGTTACTGGTACAAAAGTTACTACAGAAGAACTAATAAATGAATTCAGCACAATACTTTGTGAAGAATGAATACTCAAAAAATGTCACTGCTTTTGAAGGTGATAATTGTAATATTTTCAAGTACCACCTAAGCATAATGACTACAAAGCCCTCGGTGATGAGCCATGTGAGTTTAACGCTTTCAGAATCAAGATAAAAATATCTTCTGAAGATAGTTGTTTTTAAAATATTCTTATTCATTCTTAGGACAGAGACATGGAAGAAAGATAAGACTATATTTTATATGAAATGGAGAGAAATGACATCTACCCAGATTTCCCTGATCAAAATTATGCCACAAATTACACGGGCATAATATTGGTGGTTCACCTGAACTACAACTTACTTTAGCCCAGGAAATTTCTGTATCCAAGTCACCAAGCAAACTTTCTGAAGTGGATTTCTGTACCAATTCAGTTTCAGTAACAGAAAGCCATTCAGAGAGAGAAGCAGCCTCTTTCTTCATTTTCCGAGCCAACTGTGATGCTCTTTCTAGATCCTGTTTTCCCTCTGTCACCTTAGAAAAGAAAAAAAAGAGCACAAGAGAGATCAACATAGTGGGAATGAATCAGAGCACTAACTAAAGACCCAAACAGATTCATATTTAACCCCCAAGACAGACCTAACCTTTATCTCTGGCACCTAGAATCACACTATTCTTACTTTTCTGCAGGGGGGACAATATACTGTAGTAGTTACATGTCAGGCAGCCCTGAGTTTTCACCTTAGCTCTCCACTTACTTCCTAAGAGACCTTGGTGGAGGTTCAGCCCTCAAAAGGTTGCTATGAGTTTTCAGTGAAAAAAAATACATACACGAAGGGCTTGACCCAGTCCCTGCAGCAAAGTTAAGAAATCAATGAATAGTTCCTTTTATTATTTTGAACAGAAGATGCCTTAAAGTCCTCTCAATGAGGGATTCTGTTTAAAAAACACACAGATATTCTAGCAATGTGAGGGGGAAATAGCAAGATTTTTTACAATCATATGTTTTACAATTAACCACTTAATGTAAAATACAGTAAATGGCTATGCAACATAAACTTTTATTATTATTTTGCTCTTACTGCTGTTGACGGAAAGCAAAATGAACTGAACTGACACTTACCAGGCTCTTGATACAGCTCTCGTATTCTGCTAACAAATCTACACGTTACACAATAAAACCCTGTGAAAGGCACTATGTTTTCCATTTAACAGAACAGGACAGTGAAGCTTAAAAAGGTTAAGGCCATAACCAGGGTGGCATGACCATCAGATTGAGGCTGGTCCGACCCTTTGCATTACATCATGGTACTCTCAAACTAAAGTCATTCACAACCTAACACTGAGTTGACACTTTAAAGGATGTCACAACACAATACATACAAAAAACATGTTCTTCCTTTCATGTGCACAGATGTATAGGTGATAACATTACCTAAGTAGTACAGTGATAAGTCATGTATGGGAAGAAATTTTTTTAGATGATACAAAATTTCTTAGATATAAAAACCAAATTTTCTTAATAAGTAAAATGGGATTACATTTCTTTTTTACTGGTCCCATAGGTTCAGTTTTACTCTTTGATGTCTCAAGGATTGATTATTATTAAATTCCTTCTTAAAAGTGAAATATTTTTCTATGGAGTTTAATTAAAATTCATGACTCTAAATTAATAGTACTTCAATGCAGACTTCAGGAGACAAATACTTGAATTCTTTTAAAAGATGATATGATACTTATCTGACTTTGACATGCCCAGGCAGCTACACAATTACCATAAAACAATGCTACCAAAGATTTCTGTAAACCAGGAAGAAGATAATTTAAGTTTCAACTTATAACAATTTACACTCTTCTCAGCCTAATCAATACATTTTAAGATGTACTGCATATTGAATTAGGCCATACCAAGTTGTAAATCTTTTTTTTTTGGCCACAGGGCATGTGGGATCCTAGCTTCCTGATCAGGAATCAGGGATCAAACCCATGCCCCCTGCAGTGGAAGTGCAGTCTTAACCTCTGGACCACCATGGAAGTCCCTCAAGCTGTAAATCTTCTACATAACCATTTATCCCTTCTCCCTCTTGAATATGCAACCATTCCCTCTCAATAGGATCATTCCCACCAGGTCTGAAACATACTCAAATGTCTGTCTCTCCGTTTCTCTCTCTCTCTCTCTCTCTCTCTCTCTCTCTCTCTCTCTCTCTCTCTCTCTCACACACACACACACACACACACACACACATTTCCTACTTTGGTCCCACCTTCCTAACGACTTCCCTCTCTCCTACCTTCCCCATACAAGTTCTCAAAACCATCTCTCACCTCCCACACATACTTCAAGCCATGACATTCTGGCTTCTATCCCCATCACTCCACAGAAATTGTCTTTCCTAAGTTCAGTAATGACCCCAATGGCAACAGATCTAATGGACATTTTTAAGTGGATGTCATATTTAACTTTCAATAATATTCAAAACAGCAGCCTACACTCATTCTCATAATACCCTCCTTCCTTTGGCTTCCCAGACCTAGCACTTTCCTGGTGTGCTACCACTTCTTGCTACTTACTGTGGTTCTGTATATACATAAAATATATGGTTGCACAATGTGAATTTTTAAGGTGCATAATATGATAATTTGATACACATACATTGTGAAATGAGCACCACAGTCAAGTTAATTAACACATCCACCATCTCACAGAGTTATCTTTTTTTTTGTGGTGAGAACACTTAAGATCTACTTTCTTAGCAGATGTCAAGTTTACAATTACGGAAAACAGCATGGCAGTCCCTCAGAAAAATTAATAAAGAACTACCATATGATCCAGCAATTCTACTTCTGGGTATATAACAAAGGAAATGAAATCGTTATTTTAAGAGATATCTGCACTCCCATATTCGCTGCAGCATTATTCACAATAGCCATTGATAAGTGAATGGATAAAGAAAATGTGGTATACATATGTATATAAATATATATGTGTGTGTGTATACACACACACACACACACACACACACACACACACACATATACACACACATACATATATACTTAAGTTTCTTTTACAAGCTCTTCTTCCTCAAATTCCCTTCTAAATGAGGTAATCCCTCAAGACTGAATTCAGGCCCTTTTCTTTTTTCACTATATCCTCTCCCTAAACAATTTCATCATCACTGAAAACTTAACCACCTCTATGCAGATGACTCATAAAATTTATATCTTCAGCGAGCCCAGATATATTCTCCAGACTTGAATAACTTTGTGAATATCTGACATTTGCAATTAACTCTCTCAAAGGCACTTAAAATGTCAACATGTCCAGTACTTGCTTATGATTTCTCCACACGTCTGCCTTTCCTTCCAGTGCCCCGTCCCAGTGATGGCACCATGATTTTCCACATGATCAAGCCAGAAACCCACGAGTCATCCTTCATCTCTCGCTCCCGCATCCCCACATCAAATCCTTTACCAAGTCCTGCTCATTTCACTTCCTAAATATGTCTTTAAAAAATCGGCTCATACCATCTCCACTGCTCCAAACTAGTTCAAACACCATCATCTCTCACAAAGAGCGTAACTATGACTTCCACACGGGTCTTCTCACATCCATTCTTGCCTCTCTGCAATCCACCCTCCAAACTGCAGTGGGTGATCTTTTAAAAAACATATATCTGAGCATGTTTTCTCCCTGCTAAAACCCTGCCATAATTGCTCATTGCTCTTAACACAGAGATTAAAACCTTTACCACAAATTCTAAGACACTGGTCGGATCTGGTCTCATCCCATCTCTCCAACACCGTGTTCCCACACTTGCTGTCTCTGCTTTAACCACACAAAAGTACCATGCTGCCTCCTGCCACAGGGCCTTTACACATGCTGTTCCATCAGCCTCGGAAGCTTCTCCACTGGTTTCACCTAGGCTACTCCTATTCATCCTTCAGATCTCAGCTCATGCACCACTTCCTCTAACCCAGACTGGACCAAATCCCCCTTTACATATACTCCTAAAGCACTACATACATTCCTTCATTACACTTCGGGCTGATAATCTGACATTACTTTGCATGGCTACTTGATTAAAGTTTTCTTCTTTTATTTCTCTCAGTTCCATTAGGCAGAGAGATAATATGTTTTTGCTTATCACTGTATCTCTAACTGCCTGTATAACTCCTCACACACAGTAAAGTCCCAATTGTGTTGAATGAGAAAATGACCTAACTCCAAAACCATAATTACAGTTAGAGATTTGTTGTAAAACCAACCACACCATTCCCATTTATAAAATGCCCAATTAATAAATACAATAATATTTCACAAATAACTTCAGTTGTGTAATATACAAAGAAGTTCTAACATATGTGTTTCAGATGTGCAGTGTATCAAAATGATACACAATGTATCACACCAGTAATCTAATCTTGCAGAAGTGTGGTCCAAATTGCCCAGGAAATGTAGGACTGTTCTTTCTTACAAATCTGAAAGTGATCACAAAATTTCAGCTAGTATTCGCTGGGCTTATGTAGAAACTTCGTTAATATTTAATAACCAAAGAAGGGTCTAATGTATTACCTAATACAGCTTTTCAATATTGATGAGAAGGTTTCACTTCCACACATTTTTTATTTGTTTCTTTTTTTGTTTTATTTTGTTTTTGCTTCTCTGGTTTCAGGGCAGAGAGTCTCAATAAGAGAAGATGTTAAGCCTACTGGATCCAGTTGGTCACTCACAGTAAAGGGCCTAACAACTTCCCCATGAATTCACTAAAATGCCCGAATTACAGATGTTTCTTGAAAGGATTTTAAATCCTGATAGATTAATGTGAACTTCCTATCACTATTTATTAAGAGTCCTAATGTTTTTAACATTTCTCAGTAGATTATTCAATCTAGAAATCCAAGGACCAATAACTTGAGTTTATACAGAGACTATTATTTGTAGAGTTTCCTTAGAAGAACTTATGAAAAGTCAGTAGCCATTGAAAACACAGAAATTAACCTGGATTAAATATTAAAAATACATTTCTGTGTAACTATTCATCATTGTAATAGTAACACATACATTTAAAGAAATATAATAAAAATTATTGTCATAAATGAAAACATATATTATTAATGCCATAAAATTCAAATATGCTTTCTCCCAGAAGTGAAATGTTAAGAGGCGGGCAGTGCACCTGCTCTGCTCACCTGGGCACCCAGGTCATTGTAGAGAACCTTCAGAGAAGTCAGCTGCTCATCCATCCCCTTGGGGTTGTCAGTTTGCTGCTTCTGGACAATGTGCCTTCCTGTTTTGATTACCGTCTCCACCTCAAGCTTGACTTCACTCAAAATTTTATAGAGTTTCTTAAAAATAAAGATGACAAATTTTACATATTAGGGAAAACATGCCAGCTGGAACCATTTCAAAACATGGCTTACAAAGATTGACAGCTAAGAACTAACTATGGAGATCAAAGGGCTTTATCTTTCCCAGATCTGGTTCAAAGGATGAGTAAAATGAAATCAAGGCTGTAATGACTTTTTAAAATCAGATAAGAAAACACACTCACAGAGGTTATACTTGTTTTATTAAAAAAGAAAAAAACTCAAACATGTATCTTAAAGGTTTATGAAAGTACTTGATAATACGAACATATTTCCTACATAAAATGGGAAAATGTTAGGACTAAAACCTGAATGTCTAACACTTTTTAAATTACATTTTTTAAAATCCTAAATGCTATTACAAGAAAAAAGGCAACACTGGCTATTTCTGGCTGTTGGCATTTGGAAGTATTAAGATTCATTTTTTTTCTTACAATTCTCTGAAGTACCAAGTCTACCACAATGAGTACATATTGATTATACAATGAAAAGACATATAAAAACTAAATACATCATGATGTATATAACCACAGGAAGTCGAAGTTATGTAGGTCAAATTCAGAGCTGCCCTCATCCTTGTTACTTTAAAACTAAAAAGCTGTATTCTGGGCAGGTTCTCTTATCTCTATGCATCATAATCTTGACGTGAAACACCTCATGTGGCACTGTCACATAATAACAGACCATTGGACTAAGTTACACAAAGTCAAGGACAGTGCTTGCTCTGTTGATCTCTATATCTCAGTAAATAAATGTTTACATTCATACGTGCGCAGGTATTATATATAAAAATTCATCCTATCTTTTCATTCTTCCACCCATTCAAGCTTTCAAGTAATCAAACAACCTTCAGTATGCAACAGACATGTGGAGACTGCAATTTTGAAAAGCACAAAGAACTCTTCCCAGACTTTTCTTAGCTTAACTTGTGTCATTTTCAGTTTTTTCATGATTCTTTCCAAGCAGAACACTAGTTCTACGATTGAACATGCTTGGCCACATTATTTTTAAATTTCTATGCAATTGAATTTTAAAGTTCAAGACTAAAACAGTAATAAGGCCTTTTAAATAATTTCTTCTTTTACATTCTAGGTTTAAACTTTGATTTAAAATTTTATTTTCCTAGAGAATGATTTTTTATGCTATAATATTCCTGACATCCATTCTAAGTATAATTTCTTCTTTCACACTTTAGGTTTAAACTTTATAATTTAAAATTTTACTTTCCTTGCAAACACATTTGTCGTACATTGCAATATTCCTGACATCCATTCTAAGTATGGTTCGTCTAGCTAACTCAAATCTGTCCTTTAAAATTTAGCCTATTAGTCACATTCTGCCAAAGCCCTCCCTAACTTCATCCTGTGATTAAGATGTATTTTCTTCATTTTTTTGTAGCCATGTTATACACTTATTTATTCTAGTTTCCTTATCTCATTACACTGTACTAATTGATTTTACTCTCTGCAGGCTATCTCTCTCCTATCTCTTCTAAATTCCTGGGAGGAAAGGACCACACTTCTAATTTTTTAACCTGTTTTTCATCATTTATTCCTATTCTTAGCACACTTTAGACTGACAATTATTGAACAAACCATGTACATAAGCGCTAGATGAAGCCATATCACTGACGGGAAAACCCACTGGACACATTAACCACCCAATGGCCTCACCATACACTTGTCCAGGTGGGTCTGTATGACATCAGGGTCCACATCCTTCACATCCAGAACATGAAGTTCTGCTTTCACACCATCCAACACACGCTTGCAGTCAAGCATGCGCTGTTCAAAGTTAGCAGGTTTCTGGAAAAGCTGGAACTTTGTGGACACCTCTCGAAGTTTCCTCTGTTTGCAGAAATGAAAATAATAAGCAATTCACATCAGAATGATAATCTTTCTCAGCAGACAATATTAGCATAACACATACTGCTAGAAGGCTGTAAAATAAAGTAACAATAAAAACATTCTTTAAAGGAACTTAGTGAGGTTGCCCAGTCACCTTGGGGGACTGCACAGCCCAGTGTCCTGAATTACTTGACACTCAGTGTCTCAGTCTGAGATAAAATGAAAGGCTAAGCTAGCCTTGCTGGAATTAAAACTGCATTAATTTTCTTACCTGTTTTTAAAACACAATTCAAGAACCTAGAACTCACAATGCCCTTCATCACAAGGTCAGAGTGAAGGTCAGTCTGCATCCCCCATTGAGGGGCTAAGTGGTACTGCATCCCATGCACTCAGCCTGCCCAGTGTACCAGCCATACCAGTACAGATGGAGGCTCTGCGTCAAGGGAAAAACCTATACAAAGCAAACATCTAAATCTAGGTTGCTCTCTCTTCTCAACTCAACTAGAAAACTCAGATCCAATAGTCTCCAGTGCACCTTCAACACATCACTCCCATCCAACTCTTTACATCACAGAGAAGACCAAAGGCATCCAAGTCGTCAGCTCTTTCTCATTTTCTTTTTATGCCCAACAGGCTGAAAAGTAAAAGGAAGCTGCCCTCCCCCTTCACCTGCAGCACATCCATCTGACTTCCTCCTCTGGCAGTCCGGCCTTCTGGGGAGGTCGGAGGCTGAGAACGTGTGTTTCTTCTCAGCTCCTCTAGGGTTAGCTCGTGGGCTGAGATCTCCGCTTGGATTTTCTACAAAGAGATTAGAAAAGGGAGAGAATGTCTGTTTTTTTTTTTTTTTTAAGTTTCATAGAGTCATACAACAGATAAGAATATATTGACCCCTATCCATGCTTTAATAAGTGTGCGTATAATAATAATATGGGCCACCTGTATCGTAGGACTGCTGTGTGCTGTGCACAAAGGTCTTTGTATTTGTCACTTCAAATGTTCGCCACTTGTTTATAAAGAGGGAATTTCCCCAGTTTCATAGCTAAGAAAATTATAATTTTTAAATGGTGATCATTTGCCATTATCTCACATAAAAACCCTGAGAACCCCCAAACCCACATGCTGCCCTGTAAGTAAGGCCGGCCTTTCTCACTGACTCTCGGTTGGGATGGCAGAAGGAGCTGGTGCCCTTGCAGGTGAGGAAACGATTACATATGCTCTCTTTACGACCTTATTGCCCTCACATCCATGGCAATACCTGGGCTTCCTGAGGAACTTGGAAGGCATCTATCCTGTCGGTCAAGTACGTTGTGAGCTGCTTGTCCAACTCCCCTAAGCTCTCCTGCAAGACCTGAAGCATGTGGTCAGTTTCACGCAGGACCTGGAGTTGCTTTTCCAAAGAAATCTGCTTGCTCTCTGCCTACAGGGGGAAAAATTTACCCATTAGTCGCTCAGCACAAATATAAACAGCTGAATATAAGAAAACCCTTATGTTCTAACCACCAAGAAAAGCAACATACTATAAGAGCACTACTTTAAGACTTTGTCCTGCATTATCAATAAATAATAATTAGCAATGATAAAAGTGAAAAGGTCCTTCTAGTATCTTACGCATCTTGCAGGAAATTACTAATTTTTACTTCTTTCTATATAAAATGACAAAATACAAAAATACCCTTAAGGGCACTATTTTAAGTGAAATAAGAGAGAAGGACAAATGCTGTATGACCTCACTTATATGTGGAATCTAAAAAAAATCACAAAAACAGAATGTTATATTACATATAACATATAATATAATGTTATATTTCAATTATACTTCAATAAAAAGGGAAAAATGTAAAGATTTCCTATGTACCATATTAAAATAAAGGAGAGAATAAAAAGATGCCATTTATTACAAATTTAGGGTATTTTTAGGACTCAGCAATAAACCTATAAAGAAGAATATAAAATATAACAGAAACATCTATGAGTAGAGTGAACATGGAAATCTCTCTTTTTGCAAAGTTTAAAGAAGTTCCACAGATGTGCATAGTGTTGAGCCACTACTTATTGAACTTTTGGGCTAAGTTTGATGCTATTCATGATCTAAACATCAATAGTTATTTTTTAATATGTGTTCGAAAGCTTCTAATATCCACCCAACTCTCCTATAAAAACAATCTCCTTTCTCTACTTACTGATATGGACATGCATGTTGTGATACATTCTGAGTATGTATCTAAGAGACTATGGTATTTTATAATAGCAGCTTATATCAAACTCTGATGGCTCTAATATTTACTAGGATAATATGAGTCATTATTCTTATACACACCTATAATATGTTCCTTAAAGGAAATTAAATAGTTCATAAGTAGAAACAATCTCAAAGACAAATTTTTAAATCATCGAGTTCTGCCTGCATTATAATATAAGTGTAAGGTCTGCTCTTCCCCACCTAGTATTTCAATGCCCTCAACACCCTTGTTGGTTACCAACTTTTCCCCTCGGTATAAGTTCCTGAGGTCCGCTCCATATCATAAATATCTAATTGACACTCACGCATGGCTCGGTTCTTACCAGGTGACTCAGCTCTTCATATCGACTGTTGAACACCTCCAGTTTCTCACTGATGATATCATCGAGGATCCCTCCATCGATCAGAGTCTGGCCAAGTTCCCGAATCTGGGTGCGATTGTCCGCTGGATGTCGCAAAACAGATTCTAGAGACTGAACAGGGACAGGGGCAAAAAATAATGCATTTACCAAGGCAAAGTGAATCAAGGATTCTAAAAATGTTCGTTTTATTTAAAACCAGTAATTCCATTTTCTAGAAATCTACTTAAGGAACAAGATTAAAAATGATTAATTCAGGGACTTCCCTTGGTGGCGCAGTGGTTAAGAATCTGCCTGCCAATGCAGGGGACACAGGTTTGAGCCCTGGTCCAGGAAGATCCCACATGCCGCAGAGCAACTAAGCCTGTGCGCCACAACTACTGAGCCCTCATGCCACAACTACTGAAGCCCGCGTGCCTAGAGCCCATGCTCTGCAACAAGAGAAGCCACCAAAATGAGAAGCCCACGCACTGCAACGAAGAGTAGCTCCACTCGCTGCAACTAGAGAAAGCCCGCACACAGCAACGAAGACCCAACACAGCCAATAAATAAATAAATTAAATTAAATAAATTTATTTTAAAAAAGATTATTTCACAAAAATGCCCCTCATGGTATTAATAAACACATAAAATTGAGAACTCAGCATGAATGATAATATATGACAATTCCATAAAAATAATTTCAATAATTATTAATTACATGGGAAAATGTTCATGGTATGATACAAAGTTTAAAAGCAAAAAACAATACTATACAAATAAAAGAATTTCAAACTGTTATTGATTATATTACTAAAAAGTTTCTATAGCATATATAAAATTCAAGGCACTGTTTTATATACACACTTTATATAAATTTAACCATATGGCTACATATTATTCCCATATTACAGACAGGAAAACTGAAGCTCAGAGAAGGTAAGTAATTTGCCAACACACACACAGTAAAAAGAAGAGCTAAGATTCTAACTTGGCTCCAAAGACTTGGTGATTCCAAAGCCTTTGATCCAGTTACTATAAAGTACTACCTCCCAGCATATATACATAAAAATAGTAATTCGGAAGAAGAACAATAAAATGTTTTAAAGTGTTATCTTACACTTTATACTTTTCTCCATTTTCCATATTTCTAGAATGTACATGTATTAACTCTCATGTTAGGAAAGTATGTGTTTTTAAAATAATCTTTCAAAACATTTTTTAATACTCTGAATCTCTCACTCTGCTATTTTATTTGAGAAATGACATCTTTTCTCCAGAAGAGCATCTGGCTCCTGGAATTTAGGTACCACATTTGACTTATTTCTGACCTTTAATCCAGTCATCTACTTAATTACTACATCCTATTCTTACAGTTTTAAAAGCACAGCTACCATCTTCCTCTTTTTTTTTTTTAAGAAAATCTATTCTTTTCACACTTTAATCCACTTAAGAAACAGTTATTAAGTTATCATGTGCCACAGGCTGTGCTGGGGAACTAACTGGGGAACAACAAAAAATTCAGGCACATTTCCTGGCCTCAAGGAACTCAAGTTCAGGCTTGGGGACAGGATTCCAGGCCTCCAACACTGCCTTCTCCAGCCTGTCCTCCAATTTTCACATCTGAAGACAACAGAATAGAAGCCACTGTAAACACAGTCGTTGCCGTGTCTAATGAGCAAAAGTAACTTTATGAAGAAACAAGAGAGCATTGTCCTAATAACATAAGGCAGAGTTTTATCCAGGGACTGGTAAAAACAATCTGGAAAATCACTAGAGCGCTTTATGAAGTCTAAAATGTACTAATTAGCAAACAACTGACCACCTCATAAGGCTGAGTTTAGTGGGTCACCAATAACCCCAATATACATGATGTTATAAACACTTCAGGCAATGGAAGAAAACACAAGTTACGCTGAAAACTACCAACGAAGCGAAAGTATTTGCTGGCATAAGGCATTATGTTCCTTGTTTGAATACTCATTCAGCCTCATTGCAACAAAAATAACCACCCAGAACGCGGGCTCCCACCTCCAGGGCTTCGCTGACAGCATCTGTCTTCTCAGGCAGGGCCTCTGTGCTCTTCATCCGCTCTTCCAAAGTGTTTAGCCAGGTAGTCTCAAGATCCAAATAGTGAAGCAGTTCAATCCAACAAGACCAGACCTCCTAAACAGGCAGGGAAAAGTTAGACAAGATAAGAAGCCATTTAGAGACACAATGCATTTCTACTGCTGCACATTCTGTCTAGTCAAGAATAATTTCGTTTAGGTACAAGTATAAATGGGCTTTTAGAAACTGATGAAGCTGGTATTTCAAATAAGTGAAATCAAATCGAATTCTTCGATTAACTGTATTAGACCAACTGGAGGGAGGTAGCAGACTGCTTCACTAAGATAAATTCCAAGGCTCTGTTTAAATGCCGAAAATAAAACTATATAATTAGTAGAAGAAACCAGGAGGGAAACATTATTAGTTTGCTTTTAAATAGAAAGGTTAAAAAAATACTCCGACTTGCAACACTTTTTAACAGCTATATACGAAATTGGTTCCCTGGGTCCACCCTATTCCAGCTCAGAGCTAATGGGTGTAACCATTTGATGCAGACTCTTTCCAACTTTTTTCTAAATTCATATGAACACGTCTATATACGAACAGAGCAACTTTTTACCAAATTGGAATTTTACTATAATTGCTGCATTGGTTGTAGTCACTTATTTCTCATTCCTGTGGGGAGTTGGGGGGCTGGGGTATGATTCATCCTCCAATGCCTAAGAGCAAAATTATGGGAGAAACAAACCCCATGGGAGGAGCCTATTTGACGGATAAATTTAGAAGACAGAGTTCAGCATGGAGCCTACTGGGTTGGTCCTCTTTCAGATCCACTGACTCAGAGGACACATTCTAGTAGCATACACCCCATATGAGGAATACTTACCAGGTCAGGGGTCAGCAATTTTTTCTATAAAAGGCCAGAGAGTAAATATTTTAGGTTTTACAGGCCACATCTGGTCTCTGTCACAGATTCTTCTTTATTTTTTCTGTGTGTGTGTGTGTGTTGCTTTGTTTTTAACAACTCTTTAAAAATTAAAAATATACAAACAATTTTTAGCTCCTGGGCCATACAGAAACAGGCCACAAAACAGATTTGACCCACAGGCTGTAATTTGCCGACCCCTGGCTAAGACTAAAAGGGAAAAGAGGTGTCTGGTCCCCCAAATTTCTATAGGCAGAAAGCAGGCTGAGAAATCTACTCAGCTGCAAGCAGAGCTCCATTTCTTATGGGAAGGAAGGGATGGCTTACAGAGAAGCTCTCACAAGAAGCAGGACTGGCCCCTAATCAAGCAACAGTCCCTGGCCCGAGAGTAGGAGCCCTGACTACACGTGTCTGGCTAGATTTCAGAACTACTAGCATTAGATTTCAGAGTCACTAATGCCAGTGCCTGCTCTTTTTACCTTCCACTGCCCCAACTCTTTTGAATGGGAGTGTCCACTGAGGTTTTCCTGTACCTATCTCACCACTGTGTTGGGTATATGAGGTTCAGATAACTTATCTTTTTAGTGCCCAGGTCGCCAGATGGAGAGGTGTCACACCCACACACCTGCACCTGAAGAAAACTGTTCCAAGGAACCACATTTGCATTTGCACCTGATGTAGATTGCATGATACTGGATTTTGAGCTTGATGCTGTACTGAATAAGACCTTAGGAGTCCCTGGGAGAGTGTAAGAGTATTTTGCATGTGGAAGGACTGTAACTAACTTATGACCAGAGAGTGAACTATGCTGGATTAACAATAGCCACAAATTTATTACAGCTACTCCCATGAAGTGGTGAAATTGTCTTCTCCTCCCCTGAATGTGGGCTGGCCTTGTGACTTGCTTAGAGCAAACGAAGGCTACAGAGATGATGCTGTGTCAAAGTGCAGACCTAGCCTTTAAGAGAACTGGCAGCTTCTGCTTTCTCCCTCTTAAAAGCCAGCTGCCATGCTGTAGAGAAGCCATAAACCTGAGAGGCCACGTGGAAGGGGGCCTGGTGGATGAGAGTGGACCTGAGTGGAATATCCATAAGCCACACGGAGCAGAAGAACCATGCAGCTAAGCCAAATCAACCCATAGAATCATGAAAAATAATAAATGGTTGTCTTTGTAAGCCATTACATTTCGGCAAGGTTTGTTACACAGCAATTAATAACTGAGACATAAGTGATTATATTAAAAATATACAAACATGTTTGGGAAGATTATACATCACTTTCTAGATAATGATTACTTTAAGAGAGGGATCAAGAGATGGTATGAGATGGGGAAAAAGGGAACGGGTTCTGTAATGCCAATTAATTTTATTTGAAAAAAGAAGATCTGGAAAAATATGGCAAAATGTAACATTAGTTATAGCTGAGGGATATGTATATGGGTGTTAGTAATATCATCTGTACTCTTCTATAAGTTTTAAATATTTCATGATTTAAAACATTTTAAAGGAATCTAGAAATAATCAAGGTAATAAAGTTGGACTCTTTGGAAGAAAGGCATCCTTACTCTAATTTAGAAATTTGGACTGTTTCTACCCAAGATCTCTTGGTAATCCCTCACATAATTTTAAGAATGCTTCCCTTGTGAAATCTTTTTTCTTCTTATCACTTCCCCTTTCAAAGGCATCAAGGTGTCATATTTTCTCTTTTATCTACTTTGTTTTCTTACACTTTTCCTTTTCTTCTCTCAAACTAATTCCAAAATAATTCTAAAAGTAATTCTGCAAGAATACTAAAACCTTGAAATATTTCATTCCTCATTCTCAAACTGTCACCTCTGGGTCATAAAGACAGTGTGAAGAAATGACACAGAATTCATGGTGGTCTCTTGTTAGCTTGGGATAACCTGGGGACTCCATTATTTAAACATATTGTGAGTAGTTACTTTGGCTAATAATAGACAGGAAAATAAACAAACCAAAAAACAGCAAAATCATGGGTGATTAAGGCAGAGAAGAAAACATGGACAAGACTGTAGTAGAATTCACTTCCAGGATCATCTACTGGGACTTAAGATTAGCCATACATAATGTTACATGTTATGTTCACAGAATGGTAAATTCGCAAATGAGTAACCTCAGGTGTTTTAAGTTAGGCAATATCTTAATATTAAAGAATGAGGCTTTGTTGACTTGTAGCTTTCTTATTAACTAATCCAAATTACACTTATTTTATAGATTCAGAACAAATGAGTAATGAGTGAATTTAGTTTAAATACTGCAGTTGTGATTACCATTTTAGGATTCATCACAATGCCATCATTTGTTTTAGGGTGAACTGAATTTAAATTGCTATCAACTGAAGGGCTTCTTAAGTCTTTTCAATAAGATGTGACAAATGTCACACTAATATAAAAGCAAACAATCAAAAACTTAATTTTATTTAAAAAAAAACTCATAGAATCACCTACATCTTAAATCCAATGGCCAGGGTAGGGGAAATGGTCCAGCAAAATACCAGCAAATTCAAGTTAGTCTTTCTTTCACTAAATAAAACCTATAATTTTAGACAGCGCTCTAAAACAGAAACCTCAATTCATCTCTGTGCACTAACCAGGCAAAAAAAAAAAAAAGGAGGTACTCACAGTATATGTCTTAGAATTTTAGGACTGGAACAGACTCTACAGATCATCTGTAATATAAAAACCTTGATTTCACGCGTAATAAATGTCTAAAGCTAAGAAACTACTTTTCCAAGAAAGTTCCACTAACTGAAGGCAGATCTTGCTCTCCAGTTTTCTTTTCTCTGTTTCATTTTTATCAACCTATTACCTAAATTATTATCTAATAATTACTACTACTGTTATTATTATTATCTCAATCATGAAAGAACTACATTTCTTTTATGATCTAGTATTTGAAAAGAAAAATGGAGGTTTTTTCCCAAGATATGGAAGCAGCCAGTACATTACCGAGTGTGAACCTCAGAAATGCATCAGTGAAAAAACACCATACCTCCAGTGTGTGGCACTTTCCGCGAATTCTATTACAGAGAAGTTGGTAATTCTCCAGCACAACATTCAGCTCAGACGTCAATTCCTGGCCACCAGAGGGCACTTTTGCAGCTAATAACTTGATGTTGTCCTTGAGAATCTTCACTCTCACCTCCTTCTGCAACACATCCTCTTTCGCCCTCTGTTCCAAGACAGAATGAACTTGAAAACTGGCTCCCTGTCTCAGGAACCAATTTCTTTCTTTTTCAAAAAATAACTGAGCCAAAATTAAAACATCCAGATGATTCTAACTACCTAATCTGAACATTATGAGGTAATCCCTACGGAGAGTGCTTGCGAAATAAGAATGCTAACTACAAAATTTCACTCATTATATATCCCAATGTACACAGTCCCCATGCAGACATTTTCATTTAATAACAGCACTGTTAACACCTAAGTTATCCCAAATTATGTTTACTGACAGAAAGTACTTTCAAAGTCTGGGTCCATAATAAGAATTAAGTGAATTAATTTTAATTGATCACTGGAAGTCGAGCAAAAATGGAAGTGCACCATGGTAGAAGTATTCTTTAAAAATAATATAAACATATTTTCTTCTGATAATTAACAGCATTTCAAAGATGACAAAGTTATACTGGGAAGCTCTGATCTAAAAGTAGCTTCCTGCCTGACTCTCCTTCCGTGCTTGATGAAGTCTCATACTCAGGAAAATCAACCTCAAACAGCCTTTCACTTTCTCTTGTAGCTTTCTTTACTACTTAATGATTTTAAATTTCTCTAGGTTGGGATAAAATAATTAAGTGTAGTGGTTTTCTTAAAATCCTAATGGTTGTTTGGCAGAATAAAAATAAAATGTTGCCCAATCAAGAGTTTTAATCTCATTTTTCTTAATTCTCATTCCTAGTGACCTTAAAAAAAAACCAAGAACAACAACAAAAAAACCCCACAGAACTACAATGTCAATAGTGCAAATAAGACGGTTCTTAACATGGTAGGCTACCTTTAAAATACCTTATATACTGAATATTTTTAAAGTTTCAAGGAAAGCTACACTAAAACAAAGTGTTTCTGTGAAAATACTACAATAAAAGTCCTTTTTATTTATTTTGACTCATACACAATAATGTATTGGTGAAAAACAATCCTTTTAAAAAATATCTGCACAGATGTTTGCTTTTGTTATACTTGTAGGCAAGTTGCAACTCTTTATTTTTTTTAAAGTAGCTTTTAAGACACTATCTCCTTTGGCTTCGACACTGAAGGACACTTGAAGCAGTGTTGGAAAAGTGGGAATGATGTCCAGTTCTTTTATTATATAAAAAAAGAGAGTGTGCAAGACTACTGACACAGAAATGTAAGTTTACAGCAAATACATCCTGTGGACCCAACTGATATTAAATCCCTTGACGACATTCCTAATGCTCCTCTCACCTGCTCCAACAAAATTTTGGTATTCGTGTGTGCCCCATGTATTAGCTGGAAGAATACAGCTGGTGAAATAAAGATAAACCCCAACCTAATTGGGAAGTCTCTCTTGTTCTTTACAAAAAATAATTCTTCCTGAAAATTTCTGGAAATAGATAGTGGTGATGGTTGCACAACATTGTGAATATAACTGCTGCCACAAAATTTCTGAGTCACTCACTGTGGCTCACCAAGGTCCTAATGTAAGACGTTTTCGCAGGGGCCCTCAAGACTCAACTCATGGGCCAAGTTAGCACGTGGACTCTCAGCTTCCTAGCCCTACCAAAATCATGGCAGCTGACCCTCCTTTTTTTGTTGTTGTTCTTTTTGTAACTTGAAATCTTGCTGTGAAAGATTATATGTACATTATCAGGCCTTACAGCTAGGTAGATGATTGACTGATGGATTGCTTTTAAAGGGAGGAGGGGAGATAGAAAGCCTCTTGACCCTGACTGTCCAGCCTCACCTTCATTTCCTCCACAGCACTCCCAAGTTCTTCTGGTGACTTGTATTCAAAATCCCTCTCCAGGTAGTCTTCTTCTGCTTGGGCCATCCATTCCTGCATCTCTGCCAAGTCTTTTTTCAGGTTCACCACTTTTTCCTGACTTTCAGACAACCTATTTTTTTGAATAGTAATCTAGGAAGGAAAAGCCATTCACTCGAATAAACAAATCCCGATACGTTAAATGTCAGCTTCTAGTTTCTAATATCAAAAGACACAGTAATAACTTTCCACAAACAGTCTTAAGGTTTAAAATTCAGATGAAACTCTGTATACATTTTGTGCTGATGCTGTGGAATATAAGCAATAATGAAAACAATAATTATAACTGGGATTTGGTATCACATTTTGGACATTAATCTGGAAATACCTATTATAATTCTGAAAATGCATAACTGTTGACAGAGTAATACTCAACTGAAGGACTCTAACCTACATCCATAAAAGCATATATTTCAAGGAAATCTACTATAACCTTATTTATGGGAAAAAACACCCTGAAGCAACCAAAATGTCCATTTTTTCCTTTTTAACAGGATTCCCCATTAAGACTGCACTTTTTAAAAGCAGAGAAGATTGCTATCAAAGATGTTGATACAACACCGCTTTACAAAATTTTGGTTTTGATAATCTACTGTACTTGTATATTCCACACAGATACAAAAAAAGTTACATTAGAAAATAGGTATTTGTCTGAATCTGGTTCAATAGCTTTTTTAACTATTTTAAGAAGCCTAAAAATATCTTTCAGAAAGATCCCTCTAACCACACACTGACTTCTGTGGGAGAAGATATCATACCACACAGATCATCCAGGGCTCACTTCACTCTTCAACCTCCCACTCAAATGAGATCTCGCAGTAGTGGTCACCCTGCCAGGGCTTGCTTGGCTGTGACACTGATGGTGACAAAAGGGCAGTTCAGGAATAGGATGGCTCTCTCGAGAGTAAGGGGGAACACTTAGTGGCCTTCCTGTTTCACTCTCCAAACAGGATCACAGTCATAAAAATAGACAGGCACTAAATAAATAGGAGCTTGGATTTCACTGTCCCACATGGCACTCAGAAAGTCTACTCTCTGAGTAGCCAGCAATATACACAGCTCTGCTTCCCAAGTCTTGTTGATCTAGTGGACTTTTTAAAAAAATACAGATTTCAGGGCCCCACTTCCCCAAAATTCTTTTTACTAGTAGTTTCCAAACACTAGTCAGTTATATAATATTCATGGATCCACAGAGAAGTGAGAAGAATAAAGACACTGTAGCAAACTTTTCAAAAAAAGAAAAGCTGAAAATTATCATTAATTATCTGAGATTATATACTTTCTACATTTTGGCATTAAGATGTTTTTCCTTTCATGATATCATGCATATAATAGACTGTTTTTATTTGTTGATTTTATATATCTATCCTTTCTTAGAAAAATAAAAATTTGGCAACACTATGTTTGTCCAAAATTTCTTCAACCTTTTACTACTCAATGATATACAATAGTCTAGAACTGCTTTAGATAATTACATAGCAGGTGGCTGCCTCCTTGCTGAAGACACTTAAAAATTCCCCATGTATTTATTCCCATACTTTGAAACAATAATAATCCAAAATTAATTCTATGTTGTCATATGTGTATGTATGTATATATGTAGATAAACAGATACACAGATCTAAATATCTACATGTACCTAAGCATCTATCTATCTACCCATCTAGCTATTGTCTTTCTTGCTCTTCAATGTCACTTCCAAACCAGTTTCCTTATTTACTTCCTAAAAACACCCCAGCTCCTTCAAGCACATGTCATCAAATTATAGCACACTTAAAGGAGTTTGAATTTGGCTAGAATATAAGATGACATTATGAAAGTATTTTCTTAAGTGTGACAATGATACTGCAGTTTTGTAGAAGATTGTCCTCATTCATGGAAGAAGCAAGTTGAAGTATTTAGGAGTGAAATGTCATAATATTTTCGACTTCCTATCAAAACTACATATATAACAAAAAAAAGGTATGCGTGTGTGTGCCTGTGTGTGTGTGTATGTATGTAAAGAGAGAAGGAGGAGAGAGAGAAAAGGCAAATGGGGCAAAACATTAACAACTGGCAAATTTAGGAATGGCTTATGGCCGTTCTCTCAACCATTATTTCAACTTTTCTTTAAATTTGAACTTGTTCAAAATAAGGAATTTGGGGGCAAACAAAATAAAATACTCGGGGATGCAAATATAAAATTTTCGTGTATCAACATTAAACAAAAAACATTGTATTAAGAGCTATGTACTATCTACACAACTGTCTGTGGGGTATTCCTGCATTTCACATTTTCTCCTCTTGTTTTTTACCCCTTTCTCACTCACTTCAGCTGTACACAACCTCACTATTACTTCACTAACAAAACAGAAGCAATCAGAAGACAACTACGTCATATTCCCACTGTACACATAGTTGCCTTCCCTTCATTACCACAGAGGGACTACCTAATAGCAATTCTTTCACTTAGAGGGTGGACCTCATCCCCTCTTGCCTAATCACAGACTTTGCTTCAGCAATTATCTTCTCTCAATCTCTCCTGCATCATTTTCTCTTTCTAAGTGAAGTCCTTTTCGGCATGCAAACTTCCAGTAATACCCCTTATTTTTAAAAATTACAAAAACAGCTCTTTGGATCCCCATGTCCCTTCCAGCACCTACCCCATTTCTCGGCTCCCTTGAATAAGAGAAATTCTCAAGGTTGGTTACACTTGCCCCAGTACTTCATTTGCTTTCCTCTCCTCAACATTCTCCAATGTGACTTTCTTTCCCACCACTCCACTGGAACCACTTTTCTCGAAGTCCATAAAAGCGATCATCTTGTCAAGTCTAAAGCTTGCTTTCCAGTTCTGATTAGTCTCAGCAGTCCTCGGCATTGAGCACTGTGAAAAGCTCTCTCCACTTGGCCACTGGGGCCTCACACTCTCCTGGCATTTCCCCTCTGGCTGACCTTTCCTTCTTAGCATCCTTGGCCAGCGGTAAGTGCTAGAGACCCCATTTGCATGTCTCGTAATCTTGAATTTAATCCTTCCAGTATGGAAAGCATCACTTCACCTGCTCCCACAAAAGCCTCTCCTTGAGTCTTCACCATTTCAGTAAATAGCACCACAATTCACACAAAGTGGAAGCTTTGCAAAAGTCCTGAGCTGTCATTAACTATTCACTTTTCCTCGTATCACATATCTAATCCATTACTAGACTCCCAGCTCCACTTTCAAAATATAGTGCAACCCAACATTTCTCATGACTTCCACCACTATCTCCCTAGTCCAAGGGGCCATCCTCTCTCTCCAAGGCTGCAATAACCTTTAAGTATTCTCCCCGTTTTTATTCTTGCTTTCCCAGAGCAAATTATCCACATGGAAGCCAGGGTGATCTTAAAAGATCTATCATGTATCAATTCCTTGCTCAAATCACTCTGCCTTCTATGTAAAATCATACTTGAAATAAAAGTCAAAATCTATGCTTCAAAGGCCATATACAGTCCATCTCTACCTACCTTCTGACCTCGAATCTTCCCATTCTCCAACCTGCTAACTCCTTCCTTCATTCTATTCCAGCTACAACAACTTTCTTGTTCTTTATTGAATATGTCAAGCTCATTCCCACCCAGGGGCCAAAGGTACAAGAGCACCCTCCCTTCATTAAAAAAACATGACCCAATTCTGGCCCCAGCCTGCCACCCATGCTGTAGTTATTCTAGACCACAGTTTTTCAAACTGGATGGGCTATAACATCAGTTTACTCTGTCAAGAGAAGCCACTATCTACCTCTTGAAAACCACAGGCAGTGAAGTTTAAAAACTCACCTCTTTGCTACATTTCTCCAGTTGTGTTTGGTAGTCAGCTAGTTTTGTTTGCATCCAGGTTTTGATTCCAGCAACTGGAGAGCTTCGAAGGTTAGCTTCTATTTCTTTCATGTCTTTCAGAGATGATTCAATTGTTTCTATTTCATTAACAAATGCCTGAAAACATAACATAAGCCCTTGTTGGGTTCATGCCTATATAAGTAGATGCCATTATTACAGTTTGTCTGCCTGTATCCCTGCAAATATTTTAAGAACAGACTGCTTGGGAGTCAGGACTTTTAACTACTTAAGAAATATTGTCTTAAGAAATTCATTTCACCTGGATGTTTCACATAGCCATCTGCCAAATTAGATTGGAAATACTTGACTCTCAGCAGGGAATAGTGCTTTTAATTAATTTAGAGAAGCCTAATGATTTCAACAAATATAAAATGCAAGAAGTATTACTGGCAAACTTCATTTGTAAAATATGTTTTTCTTAAAGCCTCACCATGTGGCACAATAAGAGCGATATACAACTGGTAATTATGACACTAAGATTGTCACCGTACATAAAACAGCAGCTACTGGGCCTCCCTGGTGGCGCAGTGGTTGAGAGTCTGCCTGCCGATTCAGGAGACACGGGTTTGTGCCCCGGTCTGGGAAGATCCCACATGCCGCGGAGCGGCTGGGCCATGGCCGCTGAGCCTGCGCGTCCGGAGCCTGTGCTCCGCAAGGGGAGAGGCCATAACAGTGAGAGGCCCACATGCCGCAAAAGAAAAAAAAAAACAGCAGCTACTAATGAACTAAAATTGCTCTTATGTTCTACACCCAAAATTTAATGTGAAAAAGAACAGATACATGTATATGTATAACTGAATCGCTTTGATGTACACCTGAAACTAACACAATATTGTTAATCAACTATGCTCCAATATGAAATAAAAATTTTTTAAAATCCTATAACCATGGCCAAAAACAGAAATATGAAAAGTCAGTCATTTGTTGACTAGCTATAAAGTCAAAAAAAAGTTTATGATGAAAGATATTTTATCTAGGTTTATTGTCATGTCATATTCTTACAATTTTAATAAGAGCAGCAAATAATAAAGAAGAAGAAGAAAATGTTATTTAGTACAGCAGGTTCCCTAGATCAGCAGAACTCACAGAGCACTCGTCAAGCTGTCTTTGTAGCCCTTCGGCATCTCCTTGGACAGCCTGCTCTTTCATTAAGAAGTCTTTCACACCATCCATCCACTTCTCAATGACTTTTGAATCAGCCTAAATGAAACACAATAACAAAGGGGGATATTACTCAGTGGCATTCAACCTACTACATCTCAAGATCTATTGCTACTGGGAAAAAGGCAACTTTTCAAAACTCTGATAGCATCATTTTCATTTATTTTATTTCTTTCTTTTTTAAACTTCCAACATTGAAAATAATTATTTTCTTCATTGTTGCCTAAAATCCTCATGAGATGATATCTTGCTGATCATTCTAAAAATTTCAAAACACTCTCCAGTGAACAAAGTTATTTTGCTTAATGTGAGCAATATCTATGATTAAACATTCAAATTAAAGGCAAAAAATGCTTTTCTGGGTATAATCAGCCTAACAATCTTTCATTCTCATATAATTTAGAACAATTCTCTCCTTAAGTTGGCTACTCAAAGCAGGAGTAAATACATAGCACAGTGGAGGGAATACAATAGATTTTTCTTAGTTCTGCGGTTCGATGCCCTGTTATCTAAGAACCCAGTATGGTCCACCACCCAGCTCCATTCTTTCATTCAACATTTACTAAGCACCCACTGTAATCCAGTTACTGTGTGTGGTACTGGGGGGAATGAGAAAGGGAACATTTTGCAGAAAGAATGAGACTTCAGACGGGTAGTAACACTGGAACTGGACCTTGAAGAATGCAAATAATTAGGTCCAACTTGAGCTCCAAAACTAGAGTAAAGTGATGGTCATTTCTTTCCAAGGTCCCCCATCCATCACTGGTTAGTCTGATTTGTTATTTTCCCTTGCATTGAGCTGAATTTGTTTACTTGTACTTTCCTCAATTATTTGCTTCTCATTCCTCCCTAGGAATGGAAATAAATTAACTATCTTATTCAAAAATAACCTTCAGATTGGAAGGCAGCCACTATGTCTTCCCTTAGTCTTTTAGTGATTAAACACTCCCATTTCTTTCCATGATGCTCTAGTACATGATACCCAGATACTGCAGTCAACACTGTGATCAACATGCTCTGCAAATTACATCAACTTTTTAATGTACTTAAAATATGCCACCGAGAACCAAGTACTCTTATCCTTAAAATGTTGCAATGAATGACGAAGATGGAACCTAACTGGTATTTCACATATCGATATTACATTCAGAAAACGCCATCTAAATTTTTTTCAGTTTTATTTTTCTTATTGTAGAGTTGGGTTTTGTTTCCTTCATTTTTTAAAATTTGTTTAGATATATATTATTCATAATATTATGGTTAGCTAAAACTCCAAAATTCACACAACTACCTCAAAAGTACATTTTCCCTATCTCATATTGTTTAACTGACTTCTGTAATAAATTCAGAACTTGATATTTATAAATATTAAATTTTGCCTTGTTATGTTAACGATACTAGTTAACACTACAATAAAAAGCCAACAGAATGATTTGAATTTTTAGTCTCTCCACTTTCTTATCTGCTGTGCCTCCCAGCTTTCTCTTATCTGCAAATCTGACAGTGAGCTATCCATTTTCTGTTGGGTTTTTTTGGGTTGGGTTTAGGGTTTTTTTCCAGATGAAAAATAAGGCCAATTACAGTGCCTATCTGAGCATTCCCCCATGACGACACCATCTCATTCATTAACCCACAAACTTTTAGCTTCGTTTTCAAAACATGGGAATCAACATAATTCTAGCATCTAAGTAGCTTTCCACTTCCTTCTGATAAGGTTATAAGAGATTTTCTCAAATACTTTGCTGATATCAAGATTTACCCAAAATGATAGTTTGACAGCATTATTTGAACTAAATGAGCACACATGAAATGTGAGACTATGAATCTGTATTATCTAATAATCTAGTAACGCTCCTCCAAAAAATAAAAAAAAGCAAGCAGTACTTAGGAAATGAGTTCGGACAAGGCTTATGAGTTGTATCCATGCTGACTCCTGGTGACCACCACATTCTTTTCTAAGCACATATAAGATCTCTGGTTGATCATTCATTTACAGCTTTGCCAGGAACTGACATCAAGCTTACTTCAGGTCTTTAGCTTCTAGAAAATAATGTTCCCCCTTATTTAGGACATTCACCCATCGTCATTTTTTTCTAGTAATTTCCTCACAAGTTGCATAATCGGACCTTGAGATCATGGGTAAAATCCCACGCTACTCAGGATGTAGACTTAGGCATCTGAAGGACTGCGTCGTTTTTCCATCTAACTCATAATTCAGGCTCTAATGCACCCTCAATAATGACCATTCTCCACTTTCTAATTTGCAGGGTCATTCTCTGATGAACATGGGAAGCAAAAAGTGCTTATATAGCTGGGCCTTTCTGTCTACTCTTTTCATGTTATACCACCCTGTGCAAGCACTTCCTCGTTCCCCTTCTCCCAAGCAAGCTTTGAAAGCCCTTTCAGTCACACTGTGCACTTTCCCCAAGCTTCCTTTCCCTCTGTTCTTCAGCTTGTCTGTCACTATTCTCACACACCCACACTACTCTTACATATTTTCAACTGGTGACATATCTCTTCTTCTGGGTTTGCTCCAGCATTCTCAGACCTTATCCTAGAAGACTGCTTGGGAAGACATGATCAGGGCAGGGTGGAGTGAGGTGTGTAAAAGATAAAAGTGCAAAAACAGAGAAAGTACGAATGTATCTGTAGAGTTCATAAAGGGCCTTTTTAACTGTCCATTTAACTCGTTACCACTTTGTGCACTGTTCATCTCCAGCCTGAACTTTTTAAGAATGCAAGGCAGCATTACTGCCGTGTAACTGGGCAATTCATTAAATCTAGTTTGGAATAAGGAAAATGGATAGTCTGCTGGGCCAAGAATTTTTGAAGTTTATACGGAAGCATTATATTCCAAGAAGGTTTTAACCACAATCAGCCTTGACTGAAGCAAGAAGCCTCAGTGATCCCCACCATTGGCACAGGAGAGGAAATTCTATGGCATCGATCCCCTTCCTCCCTCCTTCAGACACATACAGACCCTTGTGAGCAACACACATTTCACACACACCTGCCCCTCCTCTTACAGTGAAACATGAGAAGAAAGAAAGAGGGAAGCAACAGACACAGACAAACCACGTAGACCAACTGATCATCTCAATAGGAACAAAGGGAACAGAGAGGAATCTGCAAAGTGTTTTCATGACTAAAAATCCCGCAGGTAATCCTGACCACACTGAGTTCTAAGACAGGCAGTGCGCTCCATGAAAGGAAAGGCCAAGGTCTGAATACGTAGTCCAGCACCTTACCGGCCAGGAGAGCTTGAGAAACTCATTTCTCTATTTCTCTTCAGGGAGCTCACCTATAAAACAGGAATAACAACAACTGCCTCACCTGATTGTTTTGAAAAACAGAGATGGTACAGAGCAGGTATGCAGTAAATGGTAGCTAGTATTACTCAGATCTACAAAATCAAGTGCTTTACTACCGAGATTAACCCCATGAAAGAATTACCACTTCAGGTTCTGGTGTCTATTCCTAACAGACACTTCATAGGAATGAGTAGCCAGGGTGAGTACATATTTGCATAAGCATCCGTTTAATGTGTTTAAATGCTGCCAACATTAATGCTTGTTCCATCACATAACTGTTCAAAAGTGGCTGTTTGAAAGAACTACTGCTTATGACAGTTCTGACTAGACCCGGCTAAATTCAGCTCAGCAGAAGGAAGCCAAGTACATGAGGAAAGGCCCAGACTCTAGAAATGCCTGATAACAGAAGCTTCACAAGGCATCCCTACCCTGTGGCTACAGAGTGCGGGAAAGGTTTTTAGATCACTAAGATCACTACTAGCAGCCATTTGTGTGCAGGTAAATGCAGGAGACAGACAGCTCTGCTCTGCCCTCTAGTATCTCCTCTTTCCCTAGAAGGAAAATATTATCTCAATCCACTTGCAGCAGACGTTTCCTGTGCTTTTTTAAAAAAACAGAATGTGCTCATCTTTAGGTCAATTGTACAGCAAGGAGGTTACAAAGAAAGTGAAGGTGCTCACATGAAGAGTGCTCCTCTGCCCATTTAAAACTCACTCAGCTGGTGCACTTAGGAGGCTCTAATGCACAATAATGAGTATTTAATTTTTTCACCATCTACATCAACTTGCAGAATGAATACAGGAATAGAGATATATGGAGATATTTAAACTGGGTAATTTCTAACCTTCTATCTTCTCTGGGGAGACTTCAGTTCTTTTAGAGCAATACGAAAAACTTTAAAATACTAGTAAATTTCTAAAATAAATGTCTCTTATTATTTCACATGCAACAACAAACTGTAAGTACTAATCTAGGGTAAGCAGTTCTCATTCCTATTTATACTCATAAATTCTCAAAGAAATATAAAATGACTAATATGGTAGTTTTGAAAACCAAAGTATGGAACACTCTTGTTTGGAGGGGTCAAAATGCTACATTGACCATCACTGCTCAAAAGCGCTGATTTGTAAGCACTTTGGAGGAGCAACACCTGCTGCTGGGTCACAGAAAAGGAATGTGAGGTCATTAAAACAATTCCTTTAACCCCACATACCCCATCTCCTAGCCCCCAGCCCCTGAGCCAGGGATAGAGGAAATCTGAAGCCTGGTAACTCTGCATTCAATACAATAAGATTCCAAGGTACACAACTTCCTCCCAGGATTTTATTTACAGCTAAATTCTTGGCATTTTATTTTGCTCCTCCCCCATCTGTTGGAATGTCCACAGCTTTTTAAGCAGCCAATATCTAACCCAAGATATAGGCAAACGAATTAAAACAGTATTTTAAGGCAGTAAGGTTTTCTGTTTGTTTTATAATGTTCATTAACCTCAAAACACTCTAAAAAGTGTTCCCTTGCTTAGTAAGGAAGGCCAACAGTGACTTTGCTACTACATTTATTTAGCAGAAACCACCAGAGTTCTTAAATTTAAGGTTCAGGAAGCACCAATATTCCCTTTATTAAAGTAAAATGCATTCAGAATGAGGAAAAAAACCTCTTATGAGATCATTCTATCAGTTACATGTTACCTGGAAAGAATTAAATCAGCTATACTGCATATTTTTGTTAGAAAATATTTACCATTGGGTTTTTACCCTGAAATGTGTTCCAAAGTAATTTCTACACCTGGTTCTGCATGTCTCAGAGCTCCAGCATGTCCCCTTCCCCACTCTGCGTGAGAACACAGAGTGTTCAGTGTGTGTCTTTGCTCAGCAACCGAAGGAAGAGGTATGACTACATGGGTGTCCTGCCAAGGACAACTGGGCATTTAGATTTTATAGGTCCAACCTCATTAGACAGGACGCGTGCGTATCATGTCTGTAGGCACCTGCAAGGCAGAGCCTTTCACATCCGCTTACCTGCAGTACACCAGACAAGGTTCCTGTGCTCAAAGAGCTCATGCCCTGGGGGAGGATAGACAGGCAGGTCTCGCCATAATAAAAGCTGGCCTGAGACGGGGTTCTTGTGAAGGTGTAAACAACGTGTAGAAGAAAAGGGAATAATTAGCTGCAGGTGTGATGGTGAGTAAGACCAAAGACTGCTTGTAGAAGCAGCTTACACTTAAAGGATGAGCCGAGGAGGCTGTGAATTCCTAGCAAGTAAATGACATTTCCGGAGAAAGGCAATTGTCCAATGTATTCTTTGTGACCCACCACACTGTCTCCCCACCTGAAGCAGTGCACAGGAGAACATGCAGACAGGGCTCCAGGGCAAGGAAAGGGCAGGAGCTATGAGATGTTCATGAGAGCACTTTGTACTATTATGGCAAAGACAACCAGATCCTTTCCAGAAATACAACTGGCATCAGTGTAGACAGTGAATGCAAGAGAGGAGAGGTTGCAAGCAGGAGTCAGATTTAAAGGGTGATGGGATTATCAGGGCAAGAGATGACACGAAAGTCTGCAAACAGAAGAAGGGGCTAAAGAGGTGATCCAAAGAGGAGGGAGCATTGGTAAATACCAATATAAGGGAGTTTTGTGCGGGCCTTGAGGACAGTTTCACAATTTCATGGTTATACGACCCTGCAGGGGACACTGAATACAGGAAAGGAAATAATATGAAATACCCTACCCTTGCAGCCCCTGAATTCAAAAATATTATTGCTGGTGATAAATAGCGTCTTAGGATTTTATAATATTTAATCCCCATAATTCATAAGAAAGTAATGTCAGTAAAATCAACAGTGAAAATATTACCTTTTTTGTGTATTTTTAAATATTTTGCTTCCTGGAAGGAGTGGTAGGTCTTTCCATGAGAGTTTTTAAAAGCACCAATTAACATTTTAATTCTTAAGTACAGGAAGTGAGGTCATTAATTTGGCATGGAATAGATAAAAAAAGAAGAATTTAAGAACATATTTGAGCATGACACTGTGAATAACAATGCTGGCCCAACCTCTACCTGTACAAAAGAAATCAGCCATGTAGATAAAGGAAATGCAGGCACATAAGGAAAACACTATTTGTCAACAAATAACAGAAAACTAAAACTTGCACATAAACAGATAACAAGATAACCTGACATATATTGTAGGATGGTAGGAAAAAAGTAACTGCATAGCTATGAAAATACTTTCAAAGTTTAAATGTGCTGTGTCAATGAAAAGAATTATTATTTTGAGTAGTGGGATTGATACTCCAATACATACTCATGCATTTGTGTACCGTCTATTTACATATCCCTCATGGAGTTCCAGTATCATCTGGTTCTGTCAGTGTGGAAAAAATGATTCGAATTAGTAATACTCAGGAACTTTTCTTCCTGACTTTGAGTATGTTAACCTCGGCAAGGATCACTGTTAATGTTAGCTGCCTCCAGGAAAGGAAATGGTATTGGGGAAGAAAGAGAACTCTAAATGCTCACTCTCAACACTTCTCGATTATTCAATGTCTTCAGTGAGCAGTATTTATGTATTTCTTATATAATTTAAAATGTACTTTAAAAATAAACTTTGTTCCTAAGAAACATCATCATAAATTGGCACTGAATCAAAAACCTACTGTACTTCATGCCTTAAAGACAAGTAGAACTTGAATGCCTAAAAAAAAAGATACCAGGTCGTTGAAAAAGGAAAAACAATTTTAACCTGTAAATGAATATTTACTGCCATTATCTCTAGGGGAAAAAGTAAAAGTTTTTCTAAGTGAATTGTGAGTAATTAAGTAACAAGCAATTCCTTCAAAGCAAATAAAGGAGCAAAAATGTTCTTTAGAAATAACTATTTCAATAAAGAAGTTGAATTAGGGAATACTGACATCATCAACAATCTTGTAGTTAGGAAACAAAAAATAAATTAAAAATTTGTAATTCACATTCCAAATCTGTTACTGTAATAAAAGCAATCAAAAAAAAATATCCAGACACAGGTGCTTAAAGTGAGATATTTTTAATGGAAATAAATGTGGCATATGCTCCAACTGGCCACTTTAAGTGCCTGGATTTGCTACATTAGTAACAACCCAGTAAAGCCTAAATCTGGATTACTATCACCACAGGACTCTATTTTGTGTTTTGGAGGAATGTTTATTCTCTTTAATTTCCATATTAAAATACTGGCATGCATTTAGCTAACCCTAAAATAAATACACTTTTAAGAGTCAAAGGAGATTAACCATTAGATTAATCTTCACCTGTAAATTTCCCAAACTACATTTCAGATTTAAATATGAAAACAAAGCAATGATCTTTGAATTTGATCAAAAAAGAACTGTGAAAAACTCATGAAAAAAGAGTAAGTATAATCCAAAAAGTCACAGCTACATGAGCTGTGTGGGAAATACTTAATCCAGCATTGCTCAACCTTGGCACTACTGACATTTGGGCCAGAAAATTCCTCCATTGTGGCAGTTTTCCTGTGCATTCGCTGTAACCTTGGCCTCTACCCACTAAGGTGCCAATAGCACCCTCCCTTCCCCACAGGTGTGACAACCAAAAATGTCTCCAAACATTAATAAATGTCCTTCCGGGAGGAAAATGACCCCTGGTTGAGAACCACTGACAATCCAATGCTTGGATCATAACCAAAAATTTTAAATTATGAATAAGGGTAATTTGGGTTTATAAAGTTGGAAAGAATTGCAATTGAAGACAGACAAGGGGAAGTGAATCCACTCACAAAATTAAATGAGCCAAAAATACTGAACCACAAAAAAACACCCTCCTCTTCAAAATTAATGGATTGTTCTAATGAGATCTCACTGTAAAACTGCAGCTTAAACTTAGAGAAAACCACTTCCTTCCACTACCACCACACACACACACACACACACACACACACACACACACACACACACACACACAGAGATCTTGCCATCTTTATTCTCCTGGTCATGAATTGGAATTGCCCATTGACTCCTGTGTCAAAGAGCTTCCCTCAAAGTTCAGTGATCACCACACTTGCTGGTCTTTCTGGATCTCTTCACACTGATCTGTATGGTCTACCAGCTTCTACCACATGTTCTCTGATTTTGATTTTTAAAACATAATTTTCATAAATTTTGTCTCATATATATTCATAAATTTAATCTCATATATATTCTCTTGGGATCTAAATCCAAATATATATATATATATATATATATATATATATATGTAAAATCTTCAAATCCAAATATATAATATATACATATACACACACATATATATATCCCCAAATCTAAATCTCCTATTACTAACCTCATTTTATTCACTGAAAAATATTATTGAGTGCCTTCTCTGTGCCAGGCACTGTACGAGAAGTATACCCTGGGATACATCAGTGGAGGAAAAAAACCCACAAAAGACCAAGGTAAAAGGCACTGGGGGGGGGGGGCGGTAGGGAAGAGGGTGCGATTGGTTCATTCTTCATCCAGACCTTTTCTATTAGAAAACCAGGTGATTTGGAAACTTCACTACTTCACTTCTCCATCTTCCTCACAGGTGAAATGTTAAAATTCTGACTATCCCATCTGACATGGACTTTGACCGCTTTCTCCTACATCCTCACATTCATCCTTTCCTCTGGAACTCTCCATCCAGTTGACCTCTACCAAGAAGCCTTTTTGCAAGGCCAAAGGAGATAAATGTGTTCTACAGCACATTAAAAGTATGTCTTTGGTTGGGATTTACACATGCCAACTTAAGTACGAAATAAACTTAAGTTTATTTATAAATGGGGCCAGAAAGAATGCAAAATATTCAAATAATAGTTAGTTACTGATAGTTACTATTTTACTCTGTAATAAACTTAAACTCCTAAACACCTTTAGATTTACCTCAAAAGTTCTGAGTTTGGGGGTAATTTCTTCAAGCAAATGCAGATCTTTGGAAACCTTGACCTTTAGTCTGTTCCACTTTCCTTGAACATCATCAAATTCTTGCTTATACAGTTCTTCTACATCTGGAGAAACATTTTTCTCCAAAGCCTTTGTTTCTTCTGCAAGTTTATGCAGTATAGGTTTTTGATTCTCTAGGATTTCATCAACGGCCTGGAAAACAGTTTTCAAGATTAAAAATACACACAATAATTTGTCTGTGCAGATGTAATAATACTGGCTATAAACAGTCAAAGTCACTTTTTTAAAAGAATTTGATCAAAAAAGAATTGTGAAAAACTCATGAAAAAAGAATAAGTGTAATCAAAAAAGTCACAGCTACATAAGTTGTGTGTCGTTTAGACACAATGTATCCTCTGCACTAAAAACCAGCAGAACAACAGGCCCAGTGAGGGCCCAGTGTGCTGGGCTCCATGGTGGAGCTGTTGCTTCTGATGAAATAGTGCAGAGGCACATATCTTAAATGACCAGGGAAGCATTTTCACTCAATACAGTAAAAGAACAACACAATCGATTGTCTTCATTTCATTAAAGATACTTTATATGGTTGAGAATTTTAAGCTAGTCACAACAGAAGGAGAAAAGATGCTTTTATTCTATTAAAAATATTTAATAACTATCTTTTAGCTGAGGTCCTACGTTATAGTGATTAACCTTCAAATTATAAGAAATGTTTGACTAATTTTGACCAAAACTGATATATTTTTTAAATAGCTGAAAAAATATTTCAAAATATGTGATATGAGATATTAGAAATGAGCCTAAACTTCTTAGGTCTATAGGTCTTAGGACCTATAATATATACTACCTTTTCTTCCTGCAGGGCCTTCTCCACCTTTACAAGATCATTCAAGACATTCAAAGACATCTGGGCCTTATTTTCGGAATTATTTAGCAGATCTGTCAGCGTTTTCAATGTTTCCAAATACACACGTCCAGGTCGGCTCTTCAGTTCTGTTTATTGAAAAATACTTACTTTGAGAAAATAATGGCAGGAAACTAATATTGTTATACATACTGTTAATCTTCCTATTTAATAAGTGAATTCTAATACATAAGAAGTTAAACTCTGTAATTAAGATTAAAAAGGGTCTCTGTTAGAGACACAATAAATCACTGCATTGGCATTTCTGAGAGTCATATAGTGACTTCATTCCTGCGGATGTTGATGTTTGAAATATTAAGTAACCCACCATCATTTTTCTTCATTTCATCATGATGAAATGACTCTCTGCAGATGGTACTACAATGTTCCTTTTGTCTCATATAATCTCCTTTTCCCCCAGTAGCTACACAAAGAATAAAAGGAGACAAAGATCCCCTCAACCAGTCTTCCTCTAAGTTCAGGCGTGTAGACAAACTGCTACCCACAGAGGGGTGGACGTTACGCTGAACACCACAGCCAGGTCGCACAGGTACCCTGAGAAATAACGGCTGCACAAGGCAGCTGGAGTGATGTCTACTTCAGCCACTGATGTCAAATTTACAGACAAGCAACACTTGTGTGGAGAGGAAGCCAGCTCATTTGAAGCACAAAGAGGTGAAACCAAGTAGCAGCAAAAGTCACAACAGCCAAAGGGTGGAAACAACCCAAATGCCCATCTACAAATGAATGGACAAACAAAATATGGTGTATACATACAATGGAATACTACTCAGCCTTAAAAAGGAAGGAAATTCTGACACATGCAACCCACACAAAAGAACTTTGAGGATAAGTGAAAAAAGCCAGTCACAAAAAAACAAAAAATGTATGATCCCACTTAGGTGAGGTATACAGACTAGTCAAACTCATAGAAACAGAAAGTAGAATGGTGGTTGCCAGGGGCTGGAGGGAGGAAGGAATGAAGAGCTGCTGTTTAACGGGTACAGAGTTTCGGTTTTACAAGACAAAAAAGTTCTGGGGATGGGTTGTACAACGATATGAATATATTTTCCACTACTGAACTCTACACTTTAAAATGGTTAAAATGGTAAATTTTATGTTATGTATATTTTACCACAATTAAAAACAAAAAATAAATAAATAAATTTACCAATTGTTTTAAAGTTAAGAAACTGAACATTTAAACTGCCTTGTCAAAAATGAAAGCATATTTTGTAACAGCAAATTGAAAAGGAGGTACTCTCAAACGCTTCACAGTCTAAGTTAACTGAATTCAATAAACAAAGAGTATGGTGGCCAAATGCCTTTCCAGAAGAAAGGAAACATGATACATTTGCTTACCATGCACATACAGAGTCTTACAAGTCATTACATAACCTACGATTGCTGCAAGGAAGGGTATGGTTAAGTGTGTAGCTGTTTAGCATGTACTCCCCATAATGTTACATAATACAGCACAATTCCTGACTTAAAAGCCAAGGAGAAAAAAATATAATATATGAGGGATGAGCTTTCAAAACCTTGAACAGGTAACTTTCCCAAACCAGGCTTATTTCAGAAGTAAAAACTCTTGAAAATTTTTCAGACTTTGAAAGAGGAACACGATTTCTTTGAAAAGAGGAGATGGCATTGCTAAAACTTTAACCATTTTGAGCAAACAGAAGCAAGTGATCATTCTTTTTAGGCCTGCTAGTAATGATTATCAGCTGGCCTCCTTCAGTGAAAAGGAGAAACAACATCCCTAAAAAAACTCTTTAAAAATCATCATGTCCTATTAACCCAATTTTAACAGCACATGAAAGCTGTCTGCATTTTTACAAACAAGGGTGAATCTAGGAAATAGTCTGAGCATACTTTAAGAACTGGAACAGGACCAGGCACAGAGGAAAACAGAGTGAGGCTGGTGCAAAACAAGCAAGTGTACTGAAGGTCTAAATATTGGGAGTAATTTTTAAGCTAAGGCAAACTGAGAAAGGAGATGGCGGACTTGTCTAATAAAAAAACGCAACAGAATGGGTCTACCGTTCTCGAGCTGTTGGTGACGCTCCTCTAAATCCTGTTGCACAGCTTGGTAACGGCCCACAAAGCTCTCAAAATCCCGCTGAACAAAATCCGGGGCAGAAGGCTGAGACTTCAGGGCTGAGCAGTTTGCACGCAGCATTTCAATTTTGGGGTGGTGGCTACGGAGGTCTGTTAATTCTTGCTATGAAGAGAAAATAGGACCACATGATTCGCTGAAGATGAACATCCTCACAGAAAGTTAATCAGAGCAGAATTAACCGAAAGTTCATGATACAAGGAGCATCCTCTTTAAATACAGGACTGGACATAGAAATCTGTCATGTTCTGGATGGTTGTGTCGTTACCTGACAGGAATCCTTCAAGCTCGGCAAGGACCGCTGGGGACATTCTGAAAAGGGCGTGTGTTTTCCCCACTCCTCCTTTGTCTTTATGGTCTTTTCAAGCTCATCAAGGTGCTTAAAAAAAGCATTTATATCTTCCTGTAGCCGAATCTTTCTTGCTAGATCTTCCAAATGCTGGGATATATTCTTCCATTCTGATAATATCTTCTCCAGAACGATTTTTATTTCTTCAGTAGGAAGACCTTCTACGCAGACATGAAAAATAAGCAGACACTTCATAAATTATTACAAAACTTGTTTTGGATTTGTTACAAACATTCTAACCTATTCAAAATAATGAGGCAACGTCATACATAATGATCACTCCCCTAAGTCCCTTTTAACACAACAACATTGTAATGATGCACTTAAAAATAACTATGTTTAATTCCTTGATAAAAACGGGAGAGGGGGAGCTTAATTAAAATAGCAGGTCAGGAGGGGGATGGCCAACACAAAAAGCACATCAGTCGAGTGTCAGCCACTGCCTTTGCTACAGAACATGTGTCTCCATCCTTGGCAACCTACTGTTCTACTAGTTTCCAGTCTGAGCACGAGAAATAAAATGAACTGTCTGGACTTGTCTGGGGCTCTGACGTCAGAAGGTAGACCCTCTGTCATCAAGAAAAACAGCTTGGCTAGAAAAAGGAGGACGCAGCTTGAGACTTGTGATCAAACCACAGGTCATAGGAATTGCAAAACGAATGGCTGGGACTCCTAGTGCTGGGAGCAATCTGGTGAGTGCAGGAATACTACACCGGTAGCCAGGCCCAAGAAGAATCAGCAAGCCTACTGGGAATGCTACACACAGACCAGTAAATGCCAAAAGATCAATGCAGTGCTAAGATTATCTACTTTAGAAACACATCAGGAAACAAAATGCCATTATGTTTATTACTGTCATCTCATAATTTTGTCTCATATTTTTGAGAGGCAGAGAATGTTCATAGAAATAAGTTACATATAATAATAGGTTTTATCATAGTCCTTCTCTTAATATAAAATACCATTGAATCATTGAAAATTACTATGAAAAGGTATGGGAAATCTACAAAGGAATCGACGTCCTGAGGAAAGCATGCACATTGAAAAAATGGGTTTAACATCTTTATTATTAGAGCAGAAGCAATAAAACCTTGTAAATATATGTAATCAAAATCCAGGGTAACGAGAGCTCTAAAGGGAAAAAAAAGGCATGTAAAACAAAAGGTCACTTAGGATCCACAGATGATGCAAATTTTGAAAATTTCTGTAACACACCGTATCCACTGAAAATTAGAAATGCAAACGTGACATTACATAATCTGAATATATCACCCATGTCAATTGCTGAAGTAAACTGTCCACCATCACACAAGTAATAGAATATTACACCTAGACAAAACATTCACACCACAGTCCAAGTTCAATTATCCCTGTTAATGGAGGTCATAAACTAACTAAATTATCACTTTCCTTTTTTTTTTAATTAACTAATTTATTTATTTATTTATTTTTGGCTGCGTTGGGTCTTTGCTGCTGCACATGGGCTTTCTCTAGTTGTGGCGGGCGGGGGCTACTCTTCATTGCAGTGCGCAGGCTTCTCATTGCGGTGGCTTCTCTTGTTGCACAGCACGGGCTCTAGACGCGTGGGCTTCAGTAGCTGTGGCACGCAGGCTCAGTAGTTGTGGTGCATGGGCTCTAGAGCACAGGCTCAGTAGTTGCGGCGCCCGGGCTTAGTTGCTCCGCAGCATGTGGGATCTTCCCGGACCAGGGCTCGAACCTGTGTCCCCTGCATTGGCAGGCAGATTCTTAACCACTGCACCACCAGGGAAGTCCTAAATTACCACTTTTCTGACAATCTGAGCAATGGAGATCTAGGCTGTGCGCCTGCCAGGTCATTTCTATTTTAAGTGGGCAAAGGAATAGTATCAGCCACTTCATTTACATGTCAGGACAATTTATGATTAACAAGAAAGAAAATTAAGCTGGCAAATAAAATTTTGAGATGGAAAATTATCACCACTAATCCAGAAAATCGGTAAGAGGTACTCATTTTAGGTACTAGGGAAGCTGAAGAAACTTCTTCCATAGTTTTTTTTTAATTCACTGACAATATTTCAGTATCCATTTACCCTTTCAAACCAATTCTCAAAATTTAAATCTCCCTCCTCTAAGCTTGATATAGTTTGGACCAGTGGCAAGTAATAAATAAAGCACAATTTACATCTTAAAAAAGGAAAACTGTATATTGTCTTTTAAAATAATTGTTTTATTCCCAGAGATCCAAAGTTGTAGCTGTTTCTACAGGACATCCAACTCTTAGATGACTAATCAAAAGCCAAAATCAATATCCCATCCTTTTATTAATTTTCTAGAAGGGATAACGTATAACATATTCCTGTCACTCTCACTTGACTTTAGCTTTTCAATCTATCACTATTAAAATCAAGGGAAATGTTTACAAAACATAGGATCATCATCAAATTCCATAGGCTTATATGTTGATATACTGGGAATTCTTTTTGGAGGGAGGTGGTAAAAGAAAATTTTACTTCGGCAGCATTGGGGAAAGGGAGTTACCTTAAGGTAAATTCATTGAGATTATTTGAATTTTTTTTTTTTTTTTTTTTTGCGGTACGCGGGCCTCTCACTGTTGTGGCCTATCCCGTTGTGGACGCGCAGGCTCAGCGGCCATGGCTCACGGGCCCAGCCGCTCCACGGCATGTGGGATCTTCCCGGACCGGGGCATGAACCCGTGTCCCCTGAATCGGCAGGTGGACTCTCAACCACTGCGCCACCAGGAAAGCCCGATAAGGTGTTATTTATATTTGAAATTTTTACCTGCATTAAAGAACTTTTTTTCCCCCACAGACCCAGTGGCTCAGGGGAATGTAAAGATTAATATTTTTGCCAAGCAGTTTTACATATGATTCTTTTTCTCGCCTTGCTTTGAAAGGCTTTTCTTATAAACCTTATTCCTTACTCCAACAATAAGTGCTTTGGAGGTCTGCTGAAACTCTCCTTGACAAAAGCCACAGACACCCACGGCAGAATTAGGAATATTAGTTTGACGAGAATCTTCTAAAATGTAGCTTTTAATCTTTATATATTTAGACTTTTTATTATAGAAAATGGAAATATATACAAATAAATAGAACAGTAGCATGAACGTCCTGTACCAATTACCCAGCTTCAGTAATTAATGACATTCTACCATTCTTGAATTATCTATATACCCCTACTCACTCCTCACCCATTTAATCATTATTATTATTTTCACATTTCTTAAAGTAAAATTTACTTACATTGAAATACATGAACTGTGCTGTTCTGAGAAACCTACACACACTTATCAATACATAGAATATTTCCACCTCTCCAGAAAGTTTCCTAGAGTCCCTAATGGATCAATCACCCTCCTCCAACCCAGAAAACCACATTTTAAAAAAAGCTTGGATTATTTTTCCCTCTGCCTTTTGAAAAATATGTTGATTTATTTTGTATATATACTGAGGTCACACACACATACATACACAAAAGTATGTATATGCCCAGTATATGTTCATTTATTTAGAAATTATGGAAATGTACCACTGTCATAGATCAATGTACCACTGTCATAGATCATTTGTACAGCTTAATTTCTTCCTTCCTTCCTCCCTCTCTCCCTCCCACCCTTTCTTCCCTTCCTCCTTCTTTCCTTCCAAACAGAATAGTATTTTCATTCAAACTCCATCCTAGCTAGGTGTCTTACTACTGGGTGTGGACACCCCATTTGGAGATTACTTTTTCAAGTATTTATTTGAAGGCACCTAGAGACAGAGCGAGAATATAATTTCCCTTGAGATACTTCAATAATTACAATAAATTGTGTGTTAAATTTATGTTAGTTACAATCATAGATTCTTCACTTCTACATCGACACTGTAGCTTGGAAACCAGACTTTATCTGGGTGATGTGGGGTAATTTCATGAGTCTATGAACTGAATTAAATTCATGTCTGTGTCAGCTTTTAGTGGGTGTGGCAGAATCAGAGTGCAGAGATTCATTTATTTTAAAAAATCTGTTATTAAAAATTTTTAGGATGAGGTGGGAAGCTTAGAATTTGGGACACTGGTTTGAATAGGGTCTGTATGTTCAGTTTAATTTTCTCATTTTTGGGGAGTGTCTGCCTTTTGTTAATGAGAGTAAAAGTGGTTTTTAACATTTCCCACTGTCATTCTACTTTATCCATTATTCTAATTTTACAGTACTGTATTTTACTTCTCTACATGTGGTTAGCAGTAATCCTACTGCTGCTTTAAAACCAGAAATGTTAAACCGAAATGAAAGCACAATTGGGTGATTCTCCCGGCCTTTCCTTCTTTTCAATACATTTGAAATAAATCCTAGGCCATGGATAATTAATGTAGAAGAAGTTTCTTTACAGAGTGTAATTTGCCCAGAGTCTGCTTATGTAAGGATGCAGATATATGATTCAGTTCAGTTAGAAAAGCACATCAAATACTTCAGTAAAACAGATGTTTGAATAATTACATCACTGGTTTTCTCAAACTAGTTTCATCAAAAAATTCCAGCACGGTGAAGTCTGGTAGGACCTTTCTACCTAATGCATGTGAATTAAGTTCTGTGACTTCTCTTGTAGCACAGAAATGTTTATAAAAAATGAAATTATCTGTTTTCATTTGACTTTCACGACTGCTGTACCAAACCGGTTTTCCTTGGTTTAGCTTATTTTGTTCCTAAAGATCATCAACTACTGTAACAGAGTAATGGGTCACTTGGATGATGTAGCTTTAAGAATTGACTCCCACATGTCTGGCAAAGTATTGATATAAAAAAAAAAAAAACCAAGGTTCTCACCTTTTCCCATTTGCTCCAAAAGGATTTGTCCGGTTTGGTTTAATTCATCGAGTCTGGAACTTCTTTCCATCTGTTCCTTTTCTAATCCCTGAAAATAAAGTCCCAATATAAGAATAGTACAGACTTTCTTCTCAATATAGTATTAATGCTTACTGAAGTTTTTATATTTAATGTCCCTCCCACACTCTCTTAGGTGGGAGTTACAGTCCAAGTTTACCTAAGAAAATACCAAGATAAAGCTATGCCATTTCAAGCTACCCTCCAGAATGCTAGAGATGATTAAATTTCAAAAGGTAAATTCAAACAAACAATATAAAATTTTGGTTTCCTTAAAAATGCTCTACATCAAAACAAAAATCTTTAAAAGTCTTTACTGAATTTGTTACAATACCGCCCCTGTTTTATGTTTCGGTTTTTTGGCCGCAAGGCATGTGGGATCTTACCTCCCCGACCAGGGATCGAACCCACACCTTCTGCATTGGAAGGCAAAGTCCTAACCACTGGACTGCCAGGGAAGTCCCTGGTTTCTTTTATAAGAAGAAAAAATTTTACACTACATACATGAGTTCCTATCAGGAGGAGGTAATTAAAATTAGTATTTTAGATCCAGAATATTTATTCACATACATGGCCTCAGTATACTCCACACCATAAAAATAACAGTTTGACTGAAATGAACTGAATGCACTATGAAGACAGAGATCACCAAACAAAAATAAATTAATTAATATGAAAGACAGAAATAATTTGAGCCCAATATCATTTGTTGGTGTTACACTAAGCATAGGGTCTAACACAAACTTCAACTACCAGCATAATTCATACATAAATTTTTAACAATAACAATATGCTTTAGGACCCAAAACAAAGTATTTTATCCTTTATATTCAAAGAATGGCTCTTAATTTTAATATTTATGTCTCTAAGATTTTATATTCTCAATGTGCCTATATCTGAGAGACAGGGGAAGACAAGATCTTCTAGAATTAGTTAGAAAGGGCTGAGCAAAACCATGGACACACATACACACACATGTGTTGTATACACAGTCACTATTTGAAATTTCTGCATTTGATAATTATCTAGCCACTCAAATAGTGTCCAAAATAGCATAATCAAAGCATCCAGGCAACCCACATTACTTCAACCAGACAACCTAGAGAAGAATCCCACTTCTAGGGTCTACGAATGTAAGCACTATCAAATAAATTTAACTCTCCTATTTTGATCCACACAAACCTTAATGTGACCAAGTAAAACAACCATTTTTATAGTCAAAGATCAAGAAAGAACAAGAGATTCTACAAAACACCACTAATCTTTGTTAAACTAACTATCAATGTAAAAAGTCACTGTCAAACTGGAGAAAAATTATTACCTGCTTTATACAAACTGATTTTTGGCTACTTTTTTTATGATGGTGGTCGATTAGACTAGGGATTCTCCACCCAGGTATTGCATCAGTTGGAACAAGTTATTCTTTCACTAAAATAAAATTAAGTTGATACTTCCCAAATTTGCAAGAAAAATTAGCGATTAAAGCAATGGTTAAATTTTCTTTATTGTACATTTTTCTCAGATCTTTGGCATCTACTACTTCTTGTCTAAAACAACAAAATAAACGAACTTATAAATAAAGGTAAAACACAGGAACTGCCAATCATGCCTTACATAAACATACACAATTGTTACTTTTATCCCCTCAAATATTATAGTAACAATTTCTGGAAGTAAAATTGTTCCTAGATCACAGGATGGAATTTAATTTATCAGTGTTTTGTGGGACTTGTTCCATAAAGATCACTGTAGCTTCCAAATTCTCTGCCACTTTACTGCCTTTGAGAATTGGGTTGTTGAATGATCATTAATATCATCTACCAGTCTTTCAGAAGGATATGAAATGATAGAACATAGTCCTCATGCCTGGCTCTCTTGATCCCCTGGGCAGGGGGCTCTGATAACAGTGCTTCCACATTCCCCCTGTCCAGAGCCATCATGGTCTCCTTCCATAAGCCAAGAACTTTATAGAGTGCTGAAAATACAGGTTTCAAGGGAAAATCGTCCACACTTTCTAAGCAGTGGCAGCAGGCATATAAACAAATAATGACATAAATGCAATAAGGGCTTTCACAGAGGTATGGCCAAAGCAATATGGAATCTGCCTAATGAGGCTAAAGGAGGCTTTCTGAAGTAGGAGGCATTTCAGCCACACAGCAAAGGCTTAATAAAGGGCTATTCGGAGCCCGGAAAGCCACACATGGGGAAGGCAGGATATTGAGAAAAGCATAGGAGTCAGGAGGGCTGGAGCTCTGACGAGTGAATGAGAGGTGCTGAGTTTCTGCTTAGAGGTAGGGAAGAGAGCTGTCTGGAAGTGCCTTGTAAGGGCACTGTGGCCTTTACATTTTATCCCCACAGCAATGGCAAGTCATTAATTAATTGCAAGCGCTGGAGCTGTATAATCAAATTTATATCTTAGAACTCATCAAGAGTGAGATGATATTATTAGTAACAATAACATTAAATAATAACAGTAATTTCATAAATGTGTGTTTTAATGAGAATTATTTTAATTGTTCACCGTTAAGTAAAATGTTGGCTGATGGTTTGAACTGGACATCTTAAAGCTATGTTAAGAAGATGTACTACTATTGAGATGATTATCTTTTAAAATTTATTTGATTTGAATTTAAACCTACTAATGCTGTATATTAATAGATTTTCTAATTTTAGACTATTTGTGGATTCCTATAAAAAACATACTGTTTGGTTATAGGTAAACGATTGCCTTTTCCTATATTATTGAGTTCTAGTTGCTAGCATTTTAAGTTTAGAACAATATCCTTTTTAAATGACATGTAAAAAGGGAAGGTAAACAGTGGCAAATGCTGCAAAGAAAGGAAGTCTGATGAGAATAGAAATCTATCCTTTGGATTTTGAAAGCAGTCGTCAATGGTGACGCCTAAATAAGAACAGTTACAGTGGAATGATAAGGCAAACATCAGTCTCAGCTTCTCACCCAAACATTCAAAGTCGGCCAGGGTCTGGTCCTAAACCACCTCTCCAGCCTTAACTCTCTACTGCTTTTACACATATGCCTAGCACAAAGCAAAACGAATTATTTGTTCCAAGAATCACAACATGCTTGCCCCCCTCTGAGCCTCTGCTCATGGGCGCCACCTGCCTGGTGTGCCCTTCTGACCAGCTCCAAGCCCCCTCCTTCAGTGTCACTTTGCCTTCTGGACTTCACCAGTGTATAGAGACAGCTGCAAGCCTGGCCTCCTCTCAATTCCCTCAGTACCTACCACTTTCTAACTCACATCACTGATATCTACACATACGTCTTATTTTTAAACATTCTCCAAACTCTTTATAAACGCCATTGCTGATGTAGATGGTGATACGGACTTGCTCTAGGTGCCTAAATAATTCATGCAAGGATGTACAGAGACTTAATGAACCCCAAAGACATAAATAACTGCAATCTCCTGTTGCAATTTACAGTAACACACATGCGGTACAAAGTAGCAGAGCTACAATCCCATACATTTTATAGTGTTTATTTGTTTTAAATACGTCTCTCCTCTAAAAAGAATGTTTATAGAAGAAATCTTGGGATTTGAAACAGTTTCTTGCATTCGGAAGGCAAAACATTTTCAGCATACACACATGTACTATTAGGTACCAGATTAAGATAGATCTAATGAAGCTAAAATTAGTAATGACAACTGGATCACCTTAGCAAGTGTCCCTTCCTGCACATCTCAATTAACCGGTTAAGGAAGGAGGAAAAAAAACTTCTCCTCGACGGACGACGGGAAGATGGCAGAAGAGTAAGACGCGGAGATCACCTTCCTCCCCACAGATACACCAGAAATACATCTACACGTGTAACAACTCCTACAGAACACCGACTGAACGCTGGCAGAAGACCTCAGACCACCCAAAAGGCAAGAAACCCCCCACGTACCTGGGTAGGGCAAAAGAAAAATAGAAAGAACAGCGACAAAAGGAGAGGGACGGTACCTGCACCAGTGGGAGGGAGCTGTGAAGGAGGAAAGGCTTCCACACACTGGGAAGCCCCTTCGCGGGCGGAGACTGCAGGTGGCGGAGGCGGGGAGCTTCGGAGCCGCGGAGGAGAGCGCAGCAACAGGTGTGCGGAAGGCAAAGCGGAGAGATTCCAGCACAGAGGATCAGTGCCGACCGGCACTCACCAGCCCAAGAGGCTTGTCTGCTAACCCGCCGGGGCAATAGGGGCTGGGAGCTGAGGCTCGGGCTTCGGTCAGAGCGCAGGGAGAGGACTGGGGTTGGCGGCGTGAACACAGCCTGCAGGGGGTTAGTGCACCACGGCTGGCCGGAAGGGAATCTGGGGAAAAGTCTGGACCCGCCGAAAAGGCAAGAGGCTTTTTCTTCCCTCTTTTTTTCCTGGTGCGCAAGGAGAGGGGATTAAGAGCGCCGCTTAAAGGAGCTCCAGAGACGGGCGCGAACCGCGGCTAAAAGCACGGACCCCAGAGACGGGCATGAGACGCTAAGGCTGCTGCTGCCGCCACCAAGAAGCCTGTGTGCGAGCACAGGTCACTATCCACACCGCCCTTCCTGGTAGGCTGTGCAGCCCGCCACTGCCAGGGTCCCGGGATCTAGGGACAACTTCCCCGGGAGAACGCACGGCGCACCTCAGGCTGGTGCAACGTCAGGCCGGCCTCTGCCGCCGCCGGCCCGCCCCGCATCCGTGCCCCTCGCTCCCCCCCCCCCCCCGGCCTGAGTGAGCCACAGCCCCCGAAGCAGCGATTCCTTTAACCCCGTCCTGTCTGAGCGAAGAACAGACGCCTTTGGCAGAGGCGGGGCCAAATCCAAAGCTGAGCCCGGGGAGCTGTGAGAACAAAGAAGAGAAAGGGAAATCCCTCCCAGCAGCCTCAGAAGCAGCGGATTAAAGCTCCACAATCAACTTGATGTACCTGTATTTGTGGAATACATGAAAAGACAACGAATTATCCCAAACTGAGGAAGTAGACTTTGGAGAGCAAGGTTTATGATTTTTTTCCCCTTTTCCTCTTTTTGTGAGTGTGTATGTCTATGCTTCTGTGTGAGATTTTGTCCGTATAGCTTTGCTTCCACCATTTGTCCTAGGGTTCTATCCGTCCGTTTTTTTTGTTGGTTTTTCTTTTTAAAAAAAATTTTTTTCTTAATAATTACTTTTTATTTTAATAACTATTTTATTTTATCTTACTTTATTTTATCTTCTTTCCTTCTTTCTTTCTTTCCTTCCTTCCCTCCTTCCTTCCTTCCTCCCTCCCTCCCTCCCACCCTCCCTCTGTTCGTTCTTTCTTTCTTTCTTTCTTTCTTTCCTTCCTACTTCTTCTCCCTTTTATTCTGAGCCGTGTGGATGAAAGGCTCTTGGTGCTACAGCCAGGAGTCAATGCTGTGCCTCTGAGGTGGGAGACCCAACTTCAGGACACTGGTCCACAAGAGACCTCCCAGCTCCACATAATATCAAACAGCAAAAATCTCCTACAGATCTCCATCTCAACACCAGCACCCAGCTTCACTCAACGACCAGCAAGCTACACGGCTGGACATCCTATGCCAAACAACTAGCAATACAGGAACACAACCCCACCCATTAGCAGAGAGGCTACCTAAAATCATAATAAGTCCACAGATACCCAAAAACACACCACCAGACGTGGACCTACCCACCAGAAAGACAAGATCCAGCCTCATCCACCAGAACACAGGCACTAGTTGCCTCCACCAGGAAGCCTACACAACCCACTGAAACAACTTCAGCCACTGGGGACAGACACCAAAAACAATGGGAACTACGAACCTGCAGCCTGCAAAAAGGAGACCCCAAACACAGTAAGATAAGCAAAATTAGAAGACAGAAAAACACACAGCAGATGAAGGAGCAAGATAAAAACCCACCAGACCTAACAAATGAAGAGGAAATAGGCAGTCTACCTGAAAAATAATTCAGACTAATGATAGTAAAGATGATCCAAAATCTCGGAAATAGAATAGAAAAAATGCAAGAAACATTTAACAAGGACCTAGAAGAACTAAAGATGAAACAAGCAACGATGAACAACACAATAAATGAAATTAAAAATACTCCAGATGGGATCAATGGCAGAATAACTGAGGGAGAAGAACGGATAAGTGACCTGGAAGATAAAATAGTGGAAATAACTACTGCAGAGCAGAGTAAAGAAAAAAGAATGAAAAGAACTGAGGACAGTCTCACAGACCTCTGGGACAACATTAAATGCACCAACATTCGAATTATACGGGTTCCAGAAGAGGAAGAGAAAAAGAGAGGGACTGAGAAAATATTTGAAGAGATTATAGTTGAAAACTTCCCTAATATGGGAAAGGAGATAGTCAATCAAGTCCAGGAAGCACAGAGAGTCCCATATAGGATAAATCCAAGGAGAAATACGCCAAAACACATATTAATCAAACTGTCAAAAATGAAATACAAAGAAAACATATTAAAAGCAGCAAGGGAAAAACAACAAATAACACACAAGGGAATCCCCATTAGGTTAACAGCTGATCTTTCAGCACAAACTCTGCAAGCCAGAAGGGACTGGCAAGACATATTTAAAGTGATGAAGGAGAAAAACCTGCAACCAAGATTACTCTACCCAGCAAGAATCTCATTCAGATTTGATGGAGAAATTAAAACCTTTACAGACAAGCAAAAGCTGAGACAGTTCAGCACCACCAAACCAGCTTTACATCAATGCTAAAGGAACTTCTCTAGGCAAGAAACACAAGAGAAGGAAAGGCCTACAATAACGAACCCAAAACAATTAAGAAAATGGGAATAGGAACATACATATCGATAATTACCTTAAATGTAAATGGACTAAGTGCTCCCACCAAAAGACACAGATTGGCTGAATGGATACAAAAAAAAGACCCATATATACGCTGTCTACAAGAGACCCACTTCAGACCTAGAGACACATACAGACTGAAAGTGAGGGGATGGAAAAGGATATTCCATGCAAATGGAAACCAAAAGAAAGCTGGAGTAGCAATTCTCATATCAGACAAAATAGACTTTAAAATAAAGACTATTAGAAGAGACAAAGAAGGACACTACATAATGATCAAGGGATCGATCCAAGAAGAAGATATAACAATTGTAAATATTTATGCACCCAACATAGGAGCACCTCAATACATAAGGCAAATACTAACAGCCATAAAAGGGGAAATCGACAGTAACACAATCATAGTAGGGGACTTTAACACCCCACTTTCACCAATGGACAGATCATACAAAATGAAAATAAATAAGGAAACACAAGCTTTAAATGATACATTAAACAAGATGGACTTAATTGATATTTAGGACATTCCATCCAAAAACAACAGAATACACATTTTTCTCAAGTGCTGATGGAACATTCTCCAGGATGGATCATGTCTTGGGTCACAAATCAAGCCTTGGTAAATTTAAGAAAATTGAAATTGTATCAAGTATCTTTTCCGACCACAACGCTATGAGACTAGATATCAATTACAGGAAAAGAGCTGTAAAAAATACAAACACATGGAGGCTAAACAATACACTGCTTAATAACGAAGTGATAACTGAAGAAATAAAAGAGGAAATTAAAAAATACCTAGAAACAAATGACAATGGAGACACGATGACCCAAAACCAATGGGATGCAGAAAAAGCAGTTCTAAGAGGGAAGTTCATAGCAATACAATCCTACCTTAAGAAACAGGAAACATCTCGAATAAACAACCTAACCTTGCACCTAAAGCAATTAGAGAAAGAAGAACAAAAAAACCCCAAAGTTAGCAGAAGGAAAGAAATCATAAAAATCAGATCAGAAATAAATGAAAAAGAAATGAAGGAAATGATAGCAAAGATCAATAAAACTAAAACCTGGTTCTTTGAGAAGATAAACAAAATTGATAAACCATTAGCCAGACTCATCAAGAATAAAAGGGAGAAGACTCAAATCAATAGAATTAGAAATGAAAAAGGAGAAGTAACAACTGACACTGCAGAAATACAAAAGATCATGAGAGATTACTACAAGCAACTCTATGCCAATAAAATAGACAACCTGGAAGAAATGGACAAATTCTTAGAAATGGACAACGTGCCAAGACTGAATCAGGAAGAAATGGAAAATATGAACAGACCAATCACAAGCACTGAAATTGAAACTGTGATTAAAAATCTTTCAACAAACAAAAGCCCAGGACCAGATGGCTTCACAGGCGACTTCTATCAAACATTTAGAGAAGAGCTAACACCTATCCTTCTCAAACTCTTCTAAAATATAGCAGAGGGAGGAACACTCCCAAACTCATTCTACGAGGCCACCATCACCTTGATACCAAAACCAGACAAGGATGTCACAAAGAAAGAAAACTACAGGCCAATATCACTGATGAACATAGATGCAAAAATCCTCAACAAAACACTAGCAAACAGAATGCAACAGCACATTAAAAGGATCATACAAATAATCAAGTGGGGTTTATTCCAGGAATGCAAGGATTCTTTAATATATGCAAATCAATCAATGTGATAAACCATATTAACAAATTGAAGGAGAAAAACCATATGATCATCTCAATAGATGCAGAGAAAGCTTCTGACAAAATTCAACACCCATTTATGATAAAAACCCTGCAGAAAGTAGGCACAGAGGGAACTTTCCTCAACATAATAAAGGCCATATATGACAAACCCACAGCCAACGTCGTCCTCAATGGTGAAAAACCAAAAGCATTTCCACTAAGATCCAGACCAAGACAACGTTGCCCACTCTCACCACTCTTATTCAACATAGTTTTGGAAGTTTTAGCCACAGCAATCAGAGAAGAAAAGGAAATAAAAGGAATCCAAATCGGAAAAGAAGAAGTAAAGCTGTCACTGTTTGCAGATGACATGATACTATACATAGAGAATCCTAAAGATGCTACCAGAAAACTACTACAGCTAATCAATGAATTTAGTAAAGTAGCAGGATACAAAATTAATGCACAGAAATCTCTGGCATTCCTACACACTAATGATGAAACATCTGAAAGTGAAATCAAGAAAACACTCCCATTTACCATTGCAAAAAAAAGAATAAAATACCTAGGAATAAACCTACCTAAGGAGACAAAAGACCTGTATGCAGAAAATTATAAGACACTGATGAAAGAAATTAAAGATGATACAAACAGATGGAGAGGTATACCATGTTCTTGTATTGGAAGAATCAACATTACGAAAATGACTCTACTACCCAAAGCAATCTACAGATTCAATGCAATCCCTATCAAACAACTACTGGCATTTTTCACAGAACTAGAACAAAAAATTTCACAATTTGTATGGAAACACAAAAGACCCCGAATAGCCAAAGCAATCTTGAGAACGAAAAACAGAGCTGGAGGAATCAGGCTCCCTGACTTCAGACTATACTACAAAGCTACAGTAATCAAGACAGTATGGTACTGGCACAAAAACAGAAATATAGATCAATGCAACAGGATAGAAAGCCCAGAGATAAACCCATGCACATATGGTCACCATATCTTTGATAAAGGAGGCAGGAATGTACAATGGAGAAAGGACAGCCTCTTCAGTAAGTGGTGCTGGGAAAACTGGACAGGCACATGTAAAAGTATGAGATTAGATCACTCCCTAACACCACACACAAAAATAAGCTCAAAATGGATTAAAGACCTAAATGTAAGGCCAGAAACTATCAAACTCTTAGAGGAAAACATAGGCAGAACACTCTACGACATAAATCACAGCAAGATACTTTTTGACCCACCTCCTAGAGAAATGGAAATAAGAACAAAAACAAATGGGACCTAATGAAACTTCAAAGCTTTTGGACAGCAAAGGAAACCATAAACAAGACCAAAAGACAACCCTCAGAATGAGAGAAAATATTTGCAAATGAAGCAACTGACAAAGGATTAATCTCCAAAATTTATAAGCAGTTCACACAGCTCAATAACAAAAAAACAAACAACCCAATCCAAAAATGGGCAGAAGACCTAAATAGACATTTCTCCAAAGAAGATATACAGACTGCCAACAAACACATGAAAGAATGCTCAACATCACTAATCATTAGAGAAATTCAAATCAAAACTACAATGAGATACCATCTCACACCAGTCAGAATGGTCATCATCAAAAAATCTAGAAACAATAAATGCTGGAGAGGGTGTGGAGAAAAGGGAACACTCTTGCACTGCTGGTGGGAATGTGAATTGGTACAGCCACTATGGAGAACAGTATGGAGGTTCCTTAAAAAACTACAAATAGAACAACCATATGACCCAGCAATCCCACTACTGGGCATATACCCTGAGAAAACCATCATTCAAAAAGAGTCATGTACCAAAATGTTCATTGCAGCTCTATTTACAATAGCCTGGAGATGGAAGCAACCTAAGTGTCCATCATCGGATGAATGGATAAAGAAGATGTGGCACATATGTACAATGGAATAATACTCAGCCATCAAAAGAAAGGAAATTGAGTTATTTGTAATGAGGTGGATGGACCTAGAGTCTGTCATATAGAGTGAAGTAAGTCAGAAAGAGAAAGACAAATACTGTATGCTAACACATATATATGGAATTTAAGAACAGAAAAATGTCATGAAGAACCTAGGGGTAAGACAGCAATATAGACACAGACCTACTAGAGAATGGACTTGAGGATATGGCGAGGGGGAAGGGTAAGCTGTGACAAGCGAGAGAGTGGCGTGGACACATATACACTACCAAACGTAAAATAGATAGCTAGTGGGAAGCAGCCGCATAGCACAGGGAGATCAGCTCGGTGCTTTGTGACCACCTAGAGGGGTGGGATAGGGAGGGTGGGAGGGAGGGCGACGCAAGAGGGAAGAGATATGGGAACATATGTTTATGTATGACTGATTCACTTTGTTATAAAGCAGAAACTAACACACCATTGTAAAGCAATTATACTCCAATAAAGATGTAAAAAAAAAAAAAGATTTAAGCTACAAGGATATATTGGACAGCAGAGGGAAGTATAGCCATTATTTTATAACAACTTTAAATAGAGTATAATCTATAAAAATATTGAATCACGATGCTATACACCTGTAACTAATAAAATATTGTATATCAACTATCCTTCAAATTAAAAAAACAAAAACAAAACTCCTCCTCCACACAGGGATCTGATGCCAGCCAGCTTGCATAGATTCAAAATGTACTACGGGCTTTCCTGGTGGCGTAGTGGTTGAGAGTCCGCCTGCCGATGCATGAGACACAGGTTAATGCGCCGGTCCAAGAAGATCCCTCATGCCGCAGAGCAGCTAGGCCCGTGAGCCATGGCCACTGAGCCTGCGTGTCCGGAGCCTGTGCTCCGCAACGGGAGAGGCCACAACGGTGAGAGGCCCGTGTACCGCAAAAAAAAAACCAAAACAGAAAAATAACAAAATGTACTACAGCATTCTAAAAGGTATCTTACGGCTACATTTTGGAAGACTTTGGATCCCATCACATCTTTATGCCAACAGCAAATCCATCCTGATGAAATATTTTATTCACTGCAATATTTTTGTTTTATGTTTTACCTTCAACTTCTTTTTCATTTCTGATGTTTCTTGCATCTTCTTATACTCTTTTATCTCTGTGGCCTGAATGGCAGTCTTTGATTTCAAGATCCAGTTCAACAGCTCAGCACTTATAGCATCAAACCTGATTTGAAATTCAGATGTTACCAAATGTCAGTCATTTTCTTCTATTGTTTCACTTGGCTCAAGAAAGAGGTATGTGTTTTTAAGCACTCATCAAAAATAAAGGCAACCGAGAAATACAGTAACTATACAAAATAAGATCATACATTTACAATTAAAAGTATGAAAAACAGGAACAAAATCGTAGTGTCAATGAATAAAGAAAATAATTAAATAAAAATTTTAAACATTACAAGAAACCACTTATACTTTCGTAAACCCTTTGTAGATCATGAAAAACATATTTGGTTAGATAACAGCAGAAAAGAACAAGTACAGACATTCCTAAGTTAATGCCTTGTTTAATTCAACATGTAGTTACTGAGTCTCCTATATGCCAGGCACTGGACTGGGCTCTTAATATGAAGGTAAACCAACACAATCCCAGGAATTCACAGGATGCCTCATAAGCCAATGGGGAGGGAATGGCTTCCTGGGGAACAACAGCATTGTGCCCGGGAGTTTTCCGCATAAAAGGAGAACAAAGAAAGGGAGGAACACACTTTGCACACTATAAGTAGTTAGGTGTGGCTGGAATAGCAAGCACTTGTCGAGGGGAACAATTGACAGTGTGGCAGGGAGCCACAGGGACCAGTGACTGGAAAGCCCTGCAGGATAGATTAAGGAGTTGGACCTTACCCAAAAGACAGCTGAGAGCCAGTGAGGGGCTTAAAGCATGGGACGGACATGATTATATTTACCCTTTTGTGTTCACTGAGGAGAAAGAATAAAGAGAGGCAAGTCCAGAGAACAGGCTGTGGTAGTATTGGAAGCCGAACCAAATGACAGTGGAAAGGAGAAAAGGGGACAGACTTTAGAGGTGCTGAGAAAGTCGGTCAAAACCAGTGAGGAGGAACAAGAAGAGGAACAGTCAGTGGTTGCTGGCCATATGCCAGGCCCTTCTCTAAATGGTTTATGTGCATTATTAAGTCAAGGAAGCCTCACAACAACCCTGTGAGTCTACACTGTTATTATCCTTTCTAGTGATGCAGGAATTGAGCTCGCAGAGGTTTCAAATAACTACTCCAGGCAGCAAAGCTAACAAAAGGTAGAGCTGGGATTCAAGCTGAGGCGTCTGTCCTCTTATCCAGGGCTTTGCCCCAGGGTTTCTCAAAGCAAGATCTGGGTATTTTCAGAGACTTTCAGGTAAGCACAGGTTGTCCTTGCTGATTCTTTTGGGAAACTTGGCTCAACGTGTTTCTAGTGAATTATGAATATTTGTCTTCGCATCAAGATAAATTTTTCTGGTACTTTGAATGGGATGTTGTGACACTCTAGGTAAATAACCAGGGGTCACAGTAACACTCCAACAATGGTACACGCCTCCTGTCATCTCAAGAGCCGGTTTCTATTTAATCTTTCAGAGAAGAGGAGCAGAAACCAAAGATCATATGTTTTAAATGGCCTTTTGGAGACCTACTCCACCTCTGCCCTCAGTATGAGAAGGCGCAATGTGAACGCCTTGGAGGCCCAGTGAGCTCAGCTCATGTTAACAGAAATGTATCTAGATTATAGGAAATGACTGTCCCTGTGGTGACTGAAAAAACAAACAAAAAAAAACCAGCCACTAGCAGCACCAGGAGAAGAGAAGGGGAAATAAACCATCATTTTTGAGGCATGTATTATAAGCTGTGCTAAGCAGTTATTCAAGGTTCACATCTGCTCGGACAGCCCATTTTAAGACAAGCTAATAGTGGTTTCTCCATCAGACTAAAAACATTAAAGGATCTGGAAACCATGTCACATTAGGATGCTTAAGAATACTTAGACTTTAGGACAATGTAAATTAGAATATGAAACCTATCCTTAAATTCTGAAGAGGTACCATATTGAAGGGGGGTGATGTAGCTCTATATCACTCCAAGATGCAAAACTAGCACACATGAATAGACTTAGAGGGGCAAACTTTGGGCAAAATTTCTAATAATGAAACTTCACTGCCGTCTATTATAAGGAACTGGATGTACTCAAGCCTCCATTTGTCCAGGAATGAACTGAAGGCATTTCTGCATCAATCAAATCATGGATAAAAGACTGTGGAGTTCACAACTAGTTGCCCACCCAAGAGACACCTCCCTCCCCACACTTCTTCCTTGCTGCCCCAGTACCCCAGAACACAACCATAGAGACTGAAAAGGCAGGACAGTGTCAACCTCCCAGGAACCCAGGGTGTGGGCAAGTGACTGAGTCCTGGCCACTGAGACCAGGGTGCAGGAGTTAGCTGATATCTTCCAGGAAAGGTTTTTCTCCAAATAAGGAAAAACTGCTCTACCTGCCTATAAAGCAGATTATACAAGGATGTTATGCCCAGTGCTACAGCAGCATCTTGGGACCATGAGAAAACAAGGGAAAAGCCAATATGCTGAGGAGGGCAGAGACAAGGTGCCAGGATGCTGACCCACACCATCCCATTAAAACTGCCCCACCTCCGGACTTCCTGTAACGTGAGATAATCAATGACCTCATCGTTTAAGTCACTTTGGGTACAGTATTCTGTTTCTTGCAGCAGAATTCACCCTATATAACATGGTCGTGTTTAAGATCTTATAGTTATGCACTGTGATATTGTAATTTAAAGTAAGAAATGTATATTTGGTCTTTGTCCATATTTCTGGCATCGTGTTCCCCAAACCCTTGGAATTTCCAGTGATGAGAGCAACAAAGGTATCCTTTGTTATGTTAGTGAGATGACTTTGGGATCCCACCTAAAAAGGTGGGCTGGTTGTCAGGAGACCCAACCCTGTGATTAGAGGGTTGGAACTTTCGGTCTCACCCCCCTGACTTCAGGGGAGAGGAGAGGGGATGGAGGTTGAATCAATCACCAAAGGTCAATGATTTAATCAATCATGACTATGTAATGAAGCCTCCCTAAAAACCCAAAAGGATGGGGTTCAGAGAGCTTCGGGTTGGTGAACACATGGATATTCAGAGAGAGTGGGGCACCTGGAGAGGGCATGGGAGCTCCGCACCCTTTCCCTATGACTTGCCCTGTGCATCTCTTCAGTCTGGCTGTTCCTGGGTGGCATTCCTTTTATAATAAACAGATAATCTATTAAGTAAAAGGCTTCTCTGAGTTCTATAAGCTGCTCTAGCAAATTAACTGAACCAGAGGAGGTGGTGTTAGAAACCTCTGAATTATAACCAGTTGGTCAGAATATAGGTAACAACCTGGATTTGCGACTAGCGTCTCAAGTCCAAGGAGGAGGCCGTGGAAACCTCCAACCTGTAGCCACTAGGTGAGAAACACAGGTAACCTGGGATTGTAAGTGGCATCTGGTCTGGGGCAGGGGAGGAGGAAGAGAAAGCAGTCTTGTAGGACTAAACCTGTGAGTCAGAATTGGTACCAGAACCTATTTATGCGCCCTAGTCTTTTACAACCTTCCCAGCTTCCAATGCACAGTCAGCACTGGAGAGACACCCTGCCAGATACACTGACAGAATATAAACACTCAGGAAATGAAAGGTCTATGGTGATACCAACATCAGAAGCATCTCCCTCATCTGCTACCTTGGCTCCAGAAGTAAAAGTTCCACAGCCGCTGCTTGCTACTCAGAGGTCCAGTGGTCCTGCAAGGAGATGCTCTTAGGAGGCAGGAACACAGCCTTATTATCAAAATGAAGGTCATCAGATAAAATTACAATCCTGCTTTGTCTAACAAAAGCTAAACTGGGGAAATCATATCATTTTTATTCAGGCAAAAATAACAGTCCATTTACCCAAGCACTGGGATTCTACTGTCAAAGGGCAAGAATGATAGCACTACTCAAGGGCTGCTCTGAGACTACCTGCTCCAGTGCCTGTGAGGAACAGTACCTCGCCCACAGGAGAGCTCTACAGAGGATCTGACACTAGTAAAAGCTCACTATACGCCAGCCATGGTTATTCCTCCTATAAGGATCCTGAGTTTCTTTTGAGTCAGAAATGAAAAGATATTTTACCAAAGACGGATTTTAAAGCAAAACACGAAGAATCTATTAATAAATATGACAAAGGAATTAACAAAAAAAGAAGACATGAAAAAAGAAAAGAAGGGGGAAAAGGAAGAAAAGGAGACTAAAAATGAATTACTTCCCTGAAGTACGTTTTTTTAAAGGTGAGAAGAGGAAGGAGAGTCACAAAGAATAAGGAGATGGATCTAAAGCAAAACTGTAGGAACTGTGATAGAGAAAGAAAGAATAAATGAGGGATCATGGACAATCATATCCACCCAAGGTAACTGATGGGAAAGGAAGAGGGGTTCTGTCACACAGTTCTCCCAATTGAACCCAAGATAAATAAAATCATCCAGATGATTTAGATGCTTAGCAGTGTAAAGTGAAATACTCAGAAGACTCAGAGGTAGTGAGTGGTTCGGTAGTTGAATTTCCATTACAATAATTATGTCTAAATTTGCATATGATTAGTGATCAGTACAAAATACATTATGTGCAGGATTGGGTTTGGAAAATAGTCTCTATCTGTTCTCACCTTTTCTTAGTTTCCAGATCCACAGGGATCTGTCTCTTCTTTGGGGGAGGAGGAGGAGGCAGCTCTTGCTTAGACCTTTTTGTAGTTACTTGTTCTCTTAGGCGAACCGTCTCTAAAAGATCCTTCTGAGGAATCTGGGACATTCCCAGCTTTGCGACAGCCTGAGTCACCTGAAATAAAAATCATCCAGTTTTAATGTTTTATAACAGCTTTATTGGGATATAATTCACATGCCATAAAATTCTCCCCTTGGAAATGTACGGTCCAATGGTTATTAATATATTCAGAGTTGTGCAACCATGCCCACTTTCTAATTCCAGAATAGTTTTATCATTTCAAAACGAAACCCTAAAGTCTCTGTCACAATTACTCAACTCTGTTATTGTGGCAGGAAAAAAGCCATAGACAATACGTATTGATAAATTAATGGGCATGACTGTGTTCCAATAAAACTTTATTCACAAATACAAGGAGCTGATTAGATTTAGTCCACAAGACCTGTAGTTTGCACACCCCTGCTCCAGACCTCAGGAACGACTACTTATCAATAACGTACAGCAATATATTCAAATGTATATACTGATCTTGTATCCTGCAAGCTTGTTGCATGTTTATCAGTCTAATAGTTGTGTGTGTGTGTGTGTGTGTGTGTGTGTGTGTGTGTGTGTGTGTGTGTGTGTATGGATTCCTTAGGATTTTCTATATAAAAGGTTATATCATGTGAGTACATAGATAGTTTTATTTTTTTCCAATTCACATGAGTTTTATTTCTTTTTAATGCCTAATCATCCTGTCTAGAAACTCTAGTACAAGGACATCTTTGTCCTGTTCCTTGCATGAGGGAGAAAGTATTCAGTCTCTCATCACTGAGTGTGATGTTGGTCTTTGGTTTTTATGTAGAAGCTCTTTATTAGGTTGAGAAAGCTCCCATCTATTTCCAGTTTGGTGTGTGTTTTTATCATAAAAGGGTGTTGAATTCTGTCAAATGCCTTTTTTATATTTAGATGATCACGTGTTTTTGTCTTTTATTCTATTGATATGGTGTAATGCATTGATTGATATTTCAATCTTCCCTTCTAGGGATAACTCCCACTTGGTCACAACATATTATTCTTTTTATATGTTATTGGATTTGATTTTCTAGTATTTACTTGGGAATTTTCACATCTACATTCATAAGAGATATTTATACAAAATTTTCTTTGCTTGTGATATCTTTGTTTTGGCATAGGAGAATACACATTTCCTAAATATTATTTGGGAAATGTCCTCCCCACCTCTACTTTCTGGAAAAATACGTAAAAGATGATGGTGATGATGACAATGATTTTATTCCAATAAGGTTGGTAGTGATATCATCTCATATTTCTGATTTGAGAAATTTGAGTCCTCTCTTTTGTGCTTAGTTGGTGTGGCTAAAGTTTTGTCAATTTTGTTCATTTTCCCAATGAATCAAATTTTGGTTTTATTTAATTTCTCAATTGTTTTTCCATTCGTTAGATATTTGTTAGATATTTGTTAGAATATTTGTACTCTAATATTTGTTATTTGTATTTGTACAATAACATTTGTACTCTAATATTTGTTATTCTCTTTCTTCTACTTGGTTTAATTTACTCTTTTTTCTAGTTCTTAATGGAGAGTTTAGGATGTTGATATAACTTTTTTAACATAGGCATGTAAAGCTATCAATTTCATTCTGAACACTACTTTCACTGAATTCATGAGTTTTGGTATGTTTTGGTTTTGTTTTTATTAATCTCAAATAATTTTCTAATTGTCCTTTTGATTTCTTCTTTTACTTCTTGGTTCTTTATAAGTGTGGTTCCTAAATCTTCCTTTTTTTTTTTTTTTTTTTTTGTGGTACCCGGCTTCTCACTGCTGTGGCCTCTCCTGTTGCGGAGCGCAGGCTCAGCGGCCATGGCTCACAGGCCCAGCCACTCCACAGTATGTGGGATCTTCCTGGACCGGGGCACAAACCCGTGTCCCCTGCATCGGCAGGCGGACTCTCAACCACCGCGCCACCAGGGAAGCCCTCTAAATCTCCTTCCTTTATTGATATCTAAATAAATTATATTATCTTCAGAGAACGAAAAAAAAAGAAACCCTGTGCCCAAAACAGTCACTCCCCATCTTCCTCTCCCTCTTGGCCCCTGTCTCTCTGGGTTTGCCTATTCTGGATACGTCATATAGATAGAATTATAGTGCATTAAGCTTGTGACTGGCTACTTTTACTCAGCACAGTGTTTTCAGGGTTCATCCATGCTGTATCATGTATCAGTACTTCACTTTATTATTGCCTAATAATTGCATGGATATACCACATTTTGTTTATCCATCCATCTATTGATGGATATTATCAGTTGTTTCACTTTTTAGCTATTATGAATAATGCTGCTATGAACATTCATGTAAAAACCAAAGTGTTAATTTTGTTCAATTTGTTAAAATATTCTTTAAATTAATAAGATTATTTAAGATTTAAAGATCATTTAATGGATTCATGTCTAAGTGTTATCAGTTACTCAGGGTTGAATGACTGGATCTCAGTAAGTTTTTTGAAGGTCTACTAAAATTTACTTTAGAAAACCAAAGAAGATATTCACATGTCAATTTTTCAATTTTATAGTAAACCAGGTATAAAAAACCAACTTTTTAGTTCAGCTACCACTTTTATTTCACAAAAACTAAAACAAACCTGAACATATAATTTCCACTTAATGGCACAACACATTACCCAAAGCAAAAGGTACCTGGTTGGAGGAATCTTCTAGTCTCTGAACCAAGGAATCCCATCTCTGAGTCAGTTCCTCTGAGTCACTGTTGATCTTCTTGGATGCCTTAGGATTATCAAGTAACTGACCCACATCCTGGCCAATCTCACTCAGTTGATCCAACGCTTGACGCTTCATTTCCATGTCTTCCTTCAAAATCTAGTATTTCAGATACTTATTAGATGACTCCCTTTTAACAGGACTTTATCTTCCTGTTCCCCAGTCAGGAAATGTAAACATGTATATTTTATTATAAAATTCACCTGCCTTGCAATTAATTCCCTAAAGCTAAAAGATAAGACTCCTGGTTCTAGATCATTACATGGCAGCATTCCAGAGTTAGGTAATGAGTCTATTCACTAAATTGTATTAACCGTCGATATAAAACAGTAAGATATCACAGGCTTAAAAGACAGATGCTGACAGTGACATCACTTACAGCCAGTCGTCGAACACTGACACTGAGTTCCTTTTGGTCTTTGAAGTTGCTCGTCTGGACTTTATTTAAAGCCTCTCCTTTTTCAGTTAACCATGCTTTCAACAAGCACTACAAAGAATAATAAAAGTTAGAAATATACTTAGGGAATCATTTGGTAATTCAACTCAATCAAGTTCCAGAATCTCCAATTTTTATGTTACTAGAAGCTTATCCACATCTGGGATAAGAAGGACTTCAAACACCTAAGCCTGAGGCATAAATGACCCAGGAAGGCATCTTTGAGATATTACCCTTCTCAGATCTGCAACAGATCGACCTGAAATTAGCCCCACTCCTGGATAACTAAACCTAATTCTCAGGGAAGTAGGTGGGTCTAAAAGGCTAAATCCAGCTATCCAAGTCTCCAAAAGAATCACTTTATAACTCTCTAGATGCAGAGGGAAGGTCAGAGATTTTCTTGTCTCAGCCCCTCATTTTAAGGAAGAAACAGAGAGAAGCCAAATTATATGTCCAAGATCTCTTGGCTTGTTAACTGCAGAGACAGGTCAAAGACCCACACTCCGAAGCCAATGGTTTTTTCATGCATCTTGCAGGACAACCACACTAATGCTCCAGATTTGACAGCAATTACGACTAGAGGACGAAGTTTGAGGATAGTCCAAAGTCAATGTAAAGATCTTTAAACTTCATTGGCCAGTGATGCATGTCTTTTAGGCAGAAGATATTTAGTAAAGTAGGGAGATAAACATGAAGGAGGAGTCAAAACAACAAAAATGGCTGCATTGGGATAATTTTTCCCAAAATGTAGTATTTACCACAGAAACCTTTTTCTAGAGTTGAGGGGGGAAATTCTTGGTTCTGTGTTTGGAATCAACTCTTTCTCTAGTTGTTTTATTTATCAGTTTATTTAACAACCATTCTCTGCCTTTATATTCCACCAAAAAAAGGAGAAAGATTAGAAAATACAAGACAAACATGGATCCTGTCCTCAATGTAGTAAGAGTGATAAGATACGCACAAAAATAACTGTGCCACCAGTTAGAAAGTGCAGACACCACAAAGAGATTGCTTACAGTTCTGAAACAGTGGGGAGGGGGAGGGAGTTTATAGGGGACTTCATGGTCCTAGATGAATGTCACTGGCAAAGCCCACTGGGATACCGGGAAAAAAAAGGCGGAATCTAGGTGATAAGTTCTAACCTCCTCTTTTGTGCTTAGTCTAGTTTCACTTGCCTGTAGGCGGCCATGTGCAGAGTCCTTGCACCTAACAAGGTGGACTGGTTCCCAGAGGAGACCCACCATGCCCAACATCTCAGCTCGGCAGCCGGTGCCGGGCATGACACCTCAGTCCAAGATGGCGGCAGCAGGCCGTGTGCAGAGAGGCTGCGCCCAGCACTGTAATCTGGAGCCATGAGCAACACACCTGCACCAGACCTGCGAGAACTCCACCCCCTCCCCGCCAAGAAGAACCCTCTAAAGAAGCCCCGCCGATGACTGCTGGGGAGAGCATGGACTCTAGGGCGCAAGCTCACTCCTCTCCATTCTTTCCTCGAAGAATAAAACTTTCGGACTTCCCTGGTGGCGCAGTGGTTAAGAATCCGCCTGCCAATGCAGGGGACACGGGTTCGAGCCCTGGTCCGGGAAGACCCTACATGCCGCGGAGCAGCTAAGCCCGTGCACCACAACTACTGAGCCTGCGCTCTAGAGCCCGCGAGCCACAACTATGGAGACCACGTGCCATAACTACTGAAGCCCGCATGCCTAGAGCCCGTGCCCCGCAACGAGAAGCCACTGCAATGAGAAGCCTGCGCACTGCAACAAAGAGTAGCCCCCGCTCGCCGCAACTAGAGAAAGCCTGCATGCAGCAACGAAGACCCAACGCAGCCAAAAATAAATAAAATTTAAAAAAAAGAATAAAACTTTCCTTTGCTTCTGAACCAAACTAGGTTTCATTCTATTGGCTCGAGCATCACTGGGCAAGAGGGCCCTTGTAGGAGCCGGACTCGAAACGGTTGGTAACAGGTGGGGAGAACTTAAAACTAAAGAGATGAGTAAAAAGGCATTCCGAGGAAGATGCCACACTTAAAAACACAGAGGCTAGAAAACCAGTTCACTCTTCCAAAACCATGAAAACAATACAACACAACCCATAAGCAACCTATCATGCACTATGCATTGGGAATAGAGAAGTGAAAAAGAACCAGCACTACTCTCGTGGCCTTGACAGTCTAGGAATGGGCTACAAACTGGGAATTCAGGATTTGAGCACTAGGTACATGGAAGCACTGAGGGAAAGTTAAGTTTGGAAAGGTAGGTTAAAGTCAATCACAGAATACCTTGCTTGCCACACTTGGCTTATGCTGCAGAAATTTTGAACTAATTCTCAGAGCCCATTTCTATCTTAAAGCCTCTGCAACCGAGTGAACAATAATCCCTTGAAAGATTTTCTAATTCAGACACAGTTGATTGGTCTCATTCTCTTTAACAGCAAATTATCAATTAAGTACCAGTGTTGGCTTCAGTTCTACATTTTAACACGATTTCTCCTTCCATATCACTAACAGAAGGCCATTCAAAGGTCATTTTTAAACCTACGGTAATAAATGGCCAAAATCCCAGCCACCCTCTATTTTTAAATACTTTTAATTACCAAATTTTGATTCTTTCCAAATTTTAAATTATTTTACTTAGATGAGTAACATAGTGGTTCCCTAGCAATCAATGTCTCCCACAATCATTAATGAAGTAAGATTTTAATTATTCTACGTGACTCATTGGCCTGAATAAAAGGGACTAAGTAAATTTAAATCTTTGTAAAGCGAAATGTAAATATTTCAGAAATCAGAATCAGGTCCATTATGTGATTCTTAATAGGACAATTCTGGTCTTGGGGGCAGGTGGCAGTAACTTACAACTTCACTGGGACAAATTCTGCAACCTGCTTTTTAAGATGTTCTCTCTGCCACCGTATTTAGTAAATCACAAAACATCATATATCTGTTTTTATTCCGTGAAAAGAATATAGCCGCTTTTTGTGGATGGAAATGAAATGCATTTAAAAGACTCACAATGGACACTGAGAAGTGGGAACAGAGTATCTGCTTATTTTCTACACCACAATTCTTTGGCACTTTGAGGAAAAGTCTTGCTTATTTGTATTCTGTTTTGACGGTTGCTTTTCTGGAAGGATGAAGATGGGCAAAGGGCCACCACTCAGACTGAAAACTTGAAGTGGCAGCTTTGCTCAAAAGGTTCATTTTCTATGTTAATCCTTAGTGAAAAAAAAATTAACTAAGTGTTCAATCAATGGTGTTGCTAAATAATATTTTCTTATTAATTTCAGTAGTTATCCTGATTAAAACTCACGAAAAATTCTTGTGGTTTAAAGTTCACAAAGTATTGAATGGATTCATTTATCATTATGTACTGAGCACAAACCATATGCTAGGCTGTATGGATACAAGTTCAAATACATTACCCAACACAAATGCAGTAAAAATTATGTCAAGTAAATCCTAAAAGTAGCATATCTAAATACTAATATTCTCAGTAATAAACAAAGTCAAATTATTATTACAATGGGGCTAATATATAATGCAATCTCTATGAATAAACTGCACGATAAAATGGATACAAAGCTGACTTTTAACATAATAAATAATTATTTATAAATTTTCCTTTTGAAGAAAAATAAACAAGACTTTATTCTAATGCCGTAATTAATGATGGGTTTACTTTTCACCACTTATTTTGCCCATTATGGATAACAGCTTCATACCTGTTCTTCCAGTAATTCCTGCCACAGAATGTTGATTTCCTGTAACCTGTTCCAACGTTCTTCAGTCCATCGGCACACGGCTGTCCAACGTTCACCAAGTTTCTAGAAAAGGAAGAAACCATCCTTTGTCAACAAAGCCTTAAGAGATAATTAACACAATCCTTAAAGAAATTCTTGACATCCGTCGTTCTCCATTACGAAGTAGCAATTTATGAAAAATATTTTTATGAAAGTTCCTTTAAGTAATACAGATGAATCCTATAAATTTATAGATGAGAAAAACTAATTTCCATAGAATTTAATTATTTCACACTACATAGCTAGAAAGTGGCACAATTAGAACTCCATCCTGTAACTTTTGACCCCAAATTCCCGCTCTTTTCCATTTTATTGTGGTTTTTATATGAGAATTTGACAGTTTCACATATACCTTCGAAATAAAGCAAACATCTATTTTCGGTGCTTCCATTTTCTTCAGGCTATAATTATCTTTAAGACAAAATTCAGTGCGTCAATTGTTTCTTAACCACCTTTTACATGCCAAGACAATTTTCATCTGTAGTACCAAAATTATGAAAAAAAAATTTAATTTATAAAAACTATGTTTTGAATGAGAGAATTTCTGTGAAAAAATACTTAATTGATTTGTTCTGTTTACACTGCATGATCCATAGAAAATTCCACAAAACTTAGCAACAGAATATTACAAGTATTAGCAAAACTAACTAAATAAATTTGATTAGTTTAAAAAATAATCGATCTTCATGATGACTTTCCCAAAAAATTATTTCATTACCGCTTTATAAATAATGATTAACAAACTATAAATTTTATTTCTTCATTACTTACTTGGGAGCAATAATTATTTAATTAATATTATCTTATTTCAATACTTAATACCAGAGTAAGCTTTGCATAGCTCAAAGCGTAGAGAACGCAGAGCCAGAAGACAGGTCTGTTGTCTCAGCATGAAAACTCATTGCCTACTTAAACCTCTGAATTTCCTCACTATTAAATAGGCAAGACATAAATGCCTACCTCTCAGATTACTATAATAACTAAATACTACTGCAACAAAGGCTCAAAACCACTGGCTAATTTTAAATGATACAAAAGAAAAAGAATTTCATATGATAATTTATAGTCTGAAAGTTACTGAAAATCATCAGCTGGCAACATTATATCAGATAATCCAAGTATTGTTTAAGTAAAATACCCTTGAACAACAGGGGTTTGAGCTGCGGGTCCACTCATACTTGGATTGTTTTCAATAAATACACTGGAAAAAATTTTGGAGATTTGTGACAATTTGAAATAAAGACAAAGCACATAACCTAGGGATATCGAAAAAATTAAGAAAAAGTTAGGTATTCATGAATGCATAAAACATCTGTAGATATGCATATAACACAAAATATTGGGTTGGCCGAAAAGTTCGTTCGGTTGATAAATACGTTGTTCAATAAAGTTCTTGGTGAAAATGAAAAGTGTGTCTTTTAGTTTTCCTTAAAACTGAACGAACTTTTTGGCCAACCCAAATATGTCCTAATGGACTGTTTGTTACCAGTAACACCTCCAGTCAACAATAGGCTATTGGTAGTTAAGTTTTGGGGAAGTAAAAAGTTATACTTGGATTTTCAACCACTTGAGAGGTCAGTGCCCCTAACCCCAAGTTTTCAAGGGTTAACTGTCAACCAAAAACTCTCTTTATAAAGACTTGTAAAGATACACTATAGTCACTGAGCAAAAAGAAGCAAGGTTCGCAGAACTGGGGTTGACATTCACACATTGATCTACCAAAGAAACAGGGAAATTAAATCCCACATGGCTGAAATTCTCAAACTTTACATTTCTTTACATATTCACTGGGCCCCACTCCCAGGGACTTAGGTCTGCGTAGAGCCCAGAAATATGCATCTTAACAAGTTCGTCAAGTGATTCTGAGCAAGAAGTCTGTGGACCACTTGTTGAGATCAGTTCTTATGCTTCCACAACTTATTCATATGCCCAAGGCAGCTGTGGACCACAAGCGGCCCCAACCATTCCCCAAGGGCTGAAGTAAAGGAATGATACGTAGGTTCTCCTGTAAACCCGCATGCTGTGGAATCCCAACTGGGAAGTACAACCTAAAGAAGATTGTTCTACGATTCTAAATAAACAGTGAGACTGAACAGGAAGAATAGGGGCAATGTGCAATTGGGGCTCAGACCACAGGTCCCTTGGGACGATCCTACTTTACAGGGTCTTACCTGTAATTGATCTTCCAGAATAGCTGTAGCACTCTCGCCACTGTTTTCATCAACAATCACCACCATGTGAGTTAGGGAATTTACCTTCACCTGTTCAGCCTCAAGATCATTTTGCAAACTCTAGAGAAAAAATTAAGATAAACCATTAGGTCTACTCTTTCCCATTTACCTATTTAAAATCCACTCAGTTGTCAATAGTAATTAAGGACATTTAATGAGGCATTGTGTTTAAATCTCCAATCATTAGCCTAAGTGTTCTACTAATGAAACAAACCCATTATACATCTTTACATTTCATTATGAACCAAAGCAGTTTGAAAATGCAATGTCATAACAGATTGCAAATGGGATGTCATCACTTTTATTATTTTTATTCCAAGTTTTGGCCAAAAGAAAAAAGGTGTCCCATAAACAAGTTAAGCGCCTATAGTAGGAATTAAGAATATAGAATCATTAAGTCAATAAAGTCCCAAACTTGAATACACATAGTCAGATATCATTTTATCTAGTGCAACATGGTATAAAGTGACAGATAAGTCGAATGCTATTTGATAGTCAGAAGCTGTTCTGTTACCCAGGAAGGCAATTAGGGGTATACAGACAATTTCTCTTCCCACTTCTTCCATGGGAAGAGCATTGCAGGTCACAACACATATGTATATAGGTAATTTATTCAAACACTACCAATAGTGTCGTCAGATGCCTTGAGTTTTTGTGTTTAATGTATCCCTAAAGCTTTATTTATCAGTTATCTAGATATTTCATTGAAAAATAAAATTCTTCAGTTCACAGAGAGCCTATTTTACTCTACCTTTCCTTGACTATGAAAAGTTATCTCTTAAATTTGTAACCAAATTAAATCTCCCACCAAATTTTGAATCTTCACCTAGGAGAAGAAGCAATAGCTTTCCTGAAAGGATTAGGTACAGATCCATCTGAGGGTTTCCTTATTTCCCCACACACTGCATTCATGCAACACCCTAGGGTTCTTAACCACTCATAGGTCCAAAAAAAAAAAAACAAACCCTGAGAATCTTATGAACACTATGTACTTTCATAAGAAAACTACACATACCCACATAAAATTTTACCTGTGCTTTCATCCCTGGCTCAGAAAAGTCACATCCCCATGCACTCTACCCTACAGGCTGCTGAATAAAAGAGCACACTGAAGAAGTGTCCCATCTCCGCACTAATGATAGAAGCCATCGGCTCCTGAGAATGCTAAGTGCTGCTTTTTCATATTTGATAAGGTATAAAAGAAATATGAGCCAGATTTACTTTATGATCTTCTAGCAGCTTTTGTAGGGATGTTAAGTCATCATCTAGGGGGCAAGTTTCCATTTTCTGAATGCGTTCTTCTGTGAGTGTTAACCAGGCGGAGAGCTGCTGTAGTTGCTTCCTCTGCAGTTCCATGAGCACATCGTGCAGCCTGTCCAAGGGGAACACAGCATTATTCCCACTCCTTCTGCCCTTTGCAACAGCAAACACACACTCCAGGCAGCCAAGAAATGGGGCAGGGAACGCATTCTTGTCTAACCGTTAAAAGTAGCATTTGCTCTTTAAATACAGAAACCAGCAAAAAAAAAAAAATTATTTTCTTCCTAAATGGAGTCAATTAAATGCAGTCAAAGAATGCAAGTAACAGCACCCTCTATTTGTATCAGAATCATTGTTTCTTCAATCAGGAATTCCTGCCTATTAAATAGGTGGAAATTGCCATGGAATGCAGTTCGCTCCTTAACACACAATACACGCAACAAAACGAACCATGGTGAAAAAACATATTTAAAAAAATGTTGCATGGCACGAAGTGAGAGAGTGGCATGGACATATATACACTACCAAATGTAAAATAGCGAGCTAGTGGGAAGCAGCCACATAGCACAGGGAGATCAGCTCAGTGCTTTGTGACCACCTAGAGGGGTGGGATAGGGAGGGTGGGAGGGAGACCCAAGAGGGAAGAGATATGGGGATATATGTATATGTATAACTGATTCACTTTGTTATAAAGCAGAAACTAACACACCATTGTAAAGCAATTATACTCCAATAAAGATGTTTAAAAAAAAGTTACAAAATAGAACTGGGGATAAATATAACATAGTCCTGTCTTCATATCAGAATTAATGGTTAGCCAATTTTAATACTGCAAAGTCCATATTAAATGTCTTTGCTAATTTCTGTATTGCATCTTTTACCTTTTCATTTGGTTAACATATCAAAGGGGACATAAAGATCATACAAAATTCCAGCAACACTACATGAAGAAAAGAGTCAAAATTTTACAAGGCAAGTTCTCTGGTTATCTTGTTCTCACAGACATGCAGACTTTTCCTTGTGCTAAACTGGGCAACGCAGTCTATGGAATAGGGTTTCTTCCTGAGCTTCCACTCACCGGGACTGTCTGTCCATACTTGCCACCCTTAGTGCCTCCCATCTGGCATTCAGCAGGGTCATTTGTTCCTGAATCTCAAACTCCTCTTCATCTGACAGAGTTCCTTGTGTTATCAGCTGGTGTCCTGCCTGCAGGACATTGCCCACGCTGCTCTGGTGCGCCGTCAGCTCCATCATAAAAGCCTGACAAGGTACATCATTATGATTTGGGAGCTGCTCAGTGAAGAAGAAAAATCTTTATAAATTGTTAATGTCTAAATGTTAATGCCGTGAGAAAAAGTAACCATGTAGAGTGCAAACAAAAAGACTTTGATCCAATTTTTTCAGCTCTGAAGATAGGGAATAAGCAGCTGCCTGAAGCAAAAAGAATAGATCAAAGAGGACAATGTTACACGTGATGACACCAGCTATTTTTAAGTAAATGCTGATTATGCTGCTGTTAGGTCGTGAACATGGAATTATGAGAAGATATACTAAATAAACCACCATGCTCACCCAAGAGAAACTGCTTAAAGAAAATGACCATTTCTGTTACTTTGAAACCAAAACAGCAAATCAGACCTGCCAACTAATATATCAACACCAAGAAACTACTTAATCAAAAGAATTCTTCACATAATCCAATCACTACACTGCAATATATCCCTGAAATAGTAGGAAATTTTCAATATATAAAATTACACAGGAATAGTGGATATGAGTTTTCTTAATCATACAATAAATAAAAATAATCACTTCCTGGGGAACATTCAAATCTAAAGATGTGGTGTATTAATTAGCCATTTTGTGTTTTGACTATAACAATACACTTCAGAAACGAGCTGTACTAGGCACTGATTTTTTCGTCAGTGGCTTCACAGAATCTACAAATTACGGTAAGATTAAAATCCGGAATCTAATTCCAGTGCACAGTTAAATCACCCACACCAATTCTGTAACAAAGCCCTATTTAAATATCACAAGTCTTAAAATATGCCATGACCTTTCTGTGGAGCAGAATTCAGTAAACAACAAGCATCAGGGTTCAGCCCCTGATTGAGGCACAGGCACCATGGCACATACATCCTGCTCATCAGCTAGAGATTATTTACTTCGTGGGTTGCAAACTGGTCTTTGACTTCTTCAACATCATCGGAAATGTCATCCTGCTCCTGGAAAGTGTCCTCGGCAGAAAGCAACCAGGTCAGCACTTCCTCCAGTGCTATCTGATAGCTGTCCAGATCCATGTCAACCTCGGTGACAGTGCTGGGGGTTTCAGCTCGGGGACCTTCTTGCTCCTCCTCTGGCGCTGAGCTCTATAAAAACAAAGCCAAGAAAACTCACAAACGCTGTGAAGACCAGAAGGTGTTCAACAAAGACACACTGGATGGAGAAACCAAGGTAGGCACCACTGTGTCTTAGGCATCCACCTGCTTCTCAGGAGCTGGGTGAGCAACGCCGTGACACAGAATGCATTTTTAAATGCTAGGATGGCAAAGAGTACAAAAGCTGCATCACTCATGGATTCTGTACTCGGGGACATTCTAATATAGCTGGGAAGAGACAAATAACCCACATGAATCACTTCTGAACAAAAATAAAAAGGCTATTAACAAAGTTATAAATTCCACGGGTGCAACAAGGAATGCTATTTGAATTCGCCGAGGGCTAAAATAGGAAAGTTTCATAGAGGATCTGGAACCTGCTGGGCCTTGAAGGATGGATGTCATTTAAAGAGACAGAGATTAGAATCCTGCTTTGACCCTAGTTAAATTGCTTTTACTGAATTGCATTTTAGACACTGAAAGACAGACACACATACAGGTTGTCGTACTGGTGATATTTTTTTGAGGCAGCTGCCCTCTAGGTTACTAGCTGGTCTTTTTTCGAAGAGCCCGCGGAATAAGTTATTCCAAGCTCCTTCTAGGCAATGGAGTATTTTCTTATATACTTTAGAGTCATATATCCAAACCTACCACCTCTCTCATTCATTTGTTCCCTTCCAGAGCAAAAATTCTCTAAAATTTGCCTACAGCCTGTCTCTACTTTATCACCTCTCATCCACAGTTTTTATGTACTATCTCAAACATACACAAACGTATAGAGAACAATATAAGAAATGCTCATGTGTTTAACAGCTACATTTGTTAACACTCCCTTTCATGCTGATTAGGCACTGGTCCCCACCACACACCTGGAAAAGCTTTTGCCAGTGTTACCAATAACCTTCTCATTGATAAATCCACTTTTCTAGCATCATCTTTAGGATGGCCATGTAATTAACAAAAAACCAACATTTTTGATAATCAACAGTACTAGAACAACACACATAAACCAGAACTGTTCCAAGCAAACCCGGAGGTCCGGTCACCTTATGTTCCCTAAGCTTTCAGTGGCATTCCCTACCTCTGACCAGTCCCCACCCTCCTGAAGCTCTCCTTTCCCTGCTTCAATAACACCATCTTGGCTTTCCTCCTAGTTCAACAGCATTTGCCAACATGCAAGTAATGAAGCTCCTCAAAATTAACTCCAGGGCCCTTTTTTCTTCTATGTACTCTGCCTGCATGGTTTCATCCATTCCCATTGGATTTAAAGAACCATCTACATCCTGCAAACATTTACCTTTATATTTCTGGCCCCAAACTCCAAACTCCTATGTCCTACTTCCTTAACATCTCCACTTCAATGTCTCATAGGCATATCAGACATTGTCAGTATTTAAACCCTAGTTTTTCCCCCCAAAGCTCTTCAAGCTTCCCATTTCAGTAAATGCCTCCTCCATGCACTTGACCCCTCCAGCTAAAAATCAGGGAGCCACCTTGGTCTCTAGCTTTTACCGCCCACATTTAATGCGTACGTTTAAGCAATTCCTACCTTCAAAATTCATCTCAAATCCATCCAGGCCTTTCCATCTTCACAACAACCGTTTGTCCTCAGCACTGCAACAGCCTGCTACCAGTGTCTCTGCTTCCCCGCTGCTCCCCAGACTGCTACGTCCACCACCCACTTCTCACAGAGCAGCCAGAATGATGTTTGGAAAATGTAACCACATCATAAGACTTCCCTGCTTAAAATCTTTCACTGCTTTCTCAATGCTCTTAAGATACAATTTAAAATTCTTAACATAGTTTACAAAAATACTGTGACAGCAAGAAACAGAGTGAGTGTGTGAGTGTGTGTGTGTGTGTGTGTGTGTGTGTGTGTGTGTGTGTGTGTGTCTGTGTAGGGTTGGGTTTCAATTAGGTTAATCAGGGAAGTCTTCTCTGAAAAAGTTCCATTGAAATTGAGGAAAGATGGGAAGCTTGCCATGCAAACAGTGGGTAGAGGAGCGTTTCACAGAGAGCAACCCACACGTACAAGAATCTTGGGGAAGGAGAGGAAGAAGTCCACCACGACTGGCGTGCAGTGGCCTGAGATGAGTTGGGGCGGTGGGCTGGGCCTTGTAAACCACAAGAGGAGATGAGGTGTTTAATTAGTATGAGGGCTGGAACAGAAAGAAAACACACACCAAAGATATTCTGGAGGAAGAATCCAAATGGACCCGGTAAGCAACATGCAGGAGTTAAAAACAATGAATCAGTGAGCCCACAGATGAAATGACAGACGATTAGGAGAGGGATGGTGCCAAAGACAAAGAAGGGAAAATGAGTTAAGTTCCGGACCTAAAACCCCAAAACTGGAAAGCCACAATAATCCTGGAGGTCATTTAGTATCAAACCTCGATATTCTAATGAGGAATTCTGAGAACTAGGAAAGTTAGTGACCAGCCAAAGGTCATTTAGACAGGGACTAGGAACTATGAGGTGGGAAGTGGAAGGCATTATCTAAATGCAGGTGTTCAGAAGGTATTCATTCACATACAAGAGGAGACCTTCAACTGAGAGACTAAAGAGAAATTCAGGAATTATTTGCTGACCACCTAATGCTCTACAGCACATGTTTGTAGAAACAGCAAGAGAGGAAGTCGGGCTATTAGTGTTCTCAGGAAAGTAGAGGATGGCAAGATATGTCAAACAGTAGATGATTACAACTTGACCATGTTTCATCTCTCCAATTAACTTAATTCAACCTCTAAGACATTAATGAAAGCATTAATGAAAAGGTTAATATTATTACACCTGCTCTTTTCTTTTTTTAATAAATGTATTTATTTATTTTTGGCTGTGTTGGGTCTTCGTTGCTGCATGCGGGCCTTCTTTAGTTGTGGTGCGCAGGCTTCTCATTACGGTGGCCTCCCTTGGTGCAGAGCACAGGCCCCAGGCGCACAGGCTTCAGTAGTTGTGGCATGCGGGCTCAGTAATTGTGGCTTGTGGGCTCCAAAGTGCAGGCTCAGTAGTGGTGGCACACAGGGCTTAGTTGCTCTGCGGCATGTGGGATCTTCCCGGACCAGGGCTCGAACCCGCATCCCCTGCATTGGCTGGCAGATTCCCACCCGCTGCGCCACCAGGCAAGTCCCAATACACTTGCTCTTAATCAAACAGCAAATGGCTTCTGCAATTCTTATCATGTCACCCCGAGCCCTAAACAGAAGTGATTATTTTATCTACACACCATGAAAGGCAAATGAAATCTCCCTTCTTTCTAAAAGAGAACAGCCTTCACTATAAGAAGTAGAATATTCCATCTTTCTAACAAAAGGAACCCCGATCCAATGAAGAAATGATTCTAAAACCAAAAGGCAAACTCCGAAGATTATTTGAGCCCTGAAAAGGATGCGTCATTAATGCAGCATAATAACTACACTACTAGAGACAAATGCTTCTCAGCAAACATTCAATGGTAAAACATTAGGGCTTTTCCTCAATATCACTTGATCCTCAAAACTACTAAAAAGAGCCCTTGGTTCACAATCTAGCCCCATCTCTTGCCTTCTTTTCCTCTAAGTTTTTTTCTTTTTCTGTAAATCATAGTTTGTTGAAATGGACAAAATAAAAGAAGTGGTACCTACTACCCAAAGAAAACCTGAAATAATAAGTCCTTTGAACCTTGGAGAAGAAAAAAAAAAATGCTATGCCAATTCAAGACCATTATCATTATCACTAACATTTGAAAAAAAATCTTGTTGAATAAAAATGAATGATAATACCTAAACAAAATGAGAAGGAAAAATTGTAATATCCGCTGCTTGCTGAGTGCTTATTAACATCATTTTAGATACTTCAAACTTATTAACTTTATAAAGTGGGTGGTTTTACCCAGATTTTGCAATAAAACTGAGGATGAGAGGGTAAGTAACCAACCCAAAACAAGAAGTAACAGGGATGAAATTTAAGCTTCAAAGCCCATGCTTTCTGCCTCTCTAAAATGTATTTCTTATCACTTTGAAATCCATGTGTATCTTTTGATTGTTTTGTTGATAAATGTTAGACCAAATACCTTTTAAGGTCTCATCCCACTGTTAAGATTCTCTCATTTTATGAATTATGAGAACTGGTTAGACTAAAACAGAATAAGGTAAAATATGGATTGATTCAAGGCAGAATTATTCAGGAAGAAAATTTCATGACTTTATTTATATCTCCTGAAAAAAAAGGATCCTCATTTATATCCTGATGAATAAAACCACTGTCAGCCCTTAAGTGAAAAACTCACCAAGTAACATATTATCAATTATTCCTCCTAGGGCTTCCCTGGTGGCGCAGTGGTTGAGAGTCCGCCTACCAATGCAGGGGACACGGGTTCGTGCCCCGGTCCGGGAAGATCCCACATGCCGCCAAGTGGCTGGGCCCATGAGCCATGGCCACTGAGCCTGCGCGTCTGGAGCCTGTGCTCCGCAACGGGAGAGGCCACAACAGTGAGAGGCCCGCGTACCACAAAAAAAAAAAAAAAAAAAAAAAATTATTCCTCCTAAAAGAAAGGGAAAAGCTTACATTTTGATGGCCCTTGTGAGAATATAATGGTACAAATCCATTTTTTAATGGCAAAAAAAGAAAAAAACTTAGTACTTAGAACAGAACTAAGCTGACATGAGAAAAACCACCTTCAGTACAGGACAAGAGTGATAAAAGATGACCAGATGATAGAAGAACATAGGTCCTTAAGCATGTTATGCAGAAGCATGATCACAATCCTAGACTCTATAACTCTAGCCTTGCTGTATGAAATAATATATTTTCCTTCTTAAAAAGTAAAATCAGTAAAGTTATGGTTCTCCATTACATGCATGTGATGTGTGACAGCATGCCAACTGATAAACTGAACTTCTGATGCTGAGAAACCAAGACATTCTCAGTCAACAAAAAAAAATGCTCTGAAAGTGTTTTTATCTAGTACCTAAGAGAAAACAAATATGGCAAGTCAAACACATTAATAAAAATTTACCTGTACCTGTATGTTAATTTCTCCTTCTTCACATTCTTTCTTATATTTCCTTGGAAGTGTCTCTACTTCACGGATGGCATCTATAGTGACTTGCTGAGGTAGCACCTCAAACAAAGATGTTAAATACATAATTATGGATTTCTTGTCAGGAAGCTGAACAGCAACATCTAAAAGTGGAAGAAAATAAGAACTAGCTTAAATTAGATGTCCAAAGTATGTGAATTGCTCAATATTGGATATAAAATAACTGTCTTAGTACCCATAAACAATGCTAGTATATTATCTTTGCAATACCACAGCTCAGTAAATTTCTATTTCATATAATATATGAGCCAAAGGTAAAGATGATTACCTACTTTTTTTGTTCCATATCCCATTTCTTAAAAATCTTCCCTAAAAGCTTCCCCCATAAGGCTCAAAGATAAGCTATCATCTAAGATAACATCATAGATTTCATTCATAGTATGAAAATAAGTCTAGAATTCAATCCTGCAACATTTGTAACTGAAGTTTCATATAATATACAAGCTCATACAAAAACACATTTTAATGAAATAAATAAAATACTAAGTTGTTTATCTAATAATTCTGTTTTCCTAAAACTTTAAATCTTATGCTCGTATTGATTAACTATTCTACAGTGATGTAATTAAATTTCCTCCTGAAGGATCCTAGAAACTGTTAAGCACAGAAATATCATGTCTGTAATAAAATGGCTTGTACCACATTTCAAAAGGAAAAACACCTCCTCAATTCTCACAATTCTTTCAAAAAAGCGGGGGGCGGGGGAAGCACTACTTTTCAAGTATTCAAAACTGTAAAGAAAAATCAAGGTTGTAATTAAACACTGAACAATACCTTCAGGATCTAACAGCTTTTCAATTCCTAAGTAAGTTTGAGCCTTGCTGAAGGCATGTTCAAGTCTCTCAATTGGGGACATTTTGACAACTCTATCCCAGCTGAAGAGATCGGGTCTGAAATCAGGATGCAAATAAAATTCAGTGAAGATGAAATATGTGGAAACAAAGCTGTTATTGTTATAATCGAATACATTTCAGTTTTAGATTTTTTTATTTGTGAATATAAATTTAAAAGTTTATCTTTTATATCCCAAAGTTTTGTCAAATATATAATATTTTAAGGTAATCTATAAATATGAAAACAGCAGGTAAGACATTCTAAGGTTTTTGTATTGGTTAAACATGCCTGTTAAAATTCTGGAGTAGCCACTGAAAGACTAGAAATGGTATATTTCCCAAATAGTGAAAGGAAAAAAAGGGAAGAAGAACCTACCAGTATAAAACAAGAAACAAAAGAAGATATAGAAAAAAGTAAGAAAAATGAAAAGCTCAAAACAAGCGGTAAGAATGAACTTAAATACATCAATTATCACAATAATGTTAATGGACTAAATTCTCCGATTAAAGACCAACTTTAGCAGAATAGAAAATCCAGCTCTAATCTCTTCACAGGACACTCCTAAAGAAAAGACCCTGAGAGAATTTCCGTCCACCCCTCTCCATATAGCTACTGTTTAGTATTTCATTTCTATCTTGATTTTCATTTAATCCCACAAACTGGACATTATTGTTGCTCTGACTTACTCAAAAGTTGATCATTTTCTCTGTGCTCTATCTGCTCTTGCATCTTGGACCCACCTACACTCCTGGGATTTGTCTCCCTCGTCCCCACCCTCCCAGTTCCCTCTCTGACTCCACCTCTTATTATTCCCCTTATTCACACCACTGCACCCAGTGGCCTCCCACATGCCAGGTGCCTCCTCCCCTCTTGCCTGACATATTTTTCTTCAGCAATATTTACCATTTCTATATGCTACACAACTAACATTTTCATTTTTAAAAAACTGTCTGCCTCCCTCTATATGAACATTAATTCCAAGAAGGAGGACTGGGAATTTTGCTTGTTTTGTTCTCTGCTCTACATCCTGTGTTCAGCACATAGAAGGCACGCCACACACACTTGTTAAACCAATTAAGTAACAGATGGAAAAATGTTTAAGCTAAAATTCAAGTTTTCGGGCTTCCCTGGTGGCGCAGTGGTTGAGAGTCCGCCTGCCGATGCAGGGGATACGGGTTCGTGCCCCGGTCCGGGAAGATCCCACATGCCGCGGAGCGGCTAGGCCGGTGAGCCATGGCCACTGAGCCTGCGCATCCAGAACCTGTGCTCCACAACAGGAGAGGCCGCAGCAGTGAGAGGCCCACGTACCGCAAAAAAAAAAAAAAAAAAAATTCAAGTTTTATGATAGTGTCTCTTAACTGACTAGAAACAGTGGGCAACCCGCTTAAACTGATAAAGGAGAAGTAGAAGAAGATGGGGTGTGTGGGGTTTTTTTAAACCAGATAAAAGGTATATGAAAAAAAAAGCTAAAGCAGATAGCAGTCTTATGGTAAAACATTAAAACCACTCCCTTTGTTACCAAGAACAAAACATTCTGCGCACTACCACCAATGCAAACTGATATTGTATTGAAGGACAAGGCATAAATGAAGGGGAAAGGGGAGAGGAGAGGAGGGAAAGGGAGGGGAGGGGAGGGAAGGGGAGGAAAAAAACTATTATAATTCATGGTCATCTATCAAAAAAAAAAAAACTTTCAGTAACAAATTTTGGTAAGAATTTAACAAGTTTCCAGATACAAGATGTAGAAAAGTCAACTGCATTTTCATATATCAGCAAAGAACATATAGGAAATAAAACTTGAGACAATAAATAATTTACAAGAAGAATAAAACACATAACAAATTTTGCCTTTCACTTTTAAACCTTTGATGCATCTGGAGTTTATTCAGGGTATGGTGAGGCAGGGATCCAATTCACTCATTTCCATTTGTTCCAACCATCTATTAATCTGCAACATCGGCTCAGTTGTAGATCAGGATGGAGCTATTTCTGAGCTCTTTATCCCATAGGTTGAACTATATGAAACTGCCATTTATATCAAAAACAGTCAAATATTGGCAATTTCATATGCTTCAGCCTATTATTATATTAGTGTTTTCTTTATAGTACTATATAGTCTCAATTAATATAGCTTCATAATTAGTTTTGGTTTCTGTTTATGAAGTACTTCAGCCTGTCTCTTCTTCAGAAGAGTAGTGGCTCTTTTTGGTCCTTTGGTATTTTATTATATAATTAGAATCTGTTCAGAAGTTTCATAAAAAGAATCATTGATCTATTTTTAATTGGGAGTTTTATAGAGTTTTCCTATAAAACTAAAGTAGGAGGCTGAAAACTGTCACAATTCTTTGTGTATATTACTGGTTAGTGCTGAATGAGTTAGTTCACATTGAACTATGTGAATTATTTTACATTTTTTAACTTACAAATATGTAGAAGAAACCATGGACACTGCACTGTGGCATTTAAGTCCTATGGAAACAAAGATGTGATGGGTAGTTTTTTTTCCATGATATTTCTATTCTTTATGTTTTCTTAGAGCATGTACAGGGGAGAGAGGCGATAGTGGTAAGGGCCTTTAGGGAGTAGTAAGTAAGGGAGGGACAGAGAGGAGGTACAAATCTGTACAAATCTGCACATCCAAGAAGAGTCACATCTCACTTATGTCGGTGGAGCACGGCATTGAAGGCAAGCCCATCTGTCCAGCTGGTGGTGAAGTTGAGGACGTTGACCTGGCTGTACGGCCTGGTGGACTGGCGCACCCAGCTCAGCAGGATCTTCTCACTGTTGGTCTGCTGCAGGTCTGACATGATATCCTTCATGACATCTTTCACCTGTTCAAAAGAAACCATGGTTGCCAATAACCTCAAGTAGTCATTGGAATCCAGTCCTTGAATAAGGAATATTATATTCATGAACCATTGGATCAGGCCACTGGTATTCATTTTATTTCAAAACTTTCCTTTAAACACTGGAAGGATAAATACATTTTAACAGTAATGATTTCAATTTAGAGGTGATTTTAACCTCACCTTTATATATTATGGCATTTTCTATATCTTAGCAATACTTATATTACACTTGGCTACAGTGAACATTACTTTCATAGCCACAAAAAGTAATATTTTAAAACTATACTTTAAACATCTTTTAATAGGAAGAAAACTCAATTTTTATTTTCTACACAAATGTGGAAGAAGGTAAGAACTTTTGGCTGACTATAAAATCCAAGAATGAAGTGCATTTCCTGATGGCAATAACAATTATAATCTAGAACTAATATTTTATATTATTATTCTAAATCAGTACATATATTTTAAGGAAGTGTTCAAAGAATGATGTGGACATATCAAAAAAAAACCCACAAGAGCCAACTTAAGGGGGCTTGAGAAATAATTAACAATAGTGAAAGATCAGAACCTACTAAATAAGTAAAAATCCATAAAATAAGTAAAAATCCACACAGATATATAAATGAGTGGATAGATAGATAGATAGAATAGATAGATAGATACAGAGAAACAAGAGACAAGGAAAAGCTCTTCCTCATAAGTGGAAAGACAATTAACAAATGTAGAAGAAATGATGAAATTAGAAAATCACTTTGCCACACATTATATTAATAACTGATCAGGTAAGAACTATGAATGGATCTTAAAATTAACAGATAAAAGTTTAATAAGTAGCTGAATATTTATACAGTCTCAAAGTATATCTCCACAAGATACTTTTTAATAACAACGGGCAGTCACATTACAGTGGGGACACCTGCAGATTCCACCTCACCCAAATGATGAGAGTTAATACTGCCAGAAAAAAACTAATGGACAGCATATGCTTCCTGATGTGGTGTATTAAGAAAAACTCAATATTGGGACTTCCCTGGTGGCACAGTGGTTAAGACTCCGCACTCCCAATGCAGGGGGCCCGGGTTCCATCCCTGGCCAGGGAACTAAATCCCACCTGCATGACACACTAAGAGTTCGCATGCCACAACGGAGGAGCCCTTGAGCCGTAACTAAGGAGCACACCTGCTGCAACCAAGACCCAGAGCAACCAAATAAATATTTTTTTAAAAAAAGAAAAACTCAACATCATTTTTCTGACATTCCTCCCAAAAATGAATAACCTGAATCCAATCATGAGAAAATATTAGCCAAATCCACATGGAAGAACATTCTACAAGATAACTATTCAGTACTCTTCAAAAATGACAATATCATGAAATACAAAGAAAGACTCAGAAATTATGCCAGATTAAAAGATGACTAAAAAAACAGGACAAATGAATGTAATAAATGATCTTGTATTTTCTTTTTCTATAAAGGATATTATTGGGGCAGTTGACAAAATCTCCATAAGAGCTATAGATTACATAACTGTATTGTTTCAATATTATTTTCCTGATTTTAATAATTACATGCTAATTGCTAGTGCATGATATAATAATTACCATATGTATAATAATTAATACTAGCATTGTAAATATTAATATTATGTATTAGACATTTTATATTATATTAACATAATAATAATGTTGTAGTTACGTAAGAGAACTCCTTGTTTTTAGAAAAATGATTTGTTTTTACAAAATACTCACAGATCTATTTAGTCAAAGAGAACAGAAGGGGAGAGAGAGAGAGAAAACACAGAAATACAGACAGCTGTATTCTCCAAATACATTTGGAGAATCTGAGGGAAAGGTATCCAGGAATTCTTCGGGATATTTTTACAATTTTTTTATAAGTATGATATTTTTTAAATCTAATGTTTTAAAAACAGATACTTTTTTTTCTATGCCAGGAAAATAGAGCAGTTTGTCAGGCTCTTTCACTCCAAATTATTATAAGTTGAATTGTGTCCCCTCCCCAAATTCATAGGTTGAAGTGCTAACCCCCAGCACCTCATCATATGAATATATTTAGAAATAGGGTCCTTAAAGAAGTAGTTTAGGTAAAATGAGATCATATGGGTTGGCCCTAATCCAATATGACTGGTGTCTTGGAATAAGCAAAGGAGAGTAGGACACAAACACACACACACACACACACACACACACACACACACACACACACACGCACACACAAGACCACATGAGGACACAGGAAGAAGGCAGCCATCTACAAACAAAGGAGAAGAAACCAACCTTGCTGACACCTCGATCTCAGATTTCCAGCCTCCAAAATTGTTAGAAAATAAATTTCTATTGTTGAAGCCACTCAGTTTGTGGTACGCTGTGGCAGCTCTAAGAAACTAACACACAAATGATACATTTCCAATTCCTATTAAGAAGTGATTGAAAATTTTCCCACCTGCCAGTGCAAAATGATGCTCCAAAGTAATCCTAAAGTCAGTTTGTGATTTCCATCTACAATGTCCGTTCCTCCTATATTCACTAAATCCACCTAGTAAAATGAAAAAAATAACTTTTAAGACAATTTTTCTATGGAAACCCAGGTTTTTGTTCTAGCTCGTTTGGACAGCAATATAAGTAAATGACAAGAAAAATTTCACTTTAGAGAATCAGGTGAACCTAAATCTCAAAAATATATTACTTATACAATAGATCAATAAAGTAATCACAAAAAGCACAACTACTGCTTCACTCATAGAACAGGTTCAATACGTCTCATAAGAAAAATATTTCTAAAAATCAGTTGATGCCAATGTCCAGAGCAGGTGGTTGGTTTCAAAATAAATCATCCCGATGGCATCAAAGGACCCCCCTAACGTCATATTACAAACTTACATTGTTCTGATGTAAAACCTGCAGCACTCTGTTAACATTATTTAAAGCGTGTAACCTTGTGGAGCCACGTTCCTTCGGCTGGAAAACAGAACACAAAATCGAATAAGACAGAGAGTCCCTCCATGTTGCTGTCAAACACTGACATTGAGATGCACGTGGAACAGCAGCTCAGCACACAAGAGCCCCTCTGTACCAGGAGCTCTGGCTGGGTTGGTTCTCAAGCCACCAAGAAGGCTGGTGTTGACAGAATGCAAATTCTCCCACTAACAGCACCTTAAGATAGTAGTTCCTTAGCTTGCCTGAACACTGGAATCTCCTAGGGAGCTTCCAAGAATACCAGTGCCTGTGTTCAACAAGGACTGTGACTTAATGAGTCTGGAGTATAGTCTGGGTTTGGAATTTATAAAAGATTTCCCTGGTGATTCTAAGATGCAAACAAGTTTGGGAACCAATGCTCCACCAGGGACAAAGCTTCTTCTATCTTAGTTGGGCAGAATGAAGAAAGATTTAGAAGATTTGTCCCCTCCACCCTGCACTAGTGTAGACAGAGCAGAGAGGATTCAGAGGTGCTATCCCAGGTTCCAGGTAGGATTACAAGGGCCCACTGGGAAGACTGGAATTGCCACCCAGGGAAAGGTGATCTGGGAGGCTTCTTTCTGCCTCATTGGCCACGGAATCTTATCTGACAAAGGGATCAATCTCTCCAATAGGTGCCTACCCACCATCTGGAAGGCAAAAGGTAGACTGTAACACGGCACACTTCGGCAAGAAAGAAATTCATCTTCAGGAGTGCATCTCTCTATACCTTTTATAGTCATTCTACCTCTTGTGTTAAAGGTTGTACCCATAAAATACATCGTCTTCATTGGCAGAGTTATTTCTGTGTGAGTATTGGGTACCTCACACATAAAGCAATAGAGTTGGATTTGATGACGGAACAAACATGAAGATAATACTGAAAATCTGAATAAAAATAAATGCCATCAGTTTTTGTAACTTCTTTTTTACTATTTGTTAAATAACATTTAAATGTATTTGTCTCTACTTTCTACTATTCAAAACATTATGCCCTCTTTACATATCCACTCTTCTTTGTAATTCTCTACTGTCTGAGAGCAATAAACACATAAAGTATTTTTTTGATAAAAACAGAGCCCTCAATAAAGCCTAAATATCGCTCAATCAAAAAATTCATTTAAACCCCTTTTTAACGTTCCTATTTCAGCCTTTACATTGTAAGGACCCCCAAGAGGGTCTTCAAGTATCAGTAATGATGAGAGATATGCCGTTAGCCTGGTTCTTGAACATGGCATCCCTCACCAGTGAGGTTCCTGTGAGGCCTTCTAGAAGATCCAGTAGCTTCCTTCCATCTTTGAGGTCTGTGAACATATCACTGATGGGTGGTTTTCCACTCTATAAAAGAAAAAGTACAATTTTAGCAGCAGAAATTTCATACATAAGTGGAAAATAATGAATAGTTTCATTTCTTCCAACTAAAAGTCTGGATGATCAGCAGACTATACAAGTTTGCCTTGTATGGAAAGAAGTACAAAGAACTTTGAAATCTATAACAAATGTTTTGAGCTGAAATATATAAATTGCATTATTTCTTAGAAAGGGAGCAAATAAAACTGTGATTAATGTCAATATGACTTGTATGTACAGCTGACCCTTGAACAACATGGGTTTGAACAACATGGGTTTGAACAACATGGGTTTGAACAGGTCCACTTACAGATGGATTTTTTTTCAGTAGTAAACACTAGAGTATTACATGATCCGTGGTTGGTTGAAACCGCGGAGGTGGAACTGGGATAGGAGGGAGCTGACTAAATTATTCATAGATTTTCAGTTCTAGAGTCAGCACCCCTAATCCCCCATGTTGTTCGAGGGTCCATTGTATTCCTGAGAGAGAAGATGTGTTAAAAATATACATGAGCATACAGCACCTGGAGGCCAAAGAGGCCTCCAGAGGCCAAAGAAAAGTGTGCAGATTCTTATTCCAGCTCTGCACTTTACATTCACAGTATAAGCATGGCTTTTGCTATTTCCATTATGGAAGCAGGTCACGTCATCATCAATTTCATCTCTCCACTTCAATTTCAGCTCTCAGGCACTAGGTCTGTATTTCTAGGTCCCAATTTCTGAATGATTAGGACACTTTTGGCTCTGTGTCTAAATCCAGTATCCATCCTGTATTTTGAATGACAAAACCTATAAACTTTCTAAACTCTTGCTTCTGACTAATAAACAGCATCAACTTCCCCTGATAAACATATTCTAGCATCCATGCCAGAAAATCCTACCCCATTCACAGGTAGACCTTGCCTGTCTGTGTGTGATATCATGGTTGTATGCAAAGGACAATTACTGCACAGAAAATCAGGACGCCTCAGTTTTAATCTGTCTGACCATTAACTAACTGGTGAACCTAAATCAGCTACTTACTACTGTTTACCTTTTTCTAAATCACAGGTATTGTAAAGATCAAATAAAGAATATTACGTGAAAATGTCCAGATAGCTATAAAGCACAGTGTAATAAATGTTGTACGATTATGTTGAATCAAATTATTCCCTTCTAATATGAAATGCCCAGAGATTAACAGTTTTACTTCCTGTCAATAATAAAGATATTTTATAACCAATAATTATTGTATATTCTTTATTCTTCACTTTAAAGCATATATATAAAGTCACACGAAACCAAATTTTACTCTGAGCTTGAAATAGGTGAGAGGGAGGAAGGAAGCCATCCTAAAGTTTCCTAAAACTTGGCATTTTCCCTTTTTTCCTCTCTTCCTGATTTCTTACATTTTTAATTATGTGTAATGTATAGTAAACTAGTGATTTCTATCATGTGGCTTTTCCATAGTTCATATACTCTAAATGAGAGGAAGTATGGTAAAGTCTTCACCTTAGAATCAGTAAAGAATAAACTATGACTTATTTATATCTGAAACAAAGCTGCTTTTCTATTTCCAGCTGCCACTGTGTGAGCAGTGACGATGTCAGAGATACATGGATTATCTCCATCGATCACAATGATAAACAGATTTGAGTGATGCAGGAGACCAGATCCAGAGGCAATACTTCAAGAGGCAGAGAAGGGAAGTTTTTTGCACATTAAAGATTTCCTACCTGCTCTCAGTAAAAGCAAAGGGCAGAAGTAGCCCTGGTCATCTGCTACCTCTTACCTTCCTCCTCTCAAAACCCACCCAAGTACACTTCAGCAAATAGCCACCAAATACCCAGATTCCCTTTCAGGAAGACGTGAACAACTCTGATCTCAGAGCAAAGAGACAAAAACATAGGTAAAGTTCATGGGAGAAACAAATAGGGATATCTAGGCACAGAAAGGACCTTAGGAATTACTGATGACAAGGGCAGCTAAATAATGTCTGGGCGGCATTTAACCCTTCTCAAATCCACTACAGTATCCGTTTTCCAAAAAAGAAACAAAGTAACACAAATCAGCATAGACTAAAATAAAGTAAATATAAATATTAGTCCATATTACAAATAGTTATGAACGCCCACTGATGACCTCATTGTAGACAAGCCTCCTACCAGCCATGTAACTTTAGAAAAGTGGCCTTTCTACATCTATTGGCTCATCTGTTAAACACTAAGATGACAGATGTTCAGTAAGTGGTTGATATTATCATTCAGTACATTATCATATCATTACAGTAGTAATGTTTCCTACTGTCATAAAAGTGCCATAAAATTTCAACAGTAGATGAAAGAATGGGTAAGACAAATAAGCACTTCATCTTAGGCAGGAACGTCAAAGCAGACTCTGAACCTGAGTACATGTAAGTGTCACTGCATAGAGAAAGTTCTTCCAAGTCCCGAATTCACTAATATGATGACCTGGAGGGATATACCCCATTCGAAACTAATGAACATGATGATACAAGAGCACACCTGTGCTTTAGGTATGCACTGTGAGACCAGCATAACTCAACAGTAAACCCAATGGATTCTTCCCTAGGCTCCACTGCTGCTCAGTGGTAAAGTGGGAGGCATTCATTTAAGAGGCAGCATTAGTTTTTCCACATGAGACACTCTTTTCCTCTCTCTTGTCCAGGTCATTCATCTGTTTATTGAGGAACAAATCTTGAGAAAGACTCCGTGTGAAGCATTCTCTTGAAACAAAGGTAACTGAGACACAGTTCTGTCCTTCTAGAAGTCAATCACTTATACTAGGGAAACCAATGCCTTTATATTCTTTAAAAAAAAAAAAAGAAACGACAGTAACAGCAATGCAATTTCTTTATTCTTTTTCCAAATTTCAGACAAATATTGATGGCGATCAGTAAGAAATAAGTTTTGTGCTGTGTGCCTATTCTCCTAACACTCCGCCACCCCACCCCCAGTGATGGTATGGTTGGCATGTACTCCCATCTGGTACCTTCAGAAGAGCCACGTACACCTGCAGGAGGGAATATACAGCCCATGGATCTCTTCACTGGACAATGAAGGAATGTACCAGAGCTCTTTCAAATCCAAAACTGTGGTTCAAAACTTACATATAAAACACACACCCACACTCGCCACACACATAGCCAATCACTACAAAATACTACCTATTCCTGACAAATGCAATTTAGGAACGTCCCATAGGCAGATGGAAAGAACCAAACTATACCAAAGAGCCCGTTCCACCTACCACCTAGGAGAGTAACACCTATAAGTATGGTGATTCAGTGCTTTGTGCCTTACAACGGAGGTCAGAAAATGTCTTTCGTAAAGTTCCAGATAGTACTTAGTTTAGGCTTTGCTGGCCAGGTGGTCTCTATCGAAACTTCTCAACCCTGTTGTCAAGATGTGAAAGCAGCCCAGACAATGTATAAACGGATGAGCCGATGGGAATGGTGACTGTGTTCCAACAAAACATGACTTGTAGACGTGGAAATCTGAATTTCATATAATGTCCACATGTCATGAAATATTCTTCTTTTTTTGACTTTTTGCAACCACCTAAAAATGTGAAAACCATTCTTAGCTCGTGGGCCATACAAAAACAGACAACGGAAACATGAAATGTCCCTAGACATAATAATAGCATGACTTACTATGTATCAGATATGCTCTAAGAGATTTAGATGCATTCTTTGTTTCTTTATGATAGAACTTTAAGGTAAGAAAACTGAGACACAGAGGTGACATGACGAGCGAGAGGCAGAACTAGGATGTGATACCACAAGATCTGACTCCAAATCCAGGTTCTCAAAGTCCACACTAAACTGCTACTAAAACTATGAGGTCACAGGGTCATGACATATAGGGAAGGAAACAGTTAATCAGTGGTGCGGCAGAGGAGGTATATTTAATGACTTCCCAAAGAGGGCAGCAAGATATATACCACATTTAAATGAACTCAGAATGAAATTTTTTTCCAAGCTTATGGCTTTAAAGCATCTCTGGTACTTCTGAATCACAGGCTCTAAACATAGGATCCACCCTGGGAAACAGTTGGGAAATGTCAGAAGTCATCGTTTAATAAAAATAAGACCTGATTCAGCCTGACGGTTAAAGTCTTATTTAGATTTTTGATTCTTTGTGAAGACTTATTTGCAGAAACTTCTCTGACAGACAGAATACAGTTTAATAATTCAACTGGACAAATATTTGGTGAATACCTCCTTTGTGCCTGGCCCTGCAGAAACACCAAGTTCAGGTCACCCTCCCCATTTACAAGCAAGGGTTTCCACAGTTTTCCAATAAACACAAAATAGTACAAATGAATAATCTTGAACTTGGAAGACAGATAAGCCTTGCGTCGCATTTAACCTTAAAAAAAAAGTTAAAAGACCACATGGTAGGAATCCAAACGACAGATGTCACAGGTGACTCGCTTTGGCTGCCTCCTCTCATCCCCTGGTCCCCTGTACTTCTTTGAACTCTCTTAACACCAGTTCTAACACCATTTTGACTCCAACAGGGACCAGCGTTAATACCTACAGCTGAGACACTGAAGCTCCTGAATCGAAAATGTCAGAGCACAGAAGCAAACTGTCATCACAATGCAGGAGGGATAAGCCGGGGTCTGAGGGAAGGCAAGGGCTGCAGATACAGTCATGGATACGTGATGGTTCAGTTGAATGCGGCCAATCCGATGGGTCCATCAGACCTGGTGAATCAGCCAGCCCTAAAGGCTGAAAGAGCCAGTGCTCAGTTTCAGCCAGCAGCGGCCATTTGAGAATCCCAGCCCACTGTTGGTAGGACTTCTGGTTTCTCAAAAGAGCTGGAAATCTGAATTTATGTGTATAATCTCCTGATATTTGTAATGTCCTAAAACACTGTGCCGGATCAACAAATCTTGTCTACAGGCATACTGGATCCTAGGATGACTGGTAATCTCTCTCATAGGGCGTAACTACATACAGGGAAATACAAGATCAGTCAACAGTGAGTCCTCTGAGGAACTGAGAAACTCTGTGGAAAGGACAGACACACACCACCACCACCACCACCACCACCACCCCCACCACCACCACCACCACCACCCACAGACTAGGGAATATGATTGATTGCAAAATACCAGCAGAGTCATTATACTTGCGCAGACCAAAAAAACAAAGGAGTCACACCAGATTCTTCTCCTTTCACTCATTCCTCATGTCTAATCCATACCAATCCTGTCATTTCTACCTCCGAAAATACATTCCAAAGGTGACCACTACTCCTTAGTGGCCCCACTCTCATGCACATCTCCAATACCAGGCCAACCAACCTCTTTACTTCTGCATAAGAGTCAGAATAACTCTAATTTTAAGGTGCAGATCACATCGTGTCATGTCTCTGCTTTAACCTAATGGACTCCCATCACGGGGAAATACAATTCAAACTCCAAATAAGAGATCCCATGTGATCTGCTCTCCGCCCTCTCTCTAATCTAATAATCTAATACTGAATTATTCTCCCCTTTCTTCAATACTCGCAAATCATAATTATTTCCATCGTAGGTCAAGTTTTTCAGCAGTAGTAGTAGTAATGGAAAAAAAAAGTCTATGAAAGATTGAATAAGAAAGCAAAATTTAGGAAGTGCAGTTCGCAGTCCTTAAAAGGGTGAAATGTTAACGCTTTGTAGAGACAACAAACAAACCAGAAGTAGAAGTGGGACTTGGATTTTGGGTTCAGAAGACGGCCTCCTTTATGTGGTGTGCCCTGCTGACACTAACCAAGTGAGGGATGACAAGCGCAGTCTGTGCCTTCGTGGCACTCAGAATCTAAACAGAGTAAACAAAATCTGTACCAACAAGCATGGGGAGCACAGCAAAAGGGATTTATGAGCTAGCTTGATTCTGCCAAATTTGCACCAAATAAGAAATATAGTACAGAGTCTATCCTGTGATTTACCTAATCCCATTATAAATAATGAAGTTATTAACTGTGTATAATATGGATAAGAGTGAAAAGATAACAGTTTTTAGATGCTTTCACCACTACCATGTCTGATGATGGTATCTTACAAATAATAAATTTGAGCCCTTTCACACTGATTACTCTGTCATTTATTTATACTCTTCCTATTTTCAAAACAGGATTTGAGGCAGTCTATTCAATTCAGTTAATATCCCCACTCTTTACAGCATGTGTGGGTATGTATGTGTCTGTGTGTGTGTCTAATTCTGTATCATACACATGGATTTATACGGCATACATATATATATATATATATATATATATACACACACACACACACATACATAGTGTTTATACCATAATGTTTTTGCATTCTTCTCAAGTCAATCTGACACCCCAATCAATTTTAAAATGATGCTCCAGCATGTGATAACATATTGTAAGTTTTATAGTCTCTCTCTTTTTTTTTTGAGTGATTTTTTTTGCAAGGAGTTGGTTATTTTAAAAACTCAAAAAGAAGTGAATGATTTAATTTAATATTTCTTTTAATATTTTAAAAACCAGAATCTTTAATTTATGAATCCCAAATCTCAGCACTAATAAAAATGTAGCTCTTGTAATTTTTCATTTTCTTAAAAACCAATAATGTATCAGTGAGCACTAGGTACAATGTCATTTCGGTTATGTTTATGTGTAAATGGATTTCTTTTAAGTATTTTACAACAGAAATGTACTTTTTCTCTTGATGATGGAATTACAAGTGGTTTTAAAAAGTCTCTTTGGGGCTTCCCTGGTGGCGCAGTGGTCGAGAGTCCGCCTGCTGATGGACGGGACACAGGTTCGTGCCCCGGTCCGGGAAGATCCCACATGCCGCGGAGCGGCTGGGCCTGTAAGCCATGGCCGCTGAGCCTGGGCGTCCAGAGCCTGTGCTCCGCAACAGGAGAGGCCACAACAGTGAGAGGCCCGCGTACCACAAAAAAAAAAAAAAAAAAAAAAAAAGTCTCTTTGGATTTCTTCTGTTATCTAATTTTTGTAATGTGTATTACTGTATAAAATAAATATAGATTGTTTAAAAAGTGGTATCTCTAGTTAAAATTAAGCAAACTGATGAAATTAGGTTCATCACAGTTAAGACACATATAGCTTAATGGATGAAATGAAGAATGCATAATCTTCAATGTCTACTTTATGATTCAGCCCCATGGTGAAAGAGTGAAAGCAGCATTGCTTTCGACTGAAAAGCAAAATGAGTGCAATAAAATGCCCAAGGAGGTCGTTAAGCACCTTGACAGCAAAATGTGCCACAGTCGCTTAAAGAATTCGTAAGTGCATGGCTCTCAGCCATTCTCTTTATGAATTCATGGTGCTCAGCACAAGTTCTTAAGAACCGAACAAGATTCCGCTTAGAAGCTTGTTTGGAAAGAGGGGGGAAAAGAAGAAAAGGGAGAGAGAGACTGGAGAAACAGATGGCTCAGGTAATCCTACTCGTGTCATAGTAACTACACAGCAGTGATCTATGCAGTGCTTACAATGGAATCAAAGCAATGAAGGTGCATTTACCTTAGAAATTACAAAAAGCTATAAAACACAAGCTAAATCAAACATCTTTCAGAGAATCAAAAGTCAAACAGCATGTAACAGAATTTTTACCTTGATTTTGGTAAGCAAAGTAACCGAGATAGTGCTGAGAAAACTGGGATGATAAGGAACCACGTGTGGGCTCCCACGCCTGGCGGCCAGGGGCAGGGCCACTTGCACACTCCATGGGCAAATAACCAGGCGAGGTCTGCAGGCTGAATAAACCCCAACTCCATATGCCCATCAGGCAAGGTCTGCAGGCCGACTCAACAAACAGTACAGCTCATTCCATACATGTACAACCGGCAAAGCACTGGAAATATTTGTTTGAAGAATGCAGCTCCTCAAAAGATAGGCTTCCATGGGACCAGGGTGTGGCACTAGTTAGGGCATTGATAAGGATAATGTAAAGGAAGAGAGAACATTTCCTTTGTTTAATAAAGGAGAGGCAGCTGCCTTGTCCCTTCCTTCTCCTTAGGGTGTCTCCTTAAAAACATAATAGGCCCAATTTTTTGGTCAGGAAGTAGATAAACCCATCTCCAACTTTCCAAAACAAAATAACAAAGACCTCAAAATTAACTCAAAAGTCTCTCTGGAGGTTGACAGGAGACCAGCACGAAGACAATCCATTTGTCTCTCCAGGAGGTACACACTTGTTCTTTTTTTTTTTTTGCGGTACGCGGGCCTCTCACCGTTGTGGTCTCTCCCGTTGCGGAGCACAGGCTCCGGACGCGCAGGCTCAGCGGCCATGGCTCACGGGCCCAGCCGCTCCGCGGCATGTGGGATCTTCTCGGACCGGGGCACGAACCCGTGTCCCCTATATCGGCAGGTGGACTCTCAACCACTGCGCCACCAGGGAAGCCCCCTCTCGTTGTTCTTTATTCTACTTTACTGTATGTTTGTGTGAAATTCTGTCCAGACTTTCTGGTCTTCTACCAACTGCCTGCATGCACCTCATCTGATATGAGTATTCAATAACAAAGTGTTTTCTCTGTATTCTACGTTGAATAAAGATCTTTTGTGAGAGGATTTTTTTATTTTCCCAACAGATTATAAAAATAAAAATAACAGTGTCAAATACCTCCACTTCCCACCCAGTCTGGCTCCCCTCATGATAAGCCATGCTTGGAGGGTGCCTACCAGTAGCCCTTGGAGCTAAAAGCTTCCTAAGGCAAAAGTACAGTTGAAAATGGTCCCAGGGTCTCCTAGTCCTCTTTAACAGAAAGAGCTTCTTTCCCCCAAAACTGCCACCTCTTCAACAATCCTCTCTTTATAACTCACTGGCCCACGGTGACCTAGACCTACTCATCCACGCACCAATCAGAGCCCACCTCTGAAGGTGGAGATGGTGGGGTCACATGGGCTGAAGGCAAAAGCACAAGGTAGGTGGCTCTGCTCTCCCCTCTCTAGGTGAAGGGTGAAAAGGAATTTCTTCTCAGCAGATCAATACCAAAACTGATCATCAATTACAAAGACACAGCATACACTACCAAATTCCCAAATTTGTTTTAACGATTACAGATACTAATAGGCTCAATCAAAATCATTTATTAAGTCCTCAATATGTACAAACACAGCATGTTAAATAATATTTATGTATAGTTTCTTTAACCACAGTAACTAGGTGAAAGTCACTCTACAAGTATAATGTTTGGAAGCAAAACAATCAAACTGAATGAAAACAAACAACAGCAAAAAAAAAAACCCAAACATATTTACATAATATAGCTAAAACATGTCTGGAAGCTGTTTAGGAATATGAAATGCATTTTATTCTTTGCTTTAGGGGTACTGGTGAAGAGACATAAACTGAAACTTAAGGAACCGCTTTAATATTTATGGCCCCCTAAAACAATGAGCTGAGTCGTCATACACATATTCATGAAAATAAATCAATAGTAGACCCAGTGTGTAACTCCAGCTCAAATCTCTACTATAGCTGTTATTTATCATCACACAAGGAAGCCTGTACAGTCTCCTTCACGATACTAAAAAGAGGACTAAACATCTACAGACTGCTTTTGTTGCACCCACCTACACATCCTTTCCCACGTCTATTTTTGTGGCCAACCACTTCCCACGTGAACAAAGTTGCAAACAACCGGACACCGAAAGCAATGCCCCACTGTCTCAAATGGAACACACTGGAATCGCTCTTCACGCCGAAACGTGTAAAACATGCTTCACAGATGTCCTCTTAAGTCCTATCAATTTAAAGTTCAAGTGTGGAATAGTAACTAAATGAAAACTTGGCTCATCTTTGTCTTCGAAAAAGAAAAAGCAGAAATCTGCCCGAAGTGAAGTTCAGCATTTTTAATTTGGCCTGTTCTCTACCTAACCTTTATTTTCAAACTTCCTTTGAGAACCACCTCAGCAAACTGATAAAAGTGCTTCTGCAATGTGTACGTCTCTGCTCTGACAGATGAGCAGCTCTGCAAGTCAGCCAGAGAAAATGCAGGCTCAAAGTCAGAACAAATTTCCCAACACTGGGACCGTGAGGCCTTCACTGCCTCCCTTGGGAAAACAGCTCACTAACAAATGAGGCTCTTAGACTCAGAGTGAACAGAACCCTCAACCTTTACCCACCAGACAGTGGAATAAAGTGGGCTTAATGAGCCAATGCTTTTTTCTGCTTCTGGTTTAAAATATATGAATAGCACGGATCAGGGATTACCACAGGTTTGGGAGGGGGTCGTCCCTGATAGAGTTTTAATTTAGCATTCCTAAGTAATTATAATCTCCTATAATGTTTCACAATAATGCCTCAATATTTCTTAGCAACATGAGGCAAGCTATTACGCTCAAGTGTGTTTTATAGCTAAAGGAATAAAAATCAAGTGACCTGAAAAAAATCGGCTAGTAATTTGCCCAAGGTCACAAATAAATGAGCAGCATATCCAGGAATAAGTATTTAATTTCCTAATTCTGATCTCCTTTAGATAATCATTTTCTCCCCAGCTCTTCATAACTTCTCAAAACCCAACAGTCATAAGTTATTCTACACTGTGTTACTTCTCAGGATACCCAGACTCCAAAGTGGTGTGTATTCTGTGACATAGTAACAAGGACTTGCAGCAAAAAAGAATATATATTTATAGTGAATGCTATCTTAGCTATCAAAATATTATTCAGTATTCTCAAGCTGTTTACCAAATCCCTTATCGAGAAATGAATTGAGCTGGTTTTAAATCTCATTTTTCATCACCATGAATTGAGTAGATGGATCCTATTCGAAGAATCCTATCCCATAAATAAGAGAATCATATGTATTAAATCCAAATGATGATTTAACAATCTCTCCAGCACATCTCCAAGACACCAGGTAAATGCAGAAACTTTGCATCGCTGGATTTGTTTTTGTGAATAAATGGAGCAAAAGCCCCGATGCATTCGTTTCCATGAAATAACACAATTTATGCCATTTTGCACTCAATTCCACACTCTACTCCCATCTAATTCCAATACAACCACTTCCAACCGGTCTATGGATATATACAGTATTAGGTATTTAAATGTATGTTTCTGTCACTGCCATTCATTTATTTATTAAGCCTACAAACACTCACTGGGTGCTTACTAAATGCCAGAAGCCCTGCCACCCATGGAGCATACCACTGTCTAGGAAAGGAGAGACAAATATTTTGAGATGCAATTATTTAAAGGACAATTATGATAAGTGCTTCAAAAGCTAACACTTTAAGAATATAGAGCATCGGGCTTCCCTGGTAGCACAGTGGTTGACAGTCTGCCTGCCAATGCAGGGGACATGGGTTCATGCCCTGGTCCGTGAGGATCCCACATGCCGCGGAGCGGCTGGGCCTGTGAGCCATGGCCGCTGAGCCTGCGCGTCCGGAGCCTGTTCTCCGCAACGGGAGAGGCCACAACAGTGAGAGGCCCACGTACCGCCAAAAAACAAAAAAAAACCCACATGTTTGTATGCAATAAAGGAAAGTTGAAATAAATTTACAACAGATGCAAAAACAAGTCTATCCAAGGGGAAATAATCAATTGCATTCCAGCTACTTTGCATTTTTATGGATAAAGAATCATTTGCATTACTATCTTTTTCTACAACTCACTGAGTTGTACAGTAGCTCAAAGATGATGGAAAGCAGATAACCCAGATGGCTGAGCTGACAGGACTCCCACTAATTTTTCTGCTCATTGTAAAGTCTTTCGCAGTTATTCCTAACTCAGATAATAATGACTTGGCAAAGGGGGGTGTCAGAAAAGATGGAGAAAAATGGACAGTGTTAATGTTGAATGTATATGGCTCTAGAATCAACAAGATTTGGCACTTGAGACTTTGGCTGGGGGTGGGGGGTGGGGGGTGGGGTGCCTCAAGAAGGAGATGTCCAGGGCAGGAATTTAAAACAAATTCCTAAATGGCAGAAGATGCCATCAGGGGCTGTTTGGATTTCTCAGCACAGGGGCACTATTGCTCTGTAGAGGGACTCATACTGCACAGCAGAAGCGGACGCAGTCAATAATTATATTTTAAAGTCCATCAAAATATACCAAAGGCCATGGATAAAAAAGAAATGAAATAAAATCTGTTCCCCTCAATAGGATTTTTTTTTCTCTTGCTAGCCTCTGGATTACTTACTGACACCATGCCCAGATACAACCTTATCCCAACTCAGGAAGAGTCTGTGGGGAGTTTATGGAAATCTCCCAGTTTTAGAACTATTATTCCCTTTCCCAATCACCAGCATGGAAACAGCCAGACTTACGGAATTAAAACAGCCGGAGGAAAGGAAAAAAGTGGCTGAACTTTAGTGTGACTGCTATGAGCTCTCCTTTTTTTATATATCCAAATAGTCCTAATTCCTTTGATAAATGTGTTCTAGACCCATCCTACTTTCCTTCTAGACTTTGATTTCTTACTAGAAGTAATCTGAAAGGAAATGTTTCCAGGGTCAGCTCTACTTTGACATTTTTCTCCAAACAAAACAAGCTTTTAACAGTGGCCTTAATAAAAAATTGTTCTTGAAAAAAAATCTAATAGTGGCCTTAATAAAAATTGTTCTTGAAAAACAACAACAACAAGCTTTTAGCTTCCATGTCAGTTTATATAACTGGACCTGTTACTAAAAATGATAACATTACCTGGTCTTTTCATTGTCTTGGTAATAATTACAAGCTTCCTGGGGCAAAGAATTTACATGGGACTTAAAGACCTCATTTAATATTACAAAATAACATATACATTATAAATGTATAAATGTAAATATCAAGTTCACTAAATAAACTATTCTAGTACTACTGGACTTTGTGTTCAGGTCTTTTTAAAGATATCAATGACCCGTGACAAATATTGAGATACTTCTTGAGAGAATTCGGCTGGGTACAGGACCCAAATGGTCAACAGATACTGAGAACCGTTCGGTGGAAAAGAAGTCACAGGACAATAACTGCAGTGAGGATATTTTTAAAGCTCAGAGTGAAGGAGCACCTGGGCAGCACTGAGTTCAAGGTTCTAACTTTGCATGTATCAATAATGGCTGTGGACCTGGAAATGACGTGGATCTGCTGGGCGATGCCCCAGTTCAAAAGTCTATCACGTGCTGTCAAGGTAATGTCTTGTCTGAGCCAAATTCATGGCAATAATGATAAGGTTAAACATTTTCAATTATTCTTTCTCAATTGTCTAAAATCTCAATTGTCTAAAAATCTCTATTCTCCTACTTTCCCCCTTTTTGTGTTCTATCATACTGTCTACCTTTCTCTTGTCTCACAGAACAGGAACAAAAGTAATTCACCTAGTTTCAAATGTTCCCTAAATGTAGGTCTACCAAGACTATGAAGCTTTCAAATCGGTCTTCAAAATCAGTTCTAAGGTAATTCTTCCCCAATGACTCAAATAAGCTCTAAAAACTAGGTCTGCTTAACTTGCTCTACCTAGAAAATGACCATATTATCCTCAGTAATAGTCAGGATGGATAATCTTACACAACTGAGCACCCATGAAACCCTTGGGATAAAATATCTCATGTCCAGACCCTTCTAGTTCCTAAAATTATGTTGCCCATAATCTGGTCACACGAAGATAGATACTTCAAAAAGTTTTCAATAATGTTGAATCTAAAGCACCCAGATGTTACCGGTGCCTCTTGAACAAAACAAATAAAAATTTACCAAAAAACACCTATGTCTGCTTTGGAATAATCCTACACATAAAACCACCAATTAAGAGAGTAATTCTTCTTCTTGACCCTCTGTCAAAGTCAGGCAGTTTTCACATTCCTTACATTCTCAGAAGCAAGATAAAATAGCCCTCAACAAAAACTTGCAAAACCTAAAAATACATTGCAATCAGATAACCAATTGTAAATAGTGGGATGTGGAACAATTTTTAAACTGCACTGTTACTCAAAGCAATCCTAAAACATTCTCATTTTGCCTCAAAGAAATACCAATGTTTATTTTCCTGGCCTCTGCAACCTTCTCAAATAGAAAAATATGAAATGTTTGAATTTAAAGCCCCATAATGGGTCTCTCTTTATTTTATCTTGCTATAGGGTAGTTCTATAATCCATTAACCTGAAAATTCTCCTCCCGTCTCAGATTTAGAGGACAAAATTCCAACTCCAATAACCAGTGGATAATTATATTAGAACAAGTTTAAAAATAGCACTATCAATTTCTCTCTTCAGGATTCTCTGTCCCTAAAAAATATTGATCAAAACATTGATTATGTTCCAGGTGGGTTAGAAATGCTGAGATAGAACAGATTTGGGGGAAATAAGTGAGGAAGTTCACAAAAAAAGAAACACAGGGCAGATAAGCATTATGAGCCATAACCATGAGTATGACAATCCCTAAACATTCCTACATGAGGCAGAAAGGCCACCTGAATGATACCAACTTGCTTTTAACCAGGCACAATATGAAATCATCATCTTTTTAGCTCAGTTAACACGAAATTTCCCCCATGAGATATTATTTCCTAGATGTACCAAGAATTCAGAGTCCAAAGCAGCACACTGTCACCTTGGTATCTAGAGAATGGTAGGTAAAAATAAAGAGCTGTTTACACCATGAATGTTTGTACCATGAACTGTTTACACCAGAATTCCCATGTAAACATATTATAGAGAGAATAAAGGAAAAATAAATGTATCTGCACACTCAGAAGATTTCTGTTAGGTCAACATTTCATGGGGAAAACTCACTGCACGTCCAACCAAACTCCATCAACCAGAATGAGACATCTGAATCATCAAAGTTTTTGAAATACTCTGTTACCTTTGAAAATCGAGCATTTATCCATTTGGTAAAAGTTTTCTTCTGCACGTCATTGTGTTCATCTGTGGGAGGGAAAAGGAGAGAGAGGGAAATGTATGAGAGTTTGTACCTTTACTCAGGGTGCTAAATAAGATTATCTCCATCCTGGAGAGTTTTAAATTGTCTATTAGTAGAGTTCATGAGGCACAATGATCCACAGCTAATGAAGAAGGGATGGCTGACGAGTTCAGCATGTATGGAGCCTGCTAACGAATGCCTGTAGCAGAGGGAGACCCGGGCACCTTCCCAGGAAGCTGGCCTTCTCACTCCACACCTCGGCATATTACCACCGGCCATTAAACCCACATCCGTGAGGAAAGAATCAGGACTTTAGTTTCAAAGTATTATACGCGATACTTTCTGTTGCATTTTGTTTAAGTGCAGTTTCAGCATGATAAAAACGTTGTAGAACATTCAACACAAAAATCAAAGCTATGCTTTAGCAACTAAGAAACTCATGATTTCCCTCCTTTTCATACAAGTCCTACACCCTCCAAAACAAACACTACTATAAGGTTTATAGCCAATTCCATAACCCGTTTTCCTGTAGTAAGACTGACAGGACAAAGTTTTAACGATCTATAAAAGCAATCTACACATTTTACAAGCCGAGAAATCAGAGTCGTTTTTTTTAAAAAAATGACCAACTTTGGTCTGGATTACAAATTCATTTTCCAGGCCACACAAATAAAAACTGACCTTACGAAACTAAAGCATCCTGAACGTCTTGGAGATGGGCAGAGTGACTTAGTTAGGTATAAGGAAGCCATGTAAAATGGGAATAAGTAACACTTACAAGGGCATTGCGGGGATTTGCGGATGTAAGTGGAAAACACTTGGGAAGGAGCTGGCATTGAGCTCTTTGTTGTTGTTCTAGTCATAATTATTATTATAGTATATATGTGAACAAGGCAGATAAATATCCATATTACCCTTTCTGTTACTTCTAATCATATCCTCTTCAACTGCTCCCCAATTCTCTGTTAAAACTAGCAGAGTCACTGTTGGCTTAAATCCTACAAAGCAGCCTGTTAACAGTCCCTGAGTAGTTCTGAAAGCTACGTAAGGCATATTTGGAATGGCGCAGAAAGCTGTGGTTCTGTCTGTATATATACACACTGCTCGTTCCACTACCGTGCATACTGCCAAGCTGCTTCCCACGTGATAACAGCAAAATAATAAGAGAGAAGGCTCAAGTGTGTTCTGCCCTCAACGCATCAGTTTCAAAGGGCTGCCTTCAACCCAGACCTCCTCACTCATCCCTAATAGCATGATTAGACGTTGACCCACTACTTCACTAAGTTCGTGGTATCTTTGGGCCTTACTCTGTTCGGGAAGGAGAGTTTGTAATTAAAAGGTCACTCCTGGAATAAATATAGCAGCAGCGCCAGAAAAGAGTACACTTCTACAGATCCATAAAGGTAACTGGAGACTGACTCTGAGAAACAAAGGGGGCAAGTGGATGAAAAACAAAACGGCTCTCTAAGAAAATTCATGTTGCTAATTGTGCTAAGAGGTGGCCTTCCTTCCAGAAAGGACAAGACAGTCAGCATCAGCCTCGATTTCAGGCTTTCTACCATCTGATCAATGCCACATATAAGCCATTTATTAACCAAGAGGATTTGTTGACACGCTGAATGTCTCAGCCTCGACCATCACACCCGAGAGAGACAGAGCTGAGATTATACGCAGTATATAAAGCAGGAAGACACATCAACCTGCAGAGTGCTATAGTAGCCCCACCAATATGAATTTAATACTAAATATCAGTCTTCAGAGTACTTGGAAAATCCAATAATTTTGCTATGAACAAAAATATATATAAAGGTCATAAATATTAAATTCTCTTAATTCTGTAAAATTCATACAATTTAATAAGTTTTACCATAAAATGGGGGAAATTTTGAAAAATAAATTTTATTTTACATTTTATATTCATTTTTCTACATTTCTGCATTTTATTTTTTCTTAACCTCTTTTCCAAGCATTTAACCTTCTTATTTTCAAAAACATATTAAAATATCTAATACTGGGTTCCTCTCTAGAGATAGTGTGAACCAAGAAATGAGTACCTGTCACCTTAGCAAATGATAACTAAGAACCTTCAATTGTATCACATATAGAATGAGATCAAATTTTAAAAATAGGTTCCCATCATACAGAGATGTTTATAAAAATTAAAAGGTAATGTTTCTATGATAGTCTTTATCTTCGGGTCAAAGTCTGAATATGAGCCTAAGTAAATGATATGAAATAAAGTGTTGGCTTGTAAAAGATAAATTGTCTTGCATTCAAACTTTTCAAAAGTACTCCAAAATATATAAACACTCTGCTTTATTCATTTTCCTGGTACAGTTAAAGGGGGAAAAAGGGATTTATATCTCAATAAGCCTTTAGTTCACATTTCCCTTTTCTCAGACAGACACACACACCCCTCCTATCTTCTACCAGACAGGAATTCAGTAAAAGACAGGAATTAGCCTGCAGCTTTTCAATTATGAGATTTTTAAAATGTAACAAATCTGAACACTTACTGGGATAGAACTGCCCTCTACACCACAAAAAATTATGCTAACAACCTTGGTCCAGGTCTGTTTCAGGGAGGCAAAAATTTGCTAGCAAAGTGATAGCAGGACTTAAAATCCTAAATCCCACTATTCTGATTGATCATTTTGCCCTCCTAGAAATTTATACCAAATTTCAAGTCTCAAATTTGTTCAACTCTCCATTATCAAATCAATTAGTTATTTTGATGTTTCCAAAATAAAAATGTGTAAGCAGACAACACAAATTTATATATAACTGGATTATTTATATATGCATTAAGTAAGTGTAATTTACATGCTAAATATATTCTTTCAGGATTCCAAACAAGTGTTTTCTTTAGATTTGGATTTTTTAAAAAAAACATTCCATTTCTAAAAGCCTTTCTTGGCTTAGTAAATCTTACCCATAAATGACCTTTCTCTATTAGGGGGACAAACACGGGACTGAACTAGGAGAAGAAAAATGTGTTAAGTCCCTTAAGGCTGATTTTCCAAATTCTTCCTCTAAATATTTTGCTCTTCTTAAAACGCTTCTGACAAGCTCACACAGATCCAAGGGCCGCTGCCCAGCTTGGAATTTTATTTCTGTGATAGGTAAGAGAAGTGAAGCAAGAAACATCAACAATACCGCCTGATAAAATCTTCAAGGAAACTAGTTTAAATTGTTTTTTCACTTCACCAGCTCAAATGCACATCAAAAATTCTTTTAGCAGAACCTAGCAACAAATGTCAATTTAAATCTTAATCTGGAAATGTGGCAGGGAAATTAGGAGTCGTTTCCCCTATGAAAACACACAAGTCTCAGGAACATGTATACCACCATTAAAACTCTACTACAGGGCTTCCCTGGTAGCACAGTGGTTGAGAGTCTGCCTGCCAATGCAGGGGACACGGGTTCGTGCCCTGGTCTGGGAAGATCCCACATGCCGCGGAACGGCTGGGCCCATAAGCCACGGCCGCTGAGCCTGCGCATCCGGAGCCTGTGCTCCGCAACGGGAGAGGCCACAACAGTGAGAGGCCCGCGTACCGCAAAAAAAAAAAAAAGATGTAACTCCCAGCACATTGTTAAGCAGCTGCAAATCTAGATCATTCGATTAATAGAAAATGTCTCCTCTATTCCCTAAATGGCAAAACTAGTCCTCACTGTCAAACTAATCAGCTAAATTAGACATAATTTCTGACATGGGAAGTCTGACTTTAGTTTTCTATTTAAAAACCGAGTTCAGATTTTAAATATTCCATAATAAAGAAACTACAATTTAAAAAATTAAAATAAAATAAAAACCATGTTCAGGGAATTCCCTGGCGGTCCAGTGGTTAGAAGGTTAGGGCTCGGCGCTTTCACTGCCAAGGCCTAGGTTCAATCCCTAGTCAGGGAACTACGATCCTGCAAGCAGCAAGGTACAGCCAAATAAATTAATTAATTAAAATTTTAAAAATTAAAAAAAATTAAAACCACATTCATAGGTACTCCAGGGCAAAAGCTCACTTTACAATTCTCATTCTAAGGTAGGTGGGTGGATAGATGGTTGGATGGATGGTCGGATGGAAGGGGGACACAAAGCCTTGCCTCAGATGTAGTAAGGCACTGACTTTTTTTTTTTTTTTTTTTTGCGGTACACGGGCCTCTCATTGCTGTGGCCTCTCCCGTTGCGGAGCACAGGCTCCGGACGTGCAGGCTCAGCGGCCATGGCTCACGGGCCCAGCCGCTCTGCATCATGTGGGATCTTCCCGGACCGGGGCACAAACCCGTGTCCCCTGCATTGGCAGGTGGACTCTCAACCACTGTGCCACCAGGGAAGCCCCGGCACTGACTATTTTAATAATTCTTAAGGAAGTGTTCTTTGCTTTACATTTTGAAACTGCCCCCTTGTTTGGTGCCTCAAAGTAATGCAGCACAGTAAGATTTGGGGAGGGTGAGAGGTGTGTCTTTCTCTTGTAAACTGCAGGAGGGGAATCCTGAAAGGAAAGGTGGGAAAGCAGAAGGCCGGTACCTAAGATGCCTCCTCAAGTTGCTTAAACAACCTGGAAAAGCTGGCCACAAGGGGACACACATATTCCAGTGTGCAAACCACTCTAGGGGCTCATAGTTGTCCCAACCCAAGAAAACACTCCAGAGATGGTGAGCTGTAATTTAATTAGAAAGGCTAAACTCCAGAGGTGGCCACTAAAAAGGCATCAATTATCTGTGCCGCCATTAACACCAGAGCCTTTGCTAATTAATTTAATGAATGTGAGAAATGTGCTTTTACTGAGGCTTGAGAACTGGCATAATTAGAAGATTAGAAACCATCTCCCACTGGTGAATTTAGTGTTATTCAATGCATGTGAATTGGCCAAAATATTTTATAGACATGTCCCAGCATCGATTAAACAATAAGATCTAGCAAGTCTAGGAGGCTAGATCCCTTAAGGCCCTGTGTTCAGCCATTAGCTGGGAGGATTCTAGTTACCCGATGCTGTCTATAAGTCTAACTAAATCTTTTCTCTAAAACAGCATTGTCCAGTAGAAATATACATAATTTTAAATTTTCTCGTAGCCACTTTAAAATAAGAGGTAAAAATAATTTTAGTAATATTTAACCCAATACATCAAAATATTGCCATTTCAACATATACTCAATTTACTTTAAACTACTGGTATCTTATATTCTTTTTTTCTTACTGTCTTTGAAATTCAGTGTGTATTTCACACTTATAGCACATCTTAGCTTGGACTAGTCACAGCAGCCTTCACACTGCATTGTACAGCTCCAGAATATTGCTGCATTTCCTGCAACTAAAACCTTCATGTCCTTCAAAAGGACAGAGAGCCTTGGCTTTCCAAGCTCATGAAACAGGCTGCATGAAATTTTTTTTCAGCCTGCTTGCTAATATGCACAGCAGGTTTGGTCCGAAAGTTGCCTTCATTATAACCCTGATGGTAGGACAATGGATACCCTTCACACCCCACTTTTAAGCACAGGGGGCTAATGTTACTGAGCAAAACTATAGCAAAAATTAATGGTTGTGCATAACCAAATTGGTTTTGTCCATTTTATAAGACTTTCGCCTGGAGGGGTGGGATAGGGAGGGTGGGAGGGAGGGAGACGCAAGAGGGAGGAGATATGGGAACATATGTATATGTATAACTGATTCACTTTGTTATAAAGCAGAAACTAACACACCATTGTAAAGCAATTATACCCCAATAAAGATGTTAAAAAAATTTTTTTAATTTTAAAAAAAGAATAGGAAATATTTCTAAGTCTTTCTTATATTCATCATTTAAAGTTTTGTATTTCCTACTCTTTTAATGAAAATTAGTTGTTCACCTATTTTGTAGAAAACACTGTGCAAACAGATGGTGACATTTACTGAGCATCAGACCAACTATATTGGTCCCAAAAGAGATCCAAGTGCTGCCTTCAGAAAGCTATCAAGGGGAGGTGTGTGAAGAGTTTTGGGAGAAGGGTGTGAGACAAGTACATAAATAACAGATGGACAACTATAGCTAATATATTAGGTACAGCTACACTTAAAAATTCAGAGGAAAAATGTTTCTTCTCGATGGAAGTGAAGAGGAGGTCAGAGAAGAATTCAAGGAATAAATTGCATTTGAATTAGGCCTTGAATTGATATGTTAAAGGCATATAAAAATTGTTAAAAGGGGCATTTATGGAAGAGAACAGCTGAAGCAAAGTCCTAAAGGCATGAAAAGAACAGGACAGGCAGACAAAAATGTGAGTTGTTTCTCTGGCTGGATGGCTTTAGACCAGAGTTGCAATGCCACTGAATTTTGGAAATAGACTGCAGCTAGACTGTGGAGGATTTTGAATATCAAGCTGAGGGTTTAAACAAGCAAGCAATGTTGGCCACTGACTTTTACTGAGCCAAGGAGTGACACAATCAGAAGTGTCCTGTAGTTGAGTTTAACATGAAAACTAGATTTAGTAGGAAAGGAGACTGGGAGAAAGGAAGCTAGTTTGAGGTATATTATAATCTCCCATACTAGATATCTGAAAGCCTGAAGTAGTGGAGCAGCAATGAGATTAGAAAAAAAGGGATGGATGCAAGAAGTACAGAGTTTTAGAGGTAAGGTTGCCAGGACTTGACTACCAAATTAGCACAAGGGTAATGAAGGAGAAAGAGAGTCCAAAAAATTCCCAGGCTTTTAGGTTAACTTGAAGGATGACAGTGCTTCTCTACTTAAAAAAAAACAAAAAACAAAAAAAACATAAGAACAGCACAGGAAAAGAAATGGATTAGGAAAGGAAGTTCTCCTTTGCACCTAATGAATTAGAGATTAGCAGGATATTTGGGTGAAGATACCAAGCAGAACCAGAGCAAATGAGAGAAGGTCTTCACGTGGAGGAGACCACCCCAGAAGCTCAAGTTTTCAGAAGAAAGACATAGTCCACAGCGTTAAAGCAAGCTACCGGAGGATCTGGGGCAAAATGAGGCCTGAAAATAGAAAAGTGAACTTAACCCCTAAGACCCAGATGGCATGCGATGTTGTGAGGGAACAGGGAAGCTGGCTTTGGGCTGGCAGACATGTAAATTATTACAAGTTTCCTGGGACAATATAACTACACTGATATTAACATACTTTTAAATTTTATAACCATTGACCCAGAAATTCTGGAAATTTATCTTAAGGAAATCATTAGATACACAAATATTTAGATATCTTCAAAAGGATGTTCTTCAAAGCACACTTGATAATTGAAAAAAATTGTTAATCTAAATGTCCATCCTTGGGGATTATTTAAAAGCATATTTTCATACATAAATACAACCGTCAAAAATGATACTAGAGAAGAAAATAAAGATATGGAAGGATTTTTCATAATATATTAAGGAATAAAAATGCAGGTCATCAAAGCACACGGTGCTTCATTTATACAATGTATACATATATGACCAGAAAGGTAAGAGCCAAAATATTAGCACTGTTTATTTCTCAGAAGGTCCTGAGAGATTCTTATATTCTATTTTTATTAGCTATATTTGCTAATTTCTGAAATGAGTGTATAACACTCTGTACCATTCTTTTCTTTAAAGCACCCATCCTGCAAAAGTTGTAGTTTTCTCCACTTTAATGTGGACAAGTAGGAAGGTTAGAGAATTGGGCAGCTATAAAAATAAACTGAGCTGAGAGGAGGTCTGTCTGCCTGTCTTGTCTGCCTCGGAGCGGGGTGGTGAAAATAGGAGACTTCCATGTATCTGTAATTACATGCAGACAGGAAGGATCTAGGAGGGAGGGAGAGATGTTAGATGCCAACACTGAGTACCCAAGAAGGGCTCCCTTATGGAGCCAAACCCCAGAGGATGAGTGAGAGAAATGTATCAGGATCCATACTCCTAAATGAGATGCAGTTAAGGGCACGTATTTCTAAAAATGAAACTCTCCAGGTTAAGCTGCTTTTACTTATATCTGTCTTTCCAGTGAATTTTCCACTTCAGCCTGAAGAGATAATTGGCTATATGTAAAATAACTGTGCCAAGTCGGCCGATCTCTCCCCGTCTTCTAGTCCATTCACTATGGAAACACTGGTGAAGAGGGAGTTGCATCACTTAAAATACACCTTTTGCAATAAAGTGTTCCTAGGCAAAATGATCAGCGCACTGATCAGTTATTAAGACGAGAAGACAGAAGAGAAGATTAATGCAAAACATAAAGTTATTGACAGATTACACAAGCTACCTAGACTTTCTCAAAACCTCGTATTTTACTGACTTTCAGAAAAGAACACATATCTGGGAGAAAAATGAGGAGTATTTGTCCTTTGTTCATATACTTTAATACCATGCCGTATAAATGCAATTTTTAAATAAGAAAAATAGAGTATTTCAGAAGTAGTTTTTTAAACTTTTTTCTCTATTTTAGAATGTTTTAACATTGAGCCACAACAAGTTAAAACCAAGACGTAAGATAATTTTTAAAAAATGAAGTCATTTTAATAAATTTTCAAAATTGCAAGTCCATTAAAATGCAATCCTTTGCCCAAGATAGTCATAATAAGCAGGAAGAACATGAGAGAAAGGAACACTGTTTCCCCTTAAAAACTCAGGGGTAGGACTTCCCTGGTGGCGCAGTGGTTAGGAATCTGCCTGCCAATGCAGGGGACACAGGTTCAATCCCTGGTCTGGGAAGATCCCACATGCCGCGGAGCAACTGAGCCCGTGCACCACAACTACTGAGCCTGTGCTCTAGAGTCCGTGAGCCACAACTACTGAGCCCGCATGCCACAACTACTGAAGCCCGGGCACCTAGAGCCCATGCTCTGCAACAAGAGAAGCCACCGTAGTAAGAAGCTCACACACTGCAACAAAGACTAGCCCCCACTTGCCGCAACTAGAGAAAGCCCACGCGCAGCAACGAAGATCTAATGCAGCCAAAAATAAATAAATAAAAAGTAAATTTATTAAAAAAAAAACAAAAAACTCAGGGGTAAAGATTTTTCCCACGAAACTCACAGTTAAGAAATCAGCCCATGGGGACTTCCCTGGTGGCATAGTGGTTAAGAATCCGCCTGCCAATTCAGGGGACATGGGTTCAAGCCCTAGTCCAGGAAGATTCCACATGCCGCGAAGCAACTAAGCCCGTACACCACAACTATTGGGCCTGCGCTCTAGAACCCGCGAGCCACAACTACTGAGCCTGCGTGCCACAACTACTGAAGCCCGCGTACCTAGAGCCTGTGCTCCACAACAAGAGAGGCCACTGCGATGAGAAGCCCAGGCACTGCAACGAAGAGTAGCCCCCACTTCCTGCAACTAGAGAAAGCCCGCGCATAGCAACAAAGACTCAACACAGCCAAAAATAAATTAATTAATTAAAAAAAGAAAAGAAGAAATCAGCCCATGAAGCACAGCACTGTTTGCTTCAAAGTGTACAAACTGAAAGTTAATGAGTAAAATAATTTAAATATAGCCTTATATTGAAAAATGCATACTCCCTCATTTTCAACTTACATAACTATATAAAAAGTTCACAAGAGTTCTTAATAATTTTTATTGAAAAGCTTATTCAGGTAGGGTTGGATAAGGGAGATAAAAGATGAAATCCACAGCATGAACAAAAATGCAAGAAATCACTCCCCCAGCACACTAATGTTATCCTCTATGATCATTTATCCTCTAAGTCACTTTTTTTTTTTTTTAAATTTTTGGCCACACTGTGCAGGATGTGGGATCTTAGTTCCCCGACCAGGGATCAAACTCACACCCCCTGCATTGGAAGCACAGAGACTTAACCACTGGACCGCCTGGAAAGTCCCTATGTCACTGTTGAAAATTAGGATCCTGCCTCAAATCAGCACTATCTTTATTTAATAGTCTCTACCGTGGGTCTGATATTTACTTGTCTTTTTTTTTGAAAATTTGTAAATTCAATCTATACCATCTCTGGGAATAGCGAAACTCGGTAATTCTTTTCTATATATAATAGATCTTCCTTTCCTTCATCTTAAATGTACCTCATTAAAGCATCAAAAAGTCTAGATTAATTAAACTTAGTTGAAGATTAATTAATTTAGTTGAAGATTAGAACAACAATTCTTGTTTGCTCTTCTGAAACAAATGATTTTATAGCCAGTGATTACATCTTCTCTCCACATTCATGATTTTAGACTGAAGAGTCTTAATCATTTTAGTCAGTTTTATAAAAACACCAAAAGCATTTGCTCCAAGACTTAGGTTTCCTTACTAGACTTCTCTCACTGTAAAATCATTTAAGTAGGAGACTAGAATCTTAGACAGTAATCCATGTGCACAGTCAACACAGCTTTGCATAGAAAGGATATGTTCTCTGTTTTGTTTCATATTTCCTTTCTAATGACACCCTAAAAACTAGAGTTCTTTTACATTGCAGCAACCCAATGGCCAGTGTCTTCTGAGAAACTACAGTTGCCCCTTCTCTTCCATCATCCTAGACATAAAATATAATTCATGATGACAAAGTTTTCTTGAAGTGAGCAAGAGAGTGAATCAAACAAAAAGATTTGGACAGGGCTTCCCTGGTGGCGCAGTGGTTGAGAGTCCGCCTGCCGATGCAGGGGACACGGGTTCGTGCCCCGGTCCGGGAAGATCCCACATGCCGCGGAGCGGCTGGGCCCGTGAGCCATGGCCGCTGAGCCTGCGCATCCGGAGCCTGTGCTCCGCAACGGGAGAGGCCACAAGAGTGAGAGGCCCGCGTACCGCAAAAAAAAAAAAAAGATTTGGACAGATAATCTTTCTTCAAAGCATTAGCACTTCCCTCAGGACAAGGGTAAACTAGCAAACCTGACTGAAACTGAGTTAAAAGCACACGCAATAATATGCCCCAAAGAATTGAAAGCAGGATCTTGAAGAAACATCTGCACACCCATATTCATAGCAGTATTATTCACAATAGCTAAAAAGTGGAAGCAACCCCAGTGTCCACCTATGGATGAATGGACAAACAAAATATGGCATATACTGACAATGGAATAATATTAGCCTTTTAAAACGGAAGAAAATTCTGATACACTGTACAACATGGATAAACCTTGAGGACATTTTGCCAAATGAAATAAGCCAATCACAAAAAGAGAAATACTGCATGATTCCATTTATATGAGGTGCCTACAGTAGTCAGATTTATAAAGACAGAAAGTAGAATGGTGGTTTCCAGAAACTGGGGGGAGACTGGAATTGGGAGTCATTGTTTAATAGGTACAGACTTTCCATTCTGCAAGATAAAATGAGTTATGGAGGTAGATGGTGGTCATAGCTACACAACAATGTAAATGTACTTAATACCACTGTTTACTTAGAAATGGTTACGATGGTAAATTTTACGTTATATGTATTGCACCACAAAAAAAAAAATTAGGGATAAAAAGCACATGCAATAAACATTTTTCGTTTCCGTTTCAACCCGATTTTCAAAGAAGAAATATTTAGTATGTCTCAACTCATACATTCCCCAATAAGACGAAGGAGGAAATTTCACTTGGTTCCAATTTCATCTTTTTTTTTTAACAACTTTATTGGAGTATAAATGCTCTACAATGGTGTGTTAGTTTCTGCTTTAAAACAAAGTGAATCAGCCATACATATAAAAACTATGGAACGCTTCATGAATTTTCATGTCATCCTTGCACAGGGGCCGTGCTAGTCTTCTCTGTATCATTCCAATTTTAGTATATGTGCTGACAAAGCGAGCACCCAATTTCATCTTTTAAAACTCTTTTTTTTTTTTTTTTTTTTTTGTGGTACGCGGCCCTCTCACTGTTGTGGCCTCTCCCGTTGCGGAGCACAGGCTCCGAACACGCAGCCTCAGCGGCCATGGCTCACGGGCCCAGCCGCTCCGCGGCATGTGGGATCTTCCCGGTCCGGGGCACAAACCCATGTCCCCTGCATCGGCAGGCGGACTCTCAACCACTGCACCACCAGGGAAGCCCTAAAACTCATATTTTTAACATATTCCTTTGGAATATAAAGTCAGATATTCTGAATTCTAGAATCAGAATTTTCACTATGACCATGCCTCTAGTTATCTCACTCCAGAGGAAAGCATTTGTTCAAACTCACTGTGGTAGATACTGCTGTTTACCTACTCAATCATCCTTTTCCCCTTTCTTGCTTACAAATCTAACCTCATTTTTTTTTCCCCCTTGAAGCAAGACAGCCAGTTATAATACTCACCTCCTCTTGAAACTAAGGATAACCATATGGCCCAGTTGGGGCCGATGGTGAGCCAAAGCCATGTGCATAACTCATTCTGGGATCAGATCCTCCAGCCTCAGTCAAGCCTGCAGCCCTGGTCAACAACTTGACTGCAGCCTCATGAGAGTCCCTTGGCCAGAATCATCTGGCAAAGCCACTCCCAAACTCCTGACCCAGAAAACCTCATGAGACAGTAAATATTTGTTGTTTTAAGCTGCTAACGCTTGGGGTAATTTGTTATACAGCAATGGATAACTAATACAGATCTGATGCTAAGTTTCAGAGCAATTTGTTATGCAGCAAGAGATAAATAACACAGCACGTATCCAACCGTCAATCTGACACCTGCACTGAGATATCTCACAGACTCATTTCAAACTTAACACATCTGAAACTGAACTGTTGGTCTTCTGTCAAATCAATTCTGTCTCCAGTCTTTCTTAACTCAGTACACAACACCGTAAACTACCCTCTTGTTCATGCCAGGACCCTGAAACCAGTCCTTAGCATTCCACAATCTATCTACTACCACAATCTATCACCAATTTCTGTTGGTCCCAAATTCCTAAATATACTTTAACTCCGCCCACAACTCTTCATCTCCCAGTCATCCCCCAGTCTGAGCTACTGTTATCTCCTGCTTGGAATCCACTAACGTAATGCCAATAACCTGACACCATCTCCTAATGTCTGCTCTTGTTCCTTTTCAATCCACTTTCTAAATGCTGGCCAGCTTGACAATGAACTCTGGAACAATTAAATTAACACGGTTTACAAAGCTCTGAATCATCTGACCCCTACCTATGCCAAGTCTAATCTTGCAATTCTCTCCCCTCCTCTCAGTAGCTCCAGCCACACTGGCCTTTGTGTTACTCAGATGCACCCAGCCCTTTCCTGCCCCAGGATATTTGCTCATGCTGCTCTGCCTGCTTATAGCCCATTGTCAACCTGCTTAACTCCTATGGCTATTTCAGATCTAATTTTAAACATCTTTTCTTCTGGACCTCCCCAATCTCTCAAAGTACCCTGTTTTCTTTTCCTTTGCACCCTATACCTATCTCAATTTGATTACCTATTGATTTGTGTAAGTCCATGAGGGCAAGAAAAGTCTACTTTGATTGCCATAGTATATGCAGCTCCCAATACATGTTGTCGATTTTAAAAATTATTGAATGAATGTATTTTAATATGTTCATTAAGTCCAAACAAACTGTATATTGACTATAATTCAATCTAGACTTATAAATTGTCCACTTCAATAAAAGAACATGATTCTATTATATCTATGGCCTTTTCATCCCTCTGCAAAATTCTAAAACCACGATCACTGAGATAACCCAGATTTTCTTTCTCATTTCCTCTTTTCCACGTGTCTAAAGATCATTTTATTATGAGCAGAGAGTGAAAATATAACTTCTAGAAACATTGAAAAGAAGAAAAGCCAGAATTAAAAGAGTGCCTAAAGGCAGACAAGAAAAGCAATTCTAAAGCTCATTAGAAAATTAAATTGACCCCTGATTCATCTAAATAAGAACATTTTATCCCAGTGTTTAGAGTTTTGATGAACAATCACTTCCCTTTCCAAAGCCTGGCTGATTTGTAAAGGCAGAAGGATCATGACTGCACAAGATTGTTTTTTGATGAAGAAATCAGAGACCTGCTGATGGGAGAACCAAGAAACACTAATAAGGGCAAGTTGGAGCACACGTAAAGCAACCATACCCACTTACTCTCTTCCAGTAAATATTATACTACGCTGACTTGCAACAGGAGAAGAAGTAGGTCTGGAAGCAGACAGCGTGGGTTCTGAGGCCAAGCCACATGCAGGGAGCAGCCCTACAATCATGTCGGCAGCAGCTAACCAGAAAAGAAACTGTGCAGGGCCCTCACGGTGGAAAGAAATAGAAACCACACACGAGTCGTTCTCCCTACATTCATACACACAGACCGTCAGCCCAGCCCCAAGACTACATTCCAAGATCGCATGGGTTTATGTACAAACACGTAATTGTGCCAAACTTTGATAAACGGCACATATTTTAACCTAATAGATTTATGTGAATACATACTAGTAAACTACAATCTCAATTATACATATAAATACATGTTATAATATATTACACACGTACACAGAAATTACGGTAAGGTTTTTACTTCATTAAAAGTGCAATTTTAATAAAAGAATTTAACCAAAGACACCTATGGCAGTTGTACACATAATTCCTTAATGTATAAATTACCAGAACTCACCGTTTATTTTTTTTCTAAATAAGAATATAAATAATATAAATATTTAGGACATAATTACTATGGAAATTTTCAAATCAAAACAGTAACCATATATAATGTATTCATATATACATAAATAAGATTTTAGTATTAATACTCATGTTAAACATACAATTTAAAAAAAGGCTGCTACCCCTTGTGTGGCATGAAAAAAAAGTCATGCCATAAAACTGCCATGCAGAAGGTGGCAACTGTCAGAGACAAGCCTGTGCTCTAGAACAGAAAAGAGGTACCGCACACAGCACCCAGGCAGGAACTAGGAAACAAGAATACCAGTTTTTTTTTCTCCTCTCCTTTTTTTTTTAACATCTTTATTGGAGTATAATTGCTTTACAATGCTGTGTTAGTTGCTGCTGTATAACAAAGTGAATCAGCTATATGCATACATATATCCCCATATCCCCTCCCTCTTGTGTCTCCCTCCCACCCTCCCTATCCCACCCCTCTAGGTGGTCACAAAGCACGGAGCTGATCTCCCTGTGCCATGCAGCTGCTTCCCACTAGCTATCTAGTTTACATTTGGTAGTGTATATATGTCCATGCCACTCTCTCACTTCGTCCCAGCTTACCCTTTCCCCTCCCTGTGTCCTCAAGTCCATTCTCTATGTCTGCGTCTTTATTCCTGTCCTGCCCCTAGGTTCTTCAGAACTTTTTTTTTTTTTAAAGATTCCATATATATGTGTTAGCATACAAAGAATACCAGCTTTAAGGCCATCAAGGGACACACTCCAACCAGCAAGCAAGACCAAAGCATCTAATTGGCAGGGCAACCAGGTGGGTCCCCACTAGGAAAGAGTCAGTGTAACAGCTTTATCAAAGGTCAAAGTGAAGTAGTAAAGCAACAGCCAGGCAAATCAGACTAAGTAGAGATATATAATAATCAAAGACAAGCCAAACAAGGTCACACATTCAAAGAAAGAGCCTGGCCGAAAAAAAAGTCACCATGACACCCAGCTACAAGGAAACTGAAATGATCTTCTGTTGATATTGATAGTAACAAAATCAGAACACCCTTTAAGCTTGAGGGAGTAAATCTAGAAACACAGCTCAGATCAATTTTAGATCCTAAAATAGGCAGATAATGTGCAATTCCCTAGCCATAATCAAATATTCTAACATGTTATAAACTAGAATGTACTAAAGTTTGTATACTTGCATAAATACCATTTAATCCTGAAAACCATGAAATGCTCCCAAGTCTCATCTATTAATAGTTCTAAAAGGATCAGTGTTGAGAATACCATAGACATATTTAGCAAAGTCCAAATGTTATTTCAGATAACTGACTACGTAAAGACTCGATTTTGACATATATTTTACATAAAATGTTGTCAAAAAACATCCAAGTGTGTTTATGTTAACATGTTGTGCTACTGTAAGTCCCATACTATGTAGCTATTGCCCAGAAGGAGAAAAATTACTAGTTTAACAGTGGGAAGAAAAATATTAAAAGGAGATTTCATCAAGATTGAGGAATTCCTCTAGATTATCCTATTCTTGGTTTCTCTGCTTTCTCTTCATCATAAGAGTTGAGTGTGGCCAATCAGATAAATTAAATGAAAGAGAGTAAAAAGAAAAAAAAATCTATAAATGCCATATGACCTGCCAAGAAGTACTTTATTTTATACTAAGAAGATGCAGTGCAAGCAAATGGAAAAAACACACTCACAATAATTCAAAGGCTTTCCATCACAGAACCTGTTCACAACTGCAGATCTTGAAAAACATTTTACAAGCACCAAACTGCTAACATTTGTATAATGTGAAGAAAAGAACTAGAAATAATATAAGCACATTACAAGAAATTATCCTTTTATAATAATAATGAAAATAATGATAGCAGTAGAAGTAGTTAATAGGTGCAGAGTTCTTACCATATGAAGGCATGGTACCACTCCCCCTGCATTATCTCATTTTTTTGTCAATTGAGATGTAGTTCACATGCCACAAAATCCATACATTTGAAGTGTACAATTCAGCAGTTTTTAGTATATTTGCAAAGTTATGCAACAATCATCGCTATCTAATTCCAGGACATTTTCATTATCCCCCATACCCTGTACCCATTATCAGTCATTCCCCATTCCCTCCCCTCCCCGAGCCCTAGGCAACCACTCATCTACTTTCTACGGATTTTCCTATTCTAGACATTTCACATAAATAGATTATATGATATGTGGCCTTTTGTGCCAGGCTTCCTTCACTTAGCATTATGTTTCCAAGGTTCGTGCTTTTATCAATACTACATTGCTTTTTATGGCTAAGTAATGTTCCCTTGTATGGAGAGACCACATTTTGTTGATCCATTCATCAGCTGATGGGCATTCTGGTTGTTTCCACCTTTTGCCTATTACGAAGAATGCTGCTATGAACATCTGTGAACAAGTTTTTGCATGGACATATGTTTTCAATTCTCTTGGGGATGTAACTTAGAGTGGAATTGCTGAGTTAGATAATGCAACACTTAACTTTTTGAGGAACCAGCAAACTGTTTTCCAAAGATACTGTACCCATTTGACATTTCCACCAGCAGTGCATGAGGGTCCACATCCTCATCAACACTTCTTTCCCATATTTTTTATTATACTCATCCTAGTAGAATCTCATTGTGATTTTGATTTGCCTTTCCCTAAAGACTAATGATGTTGAACATATTTTTCACAAGCTTATTGGCCACTTGTATATCTTTGGAGAAATGTCTATTCAAAAATTAGCCCACTTTTCTACTGGGCTATTTGTCTTTTTATTGTTGAGTTATAAGAATTCTTTATATATTCTGGATCCTAGATCCTTACCAGAAATACAATTTGCAAATATTTTCTCCCATTCCCTGGATTGTCTTTTCACTTGCGTTATCTTATTTAATCCTCGTAACAACCATGAGTTTGTCCTATGAGTATCCGCCGTTTTATTGATGAGGAAACAGTTACTAAACTTACCCGAGGCTTCATAGCTAATAAGAGTTGAAGAAGAGATTCCAACCCAGGCAGTCTGCCTCCACTCATTAGTAGGATGTACTGTCACAAACACTGAGCTCATTAGGTGCTATAGCGTTAGGCACTAAATAAATAAGCAGGATTAAAAATAATTAAATTAAAAAGAAACAGTATTACTGATGCTTTGCATAGAAATTACCAGAGGGCCCTCCTCTTGTTTATACCAGTCTTCTTGAGAAGAAAGAGTAGCTTAAAATAAAGCACATTCAGCCTTACAAGGCAAAACTTGGCCTCTAAACAGTGCCTATTCTTTTCAATTGTAGGAAGCTTTCTTATTGAGTTATGTAGTTGAAACAAAGGAATTCAGAATACAAGTGGTATTTTTGCTGAGACTGAAACACTGTAAATCATCACAGTGGGTATTGTGTTAGGGGGAGGCCTATTTCTTGGCCAACAACCTCCTCTGTTCAAAATGTATGCCTTCTCCAGCTCTACACAACCACTCTCTGAGAAGATGAACAAAGCAGAGTTTGAGCAACGACGATGTCATTCCGACCAGTCGCTCCTTCTCTCCTCTTATTTCTGCCACCAACCATGTTCAATATAAAAGTCAATCTACAAATAATTTTAGTATGTCTGTAGAATTATGCTCATGCTAAATAAAGGGTGAAGTAGTGCTTTTAAAGGAATATGCTAGATCTACCAATACTGGCATAGAAAGGGATTCAATATGTACAGCTAAAGCAGAAACAAAAAACAAAACAGCTGTAAAACAATATGATTTTATATTTATTAAAAATAGGCATTATGACTATATATTATAATACATCTGCTAGCATATACACACAAACCAAAAAAAAAAAAAAAAATCATCTAATGATGGAGATTTCCCTCCCTGGGAGTAGGGCATAATTTTTATGTGATGAAATGGTTGACTTTTTAAACATATATACATAATATTTTGTTTTTTAAAAAAAGGGTAGCATTCTCTCCAAAAATCCTACAAACCTTAAAAGCCATGGAAATGAATGAACACATATGAATAAAATGAACAAATAAACAAAAGGTTATACTTTGTTCTATATCTGGAGAAGTTTTAGTGACTTTACAAACTTCTTAAAGTTGTGAGAAAAACTGTGTACTTGCAAATGTGATTTGGAGTGGTGGCAGAAATTCCATAGTTCCTAACAATTTTTAAATGACTCCCAGACCCAGAAAAAAGTTTAAGAACTTTATCTCAAAAGATTATTATAAGGTCTCATTTTATAAAAGGTCAAGACAGATAACAAATCTTTGTTTTATCAGATAACAAAGCAAAATCCCTTAAGCCAAATACAGTAGAGACATCTTCTAAATCATGAAAACATAGTCACTAGATCTCTCTTAGGTCCTCCTCTGCAATTCTTAGGATGACCCTAAGCCAATCGTATTTGTAAGCTTAGAATTTACAGTTCTTTCTAAACGCTAAAAAAATGTGTCTCTTTCCTTTGGATACAACAGAAACACCTTTCCCAAAGCAAAAAGAGAGGGAGGGAGAGACAGAGACAAAGTCCACCCTATGAAAACTAACTTTAACCACATATACAAACAAATTATTTGGTTCCTTCCTTTAAATATTGTTTATTGAGCATCTACTACAAGTCAGACCCACTGTTCTCTAGTTAATGTCATTCTTATTTGTTACAGCCCAAGGTTTTTCCTTCTTTCTTCTACTTGATGCAAAATACAAAAACTGAAGGAATGAATGTCCAGCGCCAGGCCATCTTAAATGTCCATGTGATCATTCTCAACTGCCTGTACAAAGGCTCTTTATGGGAAATGAAAAGGAAGAGCAGTGATAAACTTACAGGACTTCAATCCTTAGATCACTAAGGATTATCAGTAATAAAAGAAACACAAACTTCCTCTTATAAGGGGGCTTAACATTCCTAGACTTCTTCTCTTGGCCTTCATCCAGCAAATAATTATCTCCTTGAAGATAAGTTTCTCCTTCTAAGTAAAGGGTAATCAAATTTATCATAGGAAAACAAAAGACTTAGGCAGTGTCTAAGATAGTAGGTTATTAAACTGACATCTACTTGTCTACGACAAAACCCTTCTTCCATTCTAACAGTAAACTGAGTATTTCTGAAACGTATACTTTCTAAAAATTATTCTAAATATTATTATTCTAAAAGTTCTAAATATTATTCAATGACAATTGCCTTATCTATATAATGATGACTGGGATGGAGGTCAGAAAAAAATCATATGTATAAAATTATCAAGGAAAGGGCTTCCCTGGTGGCGCAGTGGTTGAGAGTCTGCCTGCCGATGCAGAGGACACGGGTTCGTGCCCCGGTCCGGGAAGATCCCACATGCCGCGGAGCGGCTGGGCCCGTGAGCCATGGCCGCTGAGGCTGCGTGTTCGGAGCCTGTGCTCCGCAACGGGAGAGGCCACAACAGTGAGAGGTCCGCGTACCAAAAAAAAAAAAAAATTATCAAGGAAGAAGTGATGTGTCTAAGTGACATCTATTATTGTCTTGGAAGTATTTTCTTAATAAATCCTTGACTCATATGTAAGTCCTTAAGAACATAAGTAGAGATTTCTTGGAAGTGATATCTCCCATAGGTATGTTCCTTAGTTCAAACTAAATTAACATAAATTTTACTACTATAGCACATCAACTTTTATATTCATATGATAATTATAATGTCCAAGTTCTTATGCCAACAGTAGAATACAATGAACATAAAATCTCTAGCACCTGCCTTAATAATACTGATTGACCTAAAATAAATTTCTCCCAAAGGTCAAACTATCACTGGATTCGCAGATGAACAAAGAAGCACCCTGTTAACTAACCTCTGACCTTCTTCCCTTTTCGTAAAATGAGTCATTTAATTTGGCTACTCATTTTGTTCCCAAATACACTTCAACATCATGTTTCTCCTTAGTAACATCCTGCCAAATGACACTTTGAGAGAAAACCATTAAATCACATTAACTGAAGTATATGGCTTCAGAATAAAGTGTAAAAAGTGGAGAATCATGAGTGGTTTACATGTTTTTGTCACAGCAAAGTTAAGTCTACACTTTATGATCCATTCCAGAATTGCAATCCCATGCTGTCTTTCCAGCTGAAAGCACATGGGTCATTCCCTCCCTTTTCCCCATCATCAGATAAACATACAGATCATAATATAACACACACACACACACTTCTTCCAGCGTTTTTAAAAATTAATTATCAGTCAGCTGCCAAAAGAAAGTGACATTTATTTCGGACAAGCAGGAATGACTGGGGAATTAACCACCACGCCAAATTCTTTGCGCAGAGGTTCTTTTCTTTAAAAAAAAAGAAAAGAAAAGAAAATGCAAATCAAGAGTTATCCACCACAACGTGAGAAGGACTTGACCCACCATTGCTGGTTTTGAAGACGGAAGGAGACTGTGAGCCAGGGAACATGGGCAGCCTCTTGTAGCTGGAAAAGACAAGGAAACTGATTCTCCCCTAGGGCTTCCAGGAGGAATACAGGCCTGCCAACACCCTGATTTTGGTACAGTGAGATCAGTATCTAACTTCTGACCTCCAGAGCTGTAAGATAATAAATTTGTATTGGTTTAAGCCATCAAATTCATACTAATTTGCTACAGCAGCAATAGGAAACAAACACACCCACTCGTCTGCAATATTTCTCAGTCATTCACCCTTGCCTGTGAATCACAAACTTGGAAATATAAAATCAGAAGTAGTACCACAAAGCAGGGAGAGCAAAGCTGTAGATATCCAAGCTTCTATACAGATCAGCACCTACTGACAAAGCCTACACAGGGTGTAATCCCACATGAGCTAAACCAAAAGAATGAAATTTGGCCTAAGAGCCTCCTTTTATCTTTCAAGGGAAAAATAACTAGGGGAAAAAAAAAAAAAAAACACAAAAGAGACAGCAAGGGAGACGCAGGTCACAATCAGAAGCAATTTCTGCAGGTATCAGCTGAGCTCCGAAACTAGAAACCGACACTGCAAATGCAACAACAGGGAAGAATCATTCACGCACAGGTTCTCTCAATCACAGCTACACCCAGGGAGAAGAGTTAGCTCAGCTTTTGGCAGCAGAATCCTAAATATTGAAAACCATGAAGTGAGCTTTGCCATAACTCAAGTTAATTCTTCAACAGAACCAAGATATTCCCAAGCTACCAACCCCAATGCCCAGGTCCTCAATCCTTCCCTTGATGTACTACAATAACCTTCTATACTATCCACCCTCCTATTTGCATCCTAAAGACCTGTGAAAGATTAACTTCTTATGATCACAAAGTTCTGCATGCACAAAATCTCCAAACATCCCCCAATGCCTTCAAAATCATGTATAGCTATCTATATGATACAGTGTGAAGTAGCCTACTTAGAATGGCATTCAGCACGCTTTCCTATAGTCATCCCCTACTAATCTGTGCCCTCTGCCTGGAATTCTCTTCCAGCCCCAATACCCCCATCAGTTTCCATATCAAATGGTACCCTCTCTTTCAAGAAGTCTTTAGATAGATGTACTCCCCCGATCCAACTCTAAATACCCACTCCACCCCCAACTTTTAAATTCACATCATATTTTGTTCCTTACTTATAACAAAATATTTGGGGGATTTTTAAAGTTAATAATATTATATCAGTATGTCTCCATGCCCATGTTGATCTCCCCTCCTAATGAGATTCTTAATTCCCTGAAGGAAGAAACTGTCTTACTCCTTGGCCTCTTTCACATAGTTCCTTACACACCATAAGTATACAATAAATATTTCCTGAATTACCAAAGAAATAACCCAACATACCCTTAGGGAAAAGAGAAAAATCCTGATCCTTACGAAGAAATTAAGAATTAGCCATGTAAGAAAACTTCTTTAACAGGGGTAATTCAACTCCAACAAAATTATAATGTTTGGGGCAGGGGGGTGTTTTGTTTTGTTTTGTTTGCTTGCTTTAAGCAGGGGGAAATTGTTACGGGAACTGTTGAGTAAGTAGTTTCTGTCTCTCCCCACCTGCAGTTATTCCTACCACACAAAATCAAATTCCTACCAGCTGACTTAGGGCCTAGAAGCTGTCCTGAAAGAGGAGATTTAAGACCCAGCTGGAAAGCAAGCAAGTAACAACAGGAGGAACAAGATGCAACTAAGTCCACTCACCTCTCAACCATTTTACATCACACCAGTCCCGGGAAAACCAGGCTCTCAGTGCATTGCTTTCTAAACGAATCTATCCTTAGAATATAAGTTATAGCTACTAGAACTTGTGGCAATTCACCATACCAATGGACATGTGTACATAAATATATAACTAGGAGCTGGGGCACTTCCATCCCCAATGGGACAAGTAAAGATGGGCAGACTAGAAGTCAATCTTTTCCTAACTTCTGACTCAAAAGCCTAGAAAACAAATAGAAAAGAACATAAGCACAAAATATAGTTCTGGAAGATACTGGGTTTCATATCATAATATTTTGTCTCTCTATTTGTCTCTCTGTTTTTAAATTTAAGTAGTAAATTATTACGTGCTACTCTTAAATCATTATGTGTTATTCTTAAATTCTTCTGAAAACATGAAATTCAAAGTGCTAAGTACTAAGAAACTTAATTCAAAAGCATATTTCAAATAGCAAACCAATACGATATCAAACTTAAAAATCAAGCTATTAACAAAGTAGACATACCTATAACTAACTCTTCACCACATTTCTATTCTGGACAAAGGTCCTCAAATACACCTTTATTTGAAAGTATTACTCACAGTGCAAACTCAGCCTCATAGGTCATCATTTATCCTGAGGATCCAATGATCATTTCACCCAATTGAACTCAACACTCACATCATATGAAGAATGATATTTAATGTTTTTTTCCTTTTTGCTCTGCCTTGCTTCAAAAACTATCCAGGTGTTAATGCAGACCTCTTCTCCATATCTTGGCAAAGTTTACTTTGAACAGGCAGTTTCTCATGACCTTCAAGTCTGTGTTCAACAATGAAATCATTTGGCCCTATATCCTATTCAGCAATTAATCACAAACAACAAAGGAAGAACTTTCACACGAAAAATGTAAAACCTATGTGGGCCAGCATTCACTGTGGGTCACTCTGGGTCATGTTCACAGCTAACGTCATTGAGGCTCTTGGAATGACCTCCGCTTTTTAGAACCTACATTTAACATTTTGCTGGCGAGGAAACATCACAGCTCTGTGACTTTTAGATAAGTGCTCCTGGAGGTTTGTACTCAGAAGAGGGTATACTGACAGACAGCAGCTGGGTGATGGGGAGATGGGAGGGTGTCGGGAGGGGCAGGGATACAGGTGCCTCTGTATGTGCTGATCACCTCCCTTCCTTGGGTGGGCTCTTTCAGTGAGTGCCTCAGGGGGAAATTTCTACCCTGTCTAGGGTGACCACACCAGGACCTCAGCATTTTGACTCCACCCATTTAAAGAAATGTAGCTGTTACATTCTAGCCAAATTTTACTTTTTAAAAATCAGCTCCAATGAGTTGATTTTTTTAAGTAGCAAGGCAAATATTTTACTCATTTTCTTTGTTTCCATTACTATTATTATAACTATTATTAATGTGGCCTTTGTTTTTATTCTTTAAATTTTAGTAAGGCAGTGGCAGCATAATGAAAAAATCGCTGGAATCAACGTGTGTCTCCAATTTAAAAGGCACTTCTTTCCTCATCAGCCATCCCTTTTAGGATCCAGAAATAAACCCATCTTGTCCCCCCCCCTCAATTCCTGGATGCTTTTAACTCAAACACAGCCTTCTAGACTAAGCCCAAAATTGAAATATTTTACAATATTATAAGTAGTTTATTTTGGAGGTGATCCCAGGAAACACGGGTGGGGAGTGAAACATTGAGACAGGAAAGAAAAGGTAGCCAGCAAAAGGGTCATTTTCAGTTCATTTATCACTGAATCTTAATTCAACAGGGAACTTGGGAGAACCAGTGTAAAATGCTCATCTCGAAGGTATCTTACCTGAGATGCAAGAGAGCTGGGGATTTATACTATAGCAGTCACTGGCAGTGGGTTGCCGGGGGCTGGTACTTCCTGCCAAGCCTGGGTGTGAGCTTTTCCAGCCAAGCAAAAGAATGCAGGAGCCTGAATTAAAGCAGGGGTTACGGTTAGGGCACCAACAGCCTTTGCTAACAGCTAGGATCGGGATTATTTCCAAAAGGATAAACCAGAAGCAACCACGTTAGATGACACATATAACAGTGCTTTTCCACAAAAATATCCTTCAAAAAAAGAGGATGCCACCTTATATTTAAATCCTGAAAGGTTTAATATTATGGGGCACTGTCAATTACTGTGTCTTAATCTGAAACAGCAAAGGAGTGTTTGCGGAAAACCCAGTAATCTGAAGGGACCTCAACCATGTTCAACTTGGATGCTATTAAAGGTCAAGCAAAGAGATTTAATACAGACTTGGTTATTGAGGGTATGACTTTTCAACTTCAAGTGGTAGATGGCACAGCAGCTCAAAAAAAAAAGTGTGTGGGAGGTGGATAAGCCAGAATCCTCAGATATGACAATACAAATAAAGAAACATAGGAAATGCTTGTCTTGACTAGTAATTATGGGGAGTGAAACTAAAACAACATGTGGTACTCACAATTGGATATTGCCTGGAGCTCAGAGATATTGACATATTTATATACAACTGATGGCATTAAACTTAACACAGTCCTTCTGGAGAACATTTAGTCATACATTAAAGAAACCCTAAAACTAAACCCCTTGTCCCAGAAATTCTATTTCTAGGAAGATATCAGAAATAAGTAACTGAAATGAAAAATGGTAGCAAACATCAATAATAGTAATAACAAATATTTATATAGCACACACTAGAGCAGTGCCTGGCTGCTCTAAATGTTTTATATCAGAGTTCCCGACTGAGAGCAAGTCTGACTTCTAGGAGACACTTGGCGATGTCTGGAGACATTTTTGTATATCGAAACTGGTGGGCAGCGAGGGATGCTGTTAAACGTCTACAATGTATAGGACAGCTCCCCCAGCAAAGATTTATCTAGCCCAAAATGGCAACAGTGTCATGGTTGAGAAGCCCTGCTTTACATCCATTCACTTAAATAATCCTTGACAAACCTATGGTATTTTTATTATCTCCATTTTACAGATCAATAAAGATAATTTTTCCATGCACTGTTATACATAATTTTGAAAAACTAGGAATAAACTAAATACCAAAAAACAAGGAGTTAATAAATTATATAAAGCTACCCAATGCAAGCATGAAAATTACTTATTTGAAATATAATAAAACTAAAATACCAGAACAAAGAATTGTAAGTTTTATATAATTACAATTATTTTAAGATATGAATATAAAGACTAAATGGGAAAATAAGACATGAAAGTTACTATTCTGTTAAGATGACAGAAATTGTAATGGATATCTTTTCCTTTCTAACATTCATATTACTGTGATTTTTAAAAGAAAAAACACTCAACAATGGAGATAAGAAATTTGGAATTTTCCTTAAAGAATTTAAGTTCTTATGAAATAAGGAATATCTTATTTTAACAACACAAGAGTTAACAAGCTAAGAAGACAGTTAATATCAAGACATTTAGGAAAAAGGATTTCCATGGAATAGCACCAAATGTTAGTGTTTTAAATTCTGAAGTCATGGTATTCCTGTTCAGGGTAAGAATGAATTAGCTAGATTTTATATCTACTTCTCTATTGTTTACTTATTTCATGGTTCACTATCACCTAAAGATAATGGGCAAAAAAAATCAAATTTCAATTCAGTTAAGTTTGATTCACAATAGCATCTCTATTACATAAGTTAATTTAAACTGTTATTTTAAATGTATTAATAATAGTAATAATATCAGTATTAGTAACATTATTATTGTTGCTATTATTAGCAACATGTATTGAATGCTTCCTACGTGGCTACTGTGTAATCTAATCCCCACAACATCCATATGAGGTAAATGCTTTTATGGACCCCATTTTTCAGCAAAGCTCACAGACATTTAAAATTAAGGAATTTGGGGCTTCCCTGGTGGCTCAGTGGTTAAGAATCAGACTGCCAATGCAGGCGACATGGGTTCAAGCCCTGGTCCGGGATGATCCCACATGCTGTGGGGCAACTAAGCCCGTGCGCCACAACTACAGAGCCTGCGCTCTAGAGCCAGCGAGCCACAACTACTGAGCCTGCACTCTAGAGCCTGCGAGCCACAACTACTGAGCCCGTGTGCCACAACTAATGAAGCCCGCGCACCTAGAGCCCGTGCTCCGCAACAAGAGAAGCCACCACAATGAGAAGCCCGTGCACCGCAACAAAGAGTAGCTCCCGCTCGCCACAACTAGAGAAAGCCCGTGCACAGCAACGAAGACCCAATGCAGTCAAAAATAAATAATTTTTTTAAAAAAATAAATACATAATTAAATTAAGGCATTTGCCAAGGGTGTACAGTAAATGGAGGCACCTGCGTTGAAATTCAGGCAGTCTGACTCCAAAGCCCAACTGCCCCAATCAAATACAAGTGTGCTGGGGACAAGGTGGGGTGAGGGGAAGACAGCCTCTGTCCTTGCTCCTCTCCCTACAGCAATGAACTGACAGCATCGGATATGTAGGATGTAAAACCTGCCTTTTGAAATATGTTTCCTAATTTTTCTGAGTAGACCTAACAATGAATTAACCAACAGGATCTCATATTTTAAATAATTTTAAATTACTAAAATTAATTTTTATTATTTCAGATTTAAATATTGTAAATAATTATTTTAATAATCAATCAATATTGACAAATAAATACTTGCCAAAAACAGCTGAGTGAATTCAAAGGAGAAAAAAATTAAGGCTGTCAGGGTTTCCACACGAAGTCCTACAATCTATGATTCTAACATGAGGGGATTTCCGTCTGATCCTCATATCCTATTGGATATTCTGTTCTCATAGATCTGAGGATTAAAAAAATAAGTCTGGGCTTCCCTGGTGGCGCAGTGGTTGAGAGTCCGCCTGCCGATGCAGGGGACACAGGTTCATGCTCCGGTCCGGGAGGATCCCACATGCCGCGGAGCGGCTGGGCCCGTGAGCCATGGCTGCTGAGCCTGCGCATCCGGAGCCAGTGCTCCGCAACGGGAGAGGCCACAGCAGTGAGAGGCCCGCGTACCGCAAAAAAAATTAAAATAAAAAAAAATTTAAAAATAAGTCTATCTCCTGTCAATAGGAAAATGGATACCTAAGACTAAGGAATAGGGGACTGTCTGTTTAAACAATTTAAGCATCTGTTTCTAGAATGCTGAAGAGGATCGAACAGGAAGGTTAAATATAAAACACTGTTTGTAGATATCATATTATCGGGCTTACATGTCTCTAGTCTAGTCTCACCTCCCCAGAGTATATATTACGAAATGAAGTCACTAAAAACAAAATGCTGTGATCTTCTGAGATCCCTGAAGCAAAGATTAACTTAACAAATAACAGGGATCAGGACACGAATAACATATCGTCATGCAGAAAGGAGGGGAATTTGGCATGAACCAAAGTACAAGCTCCTACCCAGGCTGAGCCACTATCAGCTCAAAGCAGGCTACAGGCTGGTGTGAGGGGGAAAGAGGAACAACTGGTCTCCACATTCCACACCTACAAAAACCTCCAAACTCCACACCTGTGAGCTGTCTCAGTCATGGGCTACAAGGTCAGAAAGGAAGATGGCAGGTAAGGAAAGTGGAAAACCTCCTTTGTGCATGGAGCTTAGATTTCTTCCCACCATATATATGTATGTGTCCGACAAACTGTGAGTAAATCTTATCAAAAATACAGCCCTCTTTATATGTGGAGATTTCAATGTATAAAGAATCCTGGTGTGTCTTTCTTAGCTGTATGTTTTTAAACACCAGCAATAACTGAAATGAAGGAAGATACCAACAAGAACAACAATAGCAAATATTTATTTATACAGCACTTACAAAAGCAGTAATAGGCTGATCGAAATGCTTTCTATCAGGGGTTTTCGACCAAGAGCAATTGTGCCCCTGAGGAGACATTTGACAATGTCAGGAGATATTTTTAGGGGATTTTAGACATTAGTAGGACTGACAGACACATTCACCACCATTATCCCTTCTGATTATTTGGACATCAATCTGATTGGTGGGGTCCTGTGCCATACCAGTTGTTAAGTATTTTTAATAGTATACCTCTGCCTGAATATACTATAAATAGTTAAAACAAATATCATACCTAACACCACCTGAGAGGTCAACAAATATTTTCAATAATATGGAGTACTTCAGATATATTAACCGAATGTCAGCCTTTGAAAATAACTTTCCCCTTTTCCAGGTCCCAGAAGGCCAATGACACCTGAAAAATCTTTTCCTTAATCTAGTTATCACAGGAATTGGCACACTTGCTTTGTGAATATATTTGCAACTGTGACTGCGTGTAAGAATTCAAATGCAAAGCCCTAACTTAAAGAAAAACTTGGTACAAGTTATAAATATTATTTCATCTGTAAATCTACGAACTTTTAACAATAACGCTTAAGGAGGTCTTTGGTTAATGTTATTAATAATAACTTAATGAATAATAATGTTATCAGTGTTGGTTCATTAATTGTGACATAGTAAATGTCACATAGTAATGTAAGACATCAACAACAGGGGGAAGGGGATGCAATAAATGTCACATAGTAATGTAAGACATCAACAACAGAGGGAAGGGGACGCAGTGAGGGGTATATGGGAACTCCCTGTACCATTTTTGCATTTAATTTCTATAAATGTATAACTATCCTAAAATAAAAGTTCCTTCACACAAAGTAAAAATACACATAATAAAATTACAGTATATTTTTCTGTACAAGAAAATAAGAAAAGCTAATTCTGGTTCATCCATATTACATTTTCAGTCTCACACACTGTTGACTTACAAAACAATAAAGAAAAATGGTCAAGAATCATCCAGGTGACTTTTGACTGAGCTGCTGGATTCCACATGCATGCCTGCTTTCCATACTTTTCTGACTGGAATTCTATCTCATTCACAGAACAAAAAAAAAGACAACTGAGCAACTAAAATGTGCCAGGAGCTGGGGTAGGTCTGAGGATTCAACGACAAGAATGGGCCCTGTCTCCAAGCTCACAGACTAGAGCTCGGTTTCTCAAACAGGCAAAATGACCACTTGGGGAGATTGTTAAAATGCAGCAATAGACCACACTTTCAAAAACACTGATCTATAACGCCTATCATAAATGCTGGGACAGACGAACACTTCTAGGGACCACTGCCTTTGATCCTGGCAGGGAAGCTATGGGAGGAGCAGAGGAGAGGGCACCCAACCCCCACCTGGAAGGCAGGGAAGAATTCCTAGAAAAGGTTTACTTGACCAACCATTGGAGTGAGTTGGTTTTAATCCAATAGTAGAATGAACTTGAGGACACATCCTGCTTAGAGTGGGGAAGGCTCAGTACCAAGAACATTGACAGCTTCCGAAAGTAACTGAACACTGGGTACCAAGTACCAACCCCAGCAGCTGGAAACGAGCAGCACAGATGAGTCTAACTCGGGCCACTCCAGGACAGAGAAGGGGGCTTTGTTCATTGGAATTCAGTTACTGACGAAATATGCAAACAGGATTCTAGGCCTTGATTGTATGCTGCAGGAAGCCATCCGGCCTCTGCTCACTCGCATAGTCATCTCCCTGGAAGAGGTTTTTCATGTGCTAATGGGTTTCTCAATTTTTGCCTACTTCAGTAGCAAAATATCATGTCATATTGATTCAGGTTGTTTGGCTTTGAGATTTCTTTGCTCTTTATGTTTTTGTCTCCTCTACATTCAGCCTGCCAAGAGGTGCATCTCATGATTAAGGAAACAGTCACTAAAATGAGGGCCTAAGGCACTTCACTGATGTCCCCACACTGCACACATGTGCAAACGTCCCTTGTCATCTATGTGCAGCCTGCAGACCACACAGTGGTCCTGAGCTGCTGGTGACCAGAATCATTTAGTTTAAAACCTGATTGAAAACATCCCAGCAACTACAACAGGACCCAGAAAATAGCAGGTATTCTCTGAATCATTTATTTTGGGCTCTTTTTTTTTTCTTACTTCTCATTCTTAACCATGTGTGGCTGGGTTGAGGTTGACAGAAAACTGACCACTACTCCATGTAAGAAACAAAGATGAGAAATTTTAGAAAATTACAGGGAAATCAATGCCTACTTTCTTCCTAATGCAAACCCAATAGGATAAGAATGGTTCGTCGTAAAACACCAGGCAAATATTACCTACTGGGTGACTTCCAAATTATGGGAAGTAAATGTCAATTCTTTATTACAGTAATCAAGAGGGAGATTTACCTTCAGCACCACTCATTTTTATTTAGATTTTGTTACTTAGAGAAATTCTGCAGCATAAGGCCTAGCAACAAATTCAGTAAATACACAGAATGCAAATCTCAAGCACTTTTTAAAAATGGTGCTCTGTTCATTTAGCCACAGACAAATTCTCATCATAAAACATAGGATTCTTCTTGTAACAGCAAAAGAAGTGGGTAGGAAGGAGGTGGATGGATAAGGATCTAGTGAGAAAATGAGAACTGCTTCCTCAACCCATTTGCAAAATATCCGTAATTTCCCAGCTTAAAAATCCATCACTATGAAATCCACCATGATTTTTTAAATGCATAGGAGCAAAGAGAGAATGTAATCATTATTTTAAAGAATTCACATGGTCAGAGATAAAACATAGTAAGAATTTCATTTCATGATTTCTTTTCTCCTCCAAATGTCCCATAAATCACTGGCCCCGCCAAAACTCACAAACTATCCTTTTCCTTTGCCTGCTGTAACACTAGTTATTCAGAGTTGGACAATAAATATTTGTTAACAACTAACTAAACAGTTTTCAGAGTAGTGTCAGATACCAGACTGCATGGGTGGGTCAGAGTTATGTAGGGAGAAAATGCATCTGCTGGGAAAAACTGTCAAATTTCTTCTGTCAAACACAGTCCAGGCGCTTCTAACACCATAAAGGGAGTTCTTGCCTAAGAGTTGAAGCAGAAGGTAAACGCACAGAATCCAGGAGTCGAACAAGAAAACAGGCCAGGTCAAAAGCCTGGAGATTCATTCTGGCAGCAGGTTCCTAGCTAGGGGCAGGCTGGCTGGGACAGAAGAAAAGGGTCAGTGTTGGTATGACAGGAGGAGCTGTTTCTCAGAAGGCCAAGTGCATGGCTATCAGATGAGGCATTCCCATTGACGATATGCAAGTGACCTAGAAGAATCTGTGCAAGATGCCTATCTTACAACTGCTGTGTAGCCCAGCCTCTAACAGTATCTGGATCAATGGCGTTAAACTGAAATCTATCGTGTTTCCAGACCATTATGACAGTTTTCCTCTATTTGGAGAAATAGTCCTCTCTGCAGACTAAATAAAGCTTTTTACATAAGGCACCAAAAGGCAAACAGGTCACACAGTACAGAATCATATGGGAGGCTGTGTGCCCTTTCCCTTTGCTTGCTTTGCTTGCTTGCAAACAATAAAAACCTTTCTGAACAAATGAAAGTGAACTTTGAAACCAGCAAAACATTTCAGGCACCCTGCCACAAAGATATTCTCCAAACAACTGCAGCCTGTATAGCTCTAAATTTCTTGCCACTTACAGGATGTGTGGTTAAATGAGCCCAGCAGAGAATTACAGCTTTGATGGTTTGATGTCAAAAATCACTAACAGATCTCGATCAAAGGGTGAGAAAAAACTGGCAAATTTTCGCTATGATGGTGCACGTGGGGCCTCATTCAAGCCAATGTTTTATCTTCATTTAATATCTACACTGTATTTTTTTTCTGTTATTAACTTAAAAACTCTTCTAACAGAAACAGCCAGCATTTATTGTAATCCTTCCTGCAATCTGCAAAGCACTGCGCAAGGGATTTTACACCTTTAAAGACTTAGAACAGCCCCATTATCTCCATTTTACAAGAGAGGAAACTGAGACTCAGGACGCAGAAGAGCGGGGACTCCACCGTGTAAGTCTAAGTCCAGAGCCTTTCTGCTAACGCTAACATGTTCCACAAATTACACAGAAAATGGGTTATTCTAAAAATAATACTGGGGGGGGGGAGGAACTTTCCTGGTGGCGCGGTGGTTGAGAGTCCGCCTGCCGATGTAGGGGACACGGGTTCGTGCCCCGGTCCGGGAAGATCCCACATGCCACGGAGCGGCTGGGCCTGTGAGCCATGGCCGCTGAGGCTGCGTGTTCGGAGCCTGTGCTCCGGGAGAGGCCACAACAGTGAGAGGCCTGCGTACCACAAAAAATAATAAAAATAATAATAATAATACTGGGGGACTTCCCTGGTGGCGCACTGGTTAAGAATCCGCCTGCCAATGCAGGCAACACAGATTCGAGCCCTGGTCCGGGCAGATTCCACGGGAGCAACTAAGCCCGTGTGCCACATCTACTGAGCCCGCGCTCTGGACCCCGTAAGCCACAACTAGTGAGCCCATGCGCCTAGAGCCCGTGCTCCTCAACAAGAGAAGCCACCGCAATGAGAAGCCCGTGCAACGCAACGAAGAGTAGCCCCCGCTCGCGGCAACTAGAGAAAGCCCGTGTGCAGAAACGAAGACCCAACGCAGCCATAAATAAATAAATATTTTAAAAACTAATACTGGGAATCACCATCCCTATGAACATAAGTTATCGGGACATGAAAATGTAATAAAACAGTGAAGGCACCTAAGTAATTACCTGTCTTGAGGGCACCTAAATAATTACCAGCCTCAGCACAGTTTGGGATGATGACAGCTTCCACAGCCAAAAGAGAAAGTGAATATATAGAGTCCAAATCCAAAGACTCAACCTTCTGTCCCAGAGATCCAGAAATCAGGCCTGTCTTTTAAGTTGGAAGTTAACCATCTTAAAACTCAAAATTCAAGTAAGTCATTCAAAATCTGCCGTTTTGCATGAATTCCCTTCAGAATCAGTAGGGGTTTACAAGTCAGAGATCCAAACAACAGGGGGGAAAAGAAAAAAGGGCAATGTATGAAAAGGCAATCTATTGAAGAATTTGTCCAAAAGCCAAAAAACATATGCAGAGAAGTTCAATTTCACACACACACATACAAAAATGCAAGTTCAGACCATTATTTACTACTTTTCATCTCTCTGCCCTTTTTGGATAGCAGTTTAACAGTAAAAACATATTGGCCCCAGAAGTTACCCAAATGAACTAAAATATATGTACACAGGTTATTATTTTTAATATTTTTTAAATGGGATGCACTATGACAGGATGGTTTCATCTTTCGTTTAAAAAGAAAAACTGTGCATGTGGGAATTTAGATGTAAAGCTGTACATTTATATATTCATAGAAGAAAGTGTGGCAGGACAAACAAAACTAGTAACAATGATCATAGAGGGGGAGAGGAACTGACAATTTGCCACTTTGTATAATTTTAATTTTGCATTAAAATTTTTAAGAAGGAGGCTGATTATTTAAATATATTACTCAAAATTTAGCATCAAAATGTAATGCAATAAAATGCTTCATTAACTTGAGAACAACCCCACAGAGAGGGCCCCACTAATTCCCACCTAGCTCACAATCCAAGTTTCAATACTTTGCGGTTTAGACAGAAAGTTTTTGACCTGGGTTCCTTTAGCCCTGGCCTAAAATTTCACTTTGTCACAATGGTAGGACTGGGCTATGACTCATCTTCCTCTGCCAAACAATTAAAGTTCTAGTTCAGCGGGAAAAAACTACTTGAGCTGCCAGTTCACTGAACTGTTCAAATCAAGGTCAAAATATTGGGGCAGGGGCAAAGGGAGTCACTGAGTCCAGATCCTATCTCATTCTCACACCAGTCCTTTCGGTGGCCCTCCAACCAAACCCTGAATTTGCAAATGATCAGAATAGAAAGCACCTGGTGCCCTCTAACTAGGGTCAAAGAACCCAAGTGAAACATGAAACCAGGATCCGTGTCACAATCATACCTTTCAAGTAATGCCAAGGAAAAACACAAGTAAAAAGATGACAGAGTGCACAGCTTCAGTTTAAATATATTTTAAGTACCACACAAACATAATATTTAATTACCCCTTCCTGCACTGCAGGTAGCAGGCAAACCTCTTTATCAACTGACTATATTTTTATAATTTTTACAGAACTTATTATTCCTTTTATTTACCTGGAACTCTTATTATTGCTTGCAAGGTGCTTTAAAATATGTTACATCATTAATCCTGACCACAATCCCCTCAGGGGTACGACTGGTTGGGAGACCAGTCTCAGAAGTTCAGTGTCTTACACAGTCGATAGTAGGGGGAACTGGGACCCAGGTCCCCCCCACCCAAACACTTCTTCAGTACCATGTTAATCACACTTCTCATTTCCCTCGCCCAAAATTCTTGTTTCAAACAAGTCACTCTGTCTACCCTTCGCCCAACTGAACAATTTTTTTTTTCTCTCAAGCCTCTGCAAATTACATTCCACCTGGTCTGCCTAAGCACCAACTCCTTTTCTTTATAAACATTAAGATCAGCTAAAAATTCACAAGCCCTGAGAAATTCTCCCAGACAAACCTCCCTGCACTCTGATACTCTAAATGACGTGTTCCTTTATTCTCATACAGTCAACAGGCGGGTGAGGCAGCCACTAATATCTGGCAAAGATAATCACACCCCTTCCTTTCAAACTAACTTTGGCACCAAGAACCTTTGGAGCAACCTCTCTGTAGTGTCCCCAACTGACCCCACCTCCACATTCACACACAGAGACACCTCAGCCCCTGATGAAATTCTTATTCCGACGTTCTCCACCTGCCTTGCTTCATGAAGACGCCAGCAACCCGGAGCCCTGTCTCTTCAGAGAGGTCTGCTCAGCGTGCCCTGAGCCAGCCTACTCCCCTGTGATCCCTTCCAGGAGCTTCTTCCTGATGACAGCTCATCTTCAGACGGGCCACCGTCTCATATAACGCACGCCCCTCCGGCAGCGCAAACCGGAAACGAGCAGGTCCAGCCCTCATCCAGCCTCGTGCTGCTCAGAGGAACCTGCTCGTCCAACCATTCCGCAAGCGGAGACGGAGACTCCGCTGCTAACAGGCATATGGGTTCGGTGCTGACGTACAGCACTGCCAAAGCTTCCTTCTTGCCCCTCTTCTGGAGCTTTCGGTCTGGTAGGGAACCAATAACTCTCCCCTGTGCACCTCCATCTTGAATCCATGTCACAATCACTTCGATAGTTTCTTTAACAGCTACAAAGTCAAGGCCTCGGTTTATTTATGTCAGGCTTCTGAGTGTGGGGCCCCAGCACACTGGTGATGCTAACGTGGAACCAAGGTTGAGAATATTTGAACCCGTTTATCTAAAAAGGAAACAGCTGCCACAGAGTCCTGTCAGCCCGACAAGAAAGCAGGAAAGATGGCAAGAAAAGCAAGGCCTCCCAGATGTGGCTTCCTGAGCAGGGCAATTTCTAGACCTAAATCATCTGTGCATTAGTAGATGCCTACAACTCCAAATAACTTTTTATTTCAAACTTGCAAGCCTTTTTTTTTTTTTAAACTTTGTTCCCCTTCAATTCGATTATTTGTAACATTTGGTCATTTGTACACAGATATCAAGATTAAGCAAAGGAAAAGTAAATATTTTAAAATATAAAGATTCTATATCAAAGATAGATAGATATAGATACTCAGATTTCAGCTTACTCAGTTTTCCCTTGTTATATCTCAACGGATAGCTGAGAGGCAAATGTGCTAAATTAGAGTTCCACATTTTAGAAGACAGCAAAGAGCAAAAGGATGGTCAATTTCAAAAAATAACACTGAAAGGCTAATTTTGAACAAATATGTACTTTAATTTATTCCATTTTATTACTTGTTGTAGTATTCCCCTTAGGTTCTGCAACAGTCATTTGAAACACCAACCCCTGTATGGTCAAGAGTTTAATGCAAAACACTTATGGTTTCACTCTTTCCAGCTTACTTGAGGTGTGTAAATAAAGGATTCACCCCAAAGTTTAATCTATTATGGAGACTGCTTTGAAGACCAAAAAAGGCCACTGTGGTAATGGAATATGCCATCCATAAATGTGTACTCTTTTTTATATCTTTATAACAAGATCACTAAAGAGAGCTGCCCTGCAGATACAAGAAAATAGTAAATTAATAACAGCCAATAAGAAGAGCGTCTAGGCCCTTGTAGAATCTGAAATCATGTAATACTGATTTTCGATTTTTATTAAAATAGAATGCCCTGAAATATTTATTTTTAAAAAAAATGCTTTCTATTTTCTTAAAGACTTTGGACTGATCACAGGGCAGGAAAGAATGCTATCTGAATGAACCAGAATTCATATTTAAAGCTGCAGTCTACTCATTTAAAAGTTTGCTTAATATTTAAAGGTTTGTTTGTTTGTTTTTCTTCTAATTATCTTCTGATTTCAACCACTATAGTTACCTGAGACCCTCTGTAGCAGGACAGTAACACGCAGACTAGCAGACGAAGAAGACTATTCATGCCGGGGAAAGAAAGAGGATTGAGAGTCAAGAGATAACTTTGAAAGGCCACAGGCTGCAATGCTACTCCTGCACGTGGGGTTTTAATTCAGTTCCTGATAGGTATTTTAATTCTCTGTTGAGACCACACTGATCTTTAAATAAGAGAGAAAAGTAACAGCCAAAAAAGAGAATTATAGCACACTGATTTCCTATTACACTTGGCCAAGAAACCAGATTTGTTAAGAAAATATGGGCTGCTCCAAGCATTCTAGTTGAAATGTGCTCCAGAGAGAGGATGCCTACCAGCATTTACCACATCATTCATATGGAGTTAGGAAGGAAAACATTAAGAGGGAAAGAGTAATTCCAAAGGAAAGAAAACCATTTTTAAAAAATTCTAACCAGCCTAAAAGTTGTCCCATAGTAACAATATTCAAGCATGATACGTAAGGTGAAATATTATACATCACTTGAGTTTTTTTTTTCTTCAGAAAACTTACGTGACCAGTACACAAATATACAGATTAAACAAGATATGGACATCTGAACCCATTAGAAAAACTAGGTCACCCTGGAAGTAAACTCCAGTGACAGTGACCAATCCAACGTGAAGTTCTGTGTCTGCACTTCTTCTGAACAAGACTGCCTTAAAGCAAAACTCCTCCATTTACAGCCCCCTCAAAAGTACAAATGTCTGATCCTCCCCTTAATCAGCTCCGAACTATTCTTAAAAGTAAAATACATTTTTAGTCAGCACAGTAAGTCAAGCTAGTAAGCTATCATCATACAACAGCATAAAGGAAACTCTCTCTACAGGACAGTAAACAGTCAATACATAATAAACTAGTTTGAAAATACATGAAGTACATTTGTCTCAACAAAGGTATGGCCCCTTGAGTGCTTTTTCCTAAGAAGCCAAGAACTGGAAAACAATCGCATGCTGAAGCGAAGGATGAAACCCACAGCGCTGGTCTCGACTATTCAGAGTCTACAACAGATGTGGCGTCAGGAAGGACAGGCCGGGCTGTTCCCATCACCGGCTGGCCGTTACTTAACACACTGGGTTCAGTAAGTGACTGAGAGAGCCCTGTCTTTGCTGATATCCTCTTTTCATAACCTCACGGGCGGGAGGGCTGGGAGTCATGCAAGTTGACAAACTTACCTGGTAAATGTTTGCTGGCCTGGCGAGCTACCTGCCATGGCAAATCAAATCTGCACTTTTTCCAACGAAATGCGGTGGCCGCCGGGCCACTCATCACCTACATTTGCTTAAGTGAGGAGGAAAAAGATGCAGAGGAAGTGGATTTTAACAAAAGCAGCCTGCGAACTGCACACTGGGATGTCCTGTTTTGGGGTGGCTTTTATTTTTCCCATGAGAGGATCTGACTAAACCTAACTGAATCTCCTCTAAATACCAGACAGGAAGTCACACTTCGCAGTTAGTGAAAATTCCTTACATCATTTTTTGTTGTTGTTTTTTTAATTGTCACAGCTAAGAGCCTTTGAATGTTTCTGATCTACTACAAAGAGATTATAACTTTGCTTCCTGTTTTTGACAGTGTCAGCTGGTAAAGGGCACCTCCACCCACCTCCTTACCCCACTATGAATATAAACAGAGGCGTTTGCCCTGAGTATACAACTGGGCTGAAGAGTTTCGTTACATATTAACTACACTTCAAAGAATAAATCAGACTTGTTATTTCACTTTAATATGCATATATACCTTGGGAAAAGTGAAACTCAAAAGGATTTCTTCTTCATTCCTTAGAGATTGCTATTATGGAAAAAATAAACTCAACCACACAGAATACTAAGATGAGAGGTAACAGTTTTGATCCATATTTTCCAGCCTATTCTATCTTGTGTATTTGCCTTGCTCTTTTGCTATATCATTTATGCAGATGTCATCCACACAGCTACATAGCACAGGGAGATCGGCTCGGTGCTTTGTGACCACCTAGAGGGGCGGGATAGGGAGGGTGGAAGGGAGATGCAAGAGGGTGGGGATATGGGGATATATGTATATGCATAGCTGATTCACTTTTTTATACAGCAGAAACTAACACACCAGTTTAAAGCAATTATACTCGAATAAAGACATTGAAAAATAACTTTTTGCCTTATTTTTCAATATAAGGCCTGAGGCCTTACAAGATGTATTAATAATGATCATTCATCTTCTAAGAAATTTTCCATGTCCCAAGGCTGCACTGTATAATCCATTGTTTTCGTTATTTCTTGGCATACAGCTGACTATGAAACTGACCGCTGAACCTTCCTATGTCAAAGAGAACTTTCCACTGTGGGAAATTTCTAAAACATTCATATTAAGCTAAGTGGAAATGTCATCATAGTTCAGGAGCAAATACGGTCTGTATCACCCAGTACAATTTCTAAACTAGATTCTACACAGGAAAGGCAAACCACGGAACAAAAACAAGTACCAAGCCTACAATGGAGTTTCTGCAAACACTGGACTTGAAGAAAATCAGAAGCAACAATCAGTTTATCAAAGTTATCTGAAAGTTCTTCCAAAAAGATCTAAAAGAAGCGCACTTTTAAAAACTACTCTGTAACGTCTATCCACTGACCCCTTCTTCTGCTAGATTACACGGTGGCCTCATTTCTAGTTCTTGTGAAATCAATAGACCATTTAAGTTGCAAGTATCTGTCTAGGGTATGCACTTTCTTATTCAATCTGGTGTTGACAGCAGTAATCAAATTTTGTACATACCACTAGCTCTATTATAGCTCAATAGCAACTGGCTGCCAGCCTAGGTTTACTCTCATCCAAAAGGAAAGAAAGGAGTGGACTGCAGAATTACAGAACAAATCAGCTGAAACTACAGGAGGTGGTGTGGAAGTGAGCGAGTGAAGCAGAGGCATTGAAGACTAATCCTCCTTCCACTGGGGAGACATACACCGGGCACATCAGCACGGCCAAGCCCAGGTCAGCCAACCTTGACCATTAAAGGCAGACATTTTCTTCATTCCCTCTATTATCTGCAAACCCTCTGGGCTTTGAACATCTTATTACAACTGTCCGTCCTAACTACTGAACCTACACCTAAACCTGCAGAGCAGCAGACAAAAGCCAGAGATAAACCACACCCTCCAACACCAGAGAAACCAAATGTGAGGGAATACAAGTTACAACACTTCCCATGAACCGTCCAGACACAACTGGCTTCATGTTGTAACTCTTCTGTATGCACATAAGCTAGGATCAAGCCTTTTTCTCGGATCAAAATTGTTCTCAATTCATCTTCTGTAAAAACAAGGTCGGCCTTAAAAAAAATTGGGAAGGGGGTAGAGACCTGACTTTGAAAGTCTACTCAACTTGCATTTTTAGAGTTCAAAATCTCTAAGAAAACCGTATTCCTGCTAACAGATATTCTCTACTTAAAGGGAGCATGGATGATACGATTTCTTGGTTTGACAAGCAACTTTCTCCCTCATTTTTTAAAACTTGAAATAATTTTAGACTCACCCAAAAAGTTGTAAAAGTAGTACACAGAGTTTTCATATTCCCTTCACCCAGCTTCCCCAAATGTTATCATCTTACATAACCAGAGTACCATTATCAAAACCAAAAAATTAGCACCGATGCAGTACAATGAACTACTCTAGAGATCTTATTCAAATTTCTCCAATTGTTCCCTTTTTCTGGTTCATGATTCAGTCTCAGATCCTGCACACAAGCAACACTTCAAAAATGCATCCTTTCATTCACTATCTAATGCATGTTTCTGATCCCCCCCAAAAGACCTGTTTTCTTTCATGTTGATGAGGTAGTTTCATCATCAACCATTGAGTCTTCCAGGCGATAAATGTTTATCTCCTCCACAATGCTCTTCATACCTAATCTGTGAGTCTTATCTTGTAAGCACAGGTCAAATAGAGTTTCACAGTCCCTTGTCCAAAACCCTTAGACCAGATGTGTTGCCAAATCAGAACTTTTCCCATTTGAGAAAAGTTACACTGCACATAGGCTATACATTACATTAAAACAAAAACAGCGAGATCCAGGACAATTTCCCCTAGTCAAACACACTAATACTTCTGCAGTAAATATGTGTATTTTATGAGGTAAGTGGGATAAGTAAAGATTTTAAAAGCATCCCAACACTTCAGGTCCAATTTTGCCACCAAATGAGCTCGGGTCAAGCTCGGGTTTTACTATCAAATGAATTACAAAGAAAATACCTTTCAGTTTTTACAGCTCTTTTTAGCTATTACAACTGCAAATGAGGGAGTGTAGATCTGTACCTATGAAATCCGTGGCCTCATGCATCTCCCACCCACCTTCACACCACATCCTCTTTCACCTCCAATGTTGCCTCTGCCTCCAGGCTCTCTTTACTCCAATCCACCCTCCCACAGAGCCTCCAGATAGATCTTTCTAAAGTACTTGCAACTCTCTAGCTTCAAAATCCTTAAAGATTTCCCATGCAAGGAAGGAGGTTGGAGTCTAATCTTCTTCATGAAGTTCACAAGGCTTCCACCAACTGAGCCAACTCCTCTGACTGTAACAGTGCTACACCCAGGAAGAATACAAAAATGAAAAAGGCATAGTCTCTGTCCTCAAGAAGCTGCCATTTAATTCAATCTCTTGAATATTTTCACCTAAGTAAAAATATAGAATATAGCTTCTCCAATCATCCAAGAACGTATTGGGATTTTTTTTTAACTCATTCTTTTCTAGCTAAGAAGTTCTACCTTAGTTCTTGATCACATTAAAGATTACTAACAAAATCCGACATGTTGGCATGAAAAAGATTTTTCACATGATTCTAACAACACATGTCTAAAAATACTTGCTATGCTACTGTTGCAATTACAAAGAGCAAAAGCCAGGAAAACTTTTCTAAAAACAAGCAAACCCAAAAAAGTAACATCAAAGATGTTATTTAATGGGCTGAATGATTTCTCATGAGATTGTTTTTCCAAAGCACAAAGATATAAATAAAGTCTGAAACCATGCCTTTGTTTCCATATTAGTATACTAATGGAATCGAATGACATTATAACCAAGAAAATTATGTTAGAGAGAGCTACACAAAAATCCCCACCATCAAAGAGTTTAGAATTTATCCCAACCACACAAAGGCTGATCTCCAATGCAGACATTAAGGAACATGCCAGTGAAAGAGGAAAGAAATCATATTTTCAGTATTTTAGTTTTGTTTTCTAAGGTGCAAAGACACTTACTTGGAATGATGAATTAAAAGAAAAGTTCCTAGACATTGTATTTCAAGATAAAATTATAACCTTTCTTACAATTATCTCAGGAAAAGTGCACAAAAGCAGTGAGAGTAAGAGTTAAAGAACACCACCACCAAATCCCATAATGATGGGGGTAGAGAGAGGTAGTAGGTATACCCGTGCTCTTCCTACACCAAGAGAGGGGAGGAGGGTTCCCTCCCAGGGTGGCCCTCCTCTCACAACAGAGTGTGTGAGTGTGTGTGTGTGTGTGCGCGTGCGCGCGCGTGCACACATGGCAGGTTTCTCACTGGCAGTGTTGCTTCCAAACAGAAGTGACAACTGCCTGGAACCGAAAGAGGTGAGGTATCCGGTGGCGGACAGCGATCGTGGTAGAACAGGCCAACACTGCACGGATGCCGATTGATGCCACTGCTCTGTAAAAGCCAGGATCCAATCTGCCAGGGCCCTGGAACCCTGCAGTGCCGACTGCTTAAGACAGGGGTCCCTGGGACAGCCACTCAGGTAGCAAACACCTCACTCTAGCAGAAGGAAGGAAGGTTATCACCATGGTTCTTCAGGGAGCAGGAATAGTTGTTTAAGGAGACATCAAAAGAGATGAATAAAACTCAGATGCTTTACAAAGAAAGAGAATTTTTAAAACATTACAAAAAAGGAAAGAGAAAGGGAGTAATTTTCCTGAATTTTCTAAATGTTCTGTTTTTATCAATCAGGTGAAAAATAAGTGTTGTCATTTCTCATTTACCTTTGTATTGTCATCCCTTAGCATGGAGCCTGGAACATTGCAAGGATTTAATGAGCATTTACTGAAAGAAGAGACAGGAGCTGATGTGGAAGACATCAGAGTGAAAGTAAGAGTGGACCAGGACAGTGAGAGGAACCCTGGGCGTCTCTCACACCCAAAGAGCTTACACAAGTCCGCCTGATGCAGAAAGGAGGTGCCACGGTCTATGTTACAAGCAAAATCAAAACTAGCAGCTCTGGGGACTTCCCTGGTGGCGCAGTGGTTAAGAACCCGCCTGCCAATGCAGGGGACACAGGTTCAAGCCCTGGTCTGGGAAGATCCCACATGCCGCGGAGCAACTAAGCCTACGTGCCACAACTACTGAGCCCGCGCTCTAGAGCCCAAGAGCCACAACTACTGAGCCCGCATGCCACAACTACTGAAGCCCATGCACCTAGAGCCCGTGCTCCGCAACAAAGAGCAGCCACTGCAATGAGAAGCCCAAGCACCGCAATGAAGAGTAGCCCATGCTCGCCGCAACTAGAGAAAGCCCACGCGCAGCAACAAAAACCCAGCGCAGCCAAAAATAAATGAATTAATTAGATTAAAAAATAGGAATTCTGGGGCAGACCGCAGCATTGCAGAAAGGGACTAGAGAGCTGTGACCAAGCGAGAAGGGTGCTTGTGGGAATGTAAAAGAAGGATTAATTTGGAAATGGAAGTGCTGTAAAAGTAGAGGCAATCTCATTGGCAAACTGCAGGGCTGTGGAGCAAAGATCAGCCAGTGAGTTTTCTTGAAGTACATCTGCTGCCATTGTGAGAGAAACTTCTCTGGTTCCTAGAGGGTTCCAGAACACTCAAGCTTCATGGGAAGGTGTGAAGAAAAGAAACATGGGGACTATTCTTTGCTGTTAGCAGTAAAAACATCTAGTGGGAGAACTGACCTAAGAGTCCCATAGGGCACAACAGCCTATGAATCCAGATGTGCCATCCATAACACTTCGTTCCTGGGTCCCCGGCAGTTACAATCTCAATTCAATGTTTCCTGTGGAGCTCTTAAGCCCTTATGCAGATCTGAAGATGTTGGCCACTCATTAGATACGGGTATTAACTTGCATGAGTCATCTGTATATTCAGCCTGCAGCTGAAACTACACAAAGATGGTCCTGCCTACTAACGGGCACACCCACCCCACTCCCATGTGTCATATCTCTGGCCATGGGAGTGAGACATAATCATCTACTTGTGACAGCTGAGGGCTGGGAATGGGGAGAAAATGAAGGATCCAGGCAATAGTGAGGCAGAACCAATGCCAAGGAGATGACCTCGAGTATTTCAGTTCCAGGATTTCTAGGATGAAACAGTTTCCAAGCAATAACCAGGTGAGGAACAGAGAATGCAAGTAAGGGTTATCGGTCAAGAATTTATGAGCCATGCAACTTAGGAACAAGATTCCTGGGCTTTGGGTCTGTGGGAGCCAGTCAGCTAACTGATCTGTTTACTGAGCACCTACTCTGTTCCATGCAGTGCAGACGAGAACCAGTTCCCAGGCCAGCAGAGTGTGGCAACACCAGTGCTGCAGAGGGCGTGTGTGGTGCTCAATGTCACTGCCTCGGGGATCAGCCCCTGAGATAGGCCTGGGCCTGCAAAAGGGGAAAGGAGGGGGCAGGAGCTACCAAACAAGGGGGGACCGAACACCGCAAAGGCAAGAAATGCACAAACGGTGTGTTATTAACATATTCTAAGAAGTGACAGAGAACAGGGAGGAAGATGGGAGGGTGGAACTTGGAAACAGTACCAGAAGGTACAAAAGTGGAAACCACGGTGATCCAGAAAGAAGAGGAGAAGAAAGTCAGGCCCTTATTCCAGGGCCGTCCCTGATGGTAAGCAAGCTATTCCACAGTTCGCAGGTCGGGACCATTTATGTACCATTTCACACAAAGCTCCGCTTTCCATAAAATCTTTCTCCTCCAGAGAACGTCCATGAGTAAATCTGTCTATCTATAAAAGATTTATAAACAGAGCCAATAGAACAAACTTGGTTTTAAATTAGGAATACTGCACTAAAAATGACTTCCCAGAGGTTGCCAAGTTCCAGCAGAGGGCTGGAACTACCAGTTTCTATTGGAACCTCAGTATGTAATTTGGTCAGTAAAAACTGACCAATTTTAGGGACCTCTGAACTTTAAAGTTCTTTCACATTTATTTTTATGGATGCCTGCAAAAGTCTTACAAGTTAAGCTGTGTCAATACCTCAAGTCCTGTTTGAAACATGAGGTAACTAAGGACTCATGACACCGAGTAAAACACCATATTCATGCCGTGGGTGTTCTGAACCTCTGAACCAACTCCCTGCCCCAAAGTCTTTCCTCCCATCCCCTTGTGGGCCCTCTAGAAGCAGCTTGCTGGCTGTCAACAGCACTGCCTGAACCAACGTGAAGCCCAGAGGTTTCAAAGTTATTTTTCTGAGAGAAAACAATACTATATAATACTTCCTCTCTTCCTCAAAGTCATAGCCAAAAACCATATGAAAGCAAGAGGAAGTACATGTTCCTCAACAGCAATCAGCTTCCAGGTATCAAGTAGCCATAACAGCTGCACCCCACCCCAGTCCCAACCTCTGGCACAAACACAAGCGTCAGGATCTTGAGGCCACTCAGATATGTCTTTCCACAACAGAATGACAAAAGGCCCTGACACTTCCACTCCCGAGGGCACTAAAACCATAGCCCCGAAGGAACAAGGTGGTTACTTTTCATATGAGTTACTAAACTGAGCCCCTCTACACCGGAAAGAGGGGGCAGGAAAAGGAAATGAAAGCAAGTGACTCTAGGTTCTGGATTTCATATGCAAGACTAGCCAGCAACAGGTGCAGCGTTCCGGTGAAATTAAGACTCCCCAAACGCCTCTCGCCTCCGCAGCACAAAGGGCGCAAGCACAGCAAGCCAACATTAGCAGTGCTGTAAGAAGTGGAAGCCATCATCATTTCCTAGCCAGCAGCAATTCTGAAAAAACAAGAAATTTACCAGACAGTACACAAAATATTTCTCTGCTGACATGAGACTTCTTTCACACTGTCCTTTCCTTAAAACACTTTACTCGAAAATAATTTAAATGTTGGTCATAATAAAATATTTTTTAGTGCTAGTGACTAGCATAGTGCCTCGTGTGGAGTAGGTGGGCAATAAACATTTATTGGATGAATGAATGAAACAAGCATAAAGATAACCAAAATCTTACCCTCAAAAGAGTATGTAAGTGTATTTTTCCCCGTTTCTCCAAGAAGGGAACAAAAGGCTGGAATCAGAAGCCAAGAGCAAGAGATATCGCAAATAGAAACATATCAGGATTGTGAAAACGACTATACTACCCAAAGCAATCTACAGTTTCAAAGCAATCCCTATCAAATTACCAGTGGCATTTTTTTACAGAACTAGAACAAAAAATCTTAAAATTTGTATGGAGACACAAAGGATCCCGAATAGCCAAAGCAGTCTTGAGGGAAAAAAACGGAGCTGGAGGAATCAGACTCCCTGACTTCAGATTATACTACAAAGCTACAGTAATCAAGACAATATGGTATTGGCACAAAAACAGAAATATACATCAATGGAAGAGGATAGAAAGCCCAGAGATAAACCCACCCACCTATGGTCAACTAATCTATGACAAAGGAGGCAAGGATATACAATGGAGAAAAAACAGTCTCTTCAATAAGTGGTGCTGGGAAAACTGGACAGCTACAGGTAAAGGAATGAAATTAGAACACTCCCTAACACCATACACAAAAATAAACTCAAAATGGATTAAACGCCTAAATATAAGGCCAGACACTACAAAACTCTTAGAGGAAAACACAGGTAGAACTCTGTATGACATAAATCACAACAAGATTCTTTCCATTACTCCTAGAGTAATGGAAATAAAAACAAAAATAAACAAATGGGACCTAATGAAACTTCAAAGCTTTTGCACAGCAAAGGAAACCATAAACAAGACCAAAAGACAACCCTCAGAATGGGAGAAAATATTTGCAAATGAATCAATGGACAAAGGATTAATCTCCAAAATATATAAACAGCTCATGCAGCTCAATATTAAAAAAAACAAGCAACCCAATCCAAAAATGGGCAGAAGACCTAGACGGACATTTCTCCAAAGAAGACATGCAGATGGTCAAGAAGCACATGAAAAGCTGCTCAACATCACTAATTATTAGAGAAATGCAAATCAAAACTACAATGAGGTATCACCTCACATCAGTTAGAATGGGCATCATCAGAAAATCTACAAACAACAAATGCTGGAGAGGGTGTGGAGAAAAGGGAACCCTCTTGCACTGTTGGTGGGAATGTAAACTGATACAGCCACTATGGAGAACAGTATGGAGGTCCCTTAAAAAACTAAAAATAGAATTACCATATGACCCAGCAATCCCACTACCGGGCATAATCCCAGAGAAAACCATAATTCAGAAAGACACATGCACCCCAATGTTCAGTGCAGCACTATTTACAATAGCCAGGTCATAGAAGCAATCTAAATGCCCACCGACAGATGAATGGATAAAGATGTGGTACATGTATACAAAAAGGAACGAAATTGGGTCATTTGTAGAGACACGGATGGACCGAGAGACTGTCATACAGAGTGAAGTAAGTCAGAAAGAGAAAAACAAATATCGTATATTAACGCATATATGTGGAACCTAGAAAAATGGTACAGATGAACCGGTTTGCAGGGCAGAAATAGAGACACAGATGTAGAGAACAAATGTATGGACACAAGGGGGGAAAGTGGTGGCGGGTGTTGGTGGTGGTGTGATGAACTGGGAGATTGGGATTGACATGTATATACTAATATGTATAAAACAGATAACTAATAAGAACCTGCTGTATAAAAAATAAATTTTAAAAAAAAAGAAAGAAACATATCAGGAAGTGCCCACCACCCATCCCCTGGCTAAAGCTGAGAAACCCTGTCTGCCATCCCTTGGGATTAACAGATCTATGCAGGGAATTCTCATTTGGAGAAGACCAAATGGGAAAAACAATCATAATCATTTGAGCAATCAACTTTTGGATTTTCCTTTCATTGAATATGCCATCTCGCCTAACAGTTTCCACCTGCCATCATTACAGAATTTACAAAATAAATTTTGTTGTATAATGTTTCAACACGATGAAAATAATCTGCTGACAATATGTTATTGAAAATATCTTGTGCTATATGTGACCTGTATAAGAAAAATATGAATGTGGGTAAGATGAACCAGAAGTGAAGCCATTTTATGAGCAATAAAAACTGACAGGGGCTTCCCTGGTGGCGCAGTGGTTGAGAGACCGCCTGCCAATGCAGGGGACACGGGTTCGTGCCCCAGTCTGGGAAGATCCCACATGCTGCGGAGCGGCTGGGCCCATAAGCCATGGCCGCTGAGCCTGCGTGTCCAGAGCCTGTGCTCTGCAACAGGAGAGGCCACAACAGTGAGAGGCCAGCGTACCGCAAAAAAAAAAAAAAAAAAAAAACTGACAGAAAATGTAGAGGAAAATGGCAATGAAATTGAGTCCACAGATGGAGAACATTATATGAATACTGTATTAAATAAAAAGAATAATTATCAGTATAAGAACATCACTGATTTATATAAGGGGCTTAAACAATGATAATGATATTAATTATAAAAATAAGGTTTCAGAGAACAGATAAGAATAAATCATCAAAATTATCAGGACATATCAGAGAACAAAGCAATACAAATAAAAATGTAGTGTAATAAATAATTTTATAAAATGACTATAAAGTATGACTTGATTTAATGACACATTTCATTCAATTCTCTTTAAATTCATGAATTTCTCTTTTGTTTACAGCTTAAGTATTCTGAGCAGAATTTCTCTCATCCCTGTATATTCAATTTAAAGAATCCTTAGATTTTTCAAGTCACTCCTTCCAAGATCCAGAGTAAACACCCGTTTTCTTTTACCTCAAGGTAAGAAACACCCAAAGGTCTTGAATGAAATTCTTCGCTGAGATCCTAAGTGCCTAGTTAAGAATTACCTCAAACTTAAGGAATAAACTGGAATAGGAAGTCCATTACAAATATCATTGGTTTTCAAGTGAGGCCTTTTCAGTCATTCATTCATCCATTCATTCATCTGCAAGGATCTATCATCCCTAGAGGTCAGGTGTTGTGCAAAGCACTATGGGCACACTGGTGAAAATCTTGGTCCCTGCCCTGAGTCTGGGGACCTCTTAGCAACAAATTAAACAAAGCAATTAGCATTGTAACAAGTGTGCTGAAGCAAGCAACAGGACGGCTGGTAGGAATAACAGGATGAATCTACTTCAGATTGGTAGTCAGGGCAGACACCTCAGAAGATGTGCAATTTAATCCGATGCCCAATTATAGTAGACGGGGCCAGCCAAGAGCTAGGGGAGGTATTCCAGGCAGAGGAAGAGTCTGTGAAGAGGTGGTCTGCGGAGCAGCACGCTGGCCAGTGCCGAGGCGATGGGCAGCGATAGAGGAGGCTAATTTATAAACACGGAAGCGAAGCGGCATCTCACCAAGCAATTCGCCCAACATGCCTTTTCCCTGACACACACTTTCCCCTCGGCCTGGAATCCCTCCCTTCCACACTCTCCTCTGCCATCTGGCAGGTTCCTCCTCTGGGAAACATCCCTTGACTCTCCAGGGAAGAATGAAACTCCAGAAACGAATCCCTCCTAATCCGTGATCCCACCGCACCTAGTGCTTGCCACTATTACACCCCCTAACACCCGGCACTGAATCACTTGTTCAAAAGCCGCTAAGCAGAGGTCTTGCTTTATTTGTCTCTGTTTCCCAATAGTCTATCCTGGAATTCGGCACCAGCAGACATGCAATAAATAACAAGTGAGTGAGGGAACAAACCGAGACAGAAATGGACAAATGAACGCAGAAGGGCCACCAATGCCAACTCATTACTCAGCCTAGGAGGTTTGGAACAGCACCACAGTTACAGCTGATTAACCCATTTATAGTCTGGGGGGGAGGGCAAGATGATTTCTATCCCCATATGATTTCCATACAACAAACACTTTGGGACAAATCTTCTGGCATCACAGAGAAATGATGGAATAATTTTCAGAGTGCCATTAGATATGGGCCCCAATCCATTCACAATCTACAAGCATGCGTGAAGTGCCAGGCCAGGTATTAGACTCAAAGGCTGACAGTGGCTCTGTCCTGTTCCGGAAGACCTACAACTAGCAAGCAGAGCAGATCCTATTTCCAAAATATCGCTAATGACTCACATTGTAAGATTCTTTATACGGAACTAACTTCTTTCATAATATTTTTACAAGAAAATGTTTTGTTAAAAAATTCCAAGGTCACCCATAGGACAAAATTATTTAGAATCTGCTGCTCAGTAATTTTCACACTAATTCTTGGCTCACTGAGTCATTCCGAGGTTTCCTTTCTACGACCAATGCACAAAAGTTTAAGGAACCATAACATTCTAAGTGAGCCTTCTTTACCTGCCTGTGACCCTTTGCCGTCCCCATGTGTAGACATGGTAGTCACTTCCATTTCTTGCTGGCTCAGCACATCCTCCAAAGGTAGTTCAGGTTCACAAACCAACCGTGCATGCCTTCTGAAGTCGCAAAGATATGTGTACCCCTCGGCTGGAGAGTGTGCTTTGCTGGAGTCAGATTTTAAAACAGCGCCAAACAGTGTGGGAATCATGGGGAGAGGAGTCCCTCCCCAACTGGCCTGACCAGAATGGTTGCATTCCTGCCCCGTAACACAGCCCAATCCCCTTCTGAGCCTCTGCCAGGCTGTGGAGCCTGTCGCCTTAAAATCCAGACGTGCGAGGACACTTACCTACTTAGGAATAGCCAGGTAAGGATATATGTATTTCTACAAACACAGAAGAGCCTAGCGCTTCCTCAGTTCTCCTTAGTTTTTACTTACATTTGTGCCAAACGAAAACGTGGGTGAGGAATAATGTTTAGGAATTAAACGATAAAAAATGTTCTCAAGTGTCCAGCTCTTGCAAGAGAGCTTGTTCTCATAAATTTTACAATTTTTCAACCTATATACTCTAAACTAATCTCTAAAGCTTTTAGAGATCTAGCCATTAATACACTAAATAATACATGCTGTCAAGCTAAAAGGTAAACTCTGCCTCTTCAATCAGGAGTAAAAACACTACCAAGTGAAATACAAACTGCGTCTTTTTGCCAACCTCAACGCACAGCCCTCTGCTCATTTCATTCCCAATCACTGCCCTCATTCAGGTTTTCCGTGGGCCAAGCTCCACCCTCAGCCAACACCCGAGCGTTGACTTAAATCTGGCTTCCTTAAGGAGGCCTTCCCTCACCACTCGAGCCCAGCCCAGGCCCCGGGAAGCCCCCTCATGACGCACTATCACAGCACTGCAGGACATTTATCCCCTAAGCTATGAAACAACTCTTTGTATATTCTGCAGTTTGGTATCTGTTTCTTCTACTAGTCTACACACTGCAGAGGCCGGCCACCAACACTGAGTGTTCATCAGTTTTGTTGACCATGCCCAGTACAGTGCCTGGCCTGGGGGGGGCCACGCAACAAGGAGTTATTTCCACTTCATGTTGTCATCTCTGTAAAATTACTCTTAACACAAATATCATATCATATCACTTATATGTGGAATCTAAAAAAATTGTACAAATGAACTTATTTACAAAACAGAAACAGAGTCACAGATGTAGAAAACAAACTTACGGTTACCGGGGGGGAAATAGGGGACGGAATAAACTGGGAGATTGGGATTGATATATACACACTATTATATATAAAATAGATAACTAATAAGGACCTACTGTATAGCATAGGGAACTCCTCTGAATACTCTGTAATGGCCTATATGGGAAAAGAATCTAAAACAGAGTGGATATATGTATATGTATAACTGATTTACTTTGCTGTTCACCTGAAACTAACACAACATTGTAAATCAACTATATTCCAATAGGGACTTCCCTGATGGTGCAGTGGTTAAGAATCCACCTGCCAGTGCAGGGGACACAGGTTCGAGCCCTGGTCCAAAAGATCCCACATGTCGCGGAGCAACTAAGCCCAATGCACCACAACTACTGGGCCTGCACTCTAGAGCCCGCGAGCCACAACTACTGAGCCCACGTGTGGCAACTACTGAAGCCCACGGGCCTAGAGCTCGTGCTCCGCGACAAAGAGAAGCCACCGCAATGAGAAGTCCGCGCACCACAAAGAGTAGCCCCCACTCGCCGCAACTAGAGAAAGCCCGCACGTAGCAATGAAGACCCAACGCAGCCAAAAATTAATTAATTAATTAATTTAAAAAAGAAATATAACGTGAAACCCATATGTGCTTTAAAAAGGAAAAAACTATACTCCAATAAAAAAAATTCCCAAAATTAAAAAAAAAAAAAAATTTGTCTGGATTCACCAAACTACCAAAGGGGGTCCATGGGCAAAAAAGGAAGGGATGTAATGATAAAGAATAAAAACCCTAATCTACACCCTCATCATAAGATATAAACATTTCATGAATCGAGGAACACTTATATTCTGTTTTTAATGAGTTGAACTTATCTTTACTCACTGGGAAAATAAATAAAACACTTCTAAAGGAGAGATGATTTAAAATAAACAGAATTGGGCTTCCCTGGTGGCGCAGTGGTTGAGAGTCCACCTGCCGATGCAGAGGACACGGGTTCGTGCCGCGGTCCGGGAAGATCCCACATGCCGCGGAGCGGCTGCGCCCGTGAGCCATGGCCGCTGAGCCTGCGCGTCCGGAGCCTGTGCTCCGCAATGGGAGAGGCCACAACAGTGAGAGGCCCGCGTACCACCAAAAAAAATAATAATAATAAAATATAAAAAACAAACAGAATTATTAAATTACGAAGTTGTTTTTTATAATAAATAAAAATATGTATTTCAGTAGTTTTAGTATAAAACAACTTTTAAAGAAGAAATTCTCAAGGGACGTTCACAAGTTTAATAGTTACTGTACAGTTCAACTAACAGATATCCTTGACATATTCTTTTTTTTGAGATATAATCGACATATAACATTACAGTAGTTTTAAGTGTACAGCACAAATAATTGATATATGTACAATAAAAAGTTCAGTTACCATCCATCACCACACACACTTACAATTATTTTTCTTGTGATAAGAATTTCAAGATCTACTCTCTTATCAACTTCCAAATACACAATACAGTATTGTTAACTAGAGTCACCATGCTGTGCGTTAAATCTCCAGGATTTATTTTTGTAGCTTTTGACCACCTTCATCCATCTACCCCACCCCCAACACCCTGCCCCTATAATCACCAATCTGTTCTCTGTATCTTTGAGTTCAGGTGGGGGTTTTTTTCTTTCTTTTTTTTTTAGATTCCACATATAAGTGAGATCACACAGGATTTGTCCCCCTCTGTCTGACTTATTTCAGTTAGCATAATGCCCTCAAGGTTTACCCATGTTGTCACAAATGGCAGGATTTCCTTCCTTTTTATGGATGAATAATACTCATATATATATATAAAATCTCCCATCTTCTTTATTTATGTGTCAGTAGACATTTAGGTTGTTTCTGTGTCTTGGCTATTGTCAAAACTGCTACAGGGCTTCCCTGGTGGCGCAGTGGTTGAGAGTCCGCCTGCCGATGCAGAGGACACGGGTTCGTGCCCTGGTCCGGGAAGATCCCACATGCCGCGGAGCAGCTGGGCCCATGAGCCATGGCCGTTGGGCCTGCATGTCCGGAGCCTGTGCTCCGCAACAGGAGAGGCCACAACAGTGAGAGGCCCGCGTAGCGTAAAAAAAAAAAAAAATGCTACAAAGAACATGGGGGTGCAGATATCTCTTGGAGATACTGATTTAATTTCCTTTGGATGTATTCTCATGCGTGGAATTGCTAGATCATATGGCAGTTCTGTTTTTAATTGTGGGGGGAACCTCCATACTGTTTTCCATAGTGGCTGCATCAATTTACATTCCCACCAACAGTGGACAAGGGTTCTCTTTTCTCCACATCGTCACCAACAGTTATTATTTCTTGTCTTTATGATAACAGCCATTCTAACAGGTTTGAGATGATATCTTACTGTGGTTCTGATCTGCATTTCCCTGATAATTAGTGATGGTGAGCACCATTTCAACGTATTCTCGATAATGATGAAACTTCTCCAACTTTCTTCCAGAAAGATTCATCTTTGAGCCACTAAGCCCCTGGGGTTTGCAAAGTAAGGACACTAGGCAGGTAGGATTACAAAACATATCGCTCTCCAACTTCTACCAGGTATTTCCATAGTTACAACCTACGAGTTGAAGGTTCACCTCATCTTATTTCTATAACAGCTCTGTGAGAATATGCACATACCCTCCAGAAGAAGTAACAGAGTAATCATTAACAGACTTACGGTGAGTTGCTTTAATCAGCCAACCATTAATACCCACAGCACTCCAATCAAAAAAGGACTTCTGGGAAAGGGCAGGCCTGGATGGAGTCAGAAGGCCCGTGAACAACATCTAAGGGCTGGGTCAGTGGAAAAAGGTTCAGAGAAGGTACAAAAATCCAATTTTGCATGAACCTTAATGGTAGCCAGCAGGTCCCAGCTGCACTGTAAAGATTGCTCTGGAAGACTGAACACCACAGCTTTTCTTTCACACAAATTACTTCTTAGTCTCCCCCACCGAAAGGAAAATAATGGGAAAGAACCGTCCTTGCACCCCTGCTCTGCTGTTCCTTCTCCTGTTTCCCCTCTCTCTCACCCTCTCCCTGTTTAGGCTAAAACTGAAGACTTCAAGCCCAAGATCTGCCTGTTTTAATCCACAAGCACATGTCACATCTCTTTCAGGAAATTAACAAAACCCCCTAACACAGTAAATATAAACCTAAAATCCTTCAGGAAGTCCACACACACCACCCTGCCCACCAGAATATTTCCTGGAAACCTGTCTCTTTTCAGACACAAATCCATCAGACAACCATCAACAACGAAATGAGATTTGAAGGAAAGTGAGTAAGACATTTCCCTGAAGTCCAGGTAGCCCAGAGAAGCAGAAAGAACACTGAGTCTGGGGCCATTGTGTAATCCTGGGAAAGTCATTTCCCACCCCCCACTCCTTGAATGAATTTTGTCAATTATCAGGCAACAGAAGTGGACTAAATGGTCCCTCAAAGCATCTTCCAGCTCTAAAATTCTGTAAAGGTCCATGTTACCACAACAGCCATCCACGGTTATAAGGGAGAGGGAAGGGCCGAAGGAGGCCACTTACCTCTAAAAATGATTTCTAAGTCAGGACATGCTGCAAAGAGACCATTTCAGCTTGAAGGTCTGCATGCTCTCAGTGTTCATTTAAAACATCCCGTTCCTTACATTTGTGTTCCATTACAACCACAACCTGTGCAATGTCTAACAGAAAATCTTCCCATAATCACTAGCAACATGGAAAGTATGTGGTTGTAATGTGAGGAGTTTGTCTCAAAATAATCTGGATATTTGCAACGCACGATAAATGATTTCGAAAGCCACGAAGCTTGTCAGGCCTGGCAGAAGCTATAGAAAATGTTAGGATAACCATACCTAACTGCAGCAAGAAATCGGGTGCTGAGAAAAGACAGCTACTAAAAAAATTTAGGGGACCATACTACTTCTGGGATTGCCAAAGAGTAATATTGTGTCGCATCTTCTAACCTGTCAATAAATTTTTTCAACAAAATGATTTCCAAAGTAAATCTCTCGTTACGTATTTATCAATTTTTACCAAAGTAACAAATGCACATCGTTTTTTAAATCAGATAGGACTACAACAAAATGCAGGAGTCCTGCTTCAGTCTTGCTTTCAAGAGGCTGTCCCCTTTCAACTGTTATCTATGTATTCTGACATTCATTTATACATTTCTAAATACTAAGTTTACACTGCTCTTTTCTGATTGTCAGACATTATTTACAGAATGTTTTTTATAGTGAATAAGGACTTAACTCTCTTATATTCAATCTCTCAGTTTCTGATATCATACTTTTAATTTCCAAGATGATCTCTTATTCTCTGAATCTGATTTTTTATAGCATTTTCTTGTTTCAAAGATGCAATTATTTTCCCACATCTCTGATAGATATAATATTATGTATCATTTTTCTCTGTTTCCCCTAAGTTCCTTTTTCCTGTTGTTTGGGTGTGGCTTTAATGACAGAGGCTCTCCCCCAACATCTGACTCCTGGCAGCCCCTCACATTTCAAAATGAGGCAGTCAAATACTCAATTTCTATGAGCTTGGGTATCTATCACCTGCCAACTGCTGAACTCAAAGTAGGTCATCAAATTCCGTGCTGTGACTATATTATACGCCCCAAGAAAAGCATCCTCTAATTGGGGCTGGGGTAAGCTTCAGGAATTCTGATGTCCCTTCATCTTCCTGCTGTCAAACCAGAACCTCACCATCCTCCCTGGGACAGGGATCCCAAGGCAGAGTTCAATTTGTCCAGAGAATGTATACATCTCTGTTCTCCTGTGCAGGAGGGGATGAAGGGGAAAGATCTGGGAGTCAAAGTACACAGTTTACAGTTTTTAGCTCCAAACTTATTCCACTTCCCCTGACCCAACCTCAGACAGTGCTGGTGACTCTAAGTCAGGCTGCTTTCCAAGCCTGGTAGGTGCATCAGGAGGCCTCTGGCTGCCACCCCCTGCTCTGGTCCCCTCAGCAGTCACCACTCTACCATCATTCTCCAACATGTGATACCTCAACCACACACAGCTACCTTGTCTCCACTTCCCCTTGGCCACGTAAGTTTATTCATTTTTTGTCTTTTGTGGTAACTCTAGTGCTATTACTGCAGTAGCAATGATAAATACATATGTACTCTTTCACTTCTAACTACAAGTTCTGCTCTCTTCAATTTATCCTTAGGAAGACTCCTAAAATGGTCTTGTTACCATGAGCTGGGCACTGGTTGCACATGGCAGTAGGGTGCAGGAAAGACCTGTCTCTTGCAATCTCGAATTCCAAAATACAATCTTGCTGAATATTTTAAAATCAAACCACACTTTGTACAGTAGTATCTGTAACATCAGATGTAACTGTCAGTTAATTATTCTCTTCATGACTGGGCCCAATTTGGAATTGGAATTCAATATTTACAATACAATACAGTAACTTCATATGTAATGAAATTTTATAGTTATAGTATAAAATTACTTTTTACTTAATCTTCAAATGTGAAATTTTACTTTACACATAGTAATTCAATCCAGCCAGATTACAGCTGCTATTTGGGGACCTCAGTGCAGACTGACTGTATGTATTGAAAATACTAAATTGCCTTAAAACTTCTTTTAAAATTCAAATGAGGGCTTCCCTGGTGGCGCAGTGGTTGAGAGTCCGCCTGCCGATGCAGGGGACGCGGGTTCGTGCCCCGGTCTGGGAAGATCCCACATGCCGCGGAGCGGCTGGGCCCGTGAGCCATGGCCGCTGAGCCTGCGCGTCCAGAGCCCGTGCTCTGCAACGGGAGAGGCCACAACAGTGAGAGGCCCACGTACCGCAAAAAAAAAAAAAAAAAGAAAACCTCAAATGAATCTCTGAAAATATATGCTAAAATAAACACAGAAACTCAAAGTTCATATTTATTAAAGAAAAAAATCTGTAACTGTACTAAGTATATCATTAATTATGAAAGAAAAAACACCCAATGTAGATGTTCCTATAACCCAAATGCTCAGGGCCTCACAGAACTGCAAATATGCTTTAAAACACAGAAGGCAATTCCCATAATGGTAACATGCTGAAATACAGAAATAAGTACTCAGTACTTTGCTTTGGACTAGAAAGAACTTCTCAGCCGGATGTCGATATTTCCCTACAAAACCCAGTGAAACTGACTGTGGCTACCTAAGGAGGATAGAAACTTCTCAAGCTAAGAAAGGTAAGGTTTTCCAGCATATTCATAAAATTGCAAACTTTTGCCTAAAACACTTGGTTTAGAAGCTCACGTACAGCCAGTCTGATTAAGCCACTGGAAGTCACGGAAGCTCGTAGAAAGTATTTTACGAACGTTGTGAAATATCTCTGATGTATCACAAAAAGATACTAAGTGATGAAAGAAAGCAAGAAATGTAATAACATGTTCTTTCCTTTATTTCCTTTAAACCTTTATGTTTCTGAGATAGCAGAAGTTAAAAATTAAAGTAACTGTTATTGACTTCAAACTTTAAAGCAAAGTAAGTATTAATGTTGTGCTCCATGGATTCTGATCCAGGAATATTTAATAGCCCCTAACATTCAAAACACTGTATCTCAAAAATGTATTTCCTTGTTCTTTTCTATCACATCATTAGAGTGGGAGGATCCTTCTGCTCTCATTCAAACGATAATAATTGTGTCAATTATAATAATCAACTACTCTTGATAAGAGGAATGGAGGTGAATGATACTAAAATATTTACAAATAATATTTACAGTATTTAATCCACAATTTACCTGGTGGTTATGACAATTTAATGGCCTACTGAAGTAAGTATAATCAACCCAATCACCAAATTTAAAAATTACTAAGGTTCCTTCTTTCCATCTTTGTTCTGTAAATGTGGGAATTAGTCCTTGAGCTCCTAGGCAAGCCAAAATAGTGCCACTCTCTACATCTTAGCAGAATTTACCTTCTAAAAAAGTCAGAATCAAATACTCCCTACACATTTTCCTACATCCTAAACCTCAGGTATTCTACTTGTTAATCCTTTATACGGGTATTCAGTCCCTATGTGTCAAGCATCCTTCAAGGCAGTGACGTAAAGTGGTCCATGAAATCCTGTTTCTTTTTCTTCAGCACCAAGATATCAGTCTCATTTAATGAGTTCCTGTGTGGAAAATATTTCCAAGTTAGTTTCTTTAATTTCCAATACCGAATAAGGAAAGATAAAAGCCCTACATGATGAGTCACAACCGTGAGTTTGGTGGTTGAAATAAATTCCTGGACCACAAAGTTACTTGCAGGGCCACTGTGAAAGGCCACTCACAGACTTTGGGGGATTAGCTGATACAGGTTCCCAGATGAGGAACAGTAAATGCAGTGGACACACTTGCTGGATGCTCACTAATGCAGGACGAAATGCAGGGAGTCACAAAGATGTCTGTCACATAAACATCCAGACAACTAAACTCTCTACTTAACAAACAGAAACGGTCAGATCCCAAACAAAGGCCCATATATGCTATGAAACACAAACCAGGCTCCATTTTTTAAAGTACAGGTGACCCCTGAACAAGGTAGGGGTAAATCCAAGTATAATCTATAGCTGCCCTGCCATGTCCGTGGTTCCTCCGCATCTGGGGAGTCAACCAACCACCAAGTCGTGTAGCATTGCAGTATTTTCTATTAGAGATATCCACGTATAAGTAACCCCACGCAGTTCAAACCAGCACTGTCCAAATGTCAACTGTATATTGTTCTTAGATTTTCTTGTAATAAGACAATTTTGGACTTCTTTACTATGATTATCATTTGTTTGGCGTTAAGGACTAAGCACTGAGAAGCACTACGGAGTAGTGATCTAGACTGTGGCACAGCTACTTGGGTTTAGATCCTAGCTCTGCCACTTACTACCTGTGCTATGTTGGGTAAATTACCTATCCTCTCTGTGCCTTGGTTTCCTCACTGTAAAACGGGAATGATAACAGAAGTGCCACTTTCATAGTGCTGTTTTGAGAATTAAATAAATTCATGTGTGTGTGTCCATATGTATATACACATATGTGTGTACAAACACATATACACACATATGGGTGTTTGCGTAAATAAATAATATTAAAACAGTTAAACAGTAGCTGGCATAGGAAGCAGGCAAAAACCATTACGCTACTCTCCTTGTTACTGCAATGCTTCTTACACACGAAACTTTTTCACATGGTATTTCAGATTAAAGTTAGGCAAACACTAAACATGTGCAAATGTATTTAATACGACGAGACAGAGATTATTTAAAATTATCAGCTGACTCCAAACATCTGTGCCCATACCGCCGTCCATACACGGTAAGCTTATTGGAGTGCTTTCAACCAGCACCTTCCCCCGCTTCACCCGCATCAGCAGAAAAAGGCCATAAGAGAATACGGTAAACAAAGCACAAGGAGCATCTCGGAGTTGAGAAAGTACTCAACAGATTTTAAAAAGCTGACTCGGGTGAATGTTCCAAGTAGTAAATGAGGCTTATGCGAGTCCATCATCAATCTGAATGCTAATATTTCACACCCGGACTGAAAGGAAGGGCTGAAAAACAGAGTGAGTGGCACTAATTGTTTTGATTAATGTTTTTACACTAACTCGTTTTGATTAATATTTTTGTCTCAGTAATCCTACCTATGAGAAACTGTCCTTGGCTCCAGAAAGCCCCCTCTCGCCTTAGTTTATATACTTCCTTGCCCTGCTTCTCCCCTTACTGCCTACATTGTGAAACCCAACCAGAATGTCACACTGTGTGAGCATCAGGCATGTGCCAACCAATATAGCGGCAATATAGCGGCCGGAAACTTGGGTGGGAGTCCATTCAGCCAGACCTGGTAACTTGGACCAAGAGAGGTAGCTGCTGTCTCACTCAACAGCCTGCAGCACATCAAGAGCATCGATGCAAAGGTGAAAAGGAGGATGGGAATGAAGGCAGAAAATAACAAGTATAATAATCACAACAGGAAAAGCAAGAGCCTCCAACAGTATTCACTGAACACCCTTAACTCATTTAATCCTCACGGCAACTCTACAAAACGATTAAAATTTAGTAGAATCATTCTTTCCCTTCTACTTAGTCCCCAGATTTCACATTTTTTAAATGTAAAATTTTACATAACTTGGGACAAAAATTGAAGGCAAATACAATGCCTCAAATAAATCTCATGGAAAATAAAATTCTACAGAAAAACCTACCAGACTCCCTTATTTACAGAAATGATGACGAGAAAACAGGAAGCAGAAGGATACTAGGGACCCAAGTTACTCTTGAGAACAATCATCTTAATCTCAAGGACCAAGTGAATGTCTCATAAAACAAACAACTGAAAGCATTTTATCAACAAATCCTTAAGTATCAAGGAAGAGAACACGTAGGTACAGAAACTCTGGCATACCCAAAACCAGCACTCCCAAGGAAAAGACCTTATGGACAGAAACACTACCTTGGGCCATGACATTATATGGGTGAAAGGCATGTGGCTTAATTTAGAAAACTACAAAAGAATAATGAGAAAAAAAGCCTAATTAAATATTATACAAATCCACTTTAATTCAAAAAACTATCAAGCAAGTTTGTCTTTTTTACTATTTTTTCAATAGAGGTGATACAGGAATTAAGCTGAGCCACCATGTAGTTCTTGCTATCTTCTAAATAAACCTAAAGGAGTAAGAAAGAAGGAATACACTGAAGGAAGATTATTCCTCAAAGAACTGGGAGTGCGCGCCACAGAAGTCCAGGGCACAGCACCATTAGCAGAACTATTGTGCAGCCTCACGACAGTTGCCAAGCGTTTTCAGTATATATCACAGAGTAATAAAATTCTAAAAGCAGAGTACCTAAGCCAAAAGTGAAACTTAGAAAAAAAGATAATAGGTCAAAAAAATGGTAAAACGTAAGGACTTGAGGTTTGGGAAAAAAAAAAAAAAAATCCCATCTGGAAGCTATTTCCAGGAAAGGAAGAAAGAACAAAACCCAGAAAGAAAGCTTATGTTAAGAATTACTGACTTTCAGAGCAGAAATGTACACATAACTATGGGAAAAGTACCATGAGATATGATCAAATATCACAGGGCTTCTTGACAGGAAAGTCTGAGGACCACTTTTTAAAAATTAATTTACAAAAAGAAAGGTAAGAGTAGGTGTTATCCTCATATTACAATTTGATAACTGACCAAGACAACAGGATCTTGTACATTTGTTGCTGATTTAAGGCAAATCACCAGAGAACTTCTTCCCATATCTACTTTTTTAACTGACTTTATAAATCTGTACCTGGTTTACAATAATAAAGGATATCACAAGTCAGAGCCTATTAGTCTAGATACCACAAAAAGCTGAGGAGATAGCTTTCTCCGTATCATTCACTGTCCCATTATAAGGTACCGGGGAAAACGTTTTTGGGGGCTCAGGGCTATGGAAGAAAACTGTTTCACATTAGTAAATGTCTTCTTGAAAATTTATGGGTAATATCAACTAACCATTTCTCCTTTTGCATTGCCTAAGAGACACTCAAACAAATGTGCATCCGAAGTTTAATAATGGGACAGGGCATTTTATGTAAAGCAAGTAGAATGCCTGTGTACTAACTCCTCTTGGCCTTAGCTTACTAATCAACTCATTTGTTCTCCTCTCTGCACTTTTGTTGATTTCTTTTTTTCCATATTCTACTTCATATGTGACTTTCTGTAGGAATCTGGAATCAGATGGGGTATAAGTCTTTTAAATATTACATAAAACTTACTGTAAGACCCAACTAATAACTCAGATGCATCCTGGTCTACAAAACAAACAATTATATCTTCCCCACAGAATCAATGCAGGGAGCAAATGAAATAATGTATGTGAAAAGTCCCAGCACATAAGCTGACCTCTCTGCCTCCTTCTCTCTTAGGAAACACTTTCTCAACTTAAAATTAATTTTCCTCATGTTCTCTGGATTTAGCAAGCAATCAATTAGGTCACACATTGCTAGCTTTTACGGTGTAACTAACCAGTTACAATTCTAAAAGGTTAATGTATATCCAGATACTTCCCGTAAAAAAAAAACTGACTTTGGCTAAGACTCCTGGACCCATACATTACATGAAGTAAAAGTTTAACAAATTAGGTGGAATTTTAAATGAGGGTCATGTAAATGAAGACACTGTAACAAAGGGATCAGTATATTAATGTATTTTTGCAGACCTTCTAATTTTTGACGTTTTCTTTTAACATAACTGCATTTCCCCACTCAGTGGCACACCAATGAGCCCACTGTAACCCAACCTACAGGAATGAGAGCTATGAGGTCTGTCAAAGCCAACAATTGACACTTTCTCCAAATAATAATCAATGTCGGTCTACCGTTTTTAATACAATAATGAAAGAGTAACGAAAGATGACACATTGGGGAAAACAGATGCTGTAATCCCAAAGCTGCATCTTCCATTTGGGAGGAGGGAGTGGGCAGAAAATAACCCTGACCAGGATGCCAGGGAGCCAGGAGTCACAAACTCGTAAGCAGCGCCCAGGGCCACGGCACTCTCATCTGTCAAGTGGTAGTCGCATCTGTTCTCCGGATCATCATAAAACAATGGACAACGTGCTAGGATTCTAACATGGACAAAGTGCTTTTCAGGCAGATCCCTACTAATGCCAAGCTGCCACATTCAGGTATGAAGTCTGTACACTGCATGAAGACCCCGGGCCAGGGGCAGAGAGGCTGAAACCCAGCCAGCACAGGGACTCTGAGAAGGAACACCGTTTTCTTTGCGCAAAGGCACAGCCCACTAAGTAAGTGTGTCCAGAAGACTGTGTGCATCTCTCCAGAGGGGATGCCTTTGTCCGGCTGCCCACCTAGAGGGACTGCTTTGACCTAACATTCATAAAGACAAAACATCGCCAAGCAGCAGCGCAAACAGACCCACAGAACTCACCGCCTCTCCAATACCTCCTTCTGCAGCGCCCATGGCAACCGCTATGGGAACAGGAACAAGAGTCTGGATCTGGGCCCTGACCAAGTAGTGTCAATCTCAGCCCACTTCCCCTTCCCTGACCTCTTCTATCACACCAAACACCCAAACCCTCCCCTCTCTGCCCTGCATTTTACCCACGTCCCGCCCACACTCCCATCAGCCCTGGAAGAGTGCCCTGACCCACTGCCCCTGCCAGGCTTGGAGAAGGAGCCATGACGATCAGCTACAGACAAGCCCAGTCCCCCGACCCTGCTCCCTGCCCTGCTGGGTGAGCTAAGAGGCATTTTATCAAGAAACAATGTTATAAAGGATGATTGCCTCTAATGGCACGGTTAGTGCTGTCCTGTCTTTCAGCTACCCTTAAATGTGACATAAGATTCTGCGGGCCAACTTGTAGTTTAGAGTTTCAAACAAGCAAATCAGAAACTTTTCACAGCACAGTAAGTGCCCAGACCAGGGATCCGAGCCCCTCCTCTTGATCTCAAGCAAGTCACTCAGCCTCACTAAACCTCAGTTTCCTTATCTGTAAAAAGAAAGAAAGAATGAGAGACGGAGACAGAGGAAGGAGGGAGGGGGCAGGGGAAAGAAAGAGAGAGAGAGAGGGAGAAAGAGAAAGAAGAAAGGCTAATAAAATACCTTCCTCCCAGCTCTGTTGTGAGCACTACAAAACGCAATACGTGGGAGTGTCTGACACAGAGTAAACACAGAAAATAGTGACCATCAGAGGTGCCCAATCCCTCACCCACGAGGCCAGCATCCAAAACGCTCTGAAAACCAAAGGTTTTCTCATAACCCATCTGGCAGCAAAACACAACCTGAACTGACCTGAGGCTATTTACAACCTTGTTTGTGTTCCATCTGTGTGAATATTCATACATGTTAATGCAGAAATATTAATTTATTTAATTACGGGGTGCTGTCCCAAACTCCCCCAGAGACGTTACATCATATATGGTATATGTCCCAGAAGCTCTCTGAAACCAAAAAAAATCATTAATTCTGAAACACATCTGGTTCCAAGGGTTTTGGATAAGGGATTGAGGGTGTATCATAACCCATCCCCAAACGGAAGGAGATGGTGGCTTGTTGAATCAACCCAAGAGCAGTTTCATATGCTGGATTTCAACTACGTTTCCCATCAGCAAGTTGTCACGCTGTCAGCACAGCAGGGGCTCAGCCCTGGGGCAGGGCAGGATCCATGTCCTGGGTCTAAGCTGGCCAGGCACAGGGTCAGAGGCTGAAAAGTTGAAGGGGTGAGCAGAGAGGGGATTTGGAAATCAAACCTGCTGCAGTACCTCACTTGCTCTCAGAGGACACAAGCCATCAAGCACATTCTTATAACTTGTTTAGTCACTTTTTTTTCTAAATTTTCAAAGTGAATCTAGTTTTCATTCCCAACACTGGCTCCCTCGAGTCTGGGCAAACTGCCACGGAATCACAAGGGCCACTCAAAGGGGGTTTTTTTTAAGCTGTTGAAAACATTAAGCTAAATAAGTGAATATTCTCCAGCCTCCTTCACTGGGTCCTTCCCCGCACTTACCATCCATTAAAATGACACTCCATTCATTCCAAAGATACTCCACTCTTAGTGGATTAAATATATAATATGCATACTATAAATGATAAATACGAGTAAAATGAAGCATAAAAATGAGCAGTAGACGGGGAAAGTGGAGAACTTTAAGAACGGAATCAAGTTAATGTTTCCCTTTATGGTACCGCCCTCTGACCTAGACAAGAAGGCCCTGCCGTCAACACTGCCCTTTGCAGGGGCTCTATTCTGGCCTCTTCCTGCCCCATTCCTCCCCATGGGATGGAGAGAGCACAGGGCCAAGGGGACATGTGCACCCATAGCCCATGCAACCTCTTCTGCCCAAATAAGCCTTCAGCTCACTTCCCAGGGGTGAGCCACACCACAGTTTGCAAGTGGGAGAAAGACCATGGAGGTCTGGCCAGGGTGACCACCAAGGTGTGCACAAGGCCCTTCTCAGTGCAGAATGAAACAGACATGGGAAAATAGGGGGAAAGGCTAGCTCTCCCGGCCACCACGTTCTGGCATAGAACTATTAGGAGGTAGAGAACTCTAAATTCAAAACTAGCCCACCAAGTTGTTATAAAAGTATACTTGGGGCTTCCCTGGTGGCGCAGTGGTTGAGGGTCCGCCTCCCGATGCAGAGGACATGGGTTCGTGCCCCGGTCCGGGAAGATCCCACATGCCGCGGAGCGGCTGGGCCCGTGAGCCATGGCCGCTGAGCCTGCGCGTCCGGAGCCTGTGCTCTACAACGGGAGAGGCCACAACAGTGAGAGGCCCGCGTACCGCAAAAAAAAAAAAAAAAAGAAAGAAAGTATACTTGGCATTATCCAGTTCTCCCCTTCTTCTTTTTGATATCAGACACCCAGCCCTCTCCCTGTTCTCCTGCAATTTTTAGCTCAGCACATGGCCACGCACCACAAATCACACTTTTCAGCCTCCCCTACCACTGGAAGAGACCACATGACCAAGCAGCCAATAGGACAGCAAAAGGAATCTTGGATGTGATCTCTGGGTCACATCCTTCAAAAAGGAAATTGCTTATTTTTTACTCCTTCTCTTTCCGCTTTCCTTGGACTAGAACTTGGACAGAGTGTTGAGGGGCAGCCACAACCAAGAAGATGAGGCAGCACTGCAGGATGACAGAACAACAAGAAAGAAGGAACCAGGATCCCTGAGAGACCAAATGGAGCAGAGCCACCAAGGCACCTACCAACTCTGAGCTGTAAGGTGAGGGGGAAAAAAGCTTTGCTCTTGTTTCAGCCACTGAATTTGGGGTTTCTTTGGTTTAGCCTCTTTCTAAGTAACATATCTGCAAATGATCTAAATAAAACTGGTTATAAATTAGAGACTTGTCAGTATGCTAAGGCATTCAATATAAGTCAACTATAGTGATCCCAGACAAAAGACTATAGGACCAAGCCTTAGCAAGAAAAAAAAAAAAATGCAGAAAGGGAGGAGGGATTTTGTATACATGCAGAATTATTTTTTTCAAAAATCCTACCAGAAAAATGTATAAAATATAAAGTTAAACACACAAGAAAAAATAAATAAAAGAGCTCCAAATGAGAATTAATCATAGCACATCAAAAAGTCTATAGAATGACCTGAAAATGCTCAGTCTATCCTAGAATGTTTTCTTATTGAATATAAAAATGCAAAATTTTAGATATACTTAAAAAATAAAGACACAGATTTTGCTCACGTGATATGATTAAAGCTATTATTACATGCTTATTTAAAAAGATTGGAAAGAATACAACCACAACTATAATAAGTACTCATATGGTAGTAATAACTAACATTTATTGAGTGCTTCTATGTATCAAAGTACTTTTACATATATTAATTTAATTTTTACAACAAAAGGAGGAAGGATACTATGCCCACTTTTTTGATAAGGAAACTGAGGCACAGAGCAGCTAAGCAATATCTTTTGATATGGTTTTGAACCACTCCCTATAGTATCACTACAAGAGAGTGCTGATAAAATGTTTAAATACTGTAGGATTTTCTTATTCTGCTTTTCAAATGTTGTACGAAATAATATCATGCTATACTTGATCCCTAACCCAATTGAGAGATAAAATGCTTATCCCAAATGCTATCATATAATCCTTTCTATAATCCTAACAACAATATTGCTTGTACGAATCTACGTGTATAGAATATTTGGGACAGTCACAAGATCAATGCAAACAAAACTGAAATTATAGCAATGAGGAAGAAGGTAACAAAACACAACCCTTCCCTAACACAGCTTTGACAATTAAATGCTAACAATCTGGTTCTCTGGAGCTTCTAAAGCCATCAGGCTTAGATCATCTAGCCCACACTCCTTACCCTACAAACAAATCAATTAACTGCACAGAGAAACTAATTATTTCAAGGTCACAAACCTGGTTATTTGAAGAACAAAAATAGAACCTAACTCTCTGAGACTCAGGTAAGTTCTTTCTTTTTAATAGGGTGTCCAGGTTTTCCATAATTGATCAACTAAAGCAGTGATTTTAATTTAGGTTCCAAAAACCATGAAGGACCCTCAGGGGCCTGAGGTGGGCTTCCTGCCGCTCCCATCCCTTAAAACCTACCCCATTTGTCAGCCTGTGTTAAGGAGAACAGCAATGCATTGTCGCATTCCTAAAACGGGCCTCCAGCGAAGACTTGTTTTCAGAAAGACTTCTAAGGCAAAAGAAAGGAAAGAAGGAATAAAGAAAGAAAAGAAAGAAGAAGGGAGGGAGGGAAGGAGGAAGAAAAGCAGGGAGGAAGGAAAGAAAGGGAAGGAGGAAGGAAGAGAGAGAGGGAGGAAAGACAGCAAAGCAAAGTATTAGCATCCTTACTGTCAAGAACCCTATACCTGGGTCCTTTTGGAGTGCTTCATCTAAAGATAGCTTCCTACTGCCAGAATTCATCTCATAGAAGAATTATCACCATCATTTCATTAAATGGTCATTTTTGTGCCAAATAAAAAGATAACATAGTCTCTGAATAAAGGACAATCTTGGAAAACGAAAGGCAGTTGACAGCCTTACACTGACATGTATCTACATTATATTGACCTTAGTCTTCTCATTTCATGTCTGAGTGTTGAAAAGATCAAGTGGTCTGTCAACCAGCATTTGGGAAACGGTCATAGGCTAACACGGAGCTAATCGATCAGTACAATAAAGATGTAATAAAGATGAAACTGGTATTTGTTTCAGGGATTACACGTTTATTGAAAGCAACAAAAAACATATATTTATTGAACACATACCATGTGCCAGGTACTGTTCTAGATACTAGCAATTCAATTCATACAAAAGACCTGCCCTCATGGAGTTTACATTCTAGTGGAAAGAGGCAAATGTCAGCAACCAAAGAAGTAAACTGTAGAGTATGCTAGTGGGTGAGAAGTGTTATGGGAAAAAATTAAGCCGGGTAAAGTGGGTAGAGAGTGCTGAAGAAAGGAGGGTTTACACTTTTAATCAGGTGGTCACCTGTACGATTACCTGAGGGAAGAGTGCTCTAGGCAGGGGCCACCAGGGCGAAGGCCCTGAACTGGGAGGGAGGGATGGCTGTGTACAAGGAGCAATAGGGCAAGGGGAGATAAAGCCAGACCACCCAGGGCCTGTGGGCCACTGTCAGGTCTTTAGTTTCTACTATAAGTAAAATGGGAAGCGGCTGCAGAATTGTGGACCTAGAATGACAAAATCTACTTCTGTTTTTAGTAGGCTCACTCTGCTGCTGGTTCAGACCAGCCTTCGTGGGACAAGGCAGAAAGTGGGGAGACCAGTGAGGAGTGACTGCAGAAATTCAGGCAAGTGTATGGCGGCCTAGACCACGGCAGTGGCAGTGGAGATGGTAAAATACGGCGAGATTCTGTATAAACAGTATTTGGAAAATAGAGCCGACAGGATTTGCTGAGGGACTGGATGTGGTTATAAGAGAAAGAAAGCACTACAAGGATGACTCCAAAATTTTCATCCTTCAACCTGAGCAACTGGAAGAATCAGACTGCCTTTAGGAGAGATGGGCAAGACTGTGGGATCAGGTTTGGCCTGGGGGGGAGATCAGGAGTTCAGATTTTAAGATACAAGTAGAGATGCCAAGCGGGCAGTTGGATATACAAGTATGCAGCTCAGGGGGAGAGGTCTGGGCCAGAGATAGAAATGTGAGTGCTGTGTTCAGATGGCACTTAAGACCATGAAACTGGGGAGATGACAAAGAGAGCAAGTGGTGATAACTAAGAGGTCCAAGGACTACACCCTGGATCCTCCAATGTTGGGAAGAAGAATCAGCAAAGGAGAATGAGAGGGAAACTGGGAGAGTGTAGTATATCCCGGAAGCCAAGTAAAGGAAGTGTTTCATGGAGGTATGAATGATGGACTGTGTTGATACTACTGAGAGATCAAGCAAAATGGGGAGTGGGAACTGACCCCTGGATTTAACAACAGGGAAGTCTCTAGTAACTTTGCTAAGAGCAGTTTTAGTTGAATGGTAGGGGCTATGCCCTTAAGTGCCATTAAAATGGTTTCAAGAGAGAATGAAAGGAGAGGAATTTCAACTATGTATATAAAACTCTTCTGAGGAAGTCTTTCAAAAAGGGGAACAGAGAAATGAGGTGACATTTGGAAAGAGGTGGGAGAATAAAAATAATAGTTGGTATGCTGATGGAAAAAATCCACTAGAGAAGAAAATAGTAGGGATACAGAAGGGAGAGGGAAGATGTCCTCGAGTGAGCAAGAGAGAACGGGATACCATGACATGGTTGGGGTGGCCTTGGGTGGGTGCCGGTTAGAGATAGATGTGGTGTCAGACCTTGTGGATTCCTCTTCAGTTGACTTCAATTTTCTTAGGACAAGAGAAGGCAAAGTCATGAGCTAAGAGTCAGAATAGGGAGGAAGCGGTGAATGTTTCAGGAAAGAGAAGATGGTATGAAATAATCATGTAGAACAGTGGGAGATGGTCACCAAGTAGCATTAAGGTCTCACATGCGATCACAAATTACACTGAGGCAAGGAAGGAAGGATGTGTTTTTCTCCAGTCATGTTCCTCTGCATGGGGGCTGGTACAGAATAGCTGTAGAGTTAGATTTAACCAGGGGTGGAGTCTGACAGAGATGTGATGAAGCAAGGACAGCAAGGGAATTGAAGGCATGAGAAAGGAGTGATTTCGATAGACCATGTAATCTCAGTAAAGGGCAGAGAGAGGACACGAAGGGATGGGGAAGAGCATAATGGTAATGGGATTGACAGATTACAGGCCCTGCTGGAGCAGAGACTGCTAAACTTATGATAACAGAGAAAGTGAGCTAGGGAATTCCCTAGTGGTCCAGTGGTTAGGACTCTGCGCTTCCACTGCAGGGGTCCTGGGTTCAATCCCTGGTCCGGGAACTAAGATGCTACAAGCCATGTGGCACAGCAAAAAAAAAAGAGGGAGTGAGCTAGAAATATAAGATGCTTTGGGCAGAAAGTGTGACACTTGAAATCCAGTTTATGGAGGAGTTACAGTCCTAAATGATGATATGGTTTGTCCAGGACATAGGCACTGAAGTGGATGACAAGATCACTAGAAAGAGAAGCTCAAAAACTGGGAGAGTAGAGTGTTGGAAGAATCATCTATGTTTACATTGAAATCACTAAAACAAGAGTCACTTTTTTTTAACTGAAGTATAGTTGATTTACAATATCATGTTAGTTTCAGGTACACAGCACAGTGATTCAGTTATACGTGTGTGTGTGTGTGTGTGTCTCTGTGTGTGTCTGTGTGTGTGTATATACACACACACACACATATATATATTCTTTTTCTGGTTCTTTTCCCTTACAGGTTATTACAAAATATTGCGTATAGTTCCCTGTGCTATATAGTAGGTCCTTGTTGGTCATCTATTTTATATATAGTAGTGTATATATGTTAATCCTAACCTTCTAATTTATCCCTCCCCCCCTCCCCCTTTGGTAACCAAAAGTTTGTGGGGTTTTTTGTTTTGTTTTTGTTTTTTTGCGGCACGCGGGCCTCTCACTGCTGTGGCCTCTCCCGTTGCGGAGCACAGGCTCTGGACGCGCAGGCTCAGCGGCCATGGCTCACAGGCCCAGCCACTCCGCGGCATGTGGGATCTTCCTGGACCGGGGCACGAACCCGTGTCCCCTGCATCGGCAGGCGGGCTCTCAACCACTGCGCCACCAGGTAAGCCCTAAAAGTTTGTTTTAAAAGAGTAACTTTTAAAGAGAGTGACAGTGAATCAAGATCTAAAATCACCGAGAAATGAGAGGGAGTGATGGGTGCCCTCCCAACAATGAGCTTTAGTGGGTGATGCAATTCAATGACATGAGACTTAAGCTGGGAGGTCTGGTCAGGATGTGACATGGAAGCAAAGGGAACATGACCTGACCTCTCCAGGAATAAGAGAGGGTGGGAGAAAGGAGGTACCAGAAAGATCATCAGGAAGTGGGGTCCCCTGGTGAGGACCACTACTCTTACTCCACGATTGGGAGAGACTGTTTGGCTTGTTTTCAAATGACAAATGTATCAACATTTTTGAAAAATGTTTGATGTTAGAAAAAATAAAGCACTGTGATCCCACTCCACCTGAGCTTGAGTACACACAAGTTTCACTAATTAAAAAAAAAATTCTGAACCAGATAATTAGTCATTTATGTCGGATTATCTGCCACTTTTAGCCACAAAAGGGAAAGATTCATCAACAAATACAAATTCATTATATGCAACACTGGGTCAAACATTATAAGAAATTTTGCCCTTCAAACTTTGTGTCTACTCACCCTAATTCTGACAATCAGGTCTTTTGTTTGAATGGCTCTGAGACAACAGAAGCAACATAAGGCCCAGAATTTGAGCTGTGGCAATAGTGTGGGTCCCCAAACTCATGCCAGAATGTCAGATCACCGATTTAATTTCCATCAGAAAAGACTGAAACCCCACAAGAGGAAACTCTAATAAGATGCAACTTTTTGGTGACTCGTAGGCCTCCTTTGAGAAAAAAATGAAAACTGTGGTAATTTTTCCCTGAAAATGTGCAGAGGCACATTTGTAAAAATTTTGTACACATTACAAGCATTTCTTAATAACCCTTTCCACTCCCTCCCCAAGCTAACCAAGTCAGCTAGAATAACATCTGCAAGTCGGTTTCCTACGACTCTGGGAGATAAATGCAGTCAATTCCCAAGGGGGAAACTACCAATATCTGCTAAAAATATTAAAAATCAAAAACCACTTCTTATTCCTCAACTTCCACTGCCATAATCTACCATCTCTTGCATTTCCCTTTCTCCAGATGCTCATTCTAGGGTCAGTCAAAAATCTCAGAAAACACAGGGTTAGCCAGAAAGTTCATTTGGGTTTTTCTGTAAAAAACCGGAACGAACTTTTTGGCCAATCCAATATGAAGAGAAATAAAAGAGTTCTTGATGAAATTTTGAGAAATTTTAAGGATATATTTACGAGAGTTCTACAGATACTGAAGAAAACGGTCAAGATTCCAGCTGCCAGTTTTCAAGGATGTGATCCCAGTCCAGGCCACTCTCTTGGGAGATACAGATAACAGGTAGGTAGGTAGGTAGGTAGATACATGATAGATAGACAGACAGATAGATAGACAGATAGATATAAAGAAAGAATACATCCCCTTACTCATCTCCGTCCCCCCAAAACCTTAACTGGAAGGCTTCACCTGCCAGGTGTTGAAGGCACATAGCAGAGTTCTTCCCTACCACTCTGTCCCATCAAGGCTCTCTCCTACCTAAAGCTTTCCAACTCTCCCCTCTTCTCCATCCCAACCACCACTCCGTAGTTCAGGCCAACAATACCCCTCCCACTTCAACTGTGATGGTCACACAGTGGTCCTCCAGGCCTCTAGCTTTGCCCCATCCACTGCCCCAACCCAAGTCATCTGTTCTCCTAAAGAGTAAATCTGATCAGGTCAGCCATCTGTTTAAAACCTCTCAGAGGCAAAACCTTCTAAAACCAGGAGTGAGAGAGAGGAGGGCATCTCCAATTGCCAGAGAAAAACAAATAGTAAGTATGTGACCAGATATTTGAATTGGGGTTTATGTTATGGGGCATGTGTGTGGGTGTGTGTGTGTGTGTGTGTGTGTGTGTGCTGGAGGAGTAGTTTGAGAAGTACCTAGAAATTGGAGGATTTTTTTTTTAATGCTGAGGTTTGAAAAATTATGAAATATTTCAAACCTGCAAACAGACAACAGTAAGATGGCACAACGTATATCATTGTAAGGGATTCTATGGTGCACTACATAGAAGGCAATGCATACACTCGTTCCGCCAGCAGCTGAAAATGCTGGCAGCTGAGGGCTCATAGCTGCGCATCACTCCAGGAATGGCAATTGGCTGAAGGTAGTTGGCTTGGCCAAACTTTCACCTCATCTCCTTCCCAGGGTCAGCCTAAAGTCAGTATACAGGTCAAAACATGAGTCCCAAGACGGAACACCATGGTCTCACTTGGGGAAACCTCTGAAGAACCATCCCAGCTCCAGGGCTCCCTATGAAATCAGATGGTGCCCCTGTTGTAACTGAATTGCAGTTCAGTTTATCCCTCCACCCAAACCTTCTTCCCTTGTTTCTTTTAGGAACTGTTCTCAAGGGCACACAAATCTCTGTCTCAAATTTTACTTCCAAGCAACTGAAGTTAAGGCAGTCATCACTCAGCTTTACAAATTAGCATTATTGCATATTTGCTTCAGATATTATTTTTATTTTCATTGAGGAATTATAGACACAATTGAAGACCCTCCTCTCCCATTATCTCTAGAGAAGTCCACAATCTTTAATTCAGTGTTTATAATTTCCATGAACATTTTTGTATTTTTGAAAGTATTTATGAATACATAAACATTATATCATAATTTCTGAGGATATTTGGACTTTATATATGGTACCATTCAATACATTCTGCAGCTTGTTTATACTTAAAATTATTTTTAAGATTTATCAATGTTGATATAATTAGGTCTTTAACATATGCTCTAAAGCAAATGTGTCAAAATAATAGCTGACACATTTCAAATGAGGGCACACATATCTGGTATATCATTTCCTCTACGTCAATATTTACTTATACTGACTGCTTCAATATGTTTTTAAATAATGTTAAATTTTAAATTTTAAAAAATCCTTTCAGGGTTACTTTTAGAATACAATCCAAACTCCTAACCGTGGCTTACAAGACTCTTCATTAATTGGTCTTAGCTTAACTTTCCAGCCTTTATCTTTGCTACTCACATCCCACTTCAGCCACACTGAGCGATTTGCAGTTCTTACCTCCAAACCTCTGACATGTCATTGATTCCCTCGATCTTAATAGCCCTCCTCACCTCCACCTCCCAACTTCTTCTCTCACTTGTATTCATTCTTCTGATCTTAGTTTAGATATCCATTCTCCCTAGGTGGCTCTCCTGAGGCCCATAGACATCAGCTAACCCTCCCAGCAGCTCGCACAGCGTCCTGTGCTGTTTCACTTTTTAAAATTCTAACTGCCTGTTCAGTCTGTTTACTTAAAAGCTTGTGCAACTGCCCTCTCTAGGTGAAAGATAACTGACCCCTGGAACTGTGTCTTAGTCACCCTGTGCCAGTCCAAGTGCTTGCCATATAGTAGGAGCAAGGCAACAACATGCTATTCAAAATGTCTTTTACGGATAGGATGGATGGATGGACGGATGGATGGATGGATGGATAGACAGACAGACAGATACATAGGTAGATACAGACAAATAAGTCCTTCCCTAACAATCTCCATAACATAAAATAAAGCTGAATCTTAAAGCCATATTCACAGCCTAGAGACACAATTAAATTGGCCAAATCAAAACCTTAGGAACCACAATGCACAACCCAACAATGCAGAATTTTCAAATAAGCCCTTCTGTTTTTCCTTAAAGGTCAAGGGAACCACCATTCTGAAATACCAGCTTCTATATTGGAATTTAAAGTTAGCCCACTGAATACAGTAAGTCCCTACATACGAACAAGTTCCGTTCCGAGGGTGCATTCGTAAGTCCAATTTGTTTGTAAGTCCAACAAAGTTAGGCTAGGTACCCAACTAACACAATTGGCTACATAGTACTGTACTGTAATAGGTTTATAATACTTTTCACACAAATAATACATAAAAAACAAACAAAAAATATAGAAAACATTTTAAATCTTACTGTACAGTACCTTGAAAAGTACCATAGTACAGTACAACAGCTGGCATACAGGGGCTGGCATCAAGTGAATCTCCTGGGCTTGAAATAAAGATACTGTACTACTGTACTCTATACAGTACTGTACAGTAAAGTACACAAAAGCACAACCACTTGTAGAGGATGCACACGTGACAATGTACACCAGGCACGTGAACTAACTTACATGATTGGACATGTGAACACACATTCGCATCTTTGAAAGTTCACAACTTGAAGGTTCGTATGTAGGGGACTTACTGTATTAGGATTTGAAAGATAGAACTCAAAAGAAAAACAACATGACAATAATAACCTCTTCTTTTTTCTACTCCTCAAACCTCCACGGCAGAGCGTCACATTAAGAAAAGCATTTGTTACCTGAATAATCATGATTTCTGAGCATCTCAGCTTTATTGACTGAACTCCAATCACCTTTCCACCACTTAATTATTCCCTAAATGGAAGGTATTTCTCAACATCTGTTCTTAATTTATTTTCAATTTTCATTTACTCTATCCTATCTGTTGAAGCTGAAATTAGTATTACAGGATGACATTATCCTCGCATGAAACATCCTATTCTTCAATTCAAGTTCCTCTGAAATAGTTTTCCAGGCTCTTTTCACATGTAGATTTTCTTTTAGCTGTCCAAGATTATTATTTTCCCTTTAAGATGAGATTAATATTACCTTTCTTTGCTACCTTTTCAAAGAACTTTTACATTATACTAAATAAATATGAATAAACTTTTTTCTCATTTTAATTAACCTACTTTTTCTCTGCAGCATGACCTTTCTTTCAGAATATACATACGGAAAAAATTACAAATGCTATTGAAACAATTCAATTCAGTTACCTAAATAAACTGACCAAGAGGCAATACTTTAGGAAAACAGCAGTAGTCAATGTAACTAAGGAGTAAAAAACGACCTTTAAAATGTAGAAATTAATCAAGTCAAGAATATTAATTCTGGGGACTTCCCTAGATTTCCAGTGGTTAAGACTCCATGCTCCCAATGCAGGGGGCATGGGTTCGATCCCTAGTCAGCGAACTAAGATCCTGCATGCTGCACAGTGCGGCAAAAAAAAGAAAAGAATATTAATTCTGGAGGAAGAGCTAATACCGAAAGGGCTATAACATGACTTATAATTTTTTTTTTTTTTTTACGGTAACAGTGAGGCCACAACAGTGAGACGCCCGCGTACCGCAAAAAAAAAAAAAAAGCTTTCAAAATCTGGTCCCATCATCTGAGACACGTGTCCCAGCCACTCACCTACCAGCTGCAGACTTAAAATGCATTGTTCTTATCCATCAGCTTGGAATGATGCCCTTCCTCCATGATCCACACGGCTACTTCCTATGCATCCTTCAAGGCACACCTCAACTGCTTTCCTCTTAAGGCTGTCTCTTTCCAGCCCCACCCTCCTGCCCAACAAGGTAAGACTTTGTCCTTCCTCCTCCCATTGTTCCCACAGCCTTGTGTACATGGCGCCGGGTTTTGTGCAGGGATGTCTCTTTACGCCTCTCTTCCCAGCCAGCCTGAGAGCACCTGAAGAAGAGATACACGTCTTGCTCACCTCTGGGATCATCATCTAGCAACACGGATTGAACAACAAGCATTTGCTGAATGAATAAGGTATGTATATAAGCAAGTCTGATTCATTAAACCATTAAAATGCACAGTAAGCTTTTATTGAGCACTTACTGTGTGTGGCAACTAAGCTAAGGGCTGGCTATCAGAAGGTCAAATTAGGAATCATGTACCCAAACAAGAACAGCCGTAAATAGAAATAAAGAGTGAACAAGAGGGAAGGACATGGATTGTGGCTCTGTGATCCATCGAAGAATAGAATGCTTTGTGGCATTTATGCCGATGTTTGAAGATGGGGGTTTCAAAACTAAGGGGTGGGGAGGGAAGAACAATCAAGCACAGAAAACAAAGCAAGCCATGTCCCAAAGGCAAGAAAAGGACGATTGGCCTCCCTCACAGGGTATTTTGCAGGCCTTATGGAGTTGGGGGCGGCTAGAAATATAGGTCAGCATCAGACTTCCCTAAATGTTTCATTGAAACATACATGCAAATGAGTTCCCCTCTCTGAGCAATGTGCCTTGATGCCAGGTCCCTAGAATAAGATCTGTGCTACACCAAATTCTCAGTAAGGCCAGCCCCAGACAGAGGGCAAGCATGTGTATGCATTCTCCAAATACCAACACTCTTCTAACAGGCTACATCTCTAGAAAAAGCACACGTAAGTTAAAATAATTCAAGTCACTCTGATAATTTTTTACAGACAAAGCATTAAAATGGGATTTAACATATGAGGAAGGGTCTGTTATATTATAGAACTGGCCACTGATACCACATGTAAAACTACAAAAATAAATATCTTTACATCCTTCAGTATAACATTTTCTAAACACCTATGAAGGGACTATATACGGTAACAAAGTAAACTACAGCATACATGGCGTTTTATCTCAGAGCCCCCCCCGCGCCCAGAAGGTGGCTTTTGGATAAGGCCAGGAGCCTTCAACACCAAATTAGATGCAGATTCACTCTCCCAGCTCTGAGTCATACTTGTACTTTAAATTTTAAAAGACAGTAAAATGCAAATCATATACCTGATAAGGGGTCATGTTGGTTGCAACCTTTAGAGCTCCCTGAGTAAAATCTGAAACTGGCCCCCATACACAAAGGGCAAGGAGAGATGGAAGAAAGAGGCAGACCACTCCTCATTGGTAGGTGACAGGTTTAATAAGCAAGGGAACTTACATATGAGGCTTGTCTTTGGTGAAAGCAAGACGAGTAGATCTCTGCCTGGCCAAATTCTTAAGAGTTTATAGAGAGTCCTTAAGGGATTTAGTAATATATATGATCCAGATGGTCTCAATAACACATTACTCTCTCAAGGCTACATCCCTGAAGTAGCTCCTAGTGTAGGAAGAGTGAGTGGAACATATATTCCAAGGATGGGGAGGGGGTGAGGAGCCTCTGATTGCCTGGATCCTCCTTGCAGCCCAACCAGCAGCCACATCCCCTCGATGACCTCCTCCAACAGGTTAATATCCAAAATATATAAAGAACTAATACAATTCAATAGCAAAAACAAACAATCTAATTTAAAAATGGGCAAGGGGCTTCCCTGGTGGTGCAGTGGTTGAAAGTCTGCCTGCCGATGCAGGGGACATGGGTTCGAGCCCCGGTCTGGGAGGATCCCACATGCCGCAGAGCGGCTGGGCCCATGAGCCACGGCCACTGAGCCTGCGCATCCGGAGCCTGTGCTCCGCAACGGGAGAGGCCACGACAGTGAGAGGCCCGCGTGCCGCAAAAAAAAAAAAAAAAAAAGACAAAACCACAATGAGGTATCACCAGACACCTGTTAGAATAGCTGTTATCAAAAAGACAAGAAATAACAAGGTAACTCTTGTGCACTGCTGGTGGGATTATAAATTGGTGTAGCCACTGTGGAAAACAGTATAGAAGTTCCCCCAAAAAATAAAAACAGAACTACCATATGATCCAGGAATTCTACTTGTGGGTATTTACACAAAGAAAATGAAAACACTAAGTCGAAAAGATTTATGCCCCCCCAGGTTCACTGCACCATTATTTACAATAGCCAAGATACGGAAGTAACCTAAGTGTCCATCAACGGATGAATAAAGAAAATGTACATTGGAATATTTTTCAACCATAACAAAGATAGAATTCTTGCCCCTTGCAACAACATGAATAAACCTTGAGGGCATTATGCTAAGTGAAATAAGTCAACAGAAAAAGACAAATAACCTCATGATCTCACTTATAGGTGGAATCTTAAAAAAAACATCTCAAAGACACAGAGAACAGATTGGTGGTTACCAGAGGCAGGGGTTGGGGATGGGCATGAGTGAGGAGGGGGTCAAAAGGTACAAACCTCCAGTTACAAAATAAATAAGTCCTGGGGCTATAAAATACAGCATGGTGACTATAGTTAATAATACTGTACTGCATATTTAGAAGTTGTTAAGAGTAGATTTTAAAAGCTCTCATCACAAGAAAATAAAATGCTACAACTATGGTGCTAGAACATATGTTAACTAGACTCATTGTGGTGAGTATGTTTCACAATATACACAAATATTGAATCATTATGTTGTATACTTGAGGCTCATATAATATTATTTGTCAATTATATCTCAATTTTAAAAAGTATAATTTTTAAACTGGCAATATAACAATTCACTTTGAGAAATGGATCATGTACGACCTAGAACCAAATTTGGTTTTTAAGTCTGTCTGTTTTGGGGTGGATTTTGGTTTTATTTTCTGGTCTATTTGTTTCAAATATATCTGAAAAGCCTTCCTCCTAAGGATGACAGGGGCCAGGGACTGAGGGAGGGGGAAGAGGAGTTAGTATTTAATGAGGACAGAGTTTGTTTGGGAAGACGAAAAAATTCTGGAAATGGATGGTGATCATGACTGCACAACAATATGAATGTACCTTAATGCCACTGAACTGTATTCTTGAGAATGTTTTAAAAGGTAAATTTTGTGTTATGTATATTTTGCCATAAAAAAAATTATCCAAAAAAAAAAATCACACACAAAAAATTTACCCACACTTTAGTTAAAAGGGACAAACTTCCAGTTACAAGATAAAGTACTAGGGATGTAATGTACAACATGATAAATGTAATTAACAATGCTGTATGTTATATATGAAAGTTGTGAAGAGAGTGAATCCTGAGTTCTCATAATAGAAAAAAAATATTTTTCTACTTTTTAAATTTTGATTTTATATGAGATGATGTATGTTCACTAAACTTACTATGATAATCATTTCATGGTGTATGTAAGTCAAATCATTATCCCTTAGGTATATACTGGATGCTTTAAACTTACACAGTGCTGTATGTCAATTATATCTCAGTAAAACTGAAGGAAAAAATATTTATTCACACTTGCACAAAAGTCTCTGTTCAAATAGAAATCATCAGTCCCACTCAAGCCTCACCAGGTAGTCTCATTGTAAGCCTCAATCTTAAAACTGCCTCAGGAATAGATCTCATCAAATTCTGAGACTGATCTCAAATTCCACACAATGACTTACAGAAAAGCAATTATGTATCTCAAACCACCCTGGAGGTTATTTAATCAATGAAGAAATGAATATTCCCTTCTGTATTTTCAAAGAGGTTAAAGATCAGAGCTCAAAGACTTTACTGCAAATAACTCAAGGACTATAAGAGATTGGGGGTTTGGTGTTTGGTTAGGTTTGGTTAAATGAATATAAGAACATCCCAAGACCTCTGGGGTGTATTTATAGATCCTTAGGGAACTTGCTGTGGTGGTCCACACATCACTTAACTCCTAATTCATCACTGAAAAAAAATCATTATTCATCTTTTAAAATTCACTCATTTTTAAATTACTTTATAGCAAAAAGAAAGTATAGTTATATTAAATGTAAGTACTAGATTTCACCTATTTAAAATTACAAAAACAAGGAGGCAAATACATATGTAACACCTTAATCTTAAAGATAAAACTAGCATAGGCTTCCCTGGTGGCACAGTGGTCGAGAGTCCACCTGCCGATGCAAGGGACACGGGTTCGTGCCCCGGTCTGGGAAGATCCCACATTTTGCGGAGCAGCTGGGCCCGTGAGCCATGGCCACTGAGCCTGCGCTTCTGGAGCCTGTGCTCCGCAACGGGAGAGACCACAACAGTGAGAGGCCCGCGTACCACAAAAAAAAAAAAAAAAAAAAAAAGATAAAACTAGCATAATGTTATTATGTTTTTACACTTTATATCATATCTTAGAAATCATCCCATATCAATACAGAATGTGTGATTTTTCACTGCAAATCATTCCATTGTAATGAATAAATTATAACTTAACTAAAAAGAAAAAAAACGAAAGAAAACCAACATAGAGGATGGATGTGAGGACTTTTCCTCACGAGTCAAAACCACATCTGTCTTGGAAATTTTTGTTAGAAAAGACGGACAGTAAATTTTTATGATAAGTTCAGATGACTCCACAAAAGAACTCAGGATTCGACATTAAGCTTGCAGCAGGAAGAGGTTCAATGCACCAAGGTGAAGACCAAGGTGCTCCGTGAAGAAATATTTCAGGGCTGAATATTTTGGTACGATCCTCTGGTTCAACAGACCACAATAAGAAATGCACCAAGTTTCATCACTCTCCTGACTCACTTTACACAGTTTTACCTTTGCTCAACATGACCAAAACCCTTCAGAATACAAGGCAAAAGAAAAAAATGTCCAATACCAAGAAATCCATTACCTCTTAAAGTTATTTAAAAAGAAGATTTTGTAAGTAGAAATAATCTTCAACATTTGACTGTAGTTCTCCCTGCTCCTTTGAAATGCACAGACCACTTTCACTTTGGTTCCAAGAGTCTTAAGCCTGCCTCCTTTGTCCATAAATCAATGGCACTAAACAGAACGAGAACCCGCCGAGCTTGTTAAAACTCCAGATGCCGGGACCCCACCCCACTAACTGAATCGGAATCCCCAGGGGTCAATCTGACATGCAGCCTGAGTTAGGAAGCGGATAGAGGCTGAACCCAAAACCGGACTTTCAAAATAAAAGCATATGTTTACATCTATGTAATTACTGAACTAATATTAAATCACAAGACTCACATAGCTGATGAGTAGCAAGAGAAGCAATCAATCAGTATTAACCTCAAAATGCTATTCTCCATCCCCAGGTCTTCTTCACGAAAATGTCCTACACCAAAATCTTAATTAGAACATGGCATGGAAGAAATGTGCAAATATTAAAACTATGGAATTAGAGAAGATGATCTAAGCAGAGATTTTTTCAAACACGGCATTTTTCAAAGTTGTGCCACTTTCGAGACATAGTCATATTTTTTGTTGGATTTCTCTGCTACATCAGAAATGCCATTATGTGCTTTCTTCTCCTCTTTGGAAAAAAAAAATGTTACATAATTCAATGCTAAGATTATTGAACTGGACAGAAATCATAATTAGCCAACCACTCACCTACCAAAAAAAGTTCATTTGAAAATATCCACCTATGAAACGTTATTCTCCTGCTCTATATCACGAGCTCAATGGCTGTGCCAAAACTGATTTTTCTTTTTTTTTTTTTTAGTAAATTGAGTTTTCAAAACCAATGTGAGGTTGTACCACTCCAAACCTTAATCTTAGCTGCCAGATGAGCCCACGCACAAACAGCTCCCCTTATTAGCTGGGCTAGGAGACCAAGCTTCTGACAGAGAAGGCCCACGGAATATAAAGAAATCTCAGGTGTTTGGTTGTGAAAAGGCATCAGCACCAAGGCCGGAGAGCTACGGGGGAGCCGGGCCCACCTGCCTCCCACGCTTGACAGGTGTTAATCGAGGAGCAGAGGAAAGAAAAGTGAAAGGACTAGATCTGGCTCAGATTCTTCAGTCCACAGCCATCATTTTGAAGGTAAATATATATTAAAAACTCACACTGACTCACCTTTCAAATACTAAACTGACTGTATTCATTATTAAACACTTACGGCATACAAAAAAATAGAGAGAGTAATACAGGAAACACCTCTGCCTCCACAGAAACAGCTTAAGGAGAAAAAAAAATCTAACCAATACATGTGAAAGCCCCTGAGTAATCTTTCGCAATAAAATTTTAAGTAATTTTTACAACCATCAACGATCTTGCATGTTCCCTTGTTCCCAGAAAATCAACGATCTTGCATGTTCCCTTGTTCCCAGAAAATCATCCTATTGGCATCTAGCTCAAATCTGGACTCAAATAAGGCTCAATAAAACTGAGTTTTCCGTTCTGTCTACATAATAAAGTACTTCCACTGTTTAGAACATTCTCCATTTCTCCATTTCTCCATTCTCCATTTCTCTCAGGAACAGATCACCGACACAGATTTCACAGCCCTAGTAACAGGTCATGAGAATCACATGAATACAGGAATCTTTTCTATGATGGCACTACTTCAGCATAATGAGGTACCAACACAGAGAATATTTTTATGCGCATGACAAGAATAGCTGCTCTCCTCTGCCGGAGTTGAATTTCCACCAGGGTCACTGTCCCTCAACACAAATCCCCAGGGCTCATGGAAAAAAACCAAATCTGCTCAAAGACTCCCTTCAAAGCACAGGTATTCCAGCCAAGTAAAGCTTCAGAAAAAAAAAAAAAAAAGAAGAACAAGAACAAGAACAAGAACAAGAACTATTTTTCACAGTCCCTTAAACTCTTCAGGAAAATCCCCTCACAGATATTTCTTTAAATGAAAGAGAAAGAGGTAGACCAATGGGAAATACAACGTAACCACTGTCTTTCCTAAAGAAAGGCCTCTAAAAGATAAACAAATAAGGTAACTTTCCTCATAGTTTCATAAAACCCCACCTTGTTAAGCAAGTTTACTTTATTGCAAACATAGCATCTTTTTAGGCCTGCTATAAATGCAACCTGGTATATATAATATTCCATATTAAATAATTTATTTTATTTTTATTTCACTGGCCTCTCTTTTCTTCTCTCTCCCTCCCCCTACCCCTACCAGCTCTTTCAACGCCAGATACCCATCTGGGCATCAGACCAGGACTTAAAACTGTGCCATATCGCAGTGCATCTGAAATCCACTACCTTTTTTTCACCAGTCAGTTAAAAGCCTTGAGCAGCAGGCAGGGGAAAAGAGAAAAGGGAATTCATGTCAGAAACAGATTATCAATTTTTCTACCTTCCACCCAGAGGACTGCTAACTCTTATTTTCCCCTTCGCTAACTCTTAACAGAGAACGACAGAGACAATCATCAGGGCCAGGAGCAGCACGCTGTCTCCTGCAATCGGCCCTCCTTTAGCAGGGCTGTGATGGCAGCCGGAAGCAGCTCGGTCTCACAGCCCAGGGTCCCAATCTTGTAACTACAAAGGAAGAGGATATATAAATACAACTGATACTCTGCAAATTTTCTAAGAGATAGATTTAGGTACAAAATAAAAAAGAACATTCCAGCAGCAACAGAATAAACTACCTGGTAAATTAGGAAACTGGGCACTCTACAGAGGTCAAATGAGGGTTTCTAGAGTCGGATCACCTGAGTTCTCACCCCAGCTCTGGTACTTTCTAGTTCTGTAGCCTTTTTCATTGAATAGACATTCACTGCTCACCTACTGTGAGCCAGACACTGGGCTTGGTCCCAGGGATATATGGATCCCTACTCTTGTAGAATTAAATTTTAGTAGGAAGGACATTAACAAGCACAAAAAACAAGAAAAGTACCAGATAGTGATAGAGCATATGGGGAACTTATATATAGTGATACAGTCAAGAATGACTGGGAGAGCTACTTTCTAAAGTCAGCAGGGAAGTTCTCTCAGAGGTGACACTGAAGCCCAGCTCTAAATGACAAGAAAGAGCCCATCAGGCAAAGGCAGGGGAAGAGGGGTATGCAAAGGCCCTGAGGTAGGCATGACTGGGCCTTTGGAGAAATAGAAAGAAGGCCAGTGTGGCAAATTATTATACTTCTGTGTGGCTCATGTCTGTCATCTGTGAAGCAGTGGTTGTGAGGATTAAACTCTGAGCACCACATCTGCACACTGTATGTGTTCAGTAAACGTAAGTTGCTAGAATTATCATCATTATCATCATCATCATCAGTGAGATCCCATCACTGGAGGTGTGCAAGCAGAGGTTGGGTAACCACCGCACAGGCATGGCCAGGTGATAGGGCCTCTAAGGTTCCCTCAACAATTAGATCCCAGGATTACACAAGAATAGAAAAGGTGAAGAAAGAAATGATAACACTGTTCCACTCAGGCTTCCTGCCTAAAGGCTTTGAAAGAATGCTTTCAATCATACAACGATGTGGAGTTTACCGACTAATTCATTCAACAAATGTTCCCATCTGAGAATCTCTGCTTCTAATCCCTAAACAGTCAAAATCCCCACTTGGAGCTAGTTGGCACAGTCTTTAGCCCTGAAGTCTACCCTCTTTAGGGGGCTTTGAGCTAAAACTTACCACACCAGCACTGAGAAGAACAGAAGAGGTTGACTTATTCTATGTTACTGGCATTAGTGTCAGCTACTGACAGAATAAAATAGCGGAGAGGATGTTCTTTGATTTTATACATATCTCAAGCCATTTTATTATTTCATGTTTAAAATGTTCCAAGCAGAAGTTTATGCATCACAGACTCCATTGACAACATATTTCACTTAAAAACAATTCTTACTCTTGGCCTACTCTCAAAATACTTAATAAATTGTTAACTTTCTGAAGCCCACTAACTCAGGCTATCAAAGATGCACTCGATGGATGAATTTGACTTGCGTGTTTTAAGTCAGGGAAAGATCTACTTTTACCCAAGCCCAGGCCCTGAATCATTAAAGGTCATATTCTTTCAAGTTCTTTTCTAAAAGTCACTCAAATCCAAGGCAAATGTATTACAACCATAAAGAAATGTATGACTTTTATATTCATGAAACTATTTCCTCACCTACTCTTGATAGTTCAGATTTCTGCTTAGATGGTGAAAATGACTTTAAAAATTATTAAACCTCATACACTGCATAAAGCAAATTAATATTGAATATGGTCAATATAAACAATCCTAATACCTTAACATAAAATGGACCAATATTTTTATGATGCCAGGCTTTTAGACTGTCCAAACTCAAGGATTTGGAGAGGAAGAGGAATCGTCATAAACCAAGAGATAAATTTACCAGTATAATCTCAACATCACTTCTCTTTTCCACCCTAATCTCTATGCCCTCCCCCATAGCTAGTCCCTCAAAAGGAAGAAACATATAGGAACAGATTTGAATCAAAATTCTCCTGTAGGACAACATTCCCTTAAAAAAATGAAAAAGCAAAACTTCAGCATAGAACGCATCCAAGGAGGATCTTTAAAAATATGCATTATAGCTGAGTAATATTCCATTGTATATATGTGCCACATCTTCTTTATCCATTCATCTGTCGATGGACACTTAGGTTGCTTCCATGTCCTGGCTATTGTAAATAGTGCTGCAATGAACATTGTGGTACATGACTCTTTTTGAATTATGGGATGGACCTAGAGTCTGTCATACAGAGTGAAGTAAGTCAGAAAGAGAAAAATAAATACTGTACGCTAACACATATATATGGAGTCTAAAAAAATAAAATGATGAACCCAGGCTCAGGACAGGAATAAAGACACAGATGTACAGAATGGACTTGACACAGGGAGGGGGAAGGGTAAGCTGGGACGAAGTGAGAGAGTAGCATTGACACATATACACTACCAAATGTAAAATAGAGAGCTAGTGGGAAGCAGCTGCATAGCACAGGGAGATCAGCTCGGTGCTTTGCGACCACCTAGAGGGGTGGGATAAGGAGGGTGGGAGGGAGACACAAGAAGGAGGGGATATGGGGATATACGTATGCATATAGCTGATTCAATCTGTTGTACAAGAGAAACTAGTACAACACTGTAAAGCAATTATACTCCAATAAAGATGTTAAAAAAATATATGCATCATATGTAGATGAGTCCTTTGACTTAATCTGAACTAAAGATCCCTGTTCAACATGTAAATTTTAGAGTACCATGAGAACTGACCACTGAGTTAATATTTACCTTAAAAGAATCAAAAAAGTGCCTTCCAGAAAGCAAGGTTGGAACTAATAGGCCCATTCATATCCAAATTTATCTACTGCTTTTTGCAACATAATCCAGCCAAAAGAATGTGATTCAGATCTCAGCTATGCAACTGCTAACTTTCCAATGTTTTTTGAAGTAGGAGCCATCAAGAAAAAAAAAAAAAGTAATAGTCATCACCTTGGCGTTAAAACACTCGAAGCAATTTGAGATTTTTAAGAATACTTTAAAAATACTTTAAAGATATAAGAAGTAATACAGGCTCATTGAAAAGCTTTAGAAAGTACATATGAGCAAAAAGAGAAAAATTATAATCCCCAAACGCCAAGATGACCACTATTAACATTTTAGTATACACTCTGCTAAACTTTTTTGAAAAAAAAGTATTTTTCACATAAATGACTTCATATTGCACATATTTTTTATGTAATATCAAGAATATATTTCTATGGTCATATACATACACACACATTTTCATGAATGTATAATCTTCTACTTTATGAATACATGCTAATTTAATTAGCTCCACTGAGTTTCTATATGATTTATTCAAGTGCCCTACACTAAAAGGAACAGAGTAGGTTAACCATTGTTTCCTAAAATTATTTTGCCTATGACATCCTTATTTGAATTACACATTAGAACTTATGCTGCTTTCAAAATACTTTGGGAAATTATGATCTCACCAATCCTCAATATTGGATTTTTATGGGTTTATCATTTTTTTCTGTGATCAAATTTTTACTTGTATATTTCTGTGTGTTCCCTAGGAACAAAACTCCAAAAATGGAGTTACTGGGCCAACTGGTATGCATATGTTAAAAACATGTAATAGGGCTTCCCTGGTGGCGCACTGGTTGGGAGTCCGCCTGCCAATGCAGGGGACATGGGTTCGAGCCCTGGTCCGGGAAGATCCCACATGCCGTGGAGCAACAAAGCCTGTGTGCCACAACTACTGAGCCTGCACTCTAGAGCCCACGAGCCACAACTACTGAAGCCCAGGCGCCTAGAGCCCGTGCTCTGCAACAAGAGAAGCCACTGCAATGAGAAGCCCCCACTCGCCACAACTAGAGAAAACCCGTGTGCAGCAGTGAAGACCCAAGGCAGCTAAAAAATTAAATAAATGAATAAATAAAATTTTTTTTAAAAAACGTAATAATTTTTGCCCAACTATCTCCCAATAGTGTATGAGAATAGTCAGTCTTTTGAAATAATCATTTTTTTTTGAAATAATCATTTTTAATTTAAAGAATAGTTTGAAAGTTATGGGTACTCATCATATATACCCAGTATTTTTAAACTTATATAATTACTTTTTATGAACATGGCTAAAGTACATAGTTATAAATATCAAAGGTCTTACTTTAATGGAGGTCAGGAAACTAGTTAAGAACATAACATAACTCCTCACAATCTATAGAACATGACAAGCATGGATATATTAAATTGTCTCACGTTCATTTTCCTCCTTGTTACATTTATATATTTGTGGATATACATTCTATACTCTTTAAGAAGATATTAGTAATCCCTTATATCAACATAGTACTCTATACTACTAAAGCATTTAAATCAAAAATAATGTGGGGGCAATAAAACATTCTCAGAGCATACTTTAAAATAAGATATTAAGCTGTACCCCCCAAAATATCCTTCAAGCTACACAATAGCACCTACATATTTAGAGCCAAGACTGTAATACCCAAAATCTTTACCAATCAACCAACAATAGTGTCATAGAGGGAAATGTATCTTAAATGTATATCTCTATTAATTTGGAGCTTATTTTCAGTGCATATTTCTCCAGATTCATACAATAAGAAATAATTTCCTAACATAAATAAAGATGGTGCACACAGCAAAAACAGACTTTAGGTTCCTTTTATGGTTTTAAAGTGACACTGGATGTAAGTTTATAGCCCAAAGTAACTCTCAAAGTTACTTAAGTATAGTGTTCACACCCAGGGTGGAGTTCTGTGCAATTTTCAAAACTCAGAAAGGTCCTGCCTGCTCAAAAATATCTCCCCATAGAGTCTAGCTCAGAATTGTATTTGAAGCTTTTTAAAAATACACAAATTTTTATTCAATAGTTCTGTAGTGGAGACAATGCATCTGCATTTTTTAAAAAAAAAACTCCCCAGTCGATTCATTTGTACAGCCAGAGTCAAAAAGCACTCGGTTATATAAAAAAAATTGGGGGAGGGAGTGGTATCCTTAAGTCCCCAATTTAAATGTTCACAGAAAACCATTAATCTGTCTTAGTCTAGTTTATTATATTACCTAAATGGAAACTGTGCCTCGAGAAGGTTCATAAGACGTTTCAAAATGGGAAGAACAGGTAGGAAGACACCTGTTGGCCTAGAAATGGTCACCAAATGGGATGGAGGAAAGGCAGTATGGAAGCAAAATTCAAGAGGACCATCCCAGCAGAAACCACAGTACTTCCTACTTTAAGCATCATTTTTTTTAAGCTGCATTTTGTGTTCAAGGGGTTTCTTATAAATGAACAGCAATCAACTAAAAGGTGGCAGTTTCACCAAGCAATGTCAAGCAACATACCAGGAGACCAAGTCGGGTTGAGAAATTAAGATAGGATACAGAGATATTATATTACCATTTACAATGTAATAGTCATCTGTCAGAATTATGTTTCTCAAAAGAAGTTTGTCTCACAAGAATAGTACAAAACAAGCCAATAAAAACCTGTGTCTTCTAAGTAGTTTATGCATAAAAATCATTCATTTTCTTAAGCTTCCATTACTTACCAGATCTGGACTTAATGATGTCACTGAACTCGTTCTGCCCATCGTCAGCCCTGGCCTCGTGTTCTCCATACTTGGCCATCTTAGCTGAGTTTCAATATAATCCAAAGACTTTACAAGGTCCTCTTTTTAAGACTTTCAGTTTTCTATAATGATCAACATCAATACCTAAAGAGAAATGGGAAAGTATTGATTTGAAAAATATATATATATGACTATAACATATATGTTGACATATATATTAACATATAGAACATATCACATATATTGCTATAATATACAACTATAATATGTATAATGACTATATAATATATATGACTATAAATATCAAACTATACATATACATTATATATATAGTCATATACAGTTATATAAAGTTATATATGGTAACCATTCATTCGGCAAATATTCAATCACAGACTATGTGTAAGGCACTGATCTGGGCAATGGAAATATGACTATCAAAAAGAGACACAGCCTGTACTATCTTGAAATTCATAGACACCAAGCAATTAATTATATAATGAATTATTTCATTATAATACTAACATGTTACAAATGTATAAACGAGAAGCATATAGTATGAGCATACAGAAGAATCTGATTTGCTCTGGGCAATTAAAGAAGGCTTTCTTGAAGAGGTGACATTTGAGCCAAGCCTTCAAGGATGAGATGAATTTAATTAGCCAAAAAGAGAGGTGGGAAGAGAATTTCCCATGTTAAGTGGCAGGAAGAATCATGGAGCATTCATGAATCTGAGCAAAGGCCAGTGCTTTTGGAGAGAACAGCCAAGAGGAGAGAGACCTGTTGAACTAGGTGAGGTAGATAGGACCAGGGACAGGGCCTTAGAGACCATGTCAAGGCTTTCCTAAAGAGCAGTGGGTGGACTTTCCTGGTGGCACAGTGGTTAAGAATCCGCCTGCCATTGCAGGGGAACACAGGTTCAATTCCTGGTCCAGGAAGATCCCACATGCTGTGGAACAACTAAGCCTGTGCACCATAACTACTGAAGCCCGCACGCCCTAAAGCCCATGCTCCGCAACAAGAGAAGCCACTGCAATGAGAAGCCCACGCACCGCAATGAAGAGTAGAAGAGCAGACCCTGCTCTCGGCAACTAGAGAAGGCCTGCGCGCAGCAACGAAGACCCAACGCAGCCAAAAAATAAAAAGAGCAGTGGGAATCCAGTAGATGGTTTTAAGCTGGGAAGCAACATGATTGTGGCCTAAATAAGGGAAGATGGAAAGAAGTGCGTGGACTTGTGGTATATTAGATATTAAGTAAAGGTCAATAGGATTTGGAAACTGATTGGATATGAGACGCTCAGGATACTGAGGTGCAAAATGACTGCCCAATTTTGGCTTGGGCAATTGAGTCATTCACTGAGCTGGGGAACACTGGAGGATGAGCCTCTAAAGGAAGAAATAATGAGTGTGATTTGGATTTACTGAGTTTGAGATGCCTCTGAGATATACAAGTGGAGATAACAAAAAAGTCTGATCTCAGGAATGGTCTGGATTATATATAAATCTGAACGGTTACACGTTATATCCATTGACACAGATTTTATTCTGGAAAATACATCATGAAAATTCTGCTGAGAATACATATCACTCAAAATAATTTTAATCTTTAGCAATTAATTAGTCAGAGGCACCTTTAAAATTTAAAGAATTGAGGATTCTATCCTTCAGTACCACTTTTCTTTAAGAATGTCAATAATAATAGCCCTAGTACTTTCTGGAACACAATGCCCAAACAATCCAAACAGAATCAGAATTCAAGTTTAAGTTCAGCAACTTGGCTATATCCTAACATCCCCTATGAGCACCCCAAATGCTAGTTAAATAAATTAATCATTTAATTGGGAATATAACACTCAACACATCCAAATATTAATCTACAAGCAACAGACATTAATTCACATATTACAATAGGTATCACAAGCAGAGTTTATGGCTAACTAGGATAGACAACTCAGTTCTTTATTTCAAGGATACACCATGTGGCATTATTATTTTGTAATATATTTCATTTCACATATTTATGAAATAATTAGAAGTTTTACATATTACAATGTTTTATGACATTCAAGGAAACACCATATTATTTTATAATATATAAATATATAAAATATATTATTTTTTTCCTTACCAGTTAGGAAAAAGGTGGGTTCTAATAATAAAGAGATTAAAATTACCTTAGAAAAATGTTTTAAGTGTTAAAGTGTTTGACGCACATGAAAACTGTGGCGGATTGCTAAAGCTTTAGGAACAATTTCCTCTCTAGTAGGGAGGAATACATGGATTGGACCATCAGCCTGCCAGATTTTGTGAGGGTATAAAAAACATTTTTCATTTTTTATATCGTCCGCTACTGTTATACTTTATGGATTATTATGTAATTAAGTTCTTTTGGGAGGTACATAACTGCAAAAGATTTGCTGAATTCTTAAGTGTATTTTATTATATTCAAGAACCAAAAACTTTGTTCAGAAGAATGCACATAAAATTTCATTATGGAAAATCAGTTTGCCCCCCAAAAATTCTCTTTACTAGAAATGAACTAATTATTCCCTTTGAAAGATATTTCTAATGCTCTCCTTCCTAAGTGATCTTAGCCAAGGGTCTTCTTCAACACTTTCCAAAGACTTTTCCCAGTCCCTAAAAGATAAGTAAACTGTTCACACAGAACTTTATTTCATTGGCACATTAATATTCCTTCATCATAATATTTTATTTTGCCACTACTTAAGATAAACTCTCAAATTTTCTCTTCTTTATATGCTACAAAGATACAGCAGTAAGGGGGATCAGAGGACAAGGAAAGAATGGGAAGGTGGGAGAAGCACATAAGACCATTTTAACAGTAACAGATACCCACTGACTGACACTTGGTGCCACTAATGGGCAGGGGTCTCCAAGCTGAGTAACACATGGCAGCAATTCATTATTGGTTGTCAGAAGACAGATCAAACTTTCATCACCCACAATGTGCCTCCGTGTGAGCCTCCACTTCTACATCAATAGTATGGAAGCAAGGCCATTTTCCACACCAAGCTAGGCGAGAAACAGAATAAATGAATGGGGTATCGCTTTACAAGCTTTAAGCCCTCTGCAGTTGTAATTTATTGCTACCTCTGCTCTAAGTTCTGTTGCCTCATAATGATGTTCTGCACTGTTTAGCCAGCTCTTTCTCACTGAGACCAGTACACTCTATACTCACCAGCTTTCTTCAGAACGTCTCTGGCTGTCATATGGACCAGAAGCCGTGAGTATGTGGCAATAAACCCGGGTTGAAAGTATGGGGGTTGGCCTTATGGGCAAATCTAATGTTTTACTTTTTTTTTTAATTTGGAAATTACAAAATGTAAGAATACAAACATGTTTAACAATGTGCAGTTACGATGGAAATATGGTGTGGGTCCTTAGGCAAAAACTATTCATTCATTTCCACCGGGAACCAAAACCTAAGAATGCTAGAGAGAGTGGAAAAGGAAGCCCAGAGGGCCAGAGTTTGTGGCTCCGCTTGAAACTTGGTAAAAGACACCGCCCAGTGCCAAGAATTGCCATTCATTCTCGGAAGCGCTCCAAGGGAAGGTTCATACTGTTGTGGTTAATGCTGTTTACAGGGGCAATCAATTTTAGGTAAACACCTTAAGGAGAGTTAAAGAGCTGTCTCTTCGGTCCCATAAATGCGGGTCCAGGGGGCGGGAATGACTCCGCGTAAACCTTGGCCCTCGCCGCCTGGCCCTCTGGAAGCCAATGCACCCAGGAGCTTCGCATTCCAGCAGCTCTCGCCTGACTCGCGGCGCTATCGGCAAGCTGCGTGCCCCGGGCCCACCAGCAACCAGCCCGGAGGGGCCCACGCGACTTCCTGAGGCCCATGCAAGTTACAAAGGAATGGATGAGGCTACTGCCGGTGGTCCCTGAGGCCGCGAGCTCCCGCCCGAACCCCGGGAATCGAGGCTTCCCCGAACTCGGTTCACGCCCGCTACGGCAACTGACCGTCCCAAGGGGAGTTCCATGAAGAACCGACCCGCGAGGCCCTGGTGACCCAGGTGATCTGGAGGTTGGTAAAGAGGAGGCTCTCCCCGGGGCATCCCTGTGAGAGAGGCTGTTAAACCCAGGTTAGACCCGGGCTCCCCAGTTAAGCGTGAAACAAAGTGAGAGCTCCCTGGCTCTTGGAAGTCGGACACGTTTTCTCCTCCCCTTGAAACAACCCTGGCACGAGCCCCTTTGGTAATCTGGGGCTTGGCGAAAAAATTCACTTTTAACAGCGTGCCTTCTAAAAGTTGCACGGCCTAAAATTAGTGCTGTCTTGGTTTTTAAAGGGGCCTTGGGCAACCAGAGCCTCGGACCCGGAGCCACAAAGGGACATGAATTACCTTACCACTTGCAGCAAGAGATGCCAAGGGTCCGGGAAACCAGAAGAGGCGACCGCGCTGGACTACGCACCGACCGAGCGCCCCTCGTCACCTCTCCAAAGCCCCACCCTCGGGAGCAGCAACGGCCCGGAGGTCGAGCACGTTTCCTGCCAGGCGGAGAGCTGGGAACCTCTCCCCTCCCTGTCCTTGCGGACACCTCCGGGGCCCCGCCTTCCCGGGGCTGGGGTATGTGTGACAGGCCCTCTAGGAAGCCACGTCCCCTCTTGGAGATCACTGGCCCGGCGCGCACGGAGGCGCGACCCTCTCACCCTAGCCGGGAGGAAGACTGGGGGAGTCAAGACGGAGTCCGGAACCAGTCGGAGGAGTTTGGGTCGTCGCTACTACACGGATTCCGAGGACCTTCTCGCCCGAACTCTCTCCACGTTTCTGGCATTCTCTGTCCCGCCGCGGGGAGCTGAACTGGGGTTCCAAGGAAAGTGCAAGCAAAAGTTGGTTACGTCTTAGGCTCAGCCTTGAGAAGGAGCTCGGAACGCTGATCCTGGGCGCGTGAGCCGCAGGAAAGTCCATCCTTCCCGCAGCCTACGCCCCGTTTCCCCGGGGCTGTGGTCACATTACCCGGCCCGAGGCTCAATAATGCATGGGCTTACCTGCTCCCGTGACCCGCGGGCCCGCCTCGCCTGCCCGCCGCCGCCGCGTCCCGAGCGGGCCGAGGGCTCCTCTGCTGTGTCTGAGGCGTAGTAATCGCGGGGGTGTGTGCGAACGTGAGCTCTGTGATGCGGTGGTTTTTCAAAAGGAACTATGGAAAACCAGACAAGATCCGAAAGAAAAAAAAAATTTTTTTGACACCCGACTGAAAACGCCCCTAACTTGTGCAATCTTCCTGCCTCGTAGTTCCGCCAAAAACAAAAACAAAACAGTCCAAGTGCAAACCTGGAACGGGCGCGCAGGCACCAAGTTTGCCAAACACTAGAGAGTTTTCCGTCTGCTGAAATGACCCGCAAGGAGGGAGGCACCGCTCCCCGAGATTCCCCAATCGGCTTCGGGAGCCGGAGGCTCCTCCTCGCCCCTCGGCGGGAGAAAGCCCGCTGCAGGCTGCGGCTGCCCGCTCCCCTCCTCTGAGGAAAGGCGACTCCACAACTTTGTGCGCGAGCGGCTCTCTCCTCCGGCTCCGCCTCCTCCCTCCCCCCCCACCCCCGCGGGCCTGCCCCTTTGTTGGCGAAGGGAGAGGAGCGCCGGAGGCCCAGGAGGCAGGGGAGGGCACAGGACCGCCGGGGTGCGCGTGGCCGCCCTCCTGGGAACTGGCTCTTGTCCGGTTACTCGGGGTTCGCTCTCCCGAGGAGGAGGGGGCCGAGCAGGTCCGGCCAGCCGCTCCCCTCCCCCTCGGCTCTCCAGCCCCACTGCCGCAGGGCCGGCAGCTTTGTTCCGGGAGATCAGCTCCTCTCGGCTCCGGGTTCGGGCCCGGCGCAGGCGGCCACCGCAGGCTGGGCTCCGGGAACGTGGCGCCCGGGGTCACCTGACCGCGCGCCCCGTCAATCAGCGCCCGCCGCGCGCGCCCTCCCGGGCTGCAGCAGCCGGGCTGGCGCTCGGCTGGCCTGGGGCGGCGCACCCGGAGTGGACTGTGAGTGCCGAGAGCCCAGAGCTAGCATGGATGCCTCGTGCTGACACGATCCCCTTTATTCAGATTATCCGAAAATGTGAGTCACACCCACCCCACGCAAACCTGGTCTTTGGTCAGGGTGGTTTTCTTTCTCCCATCTCAGTGTGCTGATGTTGCTGAATTTGGGGTCCTAGTTCCAAGGGTATATTTATTTTATATAGTTTTCTTGGTGTCATTTTTAATGTTAAGAAAAACTTGAAATTTTGTTTTACATTCGTTCATACGTACAAATACTGTTTGCGCTGACCTTGTTTTTCTATTTTTCCAATATACATACGCACAAACATCTATTACAGAGCCTGTTGCAAGGTTGAGGTGACGGCATAATATGAGTTTGTGCTGTGTGTGAATTTTTCTTACATATGTCATTCCCAATGTGTTCCTCTGATTCTTTTACATGATCATCACACTTGGGAGGGGAAAAAAAAAAACAGCAACCTAAATTCCTAGTTGGTATAAACAATGAGGAAAGGATGATTGATAAGGGAGCTCTGGTTTATTGCTGGTTTAATATTTGAGAGTTAACAATTTACGAGGTAGTAAAGATAAACCACTAGGGGCCTTAAACAAATTTTTCAGAAAGAACTCACTAGTCTTTTATTAGTTATAAAGTACAAGTTTCCTCAGTCCATTGGGGGGTGGGGGGAGGTTCTGAAAGATAGTATTCCTTATAAAGTCTCTAGCTTAGCCTCCTTCCTTTGGGGGGATTTTCTTCACATAAGCCAAATAAAATCCAGAAGATTAATAGGAAGTGGGTATAATTTATTCATCCACTTTCATTCATTCATTCATTTTACAAACACCAGTTTGTGGCCTTCCAGTTCCACTGGCACTGTGAATAATGCAAAGATAAATCTGAGATGTTGCCTTAAAGAACTTCAAATCTAGTAAGTGAGATAAGGCAAGTAAGTAAGTAAGGAAATGCAAGATCGGCGATAAGTGCTGTAAGAAAAGGACAGATCAAGTGCTTTTTGAGTCTGGCTGTATCAAGGGAGACTGAGGTTTCTTTTAACTGATAATTCTACAGACCCTTAAAGCTGCTCATCATGCTCTGTATCCCGGTGGAGTTAATGGAAACTCAGATTGCTTCCTTTAAAATAAAACCACATTGGAGCGTCTGAGGATTTCATTACTGAAAATTATGTAAGTGAAGAGCACTTTGTAAATTGCAAAGTGATACACAAATATTTATTTAACCCAAAATTTTGGAAAAACACAGTCGTTTGGGGACATAGAATTTCTGAGTTTTCAAGCTCTGAGGGGATGTTTAGCTAAGCTTCCTGGAAAACCCTAAGGAAAGGGACACGTGGGACAACAGCCTCCGTCTCTATGATACTGACTCCAGCCACGCCCAGCTTCAGGGCCTTATGGGTGCCTTACCTGTTTCTAGCCTTTCTCCGCTCACTCAGAGACTGATATACCCTGTAAACCATGAGCAAAAGGAGCCAAAGAACTTCCTACTGGTGGGACAACCAAGCGTCCCACTCGTCCTGCTCCCTGTTTGCTTTGTAAGTAAGGAAACAACACTTAATGGGAGATTTTGACTTCAGAGGACTACGTTTCCATAGAACAGACAGTGCGACCTTCCTTCACAGCCTGAGAATGGAGCTCAGGGGAAAGTGGAGACAGGCCATGAGGATGTGGGTAGCAGTTACTGCCCCTGCGACCAACATTCCAGCTGCAGTCCATGTGCCTGTGATGAGGTTTTGTCTGCCCACCCCGAAGATGGATGTAGAACATTCAGAGAAAGTGATAGGAATGTGGCCTGGATCTGCCATTAATCCAAACTCTGAATTGCCTCACAGTCACCAGAGAACAGTGAAAATTCAAGAAAACTGAACTGATAATCTCTGGGATAAAGCCCTTGACATAGGAGAAAATATGATGATATGAGTATAGATTTCTATATAAAGGTATAGCCATGTGTAGGTATATATAATATACAGAGACGTGGTTCTACATAGATATGGTTCGTATACAGGAAACTGCATCCTAACATAAGAGCCAAAAAGAAAACTTTGCGACTAAACTTTTATGCAAAATTATAAAAGCAGTTTCTCTCTAAACGATAGAAAAATGGGGAAATGCACAATGTATAAAAAGCAAGGCACTTCCTCAGCTTTACCATTGGTGTTGACTGTGAATAAATACCCCACATGGAAGCATTTAAAAGAGGGACATAAACTGGAGAATTTACCTCATCTTTTTCAGGTCAAGAAAGTATAGCTCTGTGGCTTATATATAATAAAACTATAATATTTGCTGAATATTGTTGCTAAATTCTTCAGTCAAATGTCTAATACTTGTGCAAGTTGAAGAAACCTATAAATAAAATTCATTGATATAATTAAAGAAGCAAAGAGATAATAATATATGAAATTATTAGCACAAAGGCAGAGTTTCTTACAATTTAGTGAACTTAAGAAAAACCAAGGAGCATATTTTAAATTCAGATTGCCTGCCAGCTCCAAGAAATTCTGATTTACTAGGTCTGGTGAGGCCCAGGAAGCTGCAGTTTTAACAAGCAACCCATGAGGTTAGATCAGGATGGTTGGGGAATTGCACTCTGAGCCACTGTTCCCTAAGGGGCTGGCCTCAAATAGGCCACTTTGGTTGATTGGATGGGTCTAGAAATTGCCCTAGGAGAAAAAAAAAATCCATACTGGATCCATCATACTTTCAAAATACCCACGATTAGCCTTAGCTCTTTGCATTCAAGTGTTTCATTCAGTTGTGGATCGCCCTTGAGATTACCAGAGGTCATTCACATCTAAGGAGCCTTCTGGGCAATTCAGCCTGCTAAGCTCGCCCGGATGCTCTGCAGGGAAGGTCTGATGGCAGGAGGCCAAGGAGGAGAGGACTGTGGAGGGTATGGGAGCTGAAATGCAGGGTCCAGAGAAGCTAAGGACAAAGTACAAGGACTAAGCTGTTGGGGAGAAAAGAGCAACTGATACAAAAGGATACAATAAAGGAGGCTCTGAAACAGAAGAACGAGGAGCAGAGAGTAGAGGGTGTAAACACAGAACAACTCCTTCAGGTGTGCCTGCCCACTGGCAACCAGAAAACTGGCGTTAGCATCCGTGTTACTTTTACTTGGTTTCATTTACTTTGCATAATTTTATCATGTTGGCACTCGCAGGGATTTTACAGAGTCTCTCCTTCAACCCTCTAATTTTGTGGGTAAAGAAACAAATGAAAGATGCAAAACTGACTAAGGAGTGCATTTAGGTAAAAAACAACCTATTGGCAGAAAATGTCCAGATTACTAAGAAGGGAAAAGAGCATCGCTGTGTTATGTAAGTTCATTCTTAACCTGAAGAAGGAGGAGGGCAGAAGATAATGTAGCTGAAAGATAACAGGCTGGATTTAAGTTACCTAAGTGCTAATTATTATATTGATGGTTCTCAGCTATATGACCTTGTGGACCTTAACCTTCAACTTCCTGTCTGTGAAACAGAAAGAATATCTCCCTCGAATGCTGTTGTGAAAATCAAATGAATTACTTAATAAAAACTATTTATCACAGAGTTTCGTACTTTTAAACTTTTATTTTGTTCCTATCTCTTTCTCTTAATTTAAGAGGATTTGGTGCCATTTGTAATCATCTTCATTTCTTTTTTTTTTGAAAACATTCCTGGAGCTCCCATTATCTGCTGAGGGGCTGGGTGTACCAATGGGAATAAGCCACAGTAGCTCTCTTCAGAAAGCTCCTGTCTAGTGAGAGAGACCAACACTTAGATGGACAACTATAAATTAATATGGGTGCACCAGTACAGCCAAGATGTAACATGAGCCTGGAGAGGAACATGTAACCCAATAGGAGGAGACAGGGACAGAGGGGTATCAAGAAGTGACACCTGAGCTGAGCCTTAAGAGATCACAGGGATCATAAAGGACATCTATTGTCTTGCCTCTGCCCAGCATCTTTTCTATTCTTTTGGAAGGAATGTTACCTCTTCCTTTAGGTAATTGCTCTTCTCCTGCGCCAATCCAATTTTGTGGGGCTGTCAATCACTTCTCCATCTGGCCTTGGGGTGGGCTTATGACTTGGAAACAGCCAATCATAGGCCTCAACCCCAGTGATAGTGATTAACCGGAAGAAAGGATGGGAGATCCGGGCTAGGCCCATCTGAGTCCTTCCAGAGGCGTTTTCACAGTGACACAGAAAGGGAAACTTCTCTTTTTTCTCTTTGGATTAGTGAACTGGAGTAGCATAAGATGGAATCCCTCCACACCCATCTCCTGCTCCTACGGCTAGCTAGAGTTCTGTACCTACAGAGGAGAAAATGAAAGCATCACACCAGGAGCTGAATAAATACGGAAAAAGAGACTTGAGGATGTAAGAGTCCCTGGAAGGCAGTGCCCTTTTTATAGCTCCCTTTTTTCTGAATGTTAACCTATGTTGGAATTCTATCACCTATGACTGAACGAGCCCAGTGTAATATAAAAATCAACCAGGTAGGGCTTCCCTGGTGGTGCAGTGGTTGAGAATCTGCCTGCCAATGCAGGGGACACGGGTTCGAGCCCTGGTCTGGGAGGATCCCACATGCCGCGGAGCAACTAGGCCCGTGAGCCACAACTACTGAGCCTGCGCGTCTGGAGCCTGTGCTCCGCAACAAGAGAGGCCGCGATAGTGAGAGGCCCGCATACCGCGATGAAGAGTGGGCCCCGCTTGCCACAACTAGAGAAAGCCCTCGCACAGAAACGAAGACGCAACACAGCAAAAATTAATTAATTAATTAATTAACTCCTACCCCCAACATCTTCTTTAAAAAAAAAAAAAGGGGGCTTCCCTGGTGGCGCAGTGGTTGAGAGTCCGCCTGCCGGTGCAGGGAACACAGGTTTGTGCCCCCGTCCGGGAGGATCCCACATGCCGCGGAACGGCTAGGCCCGTGAGCCATGGCCGCTGAGCCTGCGCGTCCGGAGCCTGTGCTCCGCAACGGGAGAAGCCACAACAGTGAGAGACCCTCGTACCACAAAAAAAAAAACCAACAAAATTTAACCAGGTAAAGAGGAGACCTAAGTGAAGGCCTGAGGGTAAGAAAGCGTAGGATGTGTGTGTGTGGTGGTAGGTTGCAGGAGGAACGCTTCCTTTTGTTGAAGTCCTGCTTAACCCCCTCAGTTGTCTGTGGACAACGCTAGACATGCCAAACCAGATACATCCACTGCCTTAGCCTGGTAAGGATGGGGATCACCATCTAGATTTCCAGGCCGTGGTCATACATTTTATATGCCTACATTGTGCATTTGTTCCCCCACCTTAAACTCCAGTTGGATATTGCAGCTGGAATGTGTCCTAAATCAGCCTGTCTGGCAAGAGCCGTAACCCTCAGCCTAGCTCTGCCTGCTTCCTTGCCCAGGGCCAGAGTTCAGGTTCCTGGATGTACCCTTGGGTCCACTTACAAATAGATACACCCCTCTGGCATTGAGAATCCAGCCTGGGCTGTGCTCCTCCGGTTCCAACGCAACAGGAAGGCTTGACGAGGTGAGGTCCGTGTTCCTGATGCCCCTCTCGGGGGCAAACGTTAAAGTGCACAGCTGACTGATTCAAAAGGGACCTGCTTCACAGCCCAAGCTGTCTCCACGGCCCTTCTTTCCAAGACTCCTTCCTCTGGGCAACGGCCTCTCTGTATTGTGGGAAGACTTAAACCCGAGCCTGACCAAGTTATGATGTTAACCAACTGGCCCTCCTTTAGTAACCATTTTTTTGCATCTTGAAAACTCTCTTAAAGTTTTCAAGCGGTTACCAAATTCTTCCGTGTTCTCACCCTGCTTTTAAAAGACATATTACTGCATCAGTTTCCCCATCCTGTGTTGTGTGTGCCCGGAAGTCAGCGGACTTCTCAGGTACGCACTGTGCCCCTGCTTTGACACAGTAGTCACCTCCACCAAGGAGGCATCCCAGAGATCTAAGGACCTCAAGGGGTCATTGGTCAACTCACATGTGCAGGCAGAGCCTTCTTTAGAGAATGCTTCTAAATTAAAATAAGGGCCAAGTTTTTGTTCACATTTATGATCCACTTGGCATCATGAAGTACTATTTTATTTGTTAGAGACTAATATAAAAAGAACAGATGCAGGCTCAATAGGTCAAGGTTACATTCTTGCTAAATGATGCCTATATGATAACGAATCTTGCTATCTGAAAAAAAGATTTCCCTGTATTTCAAATTAAGAGAAATGGGCAAATTTGTTTCTCACACAATACATAGTAGTATGTGGATGGTGGACATAGAGATAAGTACCGTATTTATATTTAGAGTTGCAATTTATTTCCACTAAAATGACCGTACATTACATTTATGTCGTTAATTTGAATTAAATATGTGACTTTCTTGTATTAAGTTAGGGGTGGTGTTTTTTGTTTGTTTGTTTGGTTTTGCTTAAATAAATGCACAAGAGCTGTAAGCATAAATTGTCTATATTTACATTTAAATACACATTTAAGTAATATTATAATTAAAATAATGTAACTCAGTCAGAGTCTATAGATTGTATTTTTCCTTAAATAGGGTTAGAACATTACTCAAGTTTGAAAAACTCTGGACTAACACATAATTGTGTTGACTGCTAAGTACAATCGTAGATTTTTTTTTTTTTTTTTTCCTGCGGTACGCAGACCTCTCACTGTTGTGGCCTTTCCCGTTGCGGAGCACAGGCTCCAGACGCGCAAGCTCAGCAGCCATGGCTCACGGGCCCAGCCGCTCGCAGCGGGCACAAACCCACGTCCCCTCCATCAGCAGGCGGACTCTCAACCACTGCGCCACCAGGGAAGCCCTAATCATAGATCTTTATAAAGTGTTATCAGAAACATCATATGTCACTGTGTTTGTATAATGCTGAATACTTCAATCTCTATATAGTCAAAAACTCAAGTTTCAGTGGCTTCCAGATAAAGATGCAGATTAAAAACATCATCTAATCTTGCTTCTTCCAAAACTCCACTGAAACTAAACCTAAGAGACATATTTTAAGGCATAAGACTACAAGATAGGGCTTCCCTGGTGGCGCAGTGGTTGAAAGTCCGCCTGCCGATGCAGGGGACACGGGTTCGTGCCCCGGTCTGGGAAGATCCCACATGCCGCGGAGCGGCTGGGCCCGTGAGCCATGGCCGCTGAGCCTGCGCATCCGGAGCCTGTGTTCCGCAACGGGAGAGGCCACAACAGTGAGAGGCCATCGTACCGCAAAAAAAAAAAAAAAAAAAAAGACTACAAGATAAAGATGACTATGACGACAACAATTTTGAAGCAAGAAAGTAGATGGTCAAGTGGAAACTGACTTTGCAGACCTGAAAAAGACTAATTAAGTCAGCAGTGGAGGGAGGCTGAGAATAAATCTAATTTCCACTGAAATGTCAGCCCCACACCCAGGAAGTGATGGCACCAGGAACCCTAAAAGAGGAGAGTGATGGGGGAGAAAATAAAAAGGATTGGTTGTAGGAAAAAGTTAGATCCCTCAGTTCCTCAGCCCTCCCTAAACAGCTGGGCAACTGCCTCTCCCCAACCCCAGCAGAAGATCAGAATGTTTTCTCTGGATCAGGGAAACCAAGCCAAAGGTAAGGGAACTATGCTCAACGAAGGGAGGATTGAGTATGCATATTCGAAGCTTATATTTCCAGCCTCTGCTCCCAGTGCAGCTCTCAGAATACAGGCAGTGGGTCTATATTCTCCACATGGGGATATAGATAATGTAAGTACATTCAATGGGGAATCTGAACACCCAAGAAGAATCACTTAAAAGCAGACAATAGAAGTTGCAAAACAAACAGATGACCCACATCACCTACCTACAGAAAAAAAATGAAAGTCATCCATGAACTGGGAGTTTCACTCAGCTTTTTATTAGAACACCCTTAATCATGCACTAACAAACAATTTAGAATTATCAGACATCTGAGGATAACCTCTCACATAAATATCGGAATAAAATATATAAATAGATAAAGGCAACTTAAAGTAAACAATGATTAGGCTGGCAAGGAAAAAAATTTTTTTATTACTATTAATATCTACAGAAGAGAGTAGAAGCTTCTGAACTAACGAAACAAGAATAGGAAGCTCCGGGCTTCCCTGGTGGTGCAGTGGTTGAGGGTCCGCCTGCCGATGCGGGGGACACGGGTTCGTGCCCTGGTCCGGGAGGATCCCACATGCCGCGGAGCGGCTGGGCCCGTGAGCCATGGCCGCTGGGCCTGCGTGTCCGGAGCCTGTGCTCCGCAGCGGGAGAGGCCACAGCGGTGAGAGGCCCGCGTACCGCAAAAAATAAAAATAAAAAACAGGTTTTTTAAAAAAAAAAAAAAAAGAATAGGAAGCTCCAAAAAAACAGAGTTACAGAGAACAACAACAAAAAAATGTAAACGTTCTAAAAATGAAAACTCAATAGGTATATTGGAATAGAATACAGAAGAAATCTTGCAATAAGAAAACAAAAATTAAAAAAACTTGAAAAATAGGAGGGAAAACATAAGCAAATTAAAGGACAAGTCCAGAAGTTCCTCGAAGAGAGACTAGAGAAAACAATTATTTCATCAATGAAATAATTTAAGGTTTCTGAAAATGGCTGGATATATATTTCTAGTGTGAAAGGGCTTACTGAGTGTCCAGCAATGAAAATAGGCCCCCACCAAGATACATCATAGAGATATTTCAGAGCACAGAAGACAGAGAGAAGATCCTACAAGTTTCCAGAGAGAAGGGAGTGGGGGCAAAGTCACATACAAAGTAACAGGAACCAAAATGACTCTGAACTCTCAACAGCAACACAGGACATTAGAAGAAAATGTAGCAATGCATTCCAAATTCCAAAGGGAAATGATTTTTAGCTAATATTAAATGTCTGGCCAGCTTTACAACTAAGTTGTGAGGAGAAAAATCTTTCACTGAAAAACTTTACCTTCATTCCACACACACATACTTTTTCTCAGAGAGTTACTGAAGGATATGTACAACCCAAACAATGGAGTAGATCAAGAAAAAAGAAGACATGCTTTTCAGAATAAATGAGATCCAACACAGGATGAATGCAAAGGAATTCTCATATTTACCCAGAATCATGCACCAAGCATGGGGGCAACCCATCTGGACTCATACAGCCCAAATGCTCCAGAAGAAACTTAAGGAAATAAAATTGATATAATACTCAACCCAAAGAAATATACTGAGAAGATATTTAAACATCTGGTAGACAAGTATACCAAGAAATGGTAAGCATGTACCTAGAAAACTAGGTAAATGAGAAAACAACAATTCTTAACTGAGGGAAAACTACAAGTTGTGCAGTAAAGGAAAAGTAATCATAGATGTTTACTAGATGACTCAATACTGAATAGCCTCCAGAGTCATAATAAGGTTAATCCTGAACATTGAGTGAATTAAAATTACAGTAAATCTCAATCAGGAAGATGAACAGCAGAGAAGTGTTTATGACTGGGTTCGGGAAGAGGGGAGGAGACAAGATATTTAAGTCTTCATCTTCATGACAGGAAGTCCATAGATAATATCTAAACCTGAAAAAAACAAGAAGGAATATTACAAGTGTGTGACAGAGATTTGGAGGTAATATCAGAAGAGTAGCTTCAAAAGTTCAAAGTAGATGCTTCTGAGAAAGGGGATATGGAGAAAAGCAGTTGGAGACTGACATCTGTCTTTGCAAACTTTGTAGAACTAACTGATTCTTTAAATTATGGACATATTTAACTTTAATAAAAAGAAAATAACAGGCTGACAGAATTCATAAGTACGTGCAGAATAGTATGAAAAGCAATGGTTTATGAGACCCAGATCTAAGTACAGCAGGCAGGCCACAGTATGATTTTCGTGGGCCCTAGGCACTTTTGACTTTGTGGGCCCCTTCCACTATAATATCAATATTTTAAATTATTTTCGATGTAATTTATATACATTGACTTTTTTCTTTCTTAGACAAAATTTAATAAAATTTCATGAGCTTTTTACAAATATCATGGGCCCTAAGCACTGTGCCTACTGGTTAAATCCACCCTGCAGAAGAAAGAAAGGAGAAAAATACAGGTTTCTGTTTACTCTGTAGTTAGCAATGCTCTCTGTGCTAGGGATCAAAATTTCTAGGTCAGAATGATGGCAAATTAAATAATTTTATAAACAATAAAAACTTTTTTTGCTCTGATCCAAGCACTGTTAGTACAAAACTGTTTTACACAGTATTTTCTCTTGATTTTTCTAAATTTATTTCACAGCAGTAACATCATGTTGAAATGCTTGAACCTAGCTGCTTAATGTAAACGAATATTAAAGTTTTTGGATGTATTTTCAATTTTCCATAGGGTTATTCTCAACTGAATACAATATTAAAAGGCTTTTCTGTCTCCAGTTCTTTCTCAATTATTATAAAGTGAACCTGACATTTGCTGTTACAGTCTTTACACGTCTGTATGAAGATTATATCATACATTGTGATCAGCTTAATCATTCCCATTTCAGTTGGTTAAGTTGAAGAGATCAAGACTTTGTACCCAAAGATGCAGGTGAAAATTTAAAGAATTTCTTTAAAATTTGTTTGAATAATAGTATCTTGCAAGTGTGCAACTCTATACATTTGTCTCAGTACTTTCTCTTTTCTACTTGGATGTCTTTCTATTGTTTCCATTTCAGCATATCTAAAACTGAACTTCCCTTTAAGGTTATCTCCCTCTCTTGACTTACTCAATCCATTCAACTGGTAACACAATTCTGGTCACTCTAGCTTGAACCTAGGATTCTTGCCTCTCATCTCCATGTTCAATATCTAACTGATTAACAAGCTCTGTTGATTCTTCCTTTGCAATATTTCACATATCTATGGTACCAGATCCCAACCTTACCACTCCTTCTCTTCTCTGTACTTGAACTTTTTTAATGGCCTCCTAATTGGCCTCACTCATCCAGCTCTTTCTCCTTCAGTCTATCCTACGCTTTTCATTACATAGTGCTGTTATAATCATGTTGTTCAAGAGTCTTCAACGGCTCCCAATTGCCTCCTGGATAAAATTGGCCATTTGAGGCTGGTAGCAAACTACTCTTTGCTATTCTCAGACCTTTTAATTCACTTTTCGTCAAAAAATCTTTTACAGCACACCCCCGTACCTTTGGTCCCTCTGTTCTTTCTTCTGGAGTGTCTCCTTGTGACTTCTCCCTTTTTATTAATGTGGCTCAAGTCCATCTTCTCTTTGAAGCTTTTCTTGACTACTCATCCCATAATGATTCGGGTTCTTTGGATTCTAAACTCTTATTGTCAGTACCATTCATTTAAAATGTATCATAATGCCTTTTGGAGTTCCCTGGTGGTCTAGTGGTTAGGATTCAGCACTTTCACTGCCATGGCCTGGGTTCAATTCCTGGTCAGGAGACTGAGATCCCACAATATATGCAGCCAAAAAAAAAAAAAAGCATCACACTGCCTTTTATGTTTTGTTATAGCCTCTTATTTATGCATCTTGTTGCCTAAATAAATTTTAAGCTCCTGAGGACCCAGAGTGTGTCTGATACTAACACGGTATTTGTCGCATAGTATGTGTCCATTCAATAATTGATTGATAAAGGAAAAATATTTTTGACTGAGCTTTTCCATTTCCATGTAGATACCTGGCATTATAATATATATATATGAATGTGAATGTACTTAATACCATTGAACTGTACAGTTAAAATGGTTAAGATAAAAATTTTGTTATTTATATTTTATGACAATTAAAATTATTATATATATACTATACCAAAGTCCATGTTTTATATATCTTCAAATTATATCTGACAATTTTGATGTATTGATACTATCTACTTGGTTTATCAAATACGAATGAGTTGGAAGAAAACACTGGGTTCGAGTCCTTGCTCTATCAGAGAACAACTATATGATGACCTTGGACAAATTGCTTAACATTTTGCGCCTCCATTGCCCGTTCTGTAAAATGAGTGGACGGATTCACTGGATGACCTCCAAAGGCCCAGTTGTATGAGTCTGAAACTTCGCGTCTCTGGAGAGCACACATCATCTCCAGCATCATGGGAGAAAGCTCTTATCTGGCTCCCTTCCCAGATTTGCAAACCAAACCGTACTGAGCATAACTATTCCACTCCCAGCCCTGTGGATTCTAAAAACTGTTTGGGAAACTGATAGCAGCTATGAATTTGGAGACCTATGCTTCTGCCCCACCCTGGCTGTGCCTCTTTTTTGGGAATTCCAGCCAGGCTTGCACTCAACCGGCATGCTGTCCCAGTAGCACTCATTGTACCCAGGCCCACTGGGAAGGGATAAACCCCTCCCTTTGGTGGCCTCTCACCAGGCCTCTTGCTCCAGTTCAGGGTGTGGGAGGGGTGGGGAAAGGCACTTCTTCTTCCCTCAACTACAACAGGAAGCGCTCGGGAAACAGGTCTCATTCATTAGTTTAGCAAGATTTCTGGAGTTTATTAACCTCACATTTTAAATTTATTTATTTATTTAGGCTGCGTTGGGTCTTTGTTGCTGCGTGCGGGCTTTCTCTAGTTGTGGCGAGCGGGGGCTACTCTTCATTGTGGTGCATGGGCTTCTCCCTGCGGTGGCTTCTCTTGTTGCGGAGCACGGGCTCTAGGTACGCAGGCTTCAGTAGTTGTGGCACACGGGCTCTAGAGCACAGGCTCAGTAGTTGTGGCGCACGGGCTTAGTTGCTCTGCAGCATCGGGTATCTTCCCAGACCAGGGCTCAAACCCCGTGTCCCCTGCATTGGCAGGCGGATTCTTAATCACTGGGCCACCAGGGAAGACCTCACCTCACATTTTAAGTGGAGGGACTTTTGTCTGTTTTGCGGTTGCAAAATCCTTTAAAATATATATTTTTTAAAATTTCCCACTTTGGGGGAAAGAATATTGTTCTGATGGTTGTCCTTTGAAAGTAATTATGGAAACTGAGTTGTTTGCTTTTTTTTTTTTCAAAATAATACTAGGTTTTGTTTGAATTTGCACAAATCTCTACTTCATCTTTTAGCTCAGATTAGTTACAGTAACTACAAATCCGTCAACCAAAACGGCAGTTATATTAACAGTTTTTTAGAGTGCTGGCACATTGTAAAATCCCAAAGGTTCAGTTCCTACATGCAAAGCGTGGGGCAAAAGAGGAGGGAGGGGGAATTGTCATCTTAATTGTAGATCAATAGCGCACCCCAGCTTTCCAGGAGCCCTGAACAAAGGGTAAAGCCAAATACTTTAGGTCTGAGACCACTGGACTCTCAAACAATTTTTGTTTAAAAACGAGAGGAGAGTGGGCTTCCCTGGTGGCGCAGGGGTTGAGAGTCCGCCTGCCGATGCAGGGAACACGGGTTCGTGCCCCGGTCCGGGAGGATCTCACATGCCGCGGAGCGGCTGGGCCCGTGAGCCATGGACGCTGAGCCTGCGCGTCTGGAGCCTGTGCTCCGCAATGGGAGAGGCCACAACAGTGAGAGGCCCGCATAACGCAAGAAAAAAAAAAAAAAAAGAGAGGAGAGAGAGAGAAATTTCTTGCTGTCATTGTCTTAATAAGTATTTAATTAATTAGTGATCTGCTGATTCTCAATGGGATTTAAGGTTATTTATATAACGATTAAATAAAATTGAAACTAAATGGCCAAGGAAAGCTGGACCAAATTAAAGTTATAGATTGGAAAGATAAGATAAGGTCAGGAGCAAGGTTAAGACACAAAACCACATGGATACATTTTTGATTACTTCTTGGTGTTGTGCCACAATTATTGTGAATAACAATGCTTGTTTAATTATCACAAAATGTTAATACCAGGCCGTTACTCGTGGACCCTTCTCCAAGAGCTATTCCCTTAAGTGGCTCAGTGCAGCTGTGCCAGAGCCCTACATATTTTGCTTATCTCCCTTCAGATAATGGTATGGTCTGTCCAATATTAACTTGAGGGGTCGTTCCATCAACAGAGCCAGGATTCCTGGGGTTAACTTCTTTAAATTCTAGAGTCTCATTGTTCATTTTTCTGTCTTTGTGATTGATTAACTGTCTTGCGCCGGCTGGATGAATAGTGTGGTTTTTCTGTGGCACCTCCTTGGACTTGACCTCCAGCCTCTCCAGTGGTTACCTTAAGTAGCCGGGTGTTTGGATTCTGTCAAATACAGATTCAGTGGTTATATCCATTTTTCTGGTTATGTTGGAAAAGAGGCTTTTCTGTCAGTACTTTTGTTTCTAATACCAGTTGTGTGGTTTTGTGATTACAATGCAGTTTCTTCAGAAACTTTCAATACTATATATTTTTTTCCAAAACTTTCACAACCAACACATTTTAAAAATATTAAAATAATACCACTTTCTTTTTTTAATCCAGAAAATCTTTCCTAAAAAGGAAACTCAATCCCAGTTTGTTTATCATCTCCTCTGAAAACGAAGCTTTTCTATCTTTAACCGAGATGTTCAGCCTACAGGCTGGGCTGGAGGTGAAAAGGTCACAGAAGAATTATTCCAAAGGAGAGAGTATTAAATGTTTCTGCACTCCACTGGTGAATCAGAAACAGAGAACTAAGGGCTGGATGACAGCTCATACACTAAAGAATTCTAGAGCTAGAAAAGAATGTTGCCCTTAGGCTAATGATTTCAGAGCTATATTTTCTCCCTTTGAAGTTGGCCTTGGTAATAGATGTCAAGAGTAGACTGTGGGACAGGGCCAAAGCGGAGACTATGGCCCCCAAGTTCTTTTTTAGCCATTTTGCTCCACTGTAAGATCATGTCTCTTGATTGGGGAGGGGCGGGGGGAGGTACGATTGACACACAAAAAAGCTGTACATATTTAATGCACACATTTTTGTGAGTTTGAAATAAAGTGTATACAATGAGACTGTCGCTGTAAACAATGCCGAAACCATAACCATCACCTCTGAGCTTCCTTCCTCCCTCTTTTTTTTTTAAAGAACATTTAACATAAGATCTCCTCTCTTAACAAAGTTTTAAGTACATAGTATATTATTATCACCTATATGCACTATACTGTGCAATAGATCTCTAGGATTTACTCATCTTGTGAAACTGAAACTGTGTATTCTTTGACCAATATCTCCCTGATTCCCCCTCCCCATGTATCCTGATTTTCAGTCTGCAAATGAGGTCATCATAAAGAAGAAAGAACTGAATTCTCTCCTTCTGAGGCTCATTGTAAACATTTCTTGTAACCTCAGAACTCTTAGGTCCTAAAAATATCCATTTAGATTTATTTCACGAAAATTTTAAATAAGGAATTTCACATATTTCTGTCTAAACAGAAGAGGCACTCAGAGCACACCCTGTGGTTATATTCCCCGCTCTGCCACTCACGAGCTGTGACTTCAGGAAAATGTTTTACCTCTCAGTTTCTTCATCTATAAAATAGTGATAATAACACTTACCTCATAAGGGTGTTATGAAGGATTCAATGAGTACAATGCATAAATGCAGTTTAGAAAACATGGTATACAATAAATGGTAATTACTCTCTAGATTTTAGTCAACAGAGCCTGATACGTAGTCAATAAAATTTTTGAAAGTTTTACTTTGGTTTTATTATGAGAGTGAGCTATGGCCTTATAAAAATTTTATTTCATTTTATTTTCAAAACTTACAAATAGCTGTGATATATATTTTGCAGATTAAAAAATTTGAAACTTCGTGCTATGGACTGAATGTTGTGTCTTCTCAAAGTCCTATGTTGAAGCTTTAACCCCCAATGTGATAGTATTTGAAGGGGGTACTTTTGGGAGATAATTAGGTTTGGATGAAGTCATGAGGGTGGAGCCCCCATGATGGGATTAGTGCCCATATAAGAAGAGGGAAAGACCAGAGCCCTCTCTCTCTGAGCCATGTGAGGGTACAGCAAGAAGATGGCCTTCTGCAAACCAGGAAGAGGCCTCTCAAATTGGCTGGCACCTGGATCTCAGATTTCCTAGTCTTTAGATCTGTGAGAAATAAATGTCTGTTGTTGAAGCCACCCAGCCTATGGTATTTTAGTGCCTATGGTATTTTAGTAAGGTCACTCGAGACCACACAAGCAATGAGTAATTGCACCAGAATTTGAATAAGTGCTTGACACCAAAGCCTTGGCTTTTTCCATAAAACCATGCTGCCCCCAAATGTTACAGGGAAGCTACTTGGGTTTCTTCAGACAGAAAGTTCCTCTGAGCCAGCCTGAATCCAACTGGTCCATTTTGCTATCTGTGTTACCATAAGTAAGTTACTTGACTTCTCTGTGCCTTGGCTTCTTCAGTTGTCAAATGGGGATAATAGTAATACTCTATCTCACAGCATTGTTGAGATAATTGTATGAAGACCTATGAAGTATTTAGGACAGTGTCTGGCATGCAATAAGTTTTAATATTACTATTACTCTTATTGTTACTACTACTACTACTTATAACTTTGGGGTCAACTCAGATTAGTCTTTGTGAGATGGGAGGAAAGAGCACCAAATATTGTCTTTCAGCACAGACTGTAATACTTTACATCGTACAATACTAGTGTGTTCCTTGTGGAATATTAACTTTGTGGTTTTCTGAAATCATCCCTGAAAAATTTACAACAGAATTTGACTGGCCACCCAGCAGAATTACCAGCAGAGTTTTTAGAAAACAGATTTCAATCCACACTCCCATCCCTAGCCCAACTCCTATCTCCCACCCCCATCCTCATGCAAGACCACTTATCAGAATCTGCAAGGATGGGCCAGAAATACCTACATTTAACAAGTATCCCGAGTGAGTCAGATGTGCAGGCTTCTAATCTAGCCCATTTTAAAACAAGGAAAAAATGAGACCCAGAGAGGTTACGTGATTTTCCCAAGGTTCAGGGCTCTTTCCACCATAAGGTGCTAATATTCACGCAGATGTGCTGCCTGATTATTCTAGGTCTATTGCCAGCACAGTTTTTTGTCCTTGTCAGCCAGAAGAATTATAGACTCAATCAAAATGCTGAACTAGTCTCACAGATCCACCCCTGCGCACCAGGGACGTTAGGAAGCTGAGGGCTGGGGGAAGACTTGAGTGGCAGGTACCCAAACTCCTCTCCCCTCCTCTGTGAACTGGGATGTGGGGTGACAAACATGGAGAGAAAGCAACTCACTTAAGCAGGCCTGGACTCTGGGTCTGCATGAATACGATAGGGCTCTGCATGCAAACATGTAATTTATCTTCTATTTGGTTTAGCCCTGGTTGAAAGATAATCCTAGGTTAGCCTTTTTGAAAAGCATCTTATCTCTCTTTTGTATTTTTAACCAGGTGTGACTCTCTTTTTCTGTTGTTTCGGCTGCTGTTGACATTGGGGTTGAATTTGGACCCACTGATCTTTCAGAAGATGCCTAAGTTGTTCACTTACTTACTCTCTGACAAGCTTACCTGTGCTTGTAGAGCCACCAAATGGTTTTCATAGCAAAAATATTTCTGAGCTGTTGACTTGTAAACATAGCCTTAAAGTCAATAAAGTCTTTTCTCTGAGAGCTCCCAGGTATGTCAAGAAATCTAAGACAAAAGAAAACAAAAACTCTCCTTAAGGCTCTCATGAAACCAATTTGTAGATATGGTCTAACAACTCTCTGAACTATTGTTTAAAAACATCGGAACGGGATCTTTTGTTGAGGGTGTTTCTAGGTATCTCCCAGACAGGGATAGCTTATAAAATATGGGGGACAGCTGTAGCCACCAAGAGAAAACTAGGAGAATTGTTATAAATACCTAGTCTTGCTCAGCCAGCAGCTAAGCCGGAAGAATGCCTCTTGTTAGGAAGCATGCTTCTACTTTCCTAAAAAGGAAAAAAAAAAATTAGTCATAGGGGCTTGTTTCTACTTCTTGACACGATATTCCCTATGTGGAATCTTTTCTGTGGGTTGCCAGGAGCAGGGAGTTGGAAGGAATACATGCTCATTTTTAACCTAGTGGTTTTGCCCCCTGAAGCCCAGAGGAAAAAGGAATGTTCCCATAGCAAACATTCTGTACTTCCTTTATACTTACACTCATTAATCTTATAATTGCTTGTTCAATATCTGTCTTCCAATTAGACTATAAATTCCATGAGAGTGATTATGTTTTTCCTTATTCACTACCATGTATCTGGTATAGAGCCCTGGCATGTAGTTTGATGTTCAATAAATATCTTTTGAATAAAATGCTGAATAAATTACGTTGAAGCCATAGCCTTCAACAGGGATGATTGGAGCCAGTAGATTTAAATTGGAGATGAAACCACTAGGTGAATTTGGAGTTGCTGTAGGTGTACAAGGTGGTGGAGTATATAATGAAATCAGTTAGATGAAAAAGTGGGAATTTCTAGTTTTGAAGGCAAAAACAGGGAAGAATCTTGTGATTAAATTGAACCTGGTATCATTACATTGGTAATAATTAAGAATCAAAGAGAAAAATGCCAAATTGCCCATAGGTCTGCCTGTCGTAAAACATCTTTCATATATTATAGAGCACATATTAGTATTTTAGGTTCAGTTGCTTTAACAAAGAGGGGTTGTAGATTTTTCAAAGTACTAGTGTAAAAGTAGTCACATCTGTGACAAACTGTACAGTTTCAGCAACACAGCATCTTAAAGCCATCTGGGGTAGTGTAACATCATTGCTGGCTTTATTGTTGATAAATAAAGCTCTTGAAAAATAAATCTCCAAAGTTAAACATATGAAGTGTCTGCAATAGTGTCATAAACACTATCTGCTTTTAAAAATTAAGAGAAAAAGATCATTTCATAGATACAAGCTTCTTTGATGGAATGAATATCTATCGAAAATATGATGATGAAAGAGTCTAATTGAAAAATGGTTGCGAGCATGTCTCTGTTGAACTTCAGTCCCTTGTAGTGCTGCCTCTACCAAAGGAAACTGAGAGTGACGGGCTCAGAATTGAATAGCAGATCAGGATCAAAACTGGAGAACCAGGAACACACAAAGTGCAAGAGACAAATACTATCAAATATTGACTTTTAAGTGAAGGAATTTTGAATAGATTACACTTAGAAAAAACATCGTTTGGAATAACGTATGCCTGCAAATTTAAATATTTGACTTGTTTTTAGAAATCTGCAACTTGATAGCTTTATTAAGGTATAATTACATACAATAAACTATACATATGTAAAATGTACAATTTGATGAGTTTTGACATATGTTTATATTTGTGAAACCATCACCACAATCAAGAAAATCGATCAATCTCCAAGTTTTCTCAGTACCCTTCTCCTCACTCTTGTTCCTTCCCCTAGGGAAATTCATCTCTTTTTTAAAAAATGTTTAAAATTTTTAAAATTATGATAAAAAACATAACATAAAATTACTATCTTATGGATACAACAAAGATTAGAGCAGAAATTAATGAAATTGAAAATAGAAAAAAATAGAAAAAGTCAATAAAGCTAAGGGTTGCTTTTTTTTTAAAGATCAGTAAAATTGAGAAACGCTTAAAGAAAAAATTTAACTAAAGTCAGAAATGATTTCAACCAATGCTACCGAAATAAAAAGGATTATGAAAGAATAGTATGAACAATTGTATGCCAACAAATTGGGTAACCTAGAAGAAATGGAAAAATTCCTAGAAACACACAACCTGCCAAAACTAAATCACGAAGAAAAGGAAAATCTGAACAGACCAATAACCAGTAAGGAGATTGAATCAGTAAACAAAAACCTCCCAACAGATCTCCCAGCTCTCTGATGTCAGGTCTAGAGCATCAGGAAAGACTAAAGATTGTAAGAAACAAATAGAAGCCATGTTTCAAAAACCTGTATTACAGGTATTTCATCAGTTTAAGATGAGTCTCAAATAGCTAGCAGTTTGGTTCTCAAAAGATCTCTGAATTGTGTTCCCTTACTAGGGCAAGTGCGTCAGGACTCTGTCATGAGACAGGTGGAAAGGAAAAATCCAGCAACAGTATTTTCTCTAGCAGTAAATGAGATGTGGTGATCAGGGGAAAGTAAGGTATACCAAATGGGCAATGTCAGTCAAGACAACATGGCACAGAATATCTGTATTCTGGCCAGGTCACAGAGACTTGGCATAATAGTATGTGAAAAAAGGGTCTCGAATTTATATGGAAGGGAAAGTAGATGCAAGTGAATGCACAAGTAAAAAATAATTTGAAGAGACAAGCAACAAACACTATAGCCAATAATATATCGAAAAATCTACAAACAATACATTCTGGAGAGGGTGTGGAGAAAAGGGAACCCTCTTGCACTGTTGGTGGGAATGTAAATTGATACAGCCACTATGGAGAACAGTATGGAGGTTCCTTAAAAAACTAAAAATAGAACTACCATACGACCCAGCAATCCCACTACTGGGCATATACCCTGAGAAAACCATAATTCAAAAAGAGTCATGTACCAAAATGTTCATTGCAGCTCTATTTACAATAGCCAGGACATGGAAGCAACCTAAGTGTCCATCAACAGATGAATGGATAAAGAAGATGTGGCACATATATACAATGGAATATTACTCAGCCATAAAAAGAAATGAAATTGAGTTATTTGTAGTGAGGTGGATGGACCTAGAGTGTGTCATACAGAGTGAAGTAAGTCAGAAAGAGAAAAACAAATACCGTATGCTAACACATATATATGGAATCTAAAAAAAAAAAAAAAGGTCATGAAGGACCTAGGGGCAAGACTGGAATAAATACGCAGAGCTACTAGAGAATGGACTTGAGGATACGGGGAGGGGGAAGGGTAAGCTGGGACAAAATGAGAGAGTGTCATGGACATATATACACTACCAAACGTAAAATAGATAGCTAGTGGGAAGCAGCCGCATGGCACAGGGAGATCAGCTCAGTGCTTTGTGACCACCTAGAGGTGTGGGATAGGGAGGGTGGGAGGGAGGGAGACCCAAGAGTGAAGAGATATGGGGACATATGTATATGTATAACTGATTCACTTTGTTATAAGGCAGAAACTAACACACCATTGTAAAGCAATTATACTCCAATAAAGATGTTAAAAAAATTTTTTTAAAAAGAGAAGGCATAAAATGGATGATTCTTCTTTGGCCATTGTTTGGTACAGTCTGATTTCCAAATCATGTATATTCTTTATAGTTTCTAATGACAAGGAGATATATACAGAGAAAGATAGATGGATATATCTCTCCTAACAAAGAAAAGCTCAAGACCAGCTGATATTACTGAAGTCTACCAAACATTTAAAGAAGAATTAACTCTTATTCTTCTCAAACTCTTGCATAAAGTTGAGCAGAAAGGAACACATCCAAATTCATTCTATGAGGATAGCATTACCCTGATACCAAAGCCAAATAAAGACACTATAAGAAAACTACGGACTAATATCCCTGATGACTATTAATGCAAAAATCCTCAACAAAATGATAGCAAACTAAATTCGACAGCACATTAAAAGGATTATACATCATGACCAAGCCAGATTTATTTCTGGAAGGCAAGTATGTTTCAACATATGAAAATCAATCAATATAATAGACCAAATTCACAGACTGAAGGACAAAAAGCACATAATCATCTCAACTGATGCAGAAAACGTATTTGACAAGATCTAACACACTTTAATGTAAAAACACTTAACCAAATAGGAACTGAAGGAAATTACCTTCATAATAAACCACCAACATAATAAAGCCAATATACAAAAAGCCTATAGCTAATACCATACTCAATGGTGAAAGACTGAAAACTTTTCCTCTAAGATCAAGAATAAGATAAGGATGCCCACTTTCACCACTTCTATTCAACATAGTATTGTCAGTACTACCCAGTGCAATCAAGCAAGAAAAAGAAGGAATAAAAGCCATCCAAGTTGGAAGAGAAAAAGTGAAATTATCTGTTTGCAGATGACATGATCTTTTATGTAGAAAACCCTAAAGATTACACATGCGCACACACACAAACCTGTTAGAACTAATAAATTCAGCAAAGTTGCAGGATATAAAATCAACTCACCAAAATCAGTTGCATTTCTATATACTAACAATTACCAATTGGAAAAGGAAATTAAGAAAACAATTGCATTTGCAATAACATCAAAAAGTACTTAGGAATATACTTAAGGAAATGAAATGCAAGTACACTGAAAGCTATAGAACATTGTTGAAAGAAATTTAAAAAGAAACAAATAAATGGAAATACATTTCATGTTTGTGGATTGGAAGACTTAATAATGCTAAAATGTCCATACCACCCAAAGTGATCTACAGATTCAACGCAATCCCTATCAAAATCTCAATGGAAGTTTTTGCAGAAATAGAAAAAAATCATCCTAAAATTCATATGGAATCACAAAGGACCCTGAATAGCCAAAATAATTTTGAAAAATAACAAAGTTGGAGGACTCACACTTACTGCCTTAAAAACATATTATGAGATGGTAATCAAAACAGTGTTGATAGGCCAATGAAATAGAATCGGGAGCCTGGAAATAAACCCTTGAGTATGTGCTCAAATGATCTTTGACAAGTGTGACAAGACCACTCAATGGTAAAAGGGCAGTTTCTTCAACAAATAGTGCCAGGAAACCTGGATATTCACATACAAATAATGAAGTTGGGTGCTTAATTGGCTCATAATGGAATAAAGACCTAAACATAAGACTTAAAACTGCAAAACTCCTAGGAGAAAATATAGGGGGAAATTTTTCATGCATTAAATTTGGTCATCAGTTCTTGTATATGAAACCAAAAGCACAGGCAACAAAAGCAAAAAGTAGACAAATGGGACTACATCAAACTTAAAGACATTTTTAATCAAAAGACATGATCAATAGAGTGAAAAGGCAACTTACGGGATGCAAGAAAATATTTGAAAATCTTATAGCTAATAAGGTATTAATATCCTGAATATATAAAGAACTCCTACAATTCAACAACAAAAAAATCAGTTAACCCAATTTTAAAAATGGACAAAGGACTTGAATAGATATTTCTCCAAAGACAACTGACCAACAAGTGTATGAAAAAATGCTCAACATCACTAATCATCAAAGAAATGCAAATCAAAACCACAATGAGATAACCTCATATTCATTGAGAAGGCTACTGTGAAATAAAGAAAGAGAGAAAGAAAGACAAAAAGAAAGAAATGAACAAGTGCTGACAGTGATGTGGAGAAGTTGATGCATTGTTGGTGGGATTTTTAAATGGTGCAAGCACCTTGGAAAACAGTTTGGCAGCTCTTCATACTATTTTTGATTGCTACTTTAATTAATTACTTACCTTAAATTAATTACTAATTTAATTACTCATACAATTTTAATTGAAATAGAACTACTATATAATCCAGAAATCTTACTTCTGGATATATATCCAAAAAAATTGAAAGCATAGTCTAGGAGATGTTTGCACATCCATGTGCATAGCAGCACTATTCACAATAGCCAAAAGGTAGAAGCAACAAAAATGTCCATCAACAGACAAATGGACAAACAAAATGAATATACATACAATGGAATACTATGCCACCTTAAAAAGCAAGGAAATCTTGTCACATGCTACAACATGGATGAATCTTGGGGACATTAGGTTATGTGAAATTATCCAGTCACAAAAGGACAAATGCTGTATGATTTCACTTATATGAGGTATCTAAAGTAGTCAAATTCATAGAGACAGAAAGTAGAATAGTTGTTGCTAAGGGCTGGGGAGAAGGGGCAAAGGGGAGTCATTTAATGGGTATAGATTTTCAGTTTGGCAAGATTAAAAGGTTCTGAAGATGTTTCACAACAATGTAAATATACTTAACACTAATGAACTGTATGCTAAAAAATAGTTAAGATGGTCAATTCATGATTTTTTACTACACACACACACACACACACAAATTCTATAAATAAATAAATAAATAAAAAAAACTGACATACCAAGTGTTGATAAGAATGTAGAGGAACTGGAACTCTCATACACTGCTAGTGGGAATATCAAATGGTACAACCACGTTGGAAAACACTTTGTCAATTTCATAAAAACTAAGACTATATCTCCTCTTCCACTCTAGGAATTTATCCAAGAGAAATTAAAGCATAAGTCCATACAAAGACTTGTATAAGAATGTTCCTAGTAGCTTTATTTGTAATAGTCAATAGTAACAACCCAAATACGTATCAACAGTGAATAAACAAGTTGTGTAAATTCATACAATGACATATTACTCGCAAAATAAGTATACTTTGTAGATATCATTTATTGAGTTTTTATTATGTACCAAGAACTGCGTTAAATGCTTTAAACATGAAATCACAACTCTATGAGGTAGAAATGATTAGCCTTATCTTACAGATGATGAAACTGAGTTTGGAAAAGTTGGTAGCACAATATGCCAAAGCCAAAATTTGAACCTAGGTATAGAGTAATGCCAGAGGTGGAATGCATAATCCCTACAGTGTATTTCTTGAGCTCAACAGGAGCAATACACTGCTAATCTGACAGCAAACCTCTCAGTTGAAGAATTCCTTAGGGAAAAGGAAGCTCTGGATCTCTGGCGATTCACCAGTGTTTTTAACTGACATACAGCACAATGCTGAGAATGTGGACTGTAATGGTTTTTGTTTTTGTTTCTTTTTTAATAAATTTATTTATTTTTGGCTGTGCTGGGTCTTCATTGCTGCACGCGGGCTTTCTCTAGTTGCGACAAGCAGAGGCTACTGTTCGTTGCGGTATGCAGGCTTCTCATTGCGGTGGCTTCTCTTGTTGTGAAGCATGGCTCTAGGCACTCAGGCTCAGTAGTTGTGGCACACGGGCTTAGTTGCTCTGCCACATGTGGGCTCTTCCCAGACCAGGGCTCGAACCTGTGTCTCCTGCATTGGCAGGTGGATTCTTAACCACTGAGCCACCAGGGAAGCCCTGTAATGGTTTTAAATGTAAACTCCCTAGGTGTGAATTCCCACAGTTATTATTCCCTAGTTGTGTGAGCTACTTAATCTCTCTGTTCCTTTATCTTTAGCATGGAGATAATAGAGTCTACTTCAGTCTCTGTAGTTAGAACAGTTCCTGGCAAGTAGAGTTTTACTTTTTTTACTTCTTAAATGTAACTTTGAATTCTTCCTATCTCTGTTAAGGAGATAAGCCACATTTTTAAAAACTTCATTCAATTTAATGTATCAAAATCTGTTCTGTGCAATGCCCTGAGCTAGGCATTGTTGGGGATCAAAGCTGAGTCAGATGACAGAATCTCTCTCCTCAGGAATTCTGTAGTCTATTAAGCAAAATGCCCTATTGGCCTAGTCAGTATTGTTAACATTTACATGCCCTGTGCTTTGTGATTGATTGGACTTTAAAAATTTGACTTTGCAACATTCTAACCTATTTTGCATTATGACGTACTGTGTATAGGCCATGTCCCATTTAGGGCTTCCTAAATTACCAGCAGCACTTCTTTCTTGATTAGCAATATTTCTTGATATTAATATTGTTACTGAATGCAAGTTTGTGTGCCTGACACACAGTGAGACCAAACAAAGTAAAACGTCGGAGTTTGGAGCAGAGAAAGGTTTACTGCAGGGCCAAGCAAGGAAAACAGGTGGTTTGTGCTCAGAAACCCTGAACTCCCCAGTGGTTTGGGGGAAGAATTTTTATTTTTTTATTTTTTAGATATTTACTTGTTTATTTATTAGCTGCATTGGATCATAGCTGCAGCACCTGGGATCCTTCACTGTAGCACGCAGGCTCTTCGTTGTGGCATGCGGACTTCTCTCTAGTGGCACACAGGCTTCTCTCTAGTTGCAGTGTGTGGGCTTCTCTCTAGTTTCGGTGTGCAGGCTTGGTTGCCCTGTGGCACGTGAGATCTTAGTTCCCCAACCAGGGATCAAACCTGCATCCCCTGCATTGGAAGGCGGATTCTTAACCACTGGACCACCAGGGAAGTCCCCTTTGGGAGAGAAGTTTTTAATAAGCAAAATTTGGTGTGAGGGCTAAGAGTGTGTGACTTTCTTCTGATTGGTTGGTGGTGAGGTAACAGGGCTGTGTTCCAGGAATCTTGAGCTCAACCTGCAGTTACTGTCCTCTACCTGGGCAGGGGCTTTAGTTCGTGTAGAAGAACTCGAAGATAATACTGTGTATATCCCTTGAGGAGGAACCAGGACCCTGCTTTATAGCTGCACTATCGTTTCTTGACAGTTCTTCTTTTGTTTCTGCATTACTTCTCCTCCCTATTTAGTAACTGTTTGAATCTGCTCTTTGGAACTTAGGGAAGGTCTAGGAGGATGAAGCTTTTTTCCTACTGACAAGAAATGACGGACACGAAAAGGTTTATGCCCAGTTTAACTTACTAAGTTAAACCGATTTTGAAATAAGGGTTTAAGTATTTTAAGCATCGTCAAACATAACTGCTAGATATTGTAATGTTATACACAGAAATCAACACACCCCTTTAGTGAGGGGCAGAAGGAATCACAAGTTATCACAGCTTAAGGCAGACCAACTTTTTGGTGTTATGTAGGTGACCTCTTTTGCTTATGTGAAAACTCAATAACATTGGAGCTGGAGTGACTGTAGGACAACTACATCTATTAGAGATCGAAGCTAGAAATAGGTTCAATTTTGGCACAGTGAAACTTGTCTAAATTGATCATTTGACCCCTCTGCAGTGTTGGCTTTGGGAAAGGACAAATAGGAGAACTACATCAGGTTCTCTAGGTTAGGGATCAGCATTAAAGCTATGAAGTAGAAACATGTTATGGGTTGTGTTGACCTAAAAAACTTCACAACCTAAAAGGTGAGAATTATGTTTTATTCAGCAGGCATACTGAGGACTTAAGCCTGGCAGACACCCTCTCAGATAGCTCTAAGGGGCTGTTCGGAAGAGGTAAGGGAGGAATCAGGATATATAGGAGTTCTTGCAAAAAGAAAAAAAAAAAGCCCACATAGTTGGAACATCAAAAGATTACTGTTAATTAAAGAAAAAACAGACATCTCAAGTTAATGAATTTAGCACTTTTCTATGTATAGGAAGATGCAAGAGTCTGGGCTCATTGAAATCATTCCTTTGATATGCACCTTATCTATCTAGGGCCAGTGTCCAGTTTTCTTCATCCCGAATCCCTCAGTGTGCACTGCAGAGGAGTGGCTGCAGTGGCTGATGCCTTGATGCTTGATGACAAGGCAGGCAGTGACACTTCGTCCACAGTTGAACTGTATCCCCTAAAAGTTCATATGTGAAGTCTTAACCATAGTAGCTCAGAATGTGACCTTATTTGGAAATGGGATTTTTACATACATAATTAGTTAAGTTAAGGTGAGGTCAGTAGGATGGGCTCCTAATCCAATGTGACTGGTGTCCTCATAAAAAGGGAGAAAAAAAAAAAGGGAAATTTGGGCACAGAGATTCACACACGGGAGAACACCATGGAAGAGCAGAGTTATGCTGCCTTAAACCAAGGAACTACCAGAAACCAGGAGGGAGACCCAGAACAATACTTCCCTGCACCTTCAGAAGGAGTATGGTCCTGCTGACACCTTGATCTCAGACTTTTAGCCTCTAGGGCTGTGAGACAATAAATTTCTCTTGTTCACCCTGAGAATGAGAGAAAATACTTGCAAATGAAGCAACTGACAGAGGATTAATCTCCAAAATGTACAAGCAGCTCATGCAGCTCAATATCAAAAAAACAAACAACCCAATCCAAAAATGGGCAGAAGACCTAAATAGACATTTCTCCAAAGAAGATATACAGATCGCCAACAAACACATGAAAGGATGCTCAACATCACTAATCATTAGAGAAAGGCAAATCAAAACTACAATGAGGTATCACCTCACACCAGTCAGAACGGCCATCATCAAAAAATCTACAAACAGTAAATGCTGGAGAGGGTGTGGAGAAAAGGGAACCCTCTTGCACTGTTGGTGGGAATGCAAATTGATACAGCCACTATGGAGAACAGTATGGAGGTTCCTTAAGAAACTAAAAATAGAACTCCCATACGACCCAGCAATCCCACTACTGGGTATATACCCTGAGAAAACCATAATTCCAAAAGAGTCATGTACCACAATGTTCATTGCAGCTCTATTTACAATAGCCAGGACATGGAAGCAACCTAAGTGTCCATCGACAGGTGAATGGATAAAGAAGATGTGGCACATATATACAATGGAATATTACTCAGCCATAAAAAGAAATGAAATTGAGTTATTTGTCGTGAGGTGGATGGACCCAGAGTCTGTCATACAGAGTGAAGTAAGTCAGAAAGAGAAAGACAAATACCATATGCTAACACATATATATGGAATCTAAAAAAAAAAATGGTTATGAAGAACCTAGGGGCAGGACAGGAATAAAGACGCAGACGTAGAGAATGGACTTGAGGACACGGGGAGGGGGAAGGGTAAGCTAGGACGAAGTGAGAGAGTGGCATGGACATATATACACTACCAAATGTAAACTAGATAGCTAGTGGGAAGCAGCTGCATAGCACAGGGAGATCAGCTCGGTGCTTTGTGTCCACCTAGAGGGGAGGGATAGGGAGGGTGGGAGGGAGATGCAAGAGGGAGGAGATATGGAGACATATGTATATGTAAAGCTGATTCACTTTGTTATAAAGCAGAAACTAACACACCATTGTAAAGCAATTATACTCCAATAAAGACGTTAAAAAAAAATTTCTCTTGTTCAAGCCACTCAAAATGTGCACTTTGTTATAGCGCCTTAGCAAACTAATATAAGATGGAAAGGGAATTCTGTTCTCTTTTAATTTTTTTTCTCTTTAGTGTTACACTAATGTTAGGACTCTTCTGCAACTTGATTTTTTTTTAAATTTAAAGATACAGGGAGGGACTTCCCTGGTGGTCCAGTGGTAAAGAATCCACCTTACAATGCAGGGGACGCAGGTTCAATCCCTTAGTTCCCTTAGTCAGGGAAATAAGATCCCACATGCTGCGGGGCAACTAAGCCTGCGTGCCACAACTACTGAGCTCGCATGCCTCAGCTAGAGCCCACGTGCCGCAAAGTACAGAGCCTATGCACCCTGGAGCCTGCATACCACAACTAGAGAGAGAAAAGCCGCACGCCACAACTAGATAGAAGCCCATGCACCACAACCAAGAGCCCACGTGCCTCAATGAAAGATCCCACATGCCTCAACAAAGATCATGCATGCCACAAGTAAGACCTGAAGCAGCCAAAAATAAATAAAATAAATAAATAAATAAATAATAAATCTTTTAAAATAAATAAATAAATAAAGATACAGGGAATTCCCCGGCTGTCCAGTGGTTAGGACTTCATGTTCTCACTGCTGAGGGCCCCGAGTTATATCCCTGGTCAGGGAACTAAGATTCCACAAGCCATGAGGCACAGCAAAAAAAAAAAAAATACAGAGATAAAATAGTCATTTCCTTCATGGTGCTTAAGATCTGCTACAGGAGATAAAACAGACCAACTGGGAGGGCATACTTTGAATCTCACCTCTGTCGCTTATTTGTTGTGTGACTTTGGGCAAATTACTTAGCTTCTCCAAGTCTCAGTTTCCTTACCTGTAATATGGAAATAACAAGATCACCCGCCAGTGTTGTTGAGTAATTTGAGATAATGTATGCAATCTAATAAAGCACTCTCACGAAATACAGCTATTATTATCTCAAAACAACTACAATTTAAGGCAGAATATGAAGACAAGATCAGAAGTATAATTGGTGCTTTAGGAGCTCAGAGGGGTGAGGTATCACATATGGCTGGGGGAACCTGGATAAAGGCAGTGGCATTTAGATTGCTCTTTAATTAATTGGCAGATGGGATTAGTGAGATGACACTCATGGTGAAAAAAACAGCATGAACAAAGGCAATGTGTCTGCAAAAAACAGGTACATTCAGCAAGCAGTGAGGTGTAGGCTGGAGGGTTCAATAAGAATATTAGCTTAACTGTCTTCTTTAGAGAACACCCCTGACAACTTTGGCTTAAATGGTTTCCCACCTCTGCCCCATACCTCTGCATCTCATCACCCTATGTACTTCCTTCTTAGCGTGTATCACAAATTGTAATTCTCCTGTTTATTTATCTGTTTACTTGTCTATTATCTGTAAGGGTAGAGTCTGTCTCTCTTATTCAGATATAAATCCCAAGGACATGTTAAACAAATATTTGTTGGGAAGAAGGAAGGGAGAGAAAGAGAGAGATTGAAAGGAAGGAAGGGTGGGAGGAAAATGAACGAATGGAGAGTAGAGGAGTATCAGTAGGTCAGGTCAAGAAGTAGCTTGGAACCAGAGCATGAAGAAGTTCTTGAAACAGGGGACTAAAGTCCCAAAGCAGACCTCTGAATCACTGTTCCCAGGGAAAGATTTGGTATTTTGTCTATACAACAGCCACTTCTGATGAGCCTTAACTTCAGGCCAATATGGGAAATACTATACACCAATGGTTCTCAAACTATGGTGCCTAGACCAGCAGCATCGGCGTCATCTAGGAATTTGTTAGAAAGACAATTTCTCAGTCCCTACTCCAGACCTACTGACTCAAAATCTGCATTTTAACAAGGTCCTCAGATGATTGCAAAGCACTGAGAATCAAAATCCTGTCTCTTGCTGTAACATCCAGTCTTAATCCATTTGGGCTACTACAACAAAAATACCATGAACTGGGTGGCTAAACAGCAAGCATTTATTTCTTATAGTTCTGGAGGCTGGAAAGTCTAAGATCACAGCGCCAGCAAATTTGATGTCTGGTTTATAAACAGTTGTCTTTTAGCTGTGTCTTCACAGGGCAGAAGGGGAAGGGAGTTCTCTGGGGTCTTTGTTATAAGGGCACTAATCCCATTCATAAGGGCTCCACCCTCATGACCTAATTAACTCCCAATGACCCCACCTCCAAATACCATCACACTGGGGATTAGGTTTCAACATATGAATTTGGGGGGACATAAAACATTCAGTCTCTAGGTGTCCATTTATTGCTTTGCATCTTCCAGGCCTGAGAAGAGAATTGGGCTAAATGTACTTTGAAGTAGTGGGACTCTTATTGCAGAAATCAGAGGTATAAGTATTCCCACTCTATTAGGTGCCTGTAGGTAGATCTCAGCCTCAATCATAAGAGTTCCTTAAAACTGCAATACACAAGTAGTCTTTTAAACAGCAGTTATTCCGGGACATTCCAGTCTGAAGCCAAAAATGATCTCCCACCCAAGAAAGGAACTCAAAAGAAAAATACCAGTGACAGTAAACCACCACAATTAGAAAAAAAAAAAAGACAATGCAAAAACAAAACAAAACCCCACACAAATATACTCAGAGAAATAATCTGTCCATTTAGGAAAATGCTGAAGTCTGTTTGTGGGGAAATATTTAGGATAAAGACAGGGGACTAAAGGAGTAGAAACAGACCAAAATCCTTTAGCGAATCATGGAATCTGTAAACTGGTATCAGATGTTCGCCAGTCATAGAGCCACAGGGAGCCTTAGCAACATTTCAAATTCTTCCAAATAAGGTAACCCCAGCCAAAAGCTATGCTCTTAAAGACAGCGATTTCCTCTTACCTGCTCATCTACTTGGTTTAGAATGAACCAATTGTTTTCAGAACTATAGTGCATTTATACATGTAAGATTAGAGGGATTGTAAAAAAGGTTTCTTTACACACTCACACCACATTTTTACTGAGTCAGACTTTCCAAGGTATCAGTTGGAGAAAAGGATTTATAATCCTATTTATAGCCCAAGAAGAGAAGCTGTCTGTGGTTTCATTTGGTGGTTAGGGAGTAAGGAGGATTTGTTTTCCCATTGTAACATAGCAACTTGATTTCACTGCTGCTCCTCTGTCATATGTACAAAGGGAGATGCCAAATCCTCCAAGAGAGAATATTCCAGAAGGTGCAGAGATGGGCTGTAGTCAGCCTATGAGTTCACAGACATCCATACAAAAAGTAACTACTTCAAGCTGAAGGTTTGAATTCCAGAAACTTAGAGAGTGAGTTGTATAGAATTATAGGCTTCTAACAAAAACTGGAAGAAGTAGTTGTGTGTCAATATATCCATATTCTCTGCCCCAGGTGGGCTGGGAGTGGGGTGCTGCCTGGGCTGGAGTCTGCTCCCTTGGGCCCATTGTCTCTGCCAAGCGATAAGCAGCTGCCTTCGTCTACCCCAGTGTGCCACACGGTAGCGTTCTCTGTGTGTGACAAGTTGTAAAAAGATTGGAAAACACTGGTATGAATTACACCCACGCTGTAGGCTTTCCAAACGTGTGAATAGATTCATGATTTTAAGTGGCACACAGGTATGACATTAAAAACACTGAATTGCTTAGTGAGAAAAAAGTTTTCCCATTCAATTTTCTTTCAATCCTTCTAACAGGAGGAAGAGAAATGATCAGTTGGGTGTTACCATATCTCCAACCAATTAATTTTCCTTTTAACAAACAGAGACCAGATCACAGGCACAGAGCTTTTTTCTTTTGTAGTGATTTAAAGTTTCATTTAAAAATAAACGTATTTAGGGCTTCCCTGGTGGCGCAGTGGTTGAAAGTCCGCCTGCCGATGCAGGGGACACGGGTTCGTGCCCCAGTCCGGGAAGATCCCACATGCCGCGGAGCGGCTGGGCCCGTGAGCCATGGCCGCTGGGCCTGCGCGTCCAGAGCCTGTGCTCCGCAACGGGAGAGGCCGCAACAGTGAGAGACCCGCATACCACAAAAAAAAAAAAAAAAAAAATTAAAAAACTAAATGTATTTAGACAAAAAAGGAGTTGATGCAAAGAAAACATTGAGCAAAAAATGGTACAAATTGCACCTTCCCATATGGCAAAATTGTGAAGACTATATTCAAATGACTGAAGTTCAGAAAACACCATCTATTGAATTTACTCCACAATATCTCTGATAAGTGATTTAAAATGCTTCTAGACTTAGCAAGCATGTTATCAACACAATTTATTTAATTTTCAGACACATTAAATTGTTAACACTTGGCATCGAAATTTGTTTCCCAGGTTCTTCCTATCATGAATTCTAATTAAATATTTGAAGATATTTCTCTTTCTTTAGTATCCTCTCCCGTACTTTTAACATCCTTCTTTTCCTGGGACACATACACACCAGGCCATCTTTCCTCAAGCCAAACTCTCTTCGGTTTCTCCCCCTTTGACTTGGTTCCGGTCACACTCACCCCCTGGCAATTCTTCTCTGGGCTTAGTCTAATTTATCAGTGTCTCTCTCTTTTTTTTTTTTTTTTTTTTTTTCCTGCTGTACGCGGGCCTCTCACTGCTGTGGCCTCTCCCGTTGCGGAGCACAGGCTCCGGACGCGCAGGCTCAGCGGCCATGGCTCACAGGCCCACTCGCTCCGCGGCACGTGGGATCCTCCCAGACCGGTGCACGAACCCGTGTCCCTTGCATCGGCAGGCGGACTCCCAACCACTGCGCCACCAGGGAAGCCCTATCAGTATCTCTTTTAAAATGAATTAGTAAGAACTATTTTGGTTGCATATGGCAGAAAACCCAGTTTAACCTATAGCTTAGGCAAAAAGGAGATTTTACTGGCTCACATAATTTAAAACTCCAGAATAAGTTTCATTAAAGACATGGTTTGAAACAGGCTCATAGAAGATCCCCAGAATAAGGATTCGCTGCTTCTCTCATCTCCCAGCTCCATTTCTCTAAGAAAAAAATTCAATCAGGCTTTTCCCTCAGGATAGCAAGACGGTTAAAGAATTCCAGTCTTACCTTCTTACAATCTCACATCTAGTAGAGAAGAGTGGGAATCTTTCAGGAATTCCAGAAAAAGTCTCCTTGCATATTAATAGCTATGAATGTATCGAATGCTTTCCCTTGAGCTAACCCCTGTCACCAAAAGAACGCAATATGCTGACTGGTCATGAGTTAGGAATAAATGGAAATGCATGGCCTTAGGTGGGGACACAGTTGGTGTCCCAGAGGGAAAGCAAGCTGTGTTTACTAGAAGAGCTTGTGATGTCCAGATATGAACTCGGTACCCTGGGTGAGGTAAGACCAGAGAATACAGCAGGACTATCACCTCCTTTATAATGAACTTTATATATCAATATAGGAGTGATTGAGAACATGTTCTCCATTCTGAAACTATACCAGGGGTTGTTATTTTCCAGTCCTCTCTCTATGTTGGTAACTCATGCATGATGTGAGAAATAAAAAGCATTACATCAACATAAGACAGTGTTCTTTGGTTTCCAGACCTAAGTATATGATTAAGATGAGCTGGTGGGGCTTCCCTGGTGGCGCAGTGGTTGAGAGTCCACCTGCCGATGCAGGGGACACGGGTTCGTGCCCCGGTCTGGGAAGATCCCACATTTTGCGGAGCAGCTGGGCCCGTGAGCCATGGCCGCTGAGCCTGCGCGTCCGGAGCCTGTGCTCCGCAATGGGAGAGGCCACAACAGTGGGAGGCCCGCGTACCGAAAAAAAAAAAAAAAAAAAAAAACTGGGATGTGTAAAGTGCAGAGCCCAAGATGTAAGAACAATTGCACGGCACCTCCCAACGCAAACTCATCTGCTCTGTGCTATGTTGTTGGAATCGCGGTATGACCAACCATCTGTCTCTTAGAGTTTTCAAAAGATAACTAAACGTTTACCCTTAGCCCTCTTTGATTCTAAACCAGAAGCTGCTACTAAAAGGACTCCTTGAAACCAGGGAAATCATGCTCATTCTCCATACTCCCTATAGGGCCTGGCATTGCTCTCAGAATACAATAGGAATGCAATGCATGTTTGTAAGGCACAACTAAACTAAGATGAGCTGGTGAAAAAAAGAAGGAAGAAGAGGAGGAGGAGGACGAGGAGAAGAGGGAGAAGGAGAAGAAAAGAAAAAGGGGGTCCTAGTATTGGATACCCTGATAGCCACCGGGTATGGGAACTGATAGCAAGAAAGGAAATAGAAAAAACATACCAAGTGGTGACTACTGTTCAAAAAGCAGAGTAGAACTGCCAAAAAGAAAAACAAAGTTACCAGTTTCAAAACTCCATATAAAACTACAGCAATCAAGACAGCGTGGTATTGATATTCAAGAAAAAATACATATAAATCAATAGAACAGCATTTGTAGCTCAGAAGCATTTATGGTCATTAGATTTTTGAAAAGGGGGCCAAGACAATTCAATGTGACTTGTCTTTTCAACAAGTGATATTAGAATAATTAAATACCCACATGCACAAAGATGAATTTAGATCCTTATCTCATATTATACTTCAGAAAAATTCAAAATAGATCGTAGAGCAAGGTATAAATCATGCTAAATTAGACTTCATCAAAATTAAAACATTTTGTGCTTCAAAGGACACCATCAAGAAAATGAAAAGATAAGTTGTAGAAAAAGAAAAAAATTTACAAATTATATGTCTGATTAATTACTAGTATCTAGAATATATAAAGAATTCTTTCAAATCAATAATAAGAAAACAACTGGATTTTAGAAATAGACAAAAGGCTTGATGCACATGTCACTAAAGACTATATACAAGTGGCTAATAAGCACATGAAATCATGTCCAACATCACTAGTTATTAGAAAAATACAAGTTAAAACCATAATGAGATACTGCTTCACACCCACTAGAATAACTACAACCAAAAAATCAGGCAGTACCAAGTGTTGGCAATGATATGAAAAAACTGGAAACTTCATACATGGCTGGCCAGAATTTAAAACGGTGCAACCACTTTAGAAAAGATTTTGACAGTTTCTTAAAATGTTAAACATAAATTTACCACATAGTGCAGCAATTTCACTTCTAGGTATCTACCCAAGAGGAAGGAAAACATTAAGTCCACATCAAGACTCGCATATAAATCTTCACAGCATCATTATTTATAATAGCCAAAAAGTGGAAACCATCTAAACTTCTATCAAGTAGTGAATGGTTAAATAAAATGTGCTATAAACATAATGGAAGACTATTCTGCAATAAAAAAAAGGAACAGTACATGCTACAACACGGATGAACCTCAAAAATATTACGCTAAGTGGAAGAGGCCCGTAACAAAAGATCAAATATTATATGACCCATTGCTATGAAATGTCCAGATAGGCAAATCTATAGACGGAAGTGGATTAGTGGTTGCTGGAGCTGGAGGTATGAATGGGGCTCCAGCAATTGGGCATGAGGGATCAATTCGAGCAGATGGAAATGTTCTAAAGTTGGATCGTGATGGTGGTTGCACAGCTCCATATATTTACTAACAATCATTGAACTTTACACTTAAAATGAGTGAATTTTATATGTAAATTTTATATCAATAGAGCTGTTTTTTTTTAAAAAAAGAATACTCACAGTAATGCAGAAACAAACTTTGTAAGTAAAAAAAAATTATGTTTCAACCAGATGGTGGAATTATGAGTTATTTTTATATATTTCTGAATTTTCCAATGAAAAGTGCATTTTTAAATCAGAAGAAAACAATAAAGGTAATTTTAAAAAATTATCCTCTGAGAGTCAAAATAAAATCACTGCGTGATGGACCAGAGGAGAGTTAGGTAAAGTCACCTTGATAAAGAGACAGAGTGGCTCTCAGGCCTGCAAGGTTTGACAGTAACCTGACTAAAGTTAACAACACATTTAAAGAAAGAAGAATCAATCAGCAGAGAACACTGATCAATAAAGAAAGCAAAGAAAAGGGACAGTCATAGAGGCAAGTATTGCAGGGCCTTACCTGTGCCACGCAGAGAGCCTGAAGGCTGGTCACAGAGCAGGTGTGCACAGCCCCATGGTAGAGATGGATGCCGTACATCTCATAGAGCTTTGGGCCATTAGGCACTCTAAATACACTGCATGCTCACCATAAAACATTTTTCTAACCTTTTTTTCCCAAGCAGCTTTATGTATAGAGAAATCCTAGTCATATTGTTGTATTAGGAGTTAACACATATTCTGGTTTATATACTTCAGACACCTGATGTTTACACAGTGTGAGTTGGCTTGTCCAAGTTGGATCAACTCTACAGTGGTGGCAAGATGGAAATTATGCATCTGGACAGCTAAGAGAGACTGTGGAATGTGATAAATGCATTAAGGTAAATGTCTCCCTGTGAGACCACTTGGAAGCCAGCCAGTCAGTTCACCTTTCTCAGTGACAACCCAACCTTGACAAGAGCTTCTCATTCAGACTTCAAATATCAAGAAATCCAAGACACCAAGACATATTGAAATGATCGTATGCTCAGCATACTTTTTTTTCTGGCCACGTGGCGCGACATGCAGGAGCTTTGATCCCTGAAGCATACTTTTTTAAGAAGCCACTTATGGGAAGGATTTTAATTATTTAAATTGTGTACTTACTGACTCTCGATCCATCCAGCCATAGCAATGATAACTCCATCACGTGCTAGGTCAATTCCACCCTAGTCATAAAATGAGTCCTGTTTAAATGGAGAGCTTCCTTCCAGTAACTTCTGGGGGTGGTGATGTTGGAAAGAGCCTGTGGTTTTGTACCCTCTGCCTCTGGGGACGATGGAGCTCATGTTTTTGAGCACTAAGCTACAACCTATGGGCACTTTGCAACACTGACCTTTTGTCCTGGTTCATAATATCTACTCTCATTCCCATAAGGGACTTTAAGGCCAAGCCCTTGTATCTCATTCCTGCCTGCCCTCTACCTCTTCCATACTCACACTCTCATCCTAGTTGGACCCTGATAGTGCCCCTGCCTTGACCTGGATGGATGATTTGATTCTGGCACTCAATGCTCTGAACCACCATTTCCTGGAAGAGGGGTTCTCAGCGTGGTTGCCGCCATGCTACCGTTCAATTCTGATGTTAAGCACCTATAGTTAGCATGAGACTCTGTAGGTTTAAGGGAAGTCCCCAACAAGACTGCCTTTACTTCAGGCACCAGCTGCAAGTCTGGGGGTCTCCAGGCTACCTGCCCTTCTGATCAACTGGTTGCAAATTTCGGGAGTTTCTACTACCCCTTCAGGTTTGATAATTTGCTAGAATGACTTAGAGAAGTCAGGAAAGTGCTATACTTAGGATTACAGTTTTATTGTAAAGGATACAAATCCTTTGTATCCAAAGACCAGCCAAATGAAGAATACATAGGGGGAGATCTGGGAGGGTCTACATGCCCTCTTGCCATGGAATCAGGACACGTCCCCCTCCCAGCACATCAATGTGTTCACCGACCAGGAAGCTCCCCCAAGCCTCAGTGTCCAGAGTTTAATTGAGGTTTCATTATATAGGCATAATTGATTGAATCACTGGCCACATGACTGAACTCAATCTCCAGCCCTCCTCGCTTCCTGGAGGTTGAAAGCGTGTACTAATATCATTGTGCCTCAAAGACTCAACTCTCTGACCCCATGGTTGGCCTTTTGGGCCTGAGCAGCCCCCATTCTGAGTCATCTCCTGAGTATGAACAGAGGTGTGGGGTCTTCTCTGGCAGTCCAGTGATTAAGACTCCCCATTTCCACTGCAGGGGGGGCATGGGTTCAATCCCTGGTCGGGGAAATAAGATCCCGCATGCCATGCGGTACAGCCAAAAAATAAATAAATAAATAACAACCAACCGCTTCTTAAAAAACAAAAGCAAACAACAAAAAAAAACCACAGGTGTGATCCAAGGGCCCACCATGAATAACAAAGACACTCCTGTCACTGGGGGAATTCCAAGAATTTAGAGTGTCCCCTCCAGGAACTAGGCACAGATGCCAGTCAAATTCTTTACTATACAACAGTTGCATATTGCAATTGCCTAATAACCTTTTTGAAAATTGTCCATTCCTGGATCCCACCAAGAGATTCTCATTTAATTGGTCTGGGGTACAACCTGGATATAAGCATTTTAAAAATCTCTGCCAGACGATTCTATCATATCCTACAAGTTGTGCTAATGGCCCTGCTTTATCCCCTTAGTTTGAACTTCCAGGACATGTATGCTCCTCCAAATTAGACTGGAATTGCTGGTTTGTTTCATGGAGCTCCCAACATGCCACTTGGCTGGGACCAGACCACTTAGGACCTAGCTCAGATCTGGAGTCTCCGTGTTCCACAACTCTAAGTGGCCCCATTCACTTCATAGCCTATGTGAATCGTGCCCTGGATTTATGCAGTGTACACACTACACAGGGTGGCCATGTCTTGATCTAGTCACCACACATCAAGTTTTCATCAAAATTTGCCAAATGACCAACTTATCAGGTTTATTGATTTTACATATTTATCAGCTTGAATAGGACTATGTTCACATTTCTAACAGCTTTAACTTTTAATTTCAAATGTAAAACTGTCTAAAATAAATCAGAATTTATCTAAAACAAACTTGTATATTAAGAAAAAAGTAAGAGGGCTTCCCTGGTAGCGCAGTGGTTGAGAATCTGCCTGCTAATGCAGGGGACACGGGTTTGAGCCTTGGTCTGGGAGGATCCCACATGCCGCGGAGCAACTAGGCCCGTGAGCCACAACTACTGAGCCTGCGCGTCTGGAGCCTGTGCTCCGCAACAAGAGAGGCCGCGATAGTGAGAGGCCCGCGCACCGCGATGAAGAGTGGCCCCCCCTTGCCACAACTAGAGAAAGCCCTCGCACAGAAACGAAGACGCAACACAGCAAAAATAAATTAATTAATTTAGAAAAAAAGAAAAAAGTAAGAGCTGAAAGATTCCCATATGAAATGCTGACATTTTGCTAAATTGAACATTCTGTAAAAGAAAATAGTGAATTTTGTAAATTCATATAAATTTGACATGTTAGTCTACAAATTAGCTTCTAAAAAACTGACCTTCAATGAATTGGAAGCTGCATATTATTTTCTTGGCTTCTGCTATGATAATCTGCTATGATTAGCTTTCATCATCTAAAAAATTTGCTTATATGAAAATGGGTTAAACCCATTTTCCACTAAGATTTCTTTGGGCAGCATGTGATTAAGAGATTACATTTTTAAAGTGTTTAAAATAAAAAGGCAAGAGTAGGGAAAAGGAAAACATGAACCACTTCTGACCCACCACGGTTTTTCCCAAAGGCCTGGCAAGTACTCTTCAGCAATGAACCAAGAAATTTTTGCAGCAGAAAATTATATTTTTTTAAGCAGCACTTGGCAACTGTGTTGGGATAAGAGGTTGTATTTGACATTAAGGCCCTGACACTGGTACATTTCCTGAAGAAAACAGTGATCACCTTTATGCATGTTATCCTTACAAAGCCAGTTCAAGGTACTTATGTGGGCCATTTTTCTGACCATCCATCTAAAGAAAAAATTGTCCGGAAAACTTCTCTTTCTGCCTCAGACTGGAATAGGAAATAATTTTTAATAAACTTCTTTTTCTGCCACCAGGAAGGGAAGGGGATCCGAGTTGGTGATTATGATTGCATTTTAAGTTATCTAAGAAAATGGCTAGTGAGAAAAAAAATTGCCTTCTAAAAAATAAACAAAGCAACCAAAGAAAAACTTCCCTAGTCCTAGCTTTGAAAGCTTATCCTGAATTCCAGACCTCTAGTTTTCAGTTTATTTCTGTGTTTTTGATGAATTTACCAGTCCTAACAGCTGACACTGTAGGACTCCATAAAAATCCCGATAAATATGTAGCTGTGGTTGGTAGTCTTTGAAAAAGAAGTAAAACTTCCCAACTTGGTCCACAAACCTCAATTATCTCAGACTGTTAGAGCATCTGGAACTAGGGAGCCAAAAGTTAAGGGTTCAGAGCAGTGGGGCTCCAGAGCTTCATTTGGGTGGGCAAAGGTGCATATTAGTTTCGCTTTTCCACCTTCTGCTCCTTCTCAAGAGGATAAATAATTACAGTGATTTATCTTTGAAATGCGCAGCTTGGAGTTGGATGTGGAGAAGTCACATATGGTGTCAGCACTTCAGCCCGAAGTAAATAAAATGGTGAAATATATTTAGCGCACGATAAGTCTAGGCACTGAGAAAGAGAAATAAAAAGAAGAAACTGGCTCTACATGATTAGAGAACTTTACAAAATACCAAGCTTTTGCAAAAAGAAAATAATTATAAAAAAATACAAACAGTGGGAAAAAAGACAGAAAGTCTTCCAAGTTCCAAATTTCCATCCTAATTCTAGCTCCCAAAAGGCCAGTCAGTTTCTCAGGCTCTCGGCCTGGCTTCTTCTCTTCCAGGTTTCAGCCTCCCTCCCTGTGGTAATTGCCCGATTTTGGGTACAGCGGAGCAGTTGCTCAGATCTCTAATGCCTTTCAAGGCTGACGTGAAGATTCAACCTAGTGGTGGCCCTTAGTGCTTCCCTGCCTTTCCCAGAAGCCCCAGCCAGGCACTTTGGCAGCACTGTGGTGCCTGCCATAAAAAAGATCTGCCCTCCAGAAAAGCTGCCTTCCACTTCTCTTTTTCCTCCAACAAAGGTTGAGTCTGCACACAAATTTTAATTTGCTTTCAAGTACTTGAAAAGTCCAATAAATCAAGCAACTGACTGGGACTTCCCTGGTGGTCCAGCGGTTAAGACTCCACGTTCCCAATGCAGGGGTCCCAGGTTCCATCCCTGGTCAGGGAACTAGATAGATCCCACATGCTGCAACTGAAGATCCCACATGCCGCAACTAAGACCTGGCGCAGCCAAATAAATAAATATTTTTTTAAAAAATCAAACAACTGACTTTGCCATTGAGCACAATAGTTTGTGTGTTGGATGTAGCCTTCGATATGTCTATGCACAGAATCTCATCCCCCTTCTGCCTGAACCTCTCTCCACCCCCATTCCTGCCACCTGAAACTGCTCTTTCCATCAGTCCTCACTGATGCCCTCCTAGTTGCTACATCCAAGTAACCATCTATCCATTCATATCTTATTTCCCAGATCACAAGAAGCTGACACTGTTCACCAGTTAATCAACAAAAGACATGGATAATGTCCTTTCTGTTTTGTTTTTTTTTCCTTCAGAATCTCTGACCACTTCTTCATGGTCTTCATTGTAGCGTTCCCTTTCTCTACCCATTATTTAAATGTGAATTTTCTGCAGAACTTCATCAGAGACCCTCTTTTCACTTATCTCTTTATTCTTGAATAATTGGATTCAGCCCTTTGCTTTCATTGTCACCTATATGTTGATGACTCTCATCTAATATCTCTAGCCTGCCTCTCTCCTGAGTTCTGATCTCATATGTCTGAGGGTCCTTGGGGAGGCAGAGAATGGGAGGATCCAGAGAGGAGGGACACATTAATGGGACCAGAGCTTTCACTTTCAGAGACTCTTCTACTCCTTTAGTGTCCTAAAGAAACTTAAAATATGCAAAGGATGCCGTCTGCTTTGCCTGGCACCTTAATATTAGCATATCGTAATTTTACTTAGAAGTCAAAAAAAAATTAAGCATGTATTTCTCTTCTAAGTCAATACTCAGGTAGACAAGTTGAAAATTTAACAATTCCTTTAGACTGTATGTCATTATTTCAGAACAGGATTAAGAGGAGATGTGATAAAAAGAAAAAGCTAGAGTGTTATTATGGGGAGATGGTCAGTAACGTCTTTCTTATATTTCTTATACTAATATTAATATTTATACTAATTTGTACTAATACCAGGTAGGACTAGCATTGGCTACAGATGAAAGAAACCTTCTCCAAATAACAGCTTATGTCAGTCTTCATGGGTGTCTGAAGGTTCGTCGTCCAGAGTTGGGATGGAGACTCTGCTAAGCCTTCAGGAAAAAAGCTCTAGCTGACCTCTCTTCCAATCCTGGGCTGTGACCTCCATCTTCATGGTCCAATATGATGGTTGAAGCATCAAATTAATGTTCCCAGGAGCAGGCAGAGGTCATGCTTACACAATCTTTTAAGTATGTTTTCCTGGAAGCTTTCCAGTAACACTTCTAATTGTAAGTCACTGGCCAATTATTCACATTGCTGCTTGCAGTTAAGAGAAGCTAGACAATGTGGTCTTTATTCCAGGCAGTTCTGTTTCCATCAAACACTGCGCTTCAATTACTGTGGATGATGTGAAGAATATGTGTGGGGAGGGGTACAACAAGCGGCGTCAGCGATATTGTTTTCTGAACAGTGAATAAAACCTTGAGAAAATACCTAGATTTATTAGATCATGACAGGGAATGGAAATGTTCCTTTGTATAAAGATTTTGTGTAGAAAAAAGATATTTGTATGGATAAAATCAATGAGCTCATAGGATTCTTTTCAAGGGTCCTCATGCTGGCTCAGTTTCAGGTGCAACACAGCATTGTGAGAATCCCTTGCACTAGAAGGACTTAGGGGCCCACAGGCCATTTTCCTGAGAGGCAGTAGGCAGGGACCCATTACACAGAAGCTGAGAGAGCCATAGAGCCTTAAGTGCCTCTGGTCCTGGTGGGTAGACTTGTCTGAGAAGCTGCCAGCTTGGGATGGTTCCCCACAGAAGGGTCTCTGTTATTTTGTGCAGTTCATATCTGAGTATCCCAGTGAGGACTCCCACCATTTCTCTTGAATTTACAGCCTCCACTGTGGGGATTTTTCTCCCCGCTAGTCAAGTTAAATCTTCCTTTGTTCAGAATTCTTCTTCTTCCTCTGTTCTTACCCCTTCAACACAACCACAACCTCAAGAATGTGATCTTTGCACACAACATTCTACCATATCCAGCAAAAAGCCTCAATAGATCACTCCTAGTACTTAAGGAGATTTTTGTTTGTTACTCTTTTCTTATTTTGTCAGGCAAAGCCACCTTCTTCAAGTACATGGGTAGGGGTATGTCTGTGGCTTTTGTGGCATTTCTAAGCTGTAGTGAGCTTTTCTAAGCTGTGAGCCTTAGATTAAAGGTGTTATAAAGGAAGTAAACAACAACCAAAAAATTCTTAACTTTCTTGAACTAAAAAGCTACATAGAGACCTATATCTGAAATACTGATATTCTGAGAGAGAAAATAATGTCGAGTAAATATTTCACATGTACAAATAATTCAGTTTCACAACTGTGTTTTAGAAATTCTTGGCTTTTAATCAAAGAGACACACACCTGCTTTTCTAAGTTAGGTTTCAATCTATACATCAAATGGGAAGTTCAGTAGGACATCTTGGTAAGGGATTCAAAAAACTGTAAATAATAGCTGCCTGTATACTTACCAGGGACCTGAGACAGTGGTAACTCCTGGGTCCTACATTAACCCTTGTCTTGCCACTGGGCATGCCTATGGGCCAAGACTTGTACCCTGGCAATCTCATTAAAGTAGCATAATGTAAAAGCAGAAATAGGAAGTCCTTTCTCCATCTCCACGTAAACTGATGGAGATGCTGTGAAAAGAGCAAGGCTTGAGAGATACACCAGCCTGGATTCAAATTCCAGGACTTCATTTAGTAGCAATACTTTCAGCAAGTTACTTAACCCCTCTGATAAGAAAGCAATGAGCAGTAGAAGCCAGCATGGGTTCATTAATAACATCTTACGTCAAACTAACATAATTTTTATCTTTTATGAGGTCACTACTATGCATAGACAGAGTGCATTTTAATGTTGGCACACCATTAGAAAAAAATGTCTCAAGATATTCTTGTGGTCACAATGAATAAATGTAAACTGGATAATCATTAAAAGTAAGTTTGGAGCTGGTTGAACAATGACATACACAGATGTGTATTAATGTATCAATTCCCCCTGGAAAGGATATCTCTAATAGCAGGAAAGTCTCGCTCTGTTATGTTCAAGATCTTATCAACAACTTGAATATAAAATGTATTAAATGCTTAGGTGGCTCAAAAGTAGGAGGGACAGTGAATGCACTGGATGACAGAATCAAAATTCAATATGATCTCAATAACCTAAAAAAAATAGCTGAAATAAAGGTTATTAAAAGAGCTGTGCCAAGCTCATCATTTAGATTCATAGCTGCTTGGGAGATGGATATGGGCCAGGTTTGGCAAGGGTGTCAGGTCAACGTGACCAGAGCAAGCAGACTGAGTCCACTTGGCTGGCAGGTATGGAGAGAGTCAGGGAGAAGAGACCAACAGGATGGGGCTCCCACTGGCCAAATCTTTAAAAATTTGAACAGTGAAATTTTAGTATTGATTGTATGGATTATAACTAATTGAATACAATAGGAATCCATGAGCCCATACTGATAATAAATAAATAAATTAATTAATATGTGAGGGAGAAAAGAAAAGTCTATCTTATAGTAGAATGCCAACTAAGAAATATAGAAGGACTGATGGACATAGGAAAAGATCATAGTAATAGTTTTTTCAAACAAAGTCATCAATGGAGGCTAATACTAGTGGACGAAAGTATAAAATACTTAGTAATTAATTTTACAGTGAAGAACCTGTCCAAAACCATCTTATCCAAGTTGTAAAAGTGAACATCACCAGAAAGGCCTATCTTGATGACTGAGAAGGTTAAAGACTTCTCGTTCTAAATTACACCTCAATATGTAAGGGCTAGAGTGTGACTAAAGAAGACAGAGCCCATTGAATCATGAGGAGCACAACAGCTACAAACACATGCTGATGCAGGTGTGCTGAATCAGTGACTCAAATACCATCAGTGCTTTTGCTGTGAGTCATGTGAGTTTTCCGAAAGGGAAACTAACTCTTGAAGAAATTCTGAATAAAACAAAATACAATGTTCCCTTGATTTACATGTAATTGTGTACTTGGAAAATGCACTGTATATTGAAAGCTTGCAAAAACATTTTATGTTTAATATGAAAAATGGATTTAGGTTGTGGGTTCAGGTAAACAGCCTTTTAACCTACAGGGAGAGCCTGCTGGACATTCCAAAATCTTGCAGGATGAAGGATAATTCTTTACTGTGTGGAACACCCATACATTGCAGCATGCCCAACCCCCCGGTCCCTCCCTAATGGCAGTAGACCCCACAAAATTATTATGACAACCCACAAGTGCCCTACTTTCTTCCAGAATGTCCTCCAGGACCACTGTTATCAGTGTTAAGGACCACTGGTTTAGAGACAAGTTTACATCTGCCAGGAGTGGTCAGTGGGTTATTTCTGCCTCATTGAAGCTTTGTCTAAGTAAATCCCTTCGAACTCTAATATTCAACAAGTCCACAATTAAATCTCATGAAGCCATTACTTGTTCACCTTCTGAAATATTATAATTTTTTGCTTCTTTGATATTCAAAAAGATACTCAATTTATACCAATACTTAAAAGTTATGTTAGTCAGAAATCTTTTAGCTTCAAATAACAAGAAACCAACACAAACTTGTGTACATCCATACGCAAAAGAGGAATTTACTGTCTTAACTTGGAAACACGAGTGTGGAGCTGATTCCAAAACAACTGGATGCAAGAATTCAAGTGAGGTCTTGGGTACCTTTATCCTTCCTCCTTTCTTCCTTTCCCCTTTTCCCTTCCTTCCTTTCTCTCCGCTCCCCCCCCCCCCCGGGTTCTTTTCCCTCGCTCTCTCCCTCTTTTCTGTCTCTTTCTTTTTCTCTTTCTTTCTGTGAGCTGAATCCAGGCTCTCTCCTGGTGATGGGCAGATGGCTATGGGCCATCCTCCATTCACATTCTATCTGCTCTCTGAAAGGTCTCTGCTTCTCCTCTCCTACTCTGAACTGTGCCCCACAGTTCAAGAAGGAAACTGTGACTGTGAAAAAAATCAATGTTGTAATTAGTTGTTTAATGCCTGTGTTTCCTAATAAAATGTAAGCTCTATGAGGACAGGACCTTGTCTTTCTTATTCATTGCTGTATCCCAGCAGCCAGCATAGCATTGCTCATTCTAGTCATTTAAAAAATACTTATAGAATGAATGAATTGTTCTGTTGGAACTAGAGGTTGCCCTGCTTCCAGTGCTGATATTTCTCCACAAGAATTTCCTAGACATTTTGAAAATATGTGCAAAAGGCAGCAGTAGCTGTGTATTCTATAAGCAGGCATTGGGATGGCTTACGGTACTGAGATGTAGAAGCAGAATAGAGAAATCCAATGGGAGGGATCCTCTTCACCCCAGATTCACCTAAAGGGCTTCTCCATCCAGAATTATCCAAGTTCATCCCCATCTCATTTTTGTCTGAGAATTACTCACAGGAGACTAAAATCAGCATGAAAGAAATTGACTAATTGATTCAATTAGTACATTACTGAGGTAATTTCAATTCATTAGGCCACTTTAAAATTTCATTCTATGTATGATTTTACATATTTTCTTTGTAATGCACCAATAAAATTAGGCATTACACTGAATCACTGTAAAAGAGTTCTCCTGCATAGTCATAGACTTGAATGCCAGGCTATACTGTATGAAGCACTTTTCCACACTTAAAAGCATTACATTATATATTATTTTGCATATGTTCCAAGTGACAGGGGCTTCTTATTTTTCTTATGTGGAATAAAAAAAATTTTTGTCAGGTTGCTCTTAAAATTGTAGCTGAACTGGGTGGGTCAGCATTGCTAGTGTTTAAACAATGCGAACAACATCCTTAATATAGCTATTTGTGACTAATCCAGTGGGTGTGACACTCAAGGGAAAACAATAACTTCACTTAGCATGAATTTGAAAACTTAGAGTTTAGAACTTTGTGCTTTTTTTTTTTTTTTTTTTTTTTTTTGGCGGTACGCGGGCCTCTCACCGCTGCGGCCCCTCCCATTGCGGAGCACAGACTCCGGACGCGCAGGCTCAGCGGCGACGGCTCACGGGCCCAGCCGCTCCGCGGCACGCGGGATCCTCCCGGACCAGGGCATGAACCTGCGTACCCCGCATCGGCAGGCGGACTCTCAACCACTGTGCCACCAGGGAAGCCCCCTCTGTGCTATTTTTTAACATACAAATTATTAAAGGAATTTTGGGAATTTTGTTTGTAAAGAGATGCTGATGATGGAAAATTAGGCATTTGAAGATTTTAAATGGAAAAATGAAGTTTAATGAACAAATCAGAAGAATGCAATCTAAGCCCTTCTCCAAAATTTCATGTCTTTTAAAAATTGTGTCTTTTGCTGTAATTTCTATGTCAAATACAATGTATTTCCTACAGCAGAATCAATTCCATAAACAACTTTTACCTTTTTAACAAAACTGGTCTCATAGTCAATCCATAAGTACATTTTGTAAGAATCACTTAAGTATAACAATGGATTAATCTCTTGATCATTCTACATGCCATGTACTTCCTAAGCACTTTATCAACATCACACTTAATTCTCACAACAAATCATTTGATAGGTACTTTTTGTTATCACCCCATTTTATAGGTGAGAAAACAAAGACTTGGAGATGCTAAATAACCAGTCCAAAGTCACACAGCTAATAAGGTTTGGAGCTGGGATTAATACTTGGAATGGCCATGGCCAGGCCCTGCAGCCAGTCCAGGGTCCAGCCCAGTCCATCAGCATGCCACAGCAATAGCCACACCCCAACACAACAGGAGGGTGTATGCAGCCCATATAGGGGACACCCCTTGAGCACCTGGCTCTTGTGGCCAGGTGGGATTGTGCCTCTGAGCCCCACAGAACATCTCCTAAATAAGGCTACTCCTTTGAGACTGGGAGAACTGATTTACCTAATATATAGAAACAAACACAGAAAATTAGGCAAAATAAGGACACAAAAGAATATGTTCCAATCAAAAGAACAAGACAAAAAACTCAGAAAAAGAACTAAATGAAACAGAGATAAGCAAACTACATGATAAAGAGTTCAAAGTAGTGGTCATAAAAATGCTCACTGAACTCAGGAGAAGAATGGATGAACACAGTGAGAACGTCAACAAAGAGATAAAAAAACATAAGAAAGTACCAAACAAAAGTTACAATTGAACTGAAAAATACATTAGAGGGGTTCAGTAGCAGACTGGATGAGGTAGAAGAACAAATCAATGAGCTGGAAGACAAAGCAATAGAACTCACCCAGACAGAGCAGCAAAATTTAAAACGAATTAAGAAAAGTAAATATACTTTAAGGGACCTTTGGGACAACATGAAGAAGAATAACATTCACATTACAGGGGGTGAAAGATAAAGCTTTGGAATGTGTTCAAATTAGAGTCACTACCAACTTAAAACAGGCTACTATTTGCATAGTATGTTATATGTGAACCTCACGGTAACCACAAGGAGAAAACCTATAGTAAATAACCAAAAGAAAATGAGAAAGGAATAGAAACATAACACTAAAGAAAACCACCAAAACATAAAGGAAGAGAGAAAGAGAAGAAAGGTACAGAGAGGAACTACAAAAACAGTCAGAAAACTACTAATGAAATTAACATACATGTCAATAAGAACTTTATGAAAATGGACTAAATTTGACAATCAAAAGACATAGTGGCTGAATGGATTAAAAAAAAACAAGACCCATCTATGTGCTGCATACAAGAGACTCACTTCAGAAGAAAGGACACACACAGACTGAAAGTGAAGGGATGGAGAAATATATTCATGTGTATGAAAATGAAAAGAAAGCTGGAGTAGCTATAGTCATATCAGACAAAGTAAACTTTAAAACAAAGATTAATAAAAGATGAATAAGGGCATTATATAATAATAAACAGGTCAATCAAGCAAGAAGATATAACATTTATAAATGTACATGCACCCAACAGCGGAGGCCAACATATATAAAGCAAATATTAATGGACTTAAAGGGAAAAAAATGAAAGCAATACAACAAAGGTATGTAACTTTAACACTCCACTTACATCAATGGATAGTTCAACCAGACAGAAAATCAATAAGGAAAGCTCAGACTTAAATAACACATTAGATCAGAAGAACTTAATAGATATGTACAGAACATTCCATCCGAAAGCAGCAGATATACATTCTTCTCAAGTGCATGTGGAACATTCTCCAGGATAGATCATATGTTAGGTCAAAAAATAAATCTCAATAAATTCAAGAAGACTGAAATCATATCAAGCATCTTCTCCAACCACTATGGTACAAAAGTAGAAGTCAATCACAAGAAAAAAATGGGAAAAACCACGAAAACATGGATATTAAACAACATGCTACTGAACATCTAATGGGTCATTGAAGAAATCAAAGGAGAAATTTAAAAATAGCTGGAGACAAATGAAAACAGAAAAATGACATACCAAAATCTATAGGATGCAGCAAAAACAGTTCTAAAAGGGAAGTTCATAGCAATATAGGCTTACCTCAAGAAACAATAAAAACTCCAAATAAACAATCTAACTTTACACCTAAAGAAACTAGAAAAAGAAGAACAAACAAAGCCCAAAATTAGTAGAAGGAAGGAAATAGTAAAGATGAGAGCGGAAATAAATTAGAGACTAAGAAAACAACAGGAAAGATCAATGAAACTGAGAGGTAGTTCTTTGAAAAGATAAACAAAATTGACAAACCTTTAGCTAGACTTACCAAGAAAGAAAGAGAGGACTCAGATAAATAAAATCAGAAATGAAAGAGAAGTTACAATTGATACAACAGAAATACAAAGGATCATAAGAGACTGCTATGAACAACTCTACAGCAGCAAATTGAACAACCTAGAAGACGTGGATAAATTCCTAGAGATATACAATCTTCTAAGACTGAATTATGAAGAAATAGAAAATCTGAAGTGACCAATTACTAGTAAGGAGAATGAAACAGTAATAAAACATCTGGATCCGATTCCAAAGGCAAGGGAATCAAAAGCAAAAATAAACAGATGGGACTACATCAAACTAAAATGCTTCTGCACAGCAAAGGAAACCATTATCAAAATGAAAAGGCAACCTACTGAATAGGAGAAAGTATTTGCAAATCATAGATCCAGTAAGGGGTTAATATCCAAAATATATAAAGAACTCATATAACTCAACAACAACAACAACAAAAACCTTGATTTTAAAATGGGCAGAGGATCTGAATAGACATTTTTCCCAAAGAAGACATACAGATGGCCAACAGGCACATGAAAAGATGCTCAACATCACTAATTGCTAGGGAAATGAAAATCAAAACCACATTGAGAAATCACCTCACACCTGTTAGAATGGCTATACTAGAAAAGATAAGAAATAGCAAATGTGGGAGAGGATGTGGAGAAAAGAGAACCCTCGTTCACTGTTGGTGGAACTGTAAATTGCTTCAGGCACTATGGAAAACAGCATGGAGATTCCTCAAAAAATTAAAAATAGAACTATCATATGACCCAACAATTCCACATCTGGGTATTTATCCAAAGAACACAAAAATACTAATTCAAAAAGATATATGCAAAAAAAAAAAGAAAAAGATATATGCAACCGTATGTTCATTGTAGCAATTTTTACAATAGCCAAGATATGGAAACAACCTAAGTTTCCAATGATGGATGAATTAAAAAGCTATGGTATCTATATCTTTATCTACATCTATATATACAATGGAATATTATTCAGCCATTAAAAAAGAACAAAATTCTACCCTTTGCAACAACATGGATGGACCTTGGAGGCATTATGCTAAATGAACTGTCAGAAGAAAGACAAATACTGTATGATTTCACATATATGTGGAATCAAAAAACAAAACAAACAAAATAAAACAAAGACAAACTCATAGATACAGAGATCAGATTAGGGTTACCAGAGAGGAAGGGGCATGGCGGGTGGTGGGCAAAACGGATGAAGGGGGTCAACTGTATGGTGATGGATGGTAACTACACATGTGGTGGGGATCACTTCATAGTGCATACATATGTCAAATTACAATGGTGTACGCCTGAAACTTATATATTAAAAAAAAACACTTGGGCCATCTGACTCCTAATCGCAGTTCTATGTTGCCACTTAGGACCTACACTGCATATTTTACAAATACACATACTCCTATGTTTATATTTAAAGGAGATTGTGGAATTGAGATGAATAGGCAACACTCTTTTTAGTAATCCATCTTTCCAATGCAATTTTAAAAGTTAACCTTATTCAGAACTGCTAGCCTCATTACACTGTAGTAATGAATAAAATGACGGAAAATACAACCTAAACCAAAAGATAAATTTGAGACTTGAATTGCACAGGTATATTATATAGTTTATCCAGATAGAAGTGATTCAAAAACTACTTAAGTGTTTGTCTCTTTGGGCTTCTGAATCTTGATTCTCCTAATGAGTAAGGTCTACCTTAGCTGAAGAAGGAGGAAGAGAAGGGAAAAAAAAGTGTGAGCATGCCTGAACCCATACCATACTAACTATACTTTCTTACTTTCTGTATTCTTGGTGCTCTGACATCTGGGGCCTTGCTGACCAGGGAGGGACTGCTTCTCCCAGGGTTAGATAATTCCTAGGAATACCAGAATACTCAGGGCAGCCCTTACACTCCAGAGCCCGCTGAAATTATTCAAAGTAGCCAATCCTAAGACTGTTTACCCTGCTTTGCCCATTCCTTCCTGTGAAAACCACAATAAAAGTTCTTGCCCATGCTTTCTCCTTGCTCCCTCTGCCTCCTGACTGACCCTAATTCTTCCCTATGTGGCCCTGCATGGTGTGCCGTGGCTCGTTTCCAGGGAATCTGTGAGTATAAAAAAATTCTTCCTTCATGACAGTCATTTCTGTATCTGAGTGTCTTACCATACCTGATTAAAACAAATCCTGAGTACATTTTAAAACACATATCCTAAATGAAGATTAACGTGTATACAATAAATAGAATGAACTGTGAACTATACTCAGTGGACTTCAACGTTGTTCATTTATTCAACAAGTATTTATATAGTGCGTACAATGTATAGAGACACTCTGCTAGGCAGTTTCCATCTCACTTCAGTAAGGACCCAGTGCAATCATTGCTTCTCTGCCAAGCACTCTGATAAGTTGTTCAGAGACATCAAAACCTGTGTGGATAAAAATGAAACCAGGTGGTTCACAAATGAACCGGGTGGTTCACAATGCATCTCTATCCAGTAATAGAGTGGATGCAAGGGACCTGGAATTATGTTCCTGATTCTTACATGGCATCTTTGTAACTGAACACACTCATTAAAACTTGGGGCATTATCATTTATATCATTTGAACAATTAGCAAATGTGTGACATGCAATTAATGTGTTCATTAAATAGCTGCAATTGTATTTAAAAGCAAAATGTGAAACAAAGGGAATAATTAAGATCCCCAAATTCCAACTTGCTACTAAGGACAAAGAAAGCTTCTTGTTCAAGATTTCTAAAATTGGACATGACTTCTGTAAAGCTGATGACTAATCCAAATCCCTATTTCTCTTCAACTTCATAGTGAGTTTTGGAGTTTGAATAAACTATATTATATTGAAAGAAACAAAGATGATGGCTATGAGATAAAAGCCCTATGCATACAATTAAAATAACAGCTCACGCAAGTGCTGTCAGTGATTTGAGATTCTTTTCAATGGCAGATTTATCATTAATGACTGAAAGAGAGAAAACAAAGGTCAATTTACTGGCTGGATTACACATAGCCTTAATGTGCTCCTAAACACAGTAACTGTGGAAGAGCCATCAGGATTTTACAGTCAGAATAAGGCAGACAGAATTTAGCAAACAAATTTGCCTCAATTTAACCAGTAGGTGTCACTATTTATATGTATTGGCAATACTTTTCCTACAGAGTTCGGCATGAAATCCAACAGAAAAAATCCATTTTGAATAACTTAAAATAAGCTTATAAATCCACACTCTTATTTATAGATCAATTTAGGGACTTAATTTATTATTGTTAAAATAATCATTGGAAAATCATTCTAAGCTTAGCGGTGGTATACCTACAAATGATTCAAATTTAAATTCAAAATATTTTAAGAATGAAAAAAAAAAGGGTCTAATATAACAGGTCTACTTCTCAAGGAAAAGAAAAAATTCTGCTACATTTTAGGACAGGGTTTCCATTTTTAAGAACTACTGATATCCTCTGGCTCTATCTATGTAATTTTGGATGAAAGAAAACATTACTCTTTAAATTTATTAAGGAAAATTGTGCCTAATTGTATCTACCACCTAGGTACAATGGGTTTGGGTGTATGATATTGTCTGTCAAAGGAGGATACGAATGTCTAAGTGTTTTGGAAAACTGCAAAGTGGTCTATACATGCAAGGTAAGATTTCTTCCTACTTGCACAGTGTAGTTCTACTGTACTTCCCACAAACGATGGCTCCTGAAAAGGGAAGCAAACTCAGTTACGAAACACTCACCTTTGTGAGAAGAGTATTACAGCCTCACAACCACTTTGTGGAAGTAAATTTTATTTTCCTATTTGCAAATGAAGAAAGAAGGCTGATAACCTGGGAAAGTTGATAAGTCTGTCTGACCCCAAAGCCTGGGTTCTTCCTACTGAGTGACCTTGTGATATGTACTTTGTAAACTGAATCATATTTTTAAAGTTTGCAGCACTAAATTGAAATTAACTTAAAGAATCCTGCTAGTCAGAGGAAATCAATGATAGAACATTTTATAGAGTAGGATATAGTAAAGCAAAAGATTCCATCTAAATTGGCATGTGAAGATTGCAGTTAAATAGTCCATACATATTGATCAATCAAAAACTTGTGATTCAGTGCCCTAGGATCCATCTGATAGATTTTCTTGTTTCCAGACCAGCAGCTTTCAGACGTCATTTCACCCCTCTTTATGGCATCTCAGTGATCTGTGTGTCAGAATTTTAACAAGCACAAGAATATTAGCTGGTCTTTTACCATGTCTGTTATAGCACAGTAGCTGGTTATTACTGACTAGAAGCTTGATTTACAATATAGTTTTAAAGGAACAAAGTAAAAATCTAACTACTCTGCCTATTCTTGGAAGTATTGTTCTGTATTTGCACTTGCAACATATTAATACAAATAAATTAGCAAGAGTCCCTGCATTCAGACTGGGAAAGCTTCAATGTTGTTGAAATCAATGTTGTTCTTGTATTGGCAATATTTTTCCTACAGAGTTCTGCATGAAGTTCAGCAGAAAAAATCCATTTTGAATAACTTAAAACATGCTTATAAATCCACACGCTTATTTATAGATCAATTTAGGGACTTAATTTATTATTGTTAAGTCAATATTTTTCTTCCCCTTGCTCAGCTTTTAAGGAGGAAGAGAGACACAGACTGTGCTCAGTCTAACTGGCTGTTGACTGAATTAAATAATTTTCCCCTAAAAAATATTTTCTGCCAATTCAACATGCCCCCCTGTCCTGAGCATATGCGGACCGACCGAGTTTCTACATCAATAGATATACTTTCAAATGTAACACTAATCACGTTGCTTCTTGTTTTGGATCCTTCAGTGGACTCCAGGCACCATACTTAGCATGGTTTCAAGATGTTTTCCCCCACCTGTATCCCTCTCCCTCTCTTCCCTGCCTCTCCCTGAACCCTACCCCTCTTCCTTCAGTTCTCAACTAAAGCTGACTCTCTGGGAAAGAGTTAGGGCTTTTGGAACTTCTCCTTTAGCACCTTGGGCATAATCTATATTTCCTCATTATACATGTGGTTTACTAAAATCTCTGTCTCTCACCATCTAAGCTCCTTGAAGGAGAGGCTGGCTTATTTATCTGCACATCTCAAATGTCTAACAGCGACTGACGCATAGCCAGTTCTCAGTGCTGGCAGGATGCTTATTTCTAAACGGTTTAGACACTCTTTCTTTTCCTCTTCCCTTCTTCTTGAACAATTTAATTCTAAATCCATTAGATGGGCCCAAGCAAGGTAGATGTTACACTGGGGCAGGGGATGGGGGCAATTTTGAGAATTACAAATATGGATAGAAAAACTAGAACAAAATTTACAGTGTTGGATCAGAATTAGAGTATTGGTAGGAACTCCCAAATCTAAATAGATATATATATATAGATAAATATAGGTGTGGACACACACACAGACACATATACTCCCTGATTCTCTCTACTGAGAGGGCCTGGGAACAGTAACACATCAAAAGCAATGAGCACACCTAGTACTGAGATCTTGCTTCCTAACTAGCATTCTCCACTAAAGGAAACTGGGGTTCTTTTCAAAATGTCTGATTCTACATTGTCTGGGTCAGGAGGCGTACAAGGTAAGCATGGAATATCTTGGACTAGGAAGTAAGGACTGCTAAAAAATGATGAAGACATGTCAAAGGTCAGCCTTGAATAGACTCCCACTGACTGAATCTGGGACACTTTCAGCATGAAAAGTAATAATTATAAAATGGATTGTAACCATTAATTAAAATAGGACACCATGGGTGCATACTTACATGCCTTATTCCATAATAATTGAATAAAATGGAAAGTTTGATGAGTAATGGGATATTTACATAACTTCAGAGCACTTCCCCTCAAAATATGCATTAATCACAAAGGGTGAACTATAGTGGAGAAAACTGGCAGAAAAGCCTTATCAAGTGAACTAAGTTAAGATTAGTAACAGGACAGACCAAAACCATGCCACCTGAGAGACTACAATGCAAACACAGTGTCACTTCCAGGATAGCCCTGCTTTATTTATAAGCATAACCTGAATCTAATCAAGAGGAAACATTAGACAAACCCAAACTGACAAACAGATGTTCTACAAAAAGACGGGCCTGTCATCTTCAGAAGTTTCAAGATCATGAAAGTCAGGAGAGACTGAGGAATCGTGCTAGATCGCAGAAGCTTAAGGCAATGTGACAAGTCAATGCAATGCATTATTCTGAACAGGAGACTTTTACTTTAAAGGACCGCTGGTGATTAAATGGGGCCTGGGGATTAGATGGTAGTAAATTATCAACGTTAATTCCCTGATTTTAACGGTTGTACTGGAGTATCTATTTGGTACCTTACTCTCAAATGATTTGAAAAAAAATCTTTCCACTGTACTTGCAACGTCCCCCCCCCCCTAGATTTTAGATTATTTTCACTTTTTAAAAGTATTTAAAAAACAAAAAGCAGACCGCGCCATTCGTATTTTAAAATTCTTAGCCGATTACCAGTTAGAGTCCATTTTGTAGCTATGATGCATACTGTCTCCGCCTTCATGGATTTAACAGAAGAATTGTGTGCATACAATTAATTTTGGCGAAAAACTAGGAAAAGGTAGAGATGAACTTTTGACTTTTCTGCACAGGCACTTTTCTAACTATGATGCTGTATCACAAGCGCCCTTCCTGCCCAGCTGGCTGCCTCCCTGCAAGCGAGAGAACTGATCCCCGCGGCGCGGGCTGCCGCCGGAGTCCCAACCCCACCTGAGCCCCGCGAAGCCGTTGACCGGCAGCGACGCCCACCCCACCGCCCGTCCTGGCCCGGGGAACAGCGCCCGCGCCCCCGCTCGCTGAGTCGCCTCTGGTCTGTGGGAGGCGGGGCCGCGTCTTGTCGGGCTTCCGCCTCTCTCAGCCAGGAGACAGAATTCCTGAGTACAAGACATGGTTTGCTCGGTGAAATTTACATTTTAAAAATAAATTAATTTTTTAATGAGAGAAGAGGAAAACTATCTACCAGGAGTGGGGTTCGAACCCACGCGGACATATGTCCATTGGATCTTAAGTCCAACGCCTTAACCACTCGGCCATCCTGGTGCAGGCGCACGATTTTCTCTTCGCTCTTCCTACAAGTCGTACTGCACCGTCCTCCTCGCGCCCGCCCTTAAGAAGGCCGGGGGCCCTTCGCCGCCGCTCCCTTAGTTTTCCCAGCCCGAAATGGAGCTGCCTGCCAGCCGGAGCCTCCTTTTGACGCCACCGCAGCTCACTGTTGCCCTTGGCCCGCCGCGGCCGCCAGGGCAACTGCAGCCGAGCTCGGCGCGCTTTCGGCGGCGGCGGCGGCGGCGGCGGCGGCGACCCCCCGGTCGCTTAGGCGGAACTCGGGCCCAGCCGCTCTACTTTCGGTTTCGAGGTGCGCGGGCGCGGGAAACAAACACGCTCGTAAACCTCTGGATTCCTAGCAGCACGTTTTAGGAGGCGCCCGGGAGTGGTGGCGGTGCTGGGACGGAGCCCAGAGAGTGGCGTTTAGTTTGTTTTTTGGTTTGTTTCATTCCAGGTAGAATAAACTTCAAGGAATGAGTTGCATGGGCAGCAGCAGAGTTCTTGGACGCCCGTCCCTATGGGCCGCTTTTCTTCTTAACAAGTCACACGGGCAGGGAGTGTTGTAGCGACCCGTGTCTATACTGCGGCGCCACGTGCAGGGAGCGCGGCACAATTCGCCCTCCCGACTGGCTTCGGGCACGCTTCAGACGCAGGGCCGGGGACCTCCTCTCTGTTCCCGGACCCTCCCTTGCACCTAGATGTTTATGTTCTCGTATCTTAACTGTTCTGCAGCGCCCTCCTTCCTGCCTGTGCACAAGAGATTTCAGTTCGTCCTCTCAGTTGACTTCCTTTTCCAGGGCTTTCGCTCCATTCTCCACCACACAGGACCCGGAAGCCACCACAGAGCCAAGGCTTCTGTGTTCTGGAGCGTCAGGGAGCCTGGGGACTGAGCCACCGTCCGGCAGCCACGCCCTTGTTGAGACAGTGCAGGCAGCTTTGACCGAGAATTTACGTCATCCAGGAGACTGTACGCATTCACGTCACCAACTGGCTCCTCACCCACTGGGTCACACTGTGAGAAACCCATTGCCCTGCCGCCTCCTGGACGCCTGTGATCCCTGGGAATACTGCCCTGACCTGTGGAGGCCTTCGCCCAGCCTGCTGCCCTGGTTCTCTGAGTTCCAGCCAAGAACATGACCGCCCCTGAGGGAGCTCCCCCGGATAGTAGTGGATGGAATTGTCCCCTACCCGCTTTGCCACTTAACATAGTGAGGGAACAGTGGCCTGCATCTACATCCCGGCCTCAACACTATCCCTCCCGCTGAACATGAGGCCAGGCCCTCCAGGAGCGTGCGGTCAAGAACAGTGATCGAGCATTTCCTCCGGCCTGGCCCTGCCCTGCTGAGAGAAGAAGGGGAACTTGGACTCTTGCCAGGGTCTAGAGACATTGGTGTGATGATGACACAGGATCACCACCCACTAACTCACCATCTCCATCTCGGAGGCTAAGTTCTGGCTTGTGCCTTAGGAAGCAGGCCTCAAAATGGAGGAAATTCCCCAAACGTCAGAAGAGTGTTCAAAAGACGCTGGCAACTGCAAGGCATGACAAATATCCACTTGAATGTTAGAACAAAATGTGAAAGGCAGGGTGCAATGACACTTGTAATAACTGACAATATTAGAGAGCAAATGACAATATTAAGATAGATTTTATAACATTGGAATTTCAGGAAATCGCATTTGACATCTTCTTATGGGGAAATGTTTCCCTCTACTTAAACTATTTTTCACTGTGTGTGTGTTTATTTAAGCCATGATATTCTTTATGCATTCTATAGTGGTTTAAAAAATAGGTCTAGGGCTTCCCTGGTGGCGCAGTGGTTGAGAGTCTGCCTGCCGATGCAGGGGACACGGGTTCGTGCCCCGGTCCGGGAAGATCCCACATGCCGCGGAGCGGCTGGGCCCGTGAGCCATGGCCGCTGAGCCTGTGTGTCCGGAGCCTGTGCTCCGCAACGGGAGAGGCCACAACAAGTGAGAGGCCCGCGTACCACAAAAAAAAAAAAAAAAATTCTAGAACTGCTTTGATACTCCTCCCTTCAAAACATAGAGCCTAGTTCCCTTCTCCTTCAGTGTGGGCTGGATCTTGTTTCTAAGGAGTAGAATAAAACAGAAGAGACAGTATGCAACCTCGGAGAGTAGGTCATCAAAAGACACTGCTGCTATCAACTTGGTTTCTCTCTGTTGGATGATTCCCTCTGGAGGAAACCAGCTGCCATGTCCGGAGCAACCTTTTGAGAGGCCCATGTGGGGAAGAGCAGCCAGCAAGGAACTGAGGCCTCAGCCCAGTCAAGCCTTCGGATGACTATGGCCCTGGCCAATATCTTGACTACAACCTCTTGAGAGACCCTGAATCAGAACCACCTAGCGAAACCTTGATTTCCTGACCCTTAGAAACTACATAAGGTAAATATTTGTGTGTTATTTTTATGCAGCTATAGATAACTAATAGACAAACTAGCCAGAGGTGGTAACTCTAGCTTTGACAATGTATTCACAGGCATATACTTTGTTTCCATACATGTATCTTAAAAGACCCTGCTGATGGCAACACCAATTGCCTAAGATAATGGGGGACAAACTAGATCACTTTTACATGATCGGTAGGAGTATAAAATGGTATGACCACTCTGCACAAAATTTGGCATTTCTTAAAAGAAACAAACATACAACTACCATAGGACCCAGCAATTGCACTCATGAGCATTTATCCCAGAGAAATGAAAACTTACACACACACACACACACAAGATATTTGTTGCACTTTAATCAATTAATGATAGCCCAAAACAAAGACCCTGCTGACCCTTTGCTAACATTGAACTTTCCTTCTTCGATTTGTTTCCAAACTCTTGAATGGAGTTGCCCAAACTTTCCAAGTCCACTCATTTACTTTCACTTTTTCCCAGAAACCTCTGCTGTGTGGCTTCTACTTTTCTCTCTCTTTATCTTTTCACAGTGAAAATATCTTTACTAAAAGACATTCAAACTGTGAAAGTTGTATGAAGTTCAAACAATATAGAAGTGAATAAAGTAGAATGCATAACCCCTTTCCAGAACCCCTGTCATTCCAGTTATACTGAATTGGGACCCCTTGTCCCTTAGAGATGCTAAGCCATTTTCTGTCTCTCTCCTCCTGATTCTTTCTGCCCAACTCTCCTCCAAGGCCCAGCATAAACCCTACCTTCCCACCACACATAGAATTGTAAAGTGAAATGAGTATTAAGTTACACTTACCTGCAAATATGAGTGTACAAAACTTAGGAAGGGGCTTCCCTGGTGGCGCAGTGGTTGAGAGTCCGCCTGACGATGCAGGGGGCGCGGGTTCGTGCCCCGATCCCACGTGCCGCAGAGCGGCTAGGCCCGTGAGCCATGGCCGCTGAGCCTGCGCATCCGGAGCCTGTGCTCCACAGCCGGAGGGGCCACAACAGTGAGAGGCCCGCGCACCGGAAAAAAAAAAAAAAAAAAAAAAGTCTTGGGAAGTGAAAGCTTGTGCTATTCCTTCCCTTTGTCTTCCTGCCTTCAATGAGCTGGTGTGAAATGAAGTTCCTGGAGCTGTGTTAGCATCCTGTGACTACAAGGGGACAAGCCAATGGATAAGGAGCTAACACCCAAAGATGCCAGAAGGATGGGCTTGAAGGAAACTGCCCTTACAGACCGTTATGAGCCAGAGCTAGCCAGAGACTATCTACCTCCCATCTGCCTGAGGTATGGGATAATTAACACATCTTGAAATATATACCAGTGGTTCTCAAAGCATCCGGATCACCTGGGAACTTGTTGGAAATGCAAATTCTCAGGCCCTACCCCAACTTCCTGAATGTGTGTCTCAGAACTGGGTGATGGTGAGACATGCTCGGGTTTTAATGGCCCTGTTTTCACGGTAGGTTTCTGAGGAAACATTTCCTAAGGGCTCAGACGGTATGTGTAGAGTGGGTGAAGGGTTCTGCAGTATTCCAGAAAGGTTGCTTCCTTGACTGAGTCCCCATTACTGGCTTGATTTCTTATCATTTACCTTTTTTTCCCCTAAGTGAGCTTATCTCCTGAGGGTGCACTTGCTGTCTTTCTGTATTTAAATAAATATACAAATGATTGCGTGGAACCCTGAAGCTGCCTTCTCTTCAGGTGTGTCTCGTCTTTGATAGACTCTTCACTTTCACTTTACTAGAAATCTCTCACTTGCTAATTTCATCCTAACACCCTTTTATTTCAACATCAGTTAAACTCTTCAACTTCCAGGTTACTTTTAAACCCCCTCCTTATCTCAACAGTGAAGAAATATGGCCGTATCATAGATTTTCAGAGTATCATTGAGACAGGCTGGGACCTGGGACCCTTTGCTGCAGTGGTTGCACCTGGACAAACATCTCCTTGAGGAACAGGATACAAAGAAACTATAAGGGACTTAAAATAGCTGCGTACATGCGCAGCTGGGGCAAATTATGAACAACAAGATAGAAAAGACCAAAAACCCAGCTGCCACTTCTGAGGTGTCAGGAGCAAAAGCAGGGTATTGCGCACGATCCCTGCACACAGCACCGCCAAGGGGGTGGGCAGACCACCTAAGTCATCCCTCCACCTAACCGCGGGGCCCACCCCTATCCTCCCATATAAGGAACCAGCTCACCACGCCCCCTCAGCGAGTGGGCAAGGGAAACTTACTTGTTTTCTCTCCCTCCTGCTGCAGCATGAGTCCCAGTAAAACCTTGCCTGAATTTCTTGTCTGGCCTCTTACCAGTTTCTATTGATTAAAGAGTCCAAGGTCAGTAACATTATCACTAAGAAGCATCAACACTAGGACGTATTTTCTCATCTGAAGGTGAAAACGAGAAGCATCCTGTTGCTTACATTGGGGATTATGAAATACTTTCCAGGCACTTTCAGATGCCTGAGTGTGCAATTCTTCTGGGTTCCAAAGAACAGAGTTGATGGCTGAGCGAGTGTGAGGTCAACCAACCCTGACTGCTGAAATTGTGGTGAGGCTCTTTCAGACAGCTCTGGGCCGGAGATACCACAAAGGGAAGCAGGGTTGCTGGGACATGGGACAAGGGTCGGGAGACGGAGGTTTGTATTGCCTGGTGCCTTCCATCTCCCAGCAATTCAGGGCTCAACTACAGAGAAGTCCAGTGGGAATTTTGCAAAGGACTCCTAGCCTGCTTTCAAAAGGGCTCTTTACTCTCTCCTCCCTTCCCCCTCATCTTTTGTTTTCCAATTTCACTAAAGACAAATTTTGTTTTATAGAGCAGTGTGTTAGCATCACTTTACCATGAGAAGCACTTTACATGTTACCTCATTTTACCTAATTTTCCCCATTTCTGTTTTAGTTCTTTATTCTTAATTTTTTAATAATTGCTTTACAATGGTGTGTTAGTTTCTGCTTTATAACAGAGTGAATCAGCTATACATATACATATATCCCCATATCTCCTCCCTCTTGCGTCTCCCTCCCACCCTCCCTATCCCACCCCTCCAGGCCGTCACAAAGCACCGAGCTGATCTCCCTGTGCTATGCGGCTGCTTCCCACTAGCTATCTACCTTACGTTTGGTAGTGTATATGTGTCCATGTCTCTCTCACTTTGTCACAGCTTACCCTTCCTCCTCCCCATATCCTCAAGTCCATTCTCTAGTAGGTCTGTGTCTTTATTCCTGTCTTACCCCTATAGTTCTTTATTCTTTAAGTGTTCTGCCTCTATCTTATTTTCCTTACTTTGTCTTTATTTGCATTGCCTTTAAAAGTATTATTACATAACATCCAACTGAAGTTATATTTATTCCTTAAGTTTAGATTTTTTCTTAATCTGTGTGTTTTGATTTTATTTTACATATTGTCGCTTTTAATTTTTATTTTATAATTAAATCTGGTTATTTTATCTTGTAATAGTTCACTTTTCATGACATTTCTATTTTAACCCTTATGTTTAAATTTTAACCGTTTAGTTTTTCTTAATTTTCTCTCTTCCGTGTGTTATTATACTTAATTCTTTTTCAGGGATATTTATTTTACTTTGGGTTTTTTTGTTTGTTTGTTTGTTTTTTGCGTTATGCGGGCCTCTCACTGTTGTGGCCTCTCCCATTGCGGAGCACAGGCTCCGGATGGGCAGGCTCAGCGGCCCAGCCGCTCCCCTACTGATGAGTCCCAGCATTGGAAGAACAGGCACTTTCTTTCATTTCCCAGACAGATTTACCTTCTCCTGGGTCTGTGCATGTTTTAACATCTTGCCACTCAGTAACATTTCTTGTTTGACAGGTTTCTTCCATGAACCAGGTTACCAAGTGCGATGAAGATCGTGAAGAGAGGCTGTTGCCTCATCTATGCCCTTTTAAGGGTGCTTTAGACCAGGGAAAACCGCAGGGCAGGGCAAAAGAATAAACTAGTTAAACATTCCTAGCCGCAAAAGAAATTCCTGTTTCGTCACATGCAGGCTAAATAATTTCTTTTTATCTAAGGGTGACATTCGTTGTATGTCCTCTCTACCCCCTGGAGATTCTCTTCTTGATTTGGTCCAAAACCGTCTTTTGAAAGACTTGGTGCACCAGCTGCTGGCAGCTGGGAGGCACATAACAGTAGGTCTGCCAGGACGGCTTCAACAGGGAGAGAGTGAGGCCTTGCAGCCCAGCCGAGCTCAGAGCTCAAAGAAAGGGCAGTTTGGGGTCCTCCAATCTCTCCTTGATCTTCAACTCCTGCAGCAGAAGGAATGGCCTTGCCAGTTATTTCTCTGCACAGTATACCTGCAGTTGAACACTTTTTTTTTTTTTAATGCGGTACGCAGGCCTCTCACTGTTGTGGCCTCTCCCGTTGCGGGGCACAGGCTCCGGACGCGCAGGCTCAGCAGCCATGGCTCACGGGCCCAGCCGCTCCGCGACACGTGGGATCCTCCCGGACCGGGGCACGAACCCGTGTCCCCTGCATCGGCAGGCGGACTCTCAACCACTGCGCCACCAGGGAAGCCCAGTTGAACATTTTTGTATTGAGTGAGTATTATGGATCCCTAAGGAGTCTGTATGTGTGTGTGGGATGAGGGGATGCCCCGACCTACTCAGGAAAATGGACTGAGGCATCTCAGGGGAGCCTCATAAAAAGAGACCTCAGTGATTGAGGACAGTTTAGGACTGTTGCTCAAAGCCAGCACCCTGAAACACAGCCTTTTATGACTAGAAGCAGGGAGCTAAGTATTTTGCATAAATTACCCCACTAGATGCCGCGTGAGAGAGGAATACGTACAGCTGAAACCCAAGCCAACACATTTTGTCCACAATTTTTAAAATAATCTGTCTTATTTGAATGGAAGAATAAAAAGGAAAAAAAAATCCCTTCTTAAAAAGTTTTACAACTTTCTTTGCATCCCACCTTGGTCTGTACCTTTAATAAGGTACAGAGTCTTCCTGGCCCTACCTCATGGCAGCCAATCCTGGTCTCGATTTGCCTCCAGTTCTGCCCACTTCAGTCCCTATGACTCAGATCTTCATTCTCTCTCTGTGCAACCTTTTCAGACTGACCATTCCCTTGGATGATCTGCTTCTCCCCAAGTAGCTTTTTCTCCAATCCCAGTTCTCTTCCTCTCACCAAGACGTTACCCTGCTCCCAGGACGCTGCCCCCTACTCTGGGCCCAGCACCCAGCACAGCACTGCATTCTTAGCTTCCACTTCTTAGAAAAAAATAAGATGGTAATATTACTTCACAGAATTGTCATAAAAATATGAAATCAAAGCATCTCGTAGGGGAGTTCCCTGGTGGGCTAGTGGTTAGGATTCCAGGCTTTCACTGCCAGGTCCGGGTTTGATCCCTGGTTGGGGAACTGAGATCCCACCAGCTGGTGGCGAGGCCAAAAAAAAAGAAAAGTGTTATGCCAACAGGTATTGTTATGTTGGTTGAACATGTTTGCTGTGGGAAGACTATTGAGCAAAGTGTGGTCAGATCCAGATTGGTGCCCACACAGTAAACAAACGAAGAAACACAGGGGGCATGAATGTAGAACAGATATGAGGTATCTATCTCCAAGAAAACTTAGAAAACTGAGGCACTGCTCAGTGTCAGCCAGTGAGCTTTGGTATGTGTGGATATGTATTCGTTCCCTCTTTCGTTCTTTTCCTACCTTGTTCCATAATAGATTTATGGTGGCTTAGAACAAATCTCCAAGTGTGGGTACCCTACGCAGGTAAAAGGGGCATATAAGTGGAGACCACATTGATGGGGAAGTATAAAGATCCTGACATAGAAACACATTCAGTCCATGCATGTTCCTGTTAAATGGCTTTAGGTGCATCTCTGTTTGGGATAGCGAGACTGAGCACATGCAAATAGCTGGGCCTATCTGAAAATAGAGAGATAAGGATATATATTATTAATATATATACATGTGTTTATATATATGTATGTATATGTGTAATTTGCATGCTTTGTTCTTTTTACCCACTATAGAATATTATGGGATGCTGGGAAACTGAGAGAGGGTTATGTCTAAAGAGTTTGCTATAGGACCATGAAAATGTATCTATATATCTATAGATTAGGAAAAACAGAAAAGGTCCAAGAAGTGGCTAGGGATGTTGCAATTAAATTGGGGTATAAAATACTGAAAAAATAAATATCAAGAATTAAAAAATGACAGTTTTGGGGACTTGTCTCTCACTCCTCATTTTTTAGGATATCACTAGTATTAAAGCATCCTATGCAGTCCCACTCAGATCATCCGTTCAGAAAGTCTTCTTTCTCACCAGTATATATATATATATATATATATATAATCTTTACAACAAAGCTGCTAGTGTATGAGGACATCTTGTCCATTCTTTATAACACATGTAGATAATAAAGATGCTCAATATTTATATGAGGGTGAAGTTATTACACTCTAGATCCAGTTCATTTTCCATTTCTAATAGTCCTATTTTATTAATTCCAGTGATTTTCAATTCTGCTATCAAAAGCAAGTCAACTGTTACTCTGATTACAAATGGATGTTTCAAACTATTACAAATGAGTGACTTGCATGCTGCAGTTCGAGATACCTTGCATATTTTGAAGAGAGGAGTATGATGGTAGAAAACAGAATGGCAGGATTTATACAGAGAATCCAAGACTACCATTACCCTATTTTATTATTTTTAAGCTATGCATAATATTCAGTAGTTTCCTGTCAAGATAGGAAGTTTATACTTGTAGAGCCTGACAAATATTTGCATATGACATTTAATTATAAAGCATTGGTACAAGGACCCTGTTCTCTTTACAAGTTGTTATCTTGAAAGGCCACAAACTTACTCTTGTGATGTCACAGTTCAAACATTTTCATATTATTGATCGGCTTTTTATTTATTTCTTTATTTATTTATGGCTGAGTTGCATCTGTTGCTGTGCGCGGGCTTTCCCTAGTTGCAGTGAGCAGGGGCCACTCTTCGTTGTGGTGCGCGGGCTTCTCATTGCGGTGGCTTCTCTTGTTGCGGAGCACGGGCTCTAGGCGCATGGGCTTCAGTAGCTGTGGCACGTGGGCTCAGTAGTTGTGGCTCGTGGGCTCTAGAGAGCAGGCTCAGTAGTTGTGGCAAATGGGCATAGTTGCTCCGCGCGGCCTGTGGGATCTTCCTGGCCCAGGGCTCGAACCCGGGTCCCCTGCATTGGCAGGCGGATTCTTAACCACTGCGCCCATGGAAGTCCCCGATCAGCTTTTTATAAATTCTAACTCTTATTATCCTGGATAACAATGCATCCTAGGTGAGCATCTTTCCTATTTTGGATATTTCTGGAGTTGTCACCACCTGTAGTCTGCGGCTGTGACTGCAGGGGTTGGCATTTGGCTAGTTAGGAGTCACTGCATATGTTAAAATAGCTTTAAAAGATTTCCACCTTCAGCCCCTGAAAGATCTGTTGTTCTCTGTGATTGGTTCTTTCATTTTGTACATAAGTGACATTAGTGTATGAAATTTGCACATTTGCCACAGTCTTCTTACCCAGAGTCAACTTGCAGAGTTTGCCAAATGAGCGTCACAGGATCAGGTGAACCCAACTCTACAACACCTCTTGGTGGCACTGGAGCACCCTTTCCTAAGGAAAAAGCCAGCATTTCACCCGCTTCTTGGCACCACAGTCAGAGCTAGGAAGGGCTTCTGGGAAACAGGGCAGGATATGGGAAAAGCCAACTGATCCCTTTCCTTTAATCTATTGTGACCTGGCCTCCACAGCTGAACTTCTTCTGGGACTTTTTGACTCATAGCTTAGAAAGAATTAGGGGAAAACACTTGCCAAATTGAGCAGAACAGCTGCTTCCTGATTAACTATTTTTTGAGTGGAACATCCAATTTCATCTTCATAACACGCTTGGTTATAAGGAATGAAATGCCACTGTGAAAACAATTCTTTCATTGTAAAAAAATTTTAAAACCCTAATATTCAAAGAAGATAGGGTCTTGGGTTTTTAAATTCTATTTTATTAAAGACTATTAACAGAAGAGTATTTACTTTTCCTCAGAAGTTAATAACTATTAATTTAATTACTAGCAGCTCTCTCAGTCTACAAGAAAGTTATGCAATAATGAACATAGCACTTAGCATGTGCCAGGCACTGTCCTAAGTCCTTTTACATATTTAGTCATTTACTTCTTCCAACAACTCTATGAGGTAGGTCCTATTATATCCATTTTACAGATGAGGAAACTGAGGCACAGGGAGGTTAAGTAATGTGCCCAAATTATATAGTTGGTATATGGCAAAGTCATGTTTTGAACCCAGAGAGTAGGGTCCTGAATATGTGTTCTTAACCACTATGCCACACCCAGACAATTACTAAAAACCAGGAAGAAAAATTCTTGCCTTTTCAATAAGCAACAGTACACTAATCTCTTAGTATACTAAAGTGAAGTTTTTACCTAATTCTCCAATGTGAAATGTGGAGAATTAAAAAATACATAGAGCCAGCAAACTCCTTGACTTTTATGAATGATTCCAAACGAAGAAACTGCTTTATGGGTTGAATTCATGAACTATTCTCTCTTACGGAAACTAGCTGGTGGCCTGTATTTCCAATATCTCTTCCCTACCATGAAAGACATAGCAATGGAGCTGTGTGAAGACTTTTTTTTTTAGAGAGAAAGTTAATTAGGTCATAGGTGAAACCTATCCCTGGAGTTAGCTGAGAAAGAATTGGGAGAAATCTGAGAAGAGCCCAGTGGGACTTGGTTTCCACGATTCTCATATTTAACCATGAAATTAAAATTAGGAGCAGGGCTAGATGTCATGGTCATAAGCAGATTAGTCAGTGAGTTCCAAAGAGTTCACATACTCTTCTTTTTACTCCTTTTAAAAGTTCACTGTCTGAAGGACGCGAGAATAATGACCACTGAATAAACTCTCTCTTTTATTAAATAAGTAGAAAGAGTTAATAGTTGACTCAAAAGAAAGACAGGAAACATGGTAAGTGCGGGTAAGGGCATTACAAAGCTTGCAAATGAAACCAGATCTCCAAAACATGATGATTTTGCTAAACTATTATAAATAACTCAGGAGAGAAAGCAACATACCCCATGTGAATTATTTTTCACCCCCCGCCATTCAGAGTTCCATCCAGTTGTTGAAGCCTCAAGCAGGTAGTAGAAAAATTTTTAAAAGAGTAATTGAAAACGCAGACTAAGATTTAAATGGTCAACACACAAATGCATAAACGGGATGTTTATAATGTAATGTATATTAAACTAATGTGACCAGAATTATTTTATTTTAAATTACTACATTGCCATGCATGAAAAGAATGGGCCACAGTAAAACAAAAGTAATTATTTCTAAGACCGTTTTTTAATATTTCTAGTTCCGTATGCATTTTCAGCATTTGACACCTGTTCTTTACCATTGTAACCAACACAGAGTTGTTCAAAGTAAAGTTTTGACCCAAACTGGACTATGGAGATGCAGATCAGAGTGAGATAAACTCATAACAAGCAAACCAACACCAACAACCAGTAAAAATGTTTCACGGATGTTTATATACCATATTTACAAAAGTAAAGTTAAACCAACTGGTCATTATGTACATGCATTAGTAAATACTGGTAGTTTACATTTACATATATGTGCATTGGTAATAATCAAGTACAAAGATAAATTTTAAATTATTTTTATTTATGAAAAATATATATAATGTGACAAACATACTTCAATTTGAGTGCCTGTTCAATACTCAGTGCTTAAAAATCTTTGGAAAAAAAAAATCCCAAATTACATTCTGATGGAAGATATTAAAAGTAAGAGGTAAGGAAATAATAGTAAGTGTTAAATGTAATTTTAATAAGTAGAGGAGGTGAGCAGAAAGAAGATATACATCCAGGTGGGAATCACATAGCGTAAACCAGATGAAGAATCAGAAATGGCAGATGTGCAGTTTTTCCCAAGATCGGTTCACTCAAAAATGAACACAACAGAGGGACTTTCAGGATAGGGTAAATGAAGCCTTGATAAGGAGTTCATACTGTGAGCCGATGCAGGACTGACTTCCTCCTAGAGGTCCATGTACAAACATGCCTTGGACATCTACCGTAGAGTACGTTACCACGTCAGTTCCTTATTTGGCTTCCTTTAAGAGGCAAGGGTGCTATGTGCCATACAATGACCTCACAAAACTTCAGTAGGCATCTGTCCTTACAGATGAAACAGCGGGTGGGATCAACTCTCTTTCCAAGTACGAGCTGGACTGGAATTCTGGGACCGAGCTTTTTCCTTCTCTAAAGACTGAGGTCCCTAGGGATTAGGGCAACTCACCCCAGTGCAGACAGCCTCAAAATCTTTCCCAGTGTGCTTCCCCTCCCATTCCTGCCGGGGATGGGGTGTGGCGGCCTGGGCCTTCTGCTAGTTGAGGCAGGGGCAGCAGAAGCAGCAGACGGTCCGGCAGGGGTTCTTCTTCTTGTACTGCACGGCCTTGCTCACCTGCACCTTGGCCTGGCCGGTGTAGTCGAGGGTCTTCTGCACGTTGAACTCGATGACGTCCAGGGTGTCAGCCTGCTGCTCCACCAGCATGGCCATCTGCAGGAAGAGGTCGTGCAGGTCGCGGATGCGGTTCTCCAGCTGCAGCATCTCGCGGTGGCGGCTCTCGATCTCGTTGAGGGCCGCCCGCGCGCCCTTCACGTCAGCCAGCAGGTTCTCTGAGAACACGTCCCACTTGTCTTGTTCGAACATGTCCTCGATCTGGTCGCCCGACACGTCCTTGCCCATGATCTCCAGTTGGCGCTGGATGCGGATCTTGCAGTTTTCGCGCTGCTTCATCTCGGCCTGGTTGTACTCGAGCATGGCGGCCTGGAACGGGAGGGTGAGAGCGCTGTACTGTGCGCGCGCGATGCGCGCCACGGCCGAGTGCGCGCCGTGCTGGGCCTCGGCGACCTCGCTCAGCGCCTTCATGGCGCTCAGCTTGCGGTGGATGCTCTCGCCCCGGGCCTTGATGTCCTTGGCAATCGAGTTGGTGTCCCGCTTGATGCTGCTGAGGCGCCTCATGGACGTGAGGAAGCGGGTGTTCTGCTTTCCCAGCCGCTTCACGTCGTAAGTTAGCTGCTGGTTTTCATCCTGAAGGTCCTGGATGTCTCGGTACAAGGATTCAAGGATGTGGTCCGTCTCGAACACGATATCCTCGGGGGGCGAGTCAAATTCATTGTCCTTGTCTGGGAACTGCTGTTCATACCGCTTGGTTAACTCCACAAGTTCTACTAGCCGGTCCTTCATTATGCCTGTAAATAGAGATACTGAGGTTAAATTCCTCAGAACTTAATTAATTGAGAGTCAGATATTTGCATTGAGGGAATTAAAGATTGAAATAAAGAAACCTTCTGCTCACTGCTCAGCACTCCCAATTCTTTACTCCTGGGTGTAGGTAAGAAATGCACTAAAGGAGCTAAATGTTTCATAACATTTTGCTTATGAGTAAAGGACTAATATGACTGAGAGTCACGAATACACTTGTATTTTATAGCTTGTAGTATCTCAGTGCAATAGCGGAGGTGCCCGGAACTCAATCAGCAATTTCAAATTTTAGATTGCATTGGGAATCCATCTCTTTTTCTTGCTTTACAGTTCTCCAATAATCGCAAATCAAAGCACACCAGAGAAAAGAAAAATAAGAAAAGACTTGCAAGGATAATGATTGTTAATTAAGGCCAGTCAAGGCTTTGGGGCCTACTCTAAGTGTTGTCTATCCTGTGTCTATTTCAGCAGTGGTGAGCATCCTGTACATCATAAGACTTTTTTTTTTTTTTTTTTTTTTTTTTGCGGTACGCGGGCCTCACTGCTATGGCCTCTCCCGTTGCGGAGCACACGCTCCGGACGCGCAGGCTCAACGGCCATGACTCACGGGCCCAGCCGCTCCGCGGCATGTAGGATCTTCCCGGACCGGGGTGCGAACCCGTGTCCCCTGCATCGGCAGGCGGACTCTCAACCACTGTGCCACCAAGGAAGCCCAAGAATATTTTTTTAATGATAGAAATCATGGTTTAATTTTTTATCTTAAAAATGTTATAAGAATAAAACATGCTTAAAGTAAAACAACAACAAAATGAACAAAGACAAAAATCTAAAAAGGAAGTATAAAATTTGGTGGAAGCTGAAATCTCCTTGCTCTTCTGCCTAATATCACCTGTACATACTTCAGAGTTTGAATGTCTGTTTGATACTCAGTGCTTAAAAATATTTGGGGGAAAACCCCCAAAATATATTCTACTGGAAGGTATTAAGAGTAAAAGAGATAGAGAAATAGTTAAGTGTTTTATGTGATTTTAGCAAGTAGGAGAGGTGAGCAGAAAGAAGATATTTATCTAGGTGGGAATCACATAGCACAAGCCAGATGAAGAATCAGAAGTGAAAGATGTTCAGCTTTTCCCGAGGTCCCTAGTGGTGTATCATTAACAAAACTTAAAAAAAAAAAAAAGTTTTATATGGAAAATTTCAATCGTACACAAGCCCTGTAGCAGTAATATAACTCCCATTTATCCATCACAGAGCAGCAATATTTGCCCACTTTTAATGGCTTCTTGAAACAAGTTGGCAGCTCAAACAGAATTTCCATGTTTTTGTAAGAGTGGTTCTGATCAGTTCCCTGCTTAGCAAGGCACAACCGTGTTCTCTATGTCCATATTTTTTCCAATGAAGTAAAAACTTTCATTTTTAATAGCATGTATAGATGCCAAAATAATAAACATTTTGCCCTTTTATATAAGATTTCGTGGCTAGAAAGATTTCTTTCTACTATATAATTTGCAGAAAAGAGAGGGAAAATGTCAATAGCAGCATTTAATGGCTACTCAATCTATCAGGGATCTTGCTCTCAAATTAGAAGCTTCTCTCAAGTTGAAGTAATTAATTTTACCGCCCCACTAATGGAATGCTGACAAGTTGGATTTAATGATAAATGGAAAATGGTGAAATACTAACCACAGGTTCTTGTCTGCCATGGTCATTATTTACATAAATTAAGCAAGGTTTTATTCCATAGTGGTGTTTTTGAATACAAGTTATCCTGCTTAAAATGCCATTTCTGCTTTCTAGTGACAAAAATCAATACTGGACTTTCTCAGTGATGGGGAAGGTGACTCCTAGAAGCACAACTGAGAGGCAGAAAAAAGACCCAGGCTGGACCAAAACTATGCCTTCCCTGGCCTGAACTGCCTGATATCCAAATATTTCCTCATTTTGAACAAAATTTAAAGACACACCACAAGTTGGGGGGGGGAGGATTTCAATATATGGCACATAATGGGTTAACTTACTTAATGTATCAATATTAAAAACTCCTGCCTCCCCAAAACAAAAAAACCACTTGCCCAAACAAAGACGATGAAAAGGCAATTCATATAAGAAGAACTATAAATGCCGGCGAACACAGGGATAGTTAATATGTATCAGGTACTTACTGTAATGCCAGTAAACATGTTCTAAGCCCTTTTCATGTGCTACCCTCTTTAGTCTTCATACGGACTTCATGAAGTAGGTGTTGTCATCATCAGAGTTGGTAAGTGAGTTTAAGGAGGTTAAGGAACGTACCCAAGGTCCCCTGTAAGTGAAGAGTCCGGCTCTAGAGTAGCCCCACTTAACCACTACAGTCAACTATCTCCAGCAGGTGTATAAAGGTGAGCATGAGGGACTTCACTATCAAAACAAGGCAATGCAAATTAAACCACTGAGATTTCTTTTTGCCCCCTAAGCTGGCAGGAATTTTTTTAGATAATGATTTAAAAGAGAATTCTGTGAACGCTGAAAAAAATGCTTATAGGAGGGCAAATTGATAGAACCTTTTTGAGGGCAGCTTAATAGTATGTATAAAAGCTTTTAAAATGTGTATTTGTTTTGTCTTAAGTACATTTATTCTAAGGATATATGCAGGGGTATGTGAAGCTCACTGCTGTAAATATTTTCATCACGACAGTTTTCACAGAAATTCAAAAATGATTTAAAGGCGCAAAAATGAGGTATTGACTGCCACATAATCACAGAGTTTAGAAGGCTATAATGGGATGAAAAGTGTAAATACCATTTTGGGTAGAAAAACTATGTAAAGGGAAGAGAATGAGCAGTGCTACCGTGCATACATCCTGAAATAAAGACTTGAATAATACACATCAAGATGTAGTTTTCTTCAAATTGTGGAATTATAAATGGTTTTAATTACTTCCTTGTGCTTTTCTGTATTTTCCAACATTTTTGTAATTTCCATGTAGATTTATTAATTAAATGAAGCCCCAGAAAACTATATTTGTTTAAAGGACTAACTTCTTTTTTTATTGAAAAATGTGAAAGTGAAATATTTGTTGCATTATTTTTTTAACATCATTATTGGAGTGTAATTGCTTTACAATGTTGTGTTAGTTTCTGCTGTATAACAAAGTGAATCAGCTATACATGTACATATATCCCCATATCCCCTCCCTCTTGCATCTCCCTCCCACCCTCCCTGTCCCACCCCTCTAGGTGGTCACAAAGCACCAAGCTGACCTCCCTGTGCTATGCGGCTGCTTCTCACTAGCTATCTATTCTACATTTGGTAGTGTATATATGTAAAGGACTAACTTTTTAAAGTCCTTCTTTAAGGTGCATGCATTGCAATCAGGTTATCACCTTATATGACATGGGGAAAATACATTAGTTGACTAGCATCAAGTTGAGCTGTATTTATCTGCTTATGTTAGTATCCAATATATTCTACTCTGAAACAAGTGGATAGGACAGAGAATGGATAAATTTTGATGAACAAGGCAAGAAACGGTGATGGATGCAAGGAAGGCTTAGGAGGAACTATCATGGAAGGTAAGGGTGGCTAAGGGGCAGCATCACACACCAGAACATTAGGAGCCTGCTTGTTGGTCTCCCACTACTCCTAGACAGGTCCCAGGCTCTGTATTACTCTCCCAAAGCCCTGAAAAAGCTATTTGGGAGAATCATTTCATTCATAATATGAAGAGCAAAGTGCACTGCAATCATATAGAAAATGGCCTTGGAAGAATACAGTCAGAGGCAGTCACTCCTTCTCAAGACCTAACAACATGAAGCCATGGGTCCTAAATCAGGTGAAGGTCTAAGCTCACGTGAAGGCTCAAGTCCATAATCTGGTAAGGAGAGAGTCAGGAAGGGTGTGGGGAACTCAAGATTCTCTCTGCAGGTGTAGACAAGAAAGTAGCCTTTACCTTGCCTTCCGGCCCACCTTTTCTGGCCCAGCCCAGCCCCAAATGAGTTGGTCCCACTGATCTAGAAGGTTTCCTGGTTGCCAAGGAGGAAACATTAGGAAAACTACAACAGAAAAAAGTCAACCAAGAGGCTTCTAAAAATGTTCCCCAAAAGGTTAAAATGGGGGAGACCTTCAAGATGGCAGAGGAGTAAGACGTGGAGATCACCTTCCTCCCCACAAATACATCAGAAATACACCTACACGTGGAACAACTCCTACAGAACACCTACTGAACGCTGGGAGAAGACCTCAGACCTCCCAAAAGGTAAGAAATCCCCCACGTACCTGGGTAGGGGAAAAGAAAAAAGGAAAAACAGAGACAAAAGAATAGGGATGGGACCTGCACCAGTGGGAGGGAGCTGTGAAGGAGGAAAGGTGTCCACACACTAGCAAGACGCTTCGCGGGCAGAGACTGAGGGTGGCGGAGGGGCGGAAGCTTCGGGGCCGCGGAGAACAGCGCAGCAACAGGGGTGCGGAGGGCAAAGCGGAGAGATTCCCTCACAGAGGATCAGGGCCAACCGGCACTCACCAGCCCGAGAGGCTTGTCTGCTCACCCGCCGGGGCGGGCGGGGGCGCGAGCTGAGGCTCGGGCTTTGGTCTGAGCGCAGGGAGAGGACTGGGGTTGGCGGCGTGAACACAGCCTGCAGGGTTTAGTGCACCACGGCTGGCCGGGAGGGAGTCCGGGAGAAAGTCTGGACCTGCTGAAGAGGCAAGAGACCATTGTTTTGGGGTGAGCGAGGAGAGGGGATTCAGAGCACCACCTAAACGAGCTCCAGGGACGGGCGCGAGCCGCGGCTATCAGCGCGGACCCCAGAGACGGGCATGAGACGCTAGGGCTGTTGCTGCCGCCACCAAGAAGCCTGTGTGCGAGCACAGGTCACTCTCCACACCTCCCCTCCCGGGAGCCTGTGCAGCCCGCCACTGCCAAGGTCCCGTGATCCAGGGACAACTTCCCCAGGAGAATGCACGGCGCACCTCGGGCTGGTGCAACGTCACGCCGGCCTCTGCCGCTGCAGGTGCGCCCTGCCTCCGTACCCCTCCCTCCCCCCAGCCTGAGTGAGCCAGAGCCCCTGAATCAGCTGTTCCTTTAACCCCGTCCTGTCTGAGCGAAGAACAGATGTCCTCAGGCGACCTACACGCAGAGGCGGGTCCAAATCCAAAGCTGAACCCCGGGAGCTGTGCGAACGAAGAAGAGAAAGGGAAATCACTCCCAGCAGCCTCAGGAGCAGCGGATTAAATCTCCACAATCAACTTGATGTACCTGCATCTGTGGAATACGTGAATAGACAAAATTGCAAAATTGGGGCGATGGACTTTGGGAGCAACTGTAGACTTGGGGTTTGCTGTATGCGACTGACTGGTTTTTGGGTTTATGTTTATCTTAGTTTAGTATTTAGAGTTTATTATCATTGGTAGATTTGCTTATTGATTTGGTTGCTGTCTTCCTTTTTCTTTCATATATGTATATATATTTTTTCTTTTTCTCTTTTTGTGAGTGTGTATGTGTATGCTTCTTTGTGTGATTTTGTCTGTATAGCTTTTTTTTTTTTTTTTTGCAGTACGTGGGCCTCTCCCATTTCATTGCAGAGCACAGGCTCCGGACGCGCAGGCTCAGTGGCCATGGCTCACGGGCCCAGCCCCTCCACGGCATGCAGGATCCTCCTAGTCCAGGGCACGAACCCGTGTCCCCTGCATCGGCAGGTGGACTCTCAACCACTGCACCACCAGGGAAGCTCTGTCTGTATAGCTTTGCTTTTACCATTTGTCCTAGGGTTCTGTCTGTCCATTATTATTTTGTTTTTTTTTTAAATATAGTTTTTAGCACTTGTTATCATTGATGGATCTGTTTCTTGGTTTGGGTGCCCTCTTCTTCCTTTTTTCTTTTTTCTTTTACTTTAAATTTTTTTTTATTTTTAATAATTAAAATTTTTTTTATTTTAAAAACTTAATTTCTTTATATTTTCTCTTTTCTTTCCTTTTTTCTCCCTTTTCTTCTGAGCCATGTGGCTGACAGGCTCTTGGTGCTCCAGCCGGGTGTCAGGCCTGCACCTCTGAGGTGGGAGAGCCGAGTTCAGGACACTGGTCCACCAGAGACCTCCCGGCTCCATGTAATATCAATTGGCGAAAGCTCTCCCAGAGATCTCCATCTCAACGCTAAGACCCAGCTCAACTCAACGACCAGCAAGCTACAGTGCTCGACACCCTATGCCAAACAACTAGCAAGACAGGAACACAACCCCACCCATTAGCAGAGAGGCTGCCTAAAATCATAAGAAGGTCACAGACACCCTGAAACACACCACCGTATGCGGTCCTGCCCACCAGAAAGACAAGATCCAGCCTCATCCACCAGAACACAGGCACTAGTTGCCTCCACCAGGAAGCCTACACAACCCACTGAACCAACCTTAGCCACTGGGGACAGACACCAAAAACAACGGGAACTACGAACCTGCAACCTGCGAAAAGGAGACCCCAAACACAGTTAAGTTAAGCAAAATGAGAACACAGAGAAACACACAGCAGATGAAGAAGCAAAGTAAAAACCCACCAGACCAAACAAATGAAGAGGAAATAGGCAGTCTACCTGAAAAAGAATTCAGAGTAATGACAGTAAAGATGATCCAAAATCTTGGAAATAGAATGGAGAAAATACAAGAAACGTTTCACAAGGACCTAGAAGAACTAAAGAGCAAACAAACAATGATGAACAACACAGTAAATGAAATTAAAAGTTCTCTAGAAGGAATCAATAGCAGAATAACTGAGGCAGAAGAACGGATAAGTGACCTGGAAGATAAAATAGTGGAAATAACCACTTCAGAGCAGAATACAGAAAAAAGAATGAGAAGAATTGAGGAACGTCTCAGAGACCTCTGGGACAATATTAAATGCACCAACATTCAAATTATAGGGGTCCCAGAAGAAGAAGAGAAAAAGAAAGGGACTGAGAAAATATTTGAAGAGATTATAGTTGGAAACTTCCCTAATATGGGAAAGGGAATAGTCAATCAAGTCCAGGAAGCACAGAGAGTCCCATACAGGATAAATCCAAGGAGAAATACGCCAAGACACATATTAATCAAACTATCAAAAATTAAATACAAAGAAAAAATATTAAAAGCAGTAAGGGAAAAACAACAAATAACATACAAGAGAATCCCCATAAGGTTAACAGCTGATCTTTCAGCAGAAACTCTGCAAGCCAGAAGGGAGTGGCAAGACATATTTAAAATGATGAAACGGAAAAACCTACAACCAAGATTACTCTACCCAGCAAGGATCTCACTGAGATTCAATGGAGAAATTAAAACCTTTAGAGACAAGCAAAAGCTAAGAGGATTCAGCACCACCATATCAGCTTTAAAACAAATGCTAAAGGAACTTCTCTAGGCAGGAAACACAAGAGAAGGAAAAGACCTACAATAACAAACCCAAAACAATTAAGAAAATGGTAATAGGAACATACATATCGGTAATTACCTTAAATGTAAATGGATTAAATGCTCCCACCAAAAGACACAGACTGGCTCAATGGATACAAAAACAAGACCCGTATATATGCTGTCTACAAGAGACCCACTTCAGACCTAGGTATACACACAGACTGAAAGTGAGGGGATGTAAAGAGGTATTCCATGCAAATGGAAATCAAAAGAAAGCTGGAGTAGCAATTCTCATATCAGACAAAATAGACTTTAAAACAAAGACTATTACAAGAGACAAAGAAGGACACTACATAATGATCAAGGGATCAATCCAAGAAGAAGCTATAACAGTTATAAATATTTATGCACTCAACACAGGAGCACCTCAATACATAAGGCAAATGCTAACAGCCATAAAAGGGGAAATCGACAGAGAATCATAGTAGGGGACTTTAACACACCCCACTTTTACCAATGGACAGATCATCCAAAATGAAAATACATAAGGAAACACAAGCTTTAAATGATACATTAAACAAGATGGACTTAATTGATATTTATAGGACATTCTATCCAAAAGCAACAGAATACACTTTCTTCTCAAGTTCTCATGGAACATTCTCCAGGATAGATCATATCTTGGGTCACAAATCAAGCCTTGGTAAATTTAAGAAAATTGAAATCGTATCAAGTATCTTTTCCGACAACAACGCTATGAGACTAGATATCAATTACAGGAAAAAATCTGTAAAAAATACAAACACACGGAGGCTAAACAATACACTACTAAATAACCAAAAGCTCACTGAAGAAATCAAAGAGGAAATCAAAAAATACCTACAAACAAATGACAATGAAAACACGATGACCCAAAACCTATGGGATGCAGCAAAAGCAGTTCTAAGAGGGAATTTTATAGCAATACAATCCTACTTCAAGAAACCAGAAACATCTCAAATAAACAACCTAACCTTACACCTAAAGCAATTAGAAAAAGAAGAACAAAAAAACCCCAAAGTTAGTAGAAGGAAAGAAATCATAAAGATCAGAGCAGAAATAAATGAAAAAGAAATGAAGGAAATGATAGCCAAGATCAGTAAAACTAAAAGCTGGTTCTTTGAGAAGATAAACAAAATTGATAAACCATTAGCCAGACTCACCAAGAAAAAAAGGGAGAAGCCTCAAATCAGTAGAATCAGAAATAAAAAAGAAGTAACAACTGACACTGCAGAAATACAAAGGATCATGAGAGATTACTACAAGCAACTATATGCCAATAAAATGGACAACCTGAAAAAAATGGACAAATTCTTAGAAAAGCACAACTTCCCAAGACTGAACCAGGAAGAAATAGAAAACATAAACAGACCAATCACAAGCACTGAAATTGAGACTGTGATTAAAAATCTTCCAAGAAACAAAAGCCCAGAACCAGATGGCTTCACAGGTGAATTCTACCAAACATTTAGAGAAGAGCTAACACCTATCCTTCTCAAACTTTTCCAAAATATAGCAGAGGGAGGAACACACCCAAACTCATTCTACGAGGCCACCATCACCCTGATACCAAAACCAGACAAAGATGTCACAAAGAAAGAAAACTACAGGCCAATATCACTGATGAACATAGATGCAAAAATCCTCAGCAAAATACTAGCAAACAGAATCCAAGAGCACATTAAAAGGATAATACACCATGATCAAGTGGGGTTTATCCCAGGAATGCAAGGATTTTTCAATATATGTAAATCAATCAATGTGATAAACCATATCAACAAATTGAAGGAGAAAAACCATATGATCATCTCAATAGACGAAGAAAAAGCTTTTGACAAAATTCAACACCCATTTATGGTAAAAACCCTCCAGAAAGTAGGCATAGAGGGAACTTACCTCCACATAATAAAGGCCATATATGACAAATCCACAGCCAACATCGTTCTCAATGGTGAAAAACTGAAACCATTTCCTCTAAGATCAGGAACAAGACAAGGTTGTCCACTCTCACCACTATTATTCAACATAGTTTTGGAATTTTTAGCCACAGCAGTCAGAGAAAAAAAAGAAATAAAAGGAATCCAAATTGGAAAAGAAGTAAAGCTGTCACTGTTTGCATATGACATGATACTATACATAGAGAATCCTAAAGATACTACCAGAAAACTACTAGAGCTAATCAATGAATTGGGTAAAGTAACAGGATACAAAATTAATGCACAGAAATCTCTTGCATTCCTATATACTAATGCTGAAAAATTTGAAAGAAAAATTAAGGAAACACTCCCATTTACCACTGTGACAAAAAGAATAAAATACCTAAGAATAAACCTACCTAAGGAGACAAAAGACCTGTATGCAGAAAACTATAAGACACTGCTGAAAGAAATTAAAGATGATACAAACGGAGAGATATACCATGTTCATGCATCAGAAGAATCAACATTGTGAAAATGACTCTACTACCCAAAGCAATCTACAGATTCAATGCAATCCCTATCAAATCACCAATGGCATTTTTCACAGAACTAGAAAAAAAAATTCACAATTTGTATGGAAACACAAAAGACCCCGAATAGCCAAAGCAATCTTGAGAACGAAAAACGGAGCTGGAGGAATCAGGCTCCCCGATTTCAGACTATGCTACAATGCTACAGTAATCAAGACAGTATGGTACTGGCACAAAAACAGAAATATAGATCAATGGAACAGGATAGAAAACCCAGAGATAAGCCCATGCACATATGGTCACCTTATTTTTGATAAAGGAGGCAAGAATATACAATGGAGAAAAGACAGCCTCTTCAATAAGTGGTGCTGGGAAAACTGGACAGCTACATGTGAAAGAATGAAATTAGAACACTCCGTAACACCATACACAAAAATAAACTCAAAATGGATTAAAGACCTAAATGTAAGGTCAGACACTATCAAACTCTTAGAGGAAAACATAGGCAGAACACTCTATGACATAAATCACAGCAAGATACATTTTGACCCACCTCCTAGAGAAATGGAAATAAAAACAAAAATAAACAAATGGGACCTAATGAAACTTAAAAGCTTTTGCACAGCAAAGAAAACCATAAAGAAGACCAAATGTCCACACTCAGAATGGGAGAAAATATTTGCAAATGAAGCAATTGACAAAGGATTAGTCACCAAAATTTACAAGCAGCTCGTGCAGCTCAATAACAAAAAAAAACAAACAATGCAATCCAAAAATGGGCAGAAGACCTAAATAGACATTTCTCCAAAGAAGATATACAGACTGCCAACAAACACATGAAAGAATGCTCAACATCATTAATCATTAGAGAAATGCAAATCAAAACTGTAATGAGGTATCACCTCACACCAGTCAGAATGGCCATCAAAAAATCTAGAAACAAAAAATGCTGGAGAGGGTGTGGAGAAAAGGGAACCCTCTTGCACTGTTGGTGGGAATGTAAATTGATACAGCCACTATGGAGAACAGTATGGAGGTTCCTTAAAAAACTAAAAATAGAACTCCCATACGACCCAGCAATCCCAATACTGGGCATATCCCTGAGAAAACCATAGTTCAAAAAGAGTCATGTACCACAATGTTCATTGCAGTTCTATTTACAGTAGCCAGGACATGGAAGCAACCTAAGTGTTCATCAACTGATGAAAGGATAAAGAAGATGTGGCACATATATACAATGGAATATTACTCAGCCATAAAAGGAAACAAAATTGAGTTATTTGTAGTGAGGTGGATGGCCCTAGAGACTTTCATATAAAGTGAAATAAGTCAGAAGGAGAAAAATAAACACTGTATGCTAACATATACATATGGAATCTAAAAAAAACAAAAATGGTTATGAAGAACCTAGGGGCAGGACAGGAATAAAGACGCAGACGTAGAGAATGGACTTGAGGATACGGGGAGGGGGAAGGTTAAGCTGGGACGAAGTGAGAGAGCAGCATTGACATATATACACTACCAAACGTAAAACAGATAGCTAGTGGGAAGCCGCCACATAGCACAAGGAGATCAGCTCGGTGCTTTGTGACCACCTAGTGAGGTGGGATACGGAGGGTGGGAGGGAGACGCAAGAGGGAGGAGATATGGGGATATATGTATATGTATAGCTGATTCACTTTGTTATAAAGCAGAAACTAACACACCATTGTAAAGCAATTATACTCCAATAAAGATGTTAAAACAAAAAAAAGGTTAAAATGTACTCCTTACTGTAGTTATACCAAAATATAGAAGTAGGCATAGAAAGAACATCAAAATAAGCTACACACTCAAGAGCCTAGTTCTATACGGTGATATCTGAAAAAGGGAACTATGGCAAATGGGAAAGAAAAGTCAAACAATTCTGTTGACTTTCCTATCTCATTATGATAAAGGATAATGTAATAAACTTTGGTAAATTGTATTCATAAAGTTGTTAAAATAAACCCTGCTTTGATTCACATGGAGATGAAGAATTTAAAAGAAAATTTACAACCAGCTACCAGAAATCTGCTTCTGTTTTCTAATTTTCTTTTCAGGCACGCATGTCATCTGTCCTGAGACCTGAATCCCATAGGGAAGTTGGGGAAATTATGTACGCCTTCTTTCGTTGGGCAATATGATTTGATGTAAGAGAAAATAAAGACAGATGATGGTAGCTCAGTGACTCTCAGACTTAAGGAGGCAACAGCAACTTTTGGAGAGCCACAAACATTACAGATGCCTGAGACCATGGAGGTTCTGATTCAGAGGGTCTAGGATGACCTATGGGTGATTTTAATGCACATTCAAATTTGTGACCCATTCCATAGATACTTAGCATAGCAGCTTTTTATTCATAAACATCATGCAATACTGAATGATAACAGTCCCCAGGTTGGGGCAGTTTTGATAAGCAAACAACTGATACGGAAGGATTCAGAAAGATAGGGAAAGGAAGATTCAGAAAATAGGTTTCTACCTACCTCAGAAGATCAATGAGTGGGAGTTATGACTACCTAAACAATGCAACATGCTGGGTGCTACAAGGAATAACCAATGAAAGCATTATTCCTTACTTGCTTCTAAGGGAACCAGTTATAAACAACAACACATAGTCATATCTCTGATCATAAAAGAGAGGCTTTGTGCTGACTTATTTTAAGGAGAACAAGAAAAAAACTGTTCGTACATAGTTTCGGGCTAAGTTGCCCCCAGCCCACTCCTGTCCACCAGAAATTCATATGTTGAAGCCCTAATCCCAGTACTTCAGAATGTAATTCTATTTGGAGATAAGGTCTTTAAAGAGAGAATTAATTTTAAAAGAGATCTTTATATAATACATACATTATAATACCTTAAGCAATACCTATACTGAGTAAATTTTGCCTACTACCAGGAAAAAATAAAAACCTATCTCTGTTTCACAGCAATATGTGAGAAACTTCAGACACAGGAAGATACAATGTGGAGCAGCAGATATACAAATCATATGAGGTTTATTATGGAGATCAACTTATAGATTACAGGAGGGGAAGGAATCCAAAAGCATGGAAGAGCTTTCCTTTCTGTATTTACAATGAAGAGATGTTTTAGAGACTACTCGTATGTAATGTGAGTCCAGAAAGTTTAGGATTCTTGTTTCAACAGAAACTAAAGTACACATTTAGACACACACATACACACACATATAAACACACAGAGGATTCAATTACAGGTAAAACTAAAAAGATCCTGCCCCCAGACATATGCTCCAAATGAGCACTTTCAAGCAGTGACTTGAAACATAGCACCCAGGGACTTCCCTGGCGGTCCAGTGATTAAGGCTCCGTGCTTCCCCTGCAGGGGGCACAGGTTCAATCCCTGGTCGGGGAACTAAGATCCTGCGTGCCTCAGGGTGTGGCCAAAAAAAAAAAATCCCACAAAAAAAAATGTAGCACCCACATTTTGATTTTCAGATTTTATAATCTCTATCTCCTATATCCTGATTTTATACGAATTTTTAAAATCTTGTTAAAAGAAAATGATGACTACAAATCAGAATGTGTCTTTATGCCTAGGTCCGCCACTGGTCCATATGGTGCCTTGATGAGCCCTTGTGTAGGGACCATATGACATCTGCCATATGACATCTCTGGGTGGATGCAGCCCTGCTCCAGGGCACAGGAACTGATAATCTGGGCATGGGACAGGTTTCCAGCCCCCCTCATCCCTGTGCTGAACACAACTTGCACAGCCCTATGGGATCACCCTGAAAACACCTTTCTCGACCACCTTGCCCAGTCCCTCCTACCCATCACCACCACAGACCTGCAGTAGGGGCCAGGAAATCCCATAGGTCCTGTGTCACAGTAATTTAGCGGTTACTTTTTAGGACACACCATAGTAACACGACCCTTAAAGGGCAAGGAGTGTACTTTCCCAGCCAGGTTGATTCAGATCCATAAATAATAATTTCACTCAAATAAGTAAAACCTGGTGTTTTAAGCAACTTGCCTAAAGTCACACAGTTAATAAATATGGAACTGAGATCTGAATCCAGAAAATCTGACTTGAGAGATTCTGTAAACCACAAAGCTACACTAGCGTCTTTTTCCTGAGCCTCGCCCTAAAAAGGTTTCTGAAATCGTTAATCTTATAGAGAACTTACTCCCTGTCTTAGTCCATCTGAGTTGCTGTAACAACATACTACATACTGGATGGCTTATAAGCAACAGAAATTTGCTTATAAACAACGGAAATTTATTTCTCACAGTTCTGGAGGCTGGAAGTCTGAAATCAGGGTGCCAGCATGGTCAGGTTCTGTGTCTGGTAAAGGCCTGCTTCCTCGTTCATAAAGGCCTGCTTCCTCGGCCTTCTTCTCATGGTAACCTCACATGGCAGAAGTGGCAAGCAAGCTCTCTGGGGTCTCTTTTATGGGGCCACTAATCCCATTCATGAGGGCTCCACCCTCATGACCTAGTCACTTCCCAAAGACCTCACCTCCCAATACCATCACCTTGGGGGTTAGGATTTCAACACATCAATTTTGGGGGGAACACAAGCATCCAGATCGTAGCATTCCCTAATTGAGGTTTTATATTTGGAGCAATTATTAGCTTCTAATAACATAGATCTGGATGAACACATGAAAACCTTTTCACTATTACAACCATTACCTTCTCGCCCACAATAATCTCTTCATATCAGTTTCCCCAACACTGTAATGTTTCAGTTATTAGAGCACTCAATCAGGTAGTCACTCATCACAACTGTCCAAAAGCCCACAAAATTATTAGCCACAGGTAATTCTCTTCTAACAAAGATTCACTGTGGTTATGACTGACCCAAGACTTTTGAAATACCAAAGCACTGATACTTGGAGGTAGAAGGTTTACAGTCAGGGGCATAGAATTGACAATTGAGGGAATGCTAGCAGATGGCCTTGCTAAGGGAGAAAGTAAAGAGAGGAGTGCTCCAGGTTCAAGGGTCAAATCATCCATACGAGTTTTTCTACTGTTATCTGTATCAGCATTTACAAACAAACACAGTTGTTGCTGTATCTTACATCTGATTTGGCTTTGGCCTTGGAATGTGAAGCAAACTTTTGTCTGGAAAATACAGAGGAAATCTATGTAGAAAGAAAAAATGATGGAGAATAAATCATTGAGTCTAGTTTAATTAAACTTTATATTTCATAAAAATATAAAGTTTTTTTATGGAGTATTTTAAAAAAGAGAAGTCAATAGAGTTTTCAGGATCATTAATGACTTTTCTTTTCCAACTCATAATACTAGCTAAGGACAATCCCACAGAATTTTTACATTTCTTTTTCTGTTCCTCTTCCTCTTAAAGTCCTATAAGCCACTGATCCTAATCCTGTTGGCTGGTTACTCCTCTTTAATCCTCCAAGGAAACAAATTATTATTTTCAGCTGGCATTTTTTACACGACTGCAGAAAAATCTCAGTTATCCAACATCATCAGTGCATGAGGTTTTCTTGTGTAAGCGACTTTTACCTAACCAAAGTTTCTCCCTTCAAACTTGAAAAGTATTCACTCCTTTTTGTTGGAAATCCTCTTCTAAACTGCATTGACATATTTCATTGCTTCCTTAAAGAGAGAACATTGGACACAATTTATTCGTGACTCAGATTATCATTACTAACATCTTTGAACTGTGTGATGATACACTTTTATTTTGAAATGTTTCTCTTTCCTCATGGTTACAAGGTCAAACCTTACCACAGTCATCTCCATATACTGCTGTTGACATTCCTCTCTCTCCCCATACAGGTTGTATCAGACCAAGAAATTATATAAAAACCAAGCATTTAACAATGGTAAGCTATAAGTGGGTCAGCAACACTCTAGAGTCGAAACTAAGTAAAGCAAGGAAAGAAAAACTAACTCAGTCAGTGGCAAACTGAGTGTCCAATGTGAGCCTGCCTTTTTACTGGACAACCCAGTAAACAATATATAACCAACCCAGTAAACAATATATAACCCAGTAAACATATAACCAACCCATCAACAATCTTCACAATAACTATGAAAGAACCAAATTGTTAGATTATTTCCATGATGTGATGACTATCAATTCATAACCTACTTTCTTGACCTGACTTCCTACGTGGCCCATTTTTTTCCCCCCCAAATATGTACATACACTTTGTGAACAGTTGAAAAAAACTTTTCAACCAACATTCTTTCCATGTCCTCCAATCAAGAGGTATAGACTATTTCTCAACTTCTTGAATTTGGAGTGTGGCCATTAGACTGGAACTTGCTTTGGCTAATGAGATGTTAGTAAATATAATGCAAGCAGAGGCTTGAAAAGCACTTGTGCAAAAGAGCTTATTACTCTTGTAACAGACCCCTGATACAAGCATATGAAGAAGCCTGGGCTAGCCTGCAGGAGGATGAGACCCAGGGGTTTTAGTAATCCCAGCTGAACCCAGCCCACAGCTAACCCACCGACTGACTGTAGCCACATGAATGAGCCAGGAGACACCAACAGAAGATGGATCAACCAATCGAAAGAACTGTGAGAAATAATTAATCATTGCTGTTGAAGCCATTAAGATTTGTAGCAGTTTCTTAAGCCACAAAAACTAACATACAGAAATTGGTACCTAGAAGTAGCATGCTGCCATAACAAAAACCTAAAATATTCAGTATCAGCTTTGGGACCAGACAGCAGGTGAAAAGTAGTGAGATAACTATTAGCAAAACCCAGAAAAATAGCATGCAAACTGTTTGTGGAGACTGGAGAAGCGATGAGGAAACTGTACAGCAGTCAGGGAAAAAGGCAACCCACATTCTGCTGCAGCAAAACAACTGGCAAAAATGATGTCTGTGGCAGCATGAAAGATACACAATGAACTTTGAAGTTAGCTGCAAAGACCTCCAGGAAGAATGTTGCAAGAGTTCACTGAGTGTTTCTAGCCGCATATAAGGTTCTGCAAAAGAGGGATGAGCTGAAAAATGAATTATCTGGTTAATAAGCATTATTTAGAGAAAATAGAGAAGAACCAGAACTCACGTGACTGGAAAAGAAAATCTTTTCTCTCTCCAGTCTCTTCAGCTAGAGGACAAGAATTTTAGAGCAAGAAATGGCCTCAGAGTGAAGACCTTTGTAAAATTTAACGTGGTGCCTCATAGCGCTTCTCAGCTGGACAAAAGGGCCTCTAAGACTCCCTGAGGCACTGTCTCATAGCAACTTGATGCTCAACCCACAGGAGAGACAGATATGTGTGACCAGAAAAAAGATTCTGGCTGTGGGTTTCAGGGGCCTGAACCCTACTGGAGTCTTAGGAAATGCACAACGTTTTTAAGAGAGTTTTACTGACAAGCACAAAAGTATGACCTAAAAGAGACAGAGACCATTCAAAGAAAAAGAGGCCTCTGGATGCTCGAGTTTTTACAGTAAGAACTAGGCTAAGGAAGTTATTTAGAAGCAAAAATAAGCCATTTCTTATGGAAAAGGAAGAATGTTTCAGAGGGTAGAGCCAAGAGCAGTAGAGAAATAGACACCAGTGACCCATTCCCGAGGAAGAGAACTGGGTCCTAATCAAGGGACCTCCCCTTGCTCAGGAGTGGGGGGACACCTGGCAGCACGGACCTGGATAGAGCTGCTGTGGAGTGCTGATGCTGTTTATATTGTTTCTGTAGTTTTGGGGGGGTTATCTTTTCCCTATTTCACCATGATACGTTGGGTGTGTATGGGGAAGTAACTTGTTTATGATAACTAAAAACTATGATAACTAGATAACTAAAATATATGATAGTTGTGTTATATACAGAGTATATATATCTATATGCTATATAGATATATGATAGTTATCTATGATAACTAGATAACTAAAAAGTTCATTGTCTCAGGATCAGGAGGATCCACATCTGAAGGGCTGTATCTGAGGGGTCTCATCTGTATCCAGAAGTGATGCAGATCATGGATAAGCCTCTGGACTTAGAGGCTGATGCCTTAATGGGATGAGGCTTCTGAAAATCCTACGATGGGGGGAGCGTTTCTTTCTTGCAGGAGAAATGTGAGTCATTTTTACCAAAGGCAGACTATATTTGATTGCCAAAAAACAAACAAACAAACCAGCCACAAATTCTTAGCAGTACCCCTGATCAACAAGTGGTGTTGATGGAAAAGACATGCCCTGTGAATAAAAGCTCTTAACCTTGGGCATTTTGGGAGAGTGAGGCGAAGCTTCATTGGCAGTAATCTGCTGCCTTCTTAGCAGTCAGTGTGTGGCAACCCACAGGGAGGGCAAAGGGCTAGGAAAGTCAGAGCCCTGGAAATAAGTGGGGTACCCCTAGAAGAGAAGGTGCAACAGAACCTGGGGAGCACATGGAAGAAAAGGAGACCAGTCTGTGTTGAGCAGTGGTCAACATATTCACTGGTTCTGTCTGGCAAAGTGTTTTTCGTTGTTGTTTTTCTTTTTCGGTACGCGGGTCTCTCACTGTTGTGGCCTCTCCCGTTGCAGAGCACAGGCTCTGGACGCGCAGGCTCAGCAGCCATGGCTCACGGGCCCAGCCGCTCCGTGGCATGTGGGATCCTCCCGGACCGGGGCACGAACCCACGTCCCCTGCATCGGCAGGCGGACCCTCAACCACTGTGCCACCAGGGAAGCCCTGGCAAAGTGTTTTTAATAGTTCTTTAGTTGAGGGGAAAAAGCTAACTGTCAATCTATATACTTATATGAATGCATGCTTACATTATTTGTATTAAAACAAAAAGTATAATTCTCAAAAAAAAAAAAGTAGCATCAATTTCTCTACTCTTCCAATCTGGGTTTGGCCGTGAGACTTTCTTTGACCGAGAGGACAACAGAAAACATGCTGCAAGCAGAGGCTTGAATAGCACTAGCATACTGGGGTTTGTCCCCTCTTACTACTAAGAGCACTGAAAGCTCTATGTGTGGAAGCTCAGGCTAGCCTCCTGGAGGATGATGATCATATGCAAAGAGAGGCCAGCCCCCAGGTGACCCACCGCTCCATCTGCATGACTGAGCCCAAGTGAGGCCATTGGAAGAAGCACTCAGTATTTACTTTCTGCCAGCTACTGTGGTAGAAGTTTTACATAGATTATCTCATTTAACCCTCATAACCATAAGAGATAACAAGTCGTGATTTGGTGATGGTTTGTTACCCTGACAAAGCTAACTGATACACCCCTCTTTAGCTTTCTCTATACCCCAAGATGTGTGTTCTTCTTAAACAGGACCTAGGAGGACGATGAGACTCATGGATCAATCATAATTTTTGGAAAGTAAATGCTGCTGCATTCATTGCAATGAACAGAGTTCACTGCTACAATTAAAAAACACAAACATGGGCTTCCCTGGTGGCGCAGTGGTTGAGAGTCCGCCTGCCGATGCAGTTCGTGCCCCGGTCTGGGAAGATCCCACATGCCGCGGAGCGGCTGGGCCCGTGAGCCATGGCCGCTGAGCCTGCGCGTCCGGAGCCTGTGCTCCGCAACGGGAGAGGCCACAGCAGTGAGAGGCCCGCGTACCGGAAAAAAAAAAACAAAACACACAAACATAATAATTGTCCTGTTGATATATGACACCTACTTGATGATCATGGCCTAAGTACACACCTGGATTTTGATTCAGTATACATTTACAATTTTCTATTCATATTGTATACAAACGTTAATGTAAAGCATACACATAAAAGGAGCATGTGTTTCTTAACACGTCTGAGGACAGTCTTCCTCTCCTTTTGAGGAATATGGTCATAAGCATGGTGAGGAGAAAAAAAAAAGATGCTAAAAAAAGATTATCTCATACACAAGCAGCCTCCACAAGCAAGATTCTGCAGAAGCTGTTTGATAATGCAGTATGCTAAATCGGGGTTCTTGAGCAGTGGGGGCAGGACAGCACAGAGATACTAGGCAGTTCTAACCTTGGCTGAGTTTCAGTGTGATAAGAGGTTCTGAAAACTTGAAAAGCCAGTTTTGAAATGGAGGTAGATAGTTAAGTGTATCACAAATCTATTGTTCAGATCACTAAAGTAAAGAACACCAGTTAGGCAAAATACAACTTCCAAACACGACTCTCCTGCCATATTCCAAACCTCCCTTTGTCATCCAAGACTGAACCAGAGACAATTCTTGCTAACAAATGAAAAAGAATAAAAATTAGTGTAATGTGTACCAGGTTCCTAAGGAACATTAGAAGTGGATTAAGACCCTACTAGTCTTTCAGAGTGTTTAAGGTAATCAGGATACTGCTTCTCAGTTGTAGAATCTGGTTAGAATTCCACATCCACTCAGGGCAGTGGAAGAAAGTGGCTAAGTGTCCAGCCTAAGAAGACAAACTCTGCCACCCCTGGGACTAACCTGGGCTCTCTCACTGGCTTCAGGGTTCCCAGCAGTAAGAGAGGGCGATTCCTAATAGATAAGTGCTTTTCAAATGTCTGCTGATGTCACATTTCCTTGCAGTCACCTTCTCTCTGCCTTATCTTCCACATGTATAAATACCAACTGCGTAAGATGAGGAAGAGAATTAAATGAGATAATCCAGGTAAAGCTCTTAGAAGAGTGCCCAGCAGACAGTAAGCACTCTGTATATGCGCCCGATTATCGTCTATTCTGTGATTTTAATTTACTCAAAAAATGAATGCAGATTCAGTAACTATTAGTATAAATAGTGCATTTGTTGATATACTGCTAACAGTTTATCACTAACAGTTTGTTACTCATCTCATAATCGTAAGTGAACACTAATACCTGTGGGTCACCAGATTGTTTAAGGTTTTCAATAACTTTTTTTTCCAACTCTTTTTTGTAAAAATTCCTTTTTTTCTGAGTATGAATGCAACCCTTGCTCTTTGAAAAGAAGAAATAATCCAATGACAGAATTGTTTTACATGGAAAGTAAACATGTCTCATCGTTTAATACCACTATATAAAATGACTATAAAATAACCAATGATAAAAGGCTAATACATATTCTTCCAGACTCTTTTCTAATCTAGAAAGTTGTGAATTCTTAAGAGACAGCATCCAGAAGAACTGACCCTGATACTGTGAACTATGGAACATTTTCCTCGTAAACTGCAAGAGTTCTCTGGGTTTCCTCCTGCCAGGGGACCCCTCAGGGATGCAGGGCTATAGGGCAGGTAGCACCATACTTTCCACCACCAACATTTTCGTGCAGGTGGTATCAGGTAAAAAGGAACACCGAGGGCAACCTGGAAAGGGAAAGGAAATTCTTTAAAAAAGAGAGAGAATCCTCATGTTTTACTTTCACACTTAAGAATCCCAAAGCGGTTACTCCAATTCCACACACTTGGGAGACTGAGTCTTGAAGTGCCTAAGCCAGTCTGAGGACTGCTATGTTCAGGACTCAGGGTTTGTAAAGTCAGTGGCTAGGTTTTCTTGTGGGAACAGATGAACAATTTTAATTCAGTAAACATCCTTCGAACATCTCCCTCATAAACGTCTCACAGAGGTAAGCCCCATTCCCCACCCCATGAGGTTTTGTTGCTCGTGGGGGAGCGGTGTTTGTTTTGCTTTCCAGGAACATACTGGGAAGAAGTCTTGCTCATCAGCTAACTGGCTTGAGTCCTGAAAACAAATGTGGCGCGTGCAAGAAAAAGCACTCCCCTGGGTGTCAGAGGACTGCTCCCCGTTTCCTTCTCTAGCTGTATAAAGTAGAGCGAGACATTTCATATCTCTGAGTGTCAGTTTCTCCATCTGTAAATTGGCAATGACACTATCTCATAAGGGTTTCTTTTTTGATCAGTAAATGAGGTAGATAATGTATATAAAAGCACTCTGTAAATTTAAACGTCGTTTACAAACATGGTGTTAGGAGTTATTATTTTGCACAGTTGCCACTCATAATCAGTTTATTTCACCAGGTAGTTCATTTAAAATACTACAAGTACTACTCCTTAAGAAACATGTGCAGACCAAGTGATTTTAAATGATACTGTAAAACCCAACAACTATTCTAATATCAGTTTCTATATTATTCCTAACTCAAGTGACAGAATATTAATGCCCTATATTCACTCAGAACCTCAGCAAAGTATGAGTTAAATGCCTTGCATTTACTGTATACAAGATGTCCAAGGAAACAAACTCATTTATCATAATGAAATTTGAAGGGAATATCTCACATTACACTTATCAAAGAAGACAAATAACAACTTTTTGAAAACAAAACTGACAAACTAAAAAGCAGAAGCTGACCAAATTTCTTATACATTTACCCCAATATAAACTGTTCCACATAGCAGTTGTGTTGCTTATTACTAATATAGAATCAACACCAAAAATATAATCTTACAGATTTTTTAATATTAACAGAATTTTAAATTTCCCTTATATCTGAGCTTCTATTTTGTATTAAAGAGATGCTGCATCATTGCAGTGGTAATTGGTAACTTTCATAATTGGAATCAGGGGATAACCTCCTATCCGACCAAAACTGCAGAAAATTCTATAGCTAAAGAATAACTTTACTGGGGCTTCCCTGGTGGCACAGTGGTTGAGAATCCGCCTGCCGATGCAGGGGACACGGGTTCGTGCCCTGGACCAGGAAGATCCCACGTGCCACGGAGCAGCTGGGCCCGTGAGCCATGCCCGCTGGGCCTGCGCGTCCGGAGCCTGTGCTCCTTAACGGAAGAGGCCACAGCAGTGAGAGGCCCGTGTACCGCAAAAAAAAAAAAAAAAAAAAAGAATAACTTTATTTGTTCTCTCATGAAGAAACTATCAATATCCATGTAGAATAATTACCAGCAACCATGAAACACATACAATTTTTTTTTTTTTTTTGCGGTACGCGGGCCTCTGTCGCGGCCTCTCCCGTTGCAGAGCACAGGCTCCGGACGCCCAGGCTCAGCAGCCATGGCTCACAGGTCCAGCCGCTCCGCGGCATGTGGGATCCTCCCGGACTGGGGCACGAAGCCATGTCCCCTGCATCGGCAGGTGGACTCCCAAACACTGCGCCACCAGGGAAGCCCAACACATACAATTTTAAATATCATACCTTTCACTTTTCTGTTGAGCATTCATTATACTGTAATAAGATTTTAACATTATATTTTTTAAAAATCTCAATTGTATTAACTAAAATATATTCAAGAGTATAGAAATCATGGCATCTTGTTAGATAAACCAAGTTGGGCACTGTGTTAACTAGCTTCTAAGTAATATTCATGAAATAGACTATGTGATTTAATGTTCTTGTGCACATCTTCAGGACACATATGCCTGCACAAGCTACTGGGACAGACACTTTCATGTGTTTATTCAACAGGTATTTTGTGAGTATCTATTGTACTATGTGCCAGGAAATAAGAGGGGATGAGGTTAACTCAGTGGGCAAAAGAGTCATGGTCTCAGTCCTTTAAAAATATATAATTTAGGGCTTCCCTGGCGGCGCAGTGGTTGAGCGTCTGCCTGCCGATGCAGAGGACACGGGTTCGTGCCCCGGTCTGGGAAGATCCCACATGCCGCGGAGCGGCTGGGCCCGTGAGCCATGGCCGCTGAGCCTGCGCGTCCAGAGCCTGTGCTCCGCAACGGGAGAGGCCACAACAGTGAGAGGTCCGCGTACCGCAAAAAGAAAAGAAAAGAAAAATATATATATAAATATATATATATATATATTTTAGATAAGCAAAAAATGTTTATAGAAAGCTTTTTTTTAAAAAATTTATTTATTAATGGCTGTGTTGGGTCTTCGTTTCTGTGCGAGGGCTTTCTCCTGTTGTGGCAAGCGGGGGCCACTCTTCATCGCGGTGCGTGGGCCTCTCACTATCGCGGCCTCTCTTGTTGCGGAGCACAGGCTCCAGACGCGCAGGCTCAGTAGTTGTGGCTCACGGGCCTAGTTGCTCCGCGGCATGTGGGATCTTCCCAGACCAAGGCTCGAACCCGTGTCCCCTGAATTGGCAAGCAGATTCTCAACCACTGCGCCACCAGGGAAGCCCAGAAAGCATTTTTAAAGACATAAATGAAAATTTCAAAAATGTGAAATAAGACTTTTGAAATATTTAAAATACAGGTATAGCTGAAACTAAACTTATGCAACTTGCTCATTCTCAACAATTTAAAGACATAACTATGAAGACAATGAGGGAAATACATCTTCAATTGTCTGTGTAATTACAAAATTTTTCTGAATTTCAATAACTGGTGTCATCTATGACATGAAGATATAACAGCTTAGAATTTAAATCATGCTGCAAAGTCGAATAAACCTGCAGTGGATTCCCAGCTCTCAGCAAATTGGAAAAACACTATCAGTCTCCAGGGGTGCTCAGTAAGGTGCCTGAGACACAGTGAGTGAGTTCTCAACAAAGGCAAGTATTTTCTCACATGATACTTATGGTTTTACTCATGTTGGTAAACATACACACTCTCCGTAACTATCAACAGGAAAATCTGTAAATGAGAGCTACTCACTTTTAACTTCACTGCCCTTAGTCTGTCCTGGCCCAAAGAAACTCCACTATGGCCACGTCATCCTGCCCTGCAACCAGAGATATCTCACCCCTCCCAATCCCTATCCAAATTCAAAACTTGCCCACTTAGGGACTTCCCTGGTGGTCCAGTGGCTCAGAATCCAAGCTCCCAATGCAGGGCACCCGGGTTCGATCCCTGGTCAGGGAACTAGATCCTGCATGCCGCAACTGAAAGATTCCGCATGCTGCAACTAAGACCCAGCGCAGCCAAATAAATAAATACATATTAAAATAAAAAAAAAAGACAAAAAACTTGGGACTTCCCTGGTGGCGCAGTGGTTAAGAATCCGCCTGCCAGTGCAGGGGACAAAGGCTCGAGCCCTGGTCCGGGAAGATCTCACATGCTGCAGAGTAACTAAGCCCACGAGCCACAACTACTGAGCCTGCGCTCCGCAACAAGAGAAGCCACTGTAATGAGAAGCCCACGCACCACGACGAACAGTAGCCCCTGCTCGACGCAACTAGAGAAAGCCTGTGTGCAGCAATGAAGACCTAACACAGCCAAAAAATTAATTAATTAAAAAAAAAAAGAAAAAGCTTGCCCACTTAAACATCCCAATCCTATGTTCCATCCTCTACTTTTTTAAGGCAGTAAATAGCTATTTTGATGAATGTATCTGTTCTTATGTGCTAGTAGCTTAACATACTACTCAATCCAGAAAACACACTTGTATGTTTAAAGAAGACCTATATTGTGGGTAAAATGGCAAATTAAACATTACTTTTGTTCCCTTCCAAAATTCCACTAAAGGAACTTTTGAAAAGGCATACACCAATGAGGTAAAAAACAAGATAGAAGGGAGCAGCAACAAAATTTTGGAAGTCGTAAAGCAAATGGGCAGTGACAACTAGCCCAGCAGATACAAGAAAGTTGAATCCTAAGCAAAGAGTGGAGAAGGCCAAGAAATGATTACACCATAAATAAGTACTCAAAGGTTCAGGAACCAGAATTGAAGGCAGAGTACTTATGGAAAACGAGGTGATGGTGGCGGGGTAACAACAAATACGTTTGGTGAGAAGCCTTGTTAACAAGTGAGTGTATCCACCATCCCCTGTCCTACCCTGGCAGGAGAGGAGCAAGTCTAGACTCTGAATGTAGACTGGGTTAGAGATACCCACCTGGAGAGAGGAGGATTAAGTGAATGTTTTTATAGGGAATGTTGGACCTCCAAGCCCTCTGTTCACCTACCATCCAGCACACTGACCTATGTCCTATAGGCAGAAGAATGGAAGACCATTTTCCATAAAGTAGAAAGAAAGAAAAAGAAGTAAAAAATAACAGAAAAGATGAGGAATTTAGGGGTCCAATCCTTTAAGTTCAAATTCCAAATAATAGGAATTGCAGAGAGAGGACATTATACAAGGAGAGAGAAAGAGAGAGAGAGAAACAGATCACCTACAAAACATTAAAGGTCAAAACACTTAAAACTAATGGAACATGGGACTTCCCTGGTTGCACTGTGGTTAAGAATCCGCCTGCCAATTCAGGGCACACAGGTTCGAGCCCTGGTCCGGGAGGATCCCACATGCCACGGAGCAGCTGGGCCCGTGTGCCACAACTACTGAGCCTGCACTCTAGAGCCCACAAGTCACAGCTGCTGAGCCTGCGAGCCACAACTACTGAAGCCTGCATGCCTAGAGCCCGTGCTCCGCAACAAGAGAAGCCACTGCAATAAGTCCAAGCACCATGACGAAGAGTAGCCCCCGCTTGCCGCAACTAGAGAAAGCCCGCGCTCAGCAATGAAGACCCAACACAGCCAAAAATAAAAATAAATAAAAATTTATTTTAAAAAAAGCTAATGGAACAATGCCTTTTAAACTTTTGAGGAAGATGTATTTTCAACCCAGAATTCAATCAAACCATCAATCAAATGTGAGAGTAGAATAAAGACTCTCAGATTTACAAAGTCTCAAAATTTTTTATATCCTATGTTCTCTTTCTCAGGAAATAAGGAAGTGAAGCAGAAAATATACAAAATAAAGAATTCTAACATGAGTTCTAACAGAGGAAAGAGGCAAAGGCATTCCAGGATGATGGCAAAGGGAAACTGTAAGATAATAACTATGAACCTGGCTGAAAAGATATCTGTCTAGATTAGGTGAGTAGGCGGCAGGAGAGATTTCTTCAGAAAAATGAAACTGATAGAATGCCTTATGGGTCAAAATTGCTGGAGCAGAGATTTAGACAATTTGGGGTTGAGTAGGTTGTGAGTGTAAATGAAACTAACAACAACAATAAAAACCAATTAACTTCCAGAAAAAACATTATGTAGTTGCAGGAAAGTAATCATGATATAATACATGGCTCAGCTGTGACTAGCATTTTCATAATCATAAAAATAAAATCATGGAATACTGATCTAACAAGTTAGAATGGAATTGTGTTGGGAGGATGGGAGGAGGGGACAGAAAGGGTGCGTGTCTGGGGAAAAGGTGTGAAAATGAGCTAAAACACCATCTTCCATACAGAGCAGTCAATAGGTCATGCCTAAAACAAAACAAAAAACAATCAAGAAATAGTAACAGAAGAGTGTTATTTAGAGACATGAATATAAATACTAAAAGAAACAGCAAAAATAGTCGAAAGTAGTTGCCTTTCGGAAGGGGGAAATTAAACAGACTTTTTGTCATTAGACTTTTATTTTTCATTAAATGTTTTATGGAACTAGTTGACTCTAATTATGTATGAGTAAGTTTGATGAAACTAAAAACTAGAGAGAGAAAGAGGAAAGAAGGAGGGCAGGAAGGGACTCAGAAAAGAAGGGTGGGAGGGAAGAAAGCAGAAAGGAAGAAAAAAGGCTTTCTAGATATCCAAAACACTAATCCAAAGGGCAATGGTGTGAATTTATGAGTTTGGCTTGGCGCTAAGCAGAAACTCTTTAGGAATCCTCCGTCTTGTCTGCTCACTTCTTTCTCTCTCTTTTTCTCATGTAAACATCTCTTTACAGGTTCTGCTTTAGAATTAACACTTATACACATTTATAAGTGGAATCTGAAACTCTCCTCAAGTTAATATTTTGACTGAACTAAATCCAAAATTCCTGCCAGGGTTTAAAAAAAAAATCTGAAAAAGAAAGTGATCCTAAAATAAAGCTCAAATAATAAATAATTAATTTTTTTAGAAATTGAAAAGAACACAGCACTGGTGAAGCGGGGGAAGCCCTAGCAGATATTAACACCTATTATAAGACAATAATTAAAAGCGTGATACTTTTGCCAACCTGAAAATTAGATAAATGGACACAAATAAAACATGGAGAAATATACCAATTATATATAAAATGTTAGTTTACGAAGAAGCAGCCATCAAAAAATAATAGGGGAGGAAAAAATTTAAGCAACTAGAGTGATGTAATTGACTAGCAAGAATGTATTTCTCTCTAATCCTTACCAAAGACCCCATAATATACCTCAAGAACATCAAAGAATTAAAAATGCAAACATCAGTAACAGAAGTATTACTAGAAAATAAAGTGGAATATTTATCAGTACTCTGGGATAATAACTTTCTATGGGATTTGAGGTTGTGGAAGAACTCTCAAAGAAAAAGACAACCAAATCTGATTATATAAAATTTGAAATCTCTATGCAATAAAAAAGAATGATAAATACTAAAAATTAAAGCACGAGATTGGAAGAAAATATTTGCACAAAACATAATAGACATTAGGTAGGTGCACAAAATTATGTGAATAGACAACCTCAACTGATAAGACGATATACAGAAAGACAATCACAGGAGATAAAATATTCTCAATAAAAATATGAAATGATAGTATCTGCCCTTTAGCAAATAAATACAAATTAAAAATAAGATACTAATTTAGACTTATTAACGTAGACAAAAATGGGGGGGGAATCACAATACAATGTTTATCGATGCTTTAGTTACTAGATGGAAAGAATAAAATTGAAAATACTATTGTGTATTTATGCTGCTGTCGGTGGTAGGTGTAGGTATCTAGATGTCAACAGAAAGGAGAAAATGTTCGTGGCACTCTAAGTTTCAGCAAAGGGCAATTAATACCTTGAGAAGTTTTCTAATTAAACAACAACAAAATTATGCTGACTACATGGAATTTTCTTCTACAAACTGTTAAGCTGTTCAGATGAGTTGACACTACTATAGTTTTGACTCTTTAAGGGATAAGCTTCATCCTCTAAAGAGTTCTACATTTCCAAAAGGAGAAAAATATTACAGTTCACCACCATAGCTTTTTATTAAAAAATTCTCATTCTCAATGAAAACATAAAAGTTGACATAATTTACAAAAGTATTCAATTGGATTCACAGTGGTTAAACTCATTACCCACCTACACTGCAGCAATAAACCAAGCTCGAACTATGCAAAATAGAAAGTGTAAGAACAAATGTTTAGAATTATTTCCTCACCATTCATATACTCCCTATATATAATATTTATAGTAAAAGCAAGAAAAAAATTAGAACATAAATTGAGTATTACTTGCAATACCAAGGAATATGCCAAAGCATGGAAGTAAAGATGTGAGAAAACATTGCAAATGGTCATCATAGGACATCACATGTCCATTCACTTAAAAATCACACTTCCAGTCTGAGTTATATTTCACTTGCACTATAGTCTTTAATTCCAGTTTTTAGTATCAACGTTGTTTTGAGATGCTGGATGGTGCAGATATGTTTATGTTGACTTAAATGAGATACAGCAGAGCATTCTACACCTCCGTCTACATCTAGTAAATGCTGCCCCATGATGACTTAATCCTCCCTTCTCTGCAATCAGCCAAATGGATGGTATCCTTTTTTTCTTTTTGTGAACCAGGGACTGAACCTGGGCTTTGGCAGTGAACGTGCCAAGTCCTAACCACTGGACTGCCAGGGAATTCCCCAATGGATGGTATTAGCATCCATTGGGGAATTAGCATGAGTTGAGCTGCTAAACCAGGTAGAGGCTACCAACTGCAATACAAGTGCTGCAACCTCTCTCAGCAGAGCTGAGAAAGTGAAGTGGAAAGATGAGAAGTCAGAGCAGACACTGACCTCTAAGCAAAGGTTCTGCAACCTTGGTCTATAATAAGACCCAAAGGCAAATCTGTCAAGAGCCCTCCTAGGCCATAATCATCAGATTCTTAAAATTAACTCTTAAAAAGCTGTAATATAATCTCATGATTTTCAGAGCTTTAAGTTTACATCATTTTACTGTATATTACATATTAAAATATTAACAAATTAGCTTCTAGCAATGGCACATTGAAAGAGACACACAGAAACTTCCTTCCCTGTTCCTTAGCATCTATTTTATTCAATAAATGAAAGAGTCATTTTCTTCTTCTCTCTTTGCCAGTGTGTGCACTCACATACTATAAACACACACCATGCACACACACACACATGCATGTGAAGGATTGGTCAATTTTGAACTACAGAGACCAAAAGATCTTCCTTTGTTTAAAAAGAGGTCCCTTGTCTTATAACCAAAGCCAGGCTCATAGCTTCTATTTTTATATAAATTGTGTTTCATAAGAGTGGGACACTTTCTCTGACCTTAGATTAAGCTGCGTTCCTGACTCCATGATCTCACACTTTCTTATACCTCCTCTTTCCTAATATTCATCATATTCCATTGTTAATTGTTTCATTGCTTGTCTTCTTTGCTTGCCAATAAGCTCCATGGGGTCAAGGGCTGTACTTAACTGTGTTTGCCATGCACCCCAAAATGTCCAGCTAATAGAAGAGCCTCAATAAATATCTGTTGAATAACTATGCTTGCTAGACTGATTATGTCTTTCAATCTTTTTGATGAGGCTAGGTGTCTTGTACACCAAGATGAAGAAGACAGTCATTGCCCTCAAGGTGCTCACAGGCTGGTAGGGAGGATAATGATAAAAAAATGTAATAACAGGGGGACATATGGGTTTACTTTCTGAGCTCAGTAGAAAATGGTGAACTCAACTGGATAAGGGGAAGGGAAGGCTTCCTAGAGAAGGTGATGTCTGAGCTGATTCTAAACGGTTTAACAGGGGTTAGCTGGGCAAGGAGAAGGGGAAGGGACCAGGCAGAGACAACCTGAGCAAAGGCATAAAGCATTGAAGGTATAGGAACTAGAGCAATTTGGTGCTGCAGGAGTGAACCAAACATATCAATATGTGCTAGGAGCTTTACCAGATTATTCTTTAGGTGACTAACATTTCCGACAATGACCGGACTCAAATTCAGTGCTTTTCCTTTTGAAGAAAAATAATTATTCCCCATTTCAATGAATCAGATAATATATTTTCCTGACATAGTTAATCTGTCTCATCCTATTAGATAGTCATTTAAAGCTTTAAGACAGCACCTCAAAGTTTCATCTGGCATAAGATTTTTCTGGAAAATCTTATTCTCCTAGGAAGTTTACTGATTCTTATAAATTCACTGATTCCCCCCCGCAACTTTTATCTACAACTATTCCAGGAATTTGGCATCCCTCCCCCAGTTATCAAGATAGTAAAAAGCCAAGCCAGAAACATCTGCCTCTCTCCAGCAATCCTGGTCAGAAGCCAGCCAAGGAATTTGGGCCAGGCTCCCCATTGGCCACACCAGGAATATGCTATGAAAGACAAGGGGTGAATATCACTATATCAAGCCTGCTGGGATTAAGGCTCAGGTGCTCCTCTGTTCCACAGTTCCCATGGCTTCTTGCTAATCTGAAAAATTCCAATAGGCTTGGTCACCCTCAAGGGCATAATGGTTCAGGGCAACGGGTCTTAAACCATAGCATGGATCAAAATCATCTGGGGAAAATGTGTTGAAAATGTCGATTCATGGGCTCCACTTTTAAAGATTCTGTTCTAGTAGATCTTGAAAGTTGGCCTGGACTTCCCTTTCTGTTTTCTTTTTGTTGTTGTTCCTTGGTTCATAGAGGATGTTTTAAAATATCTCAGGCAATTCTGATCTTATAACCTACAGGCTACATACTGAGATTCACTGGAACAGTTTGGGGCCTGTCAAAGTCTTATAAAAAAGGGAAAGGGGAGGATGGAAAGAAGAGAGAGAAAATGTAGCTTAATATCACAAAATTGTTTACCATTTAACAAGGGTAAAGCCTTGAATTGCAGCAAAGACCAGCACTTCTGTTGGTGGTCTGGACAGCCTGGGTGTTTGGTTAGCTTTCTCTACTGTGCACCCCACTCCACTTACCCTAGCCAAGCCTCACCTGGCTCTTCTGCGACTAATCTTCCCAGGACTAAGGCTACTGTCTTCTTGCTCTCTGGTTGGCTATCTGAAATCCTTAAGGGCCTTAATGCCAGCTTTCTGGGCTTCACTCATCAGGGCAATGATCTGGGTTAGAAAGAAACGGCAAGGCCCTCGCAGAGAACGCTGTCTTCCAGAGAAACGTAGTGGATGATGTGATACTCAGATCCCTTCACGACCAAGGCCCCTGTTCCCCAGCTGCCAGGAACATTGGTTGTGGAAGGTTCACAGCTCCAGGAATTGCCCTTGACTAAAGGGAGTTGCTTTGTCCAAGATTACACTTTCTGCCTGAATGCAGGCCACGTGATGTTGGCGATACAGTGACCAGCTCCCTTGCTTCATGGTGGCAGAACGATTCTGAAGGGCCATCCCACCTCCAAAGCTCCCCACTGTTGAGACCACCATTGTACATGCACTGCAGTTAATTCTTCCCTCTGCATAATCCTGCTGCCCTCCCTCCCTGTCAAGTGTTATTCCCAGGGCACCTCCTCATAAATTTCTTGTGTGCAAATCTCAGAGTTTGTTTCCAGGAAACCTGACCTAAGGTACTGGACTTGCCTCTTTTAGTCAAGTAGTGAGAGCACAGCATACTGGGCCTCTGCACCTTACTTCTTGGGTAACGTTGGGTGGTCCCCTAATCTCTCCCAGGGTCTCTTTCCTCATCTATAGAATTCGAATACAGACAACAATAGTAATAATACTTATTATATCTGTTTTGCCAGGCTTTTATGAGAATTAAAGGAGAAAATATCCATGAGAGTACTTCATAAGTAATGAAGAACTGTACAGTCTTGTCAGCTGACATCACTATATGTTGGTTTACCATGTGATAATCAGGGAAGAGGAGAGGAAGAAGTGGGATATCTACTAATATTATACAATTCATCTTACACACTGTGCCTGACTTTATCTGAAATTAAAAGATCTGTGTCACTAGTCAATACACCCAGGCACATAACAGAAAATTAAAAAAAAAAAACAACCCAGGAGGTGAGACATGCATTGCTGCAACCCTGAAACTGAAACAGAAGTGACAACAATCCTTTTTCACTATTTTTCCATATGAAGATAGCAGGAGAGTTATTTCCACTACTCTGAAAAGTCAGAATTCACATGATTACCCAAAAAGTTATGCAATGAGCAATGAAATGTCATTTTATATCTCTGAACAGAGAAACAAGTAAAACAATTGGGTATACAAAATGGGGAACACTTTCCTAAGCAACTTGTTATTTCTGGATTACCTTGATACCGTATCCACTAAAAAGAAAAAAAAAGTACATTAACTGAAAACATTTAATTAGCTCAAGAAAGATAACTGGAAATTACCAATCCTAAAACATCTCCCTACTAAAAATTACCAAATTATTGAGCCTTACAAAGAACTTGAATGAGATGCACAGATAATGTCTGGTATCCACAGACTCAGAAGGAGTGACCAGCAAATGACTTACCCTGACAGACGGTTTCATTATCAGCAAAAGTCACAGAATGGTTAGCACTCGGAGGCTTAGAGACCTACCAGAGCCCCTAACTCTCGCAATTCTCCGCTCTCAGGGAAACCACAGTCAAAATGAGGAGGCCAGACAAACCCACATGAAATATTAACCAAAACCCTTCCCTGTATTGTTCTCTGAGCACTGAATGAATTACAGGCAGGCATAGAGGAATTTAGACCAAGGGGTAAACATGTGGGCTGCATCACCCCGGAAGGCTTCATGTCAAGTCTCATATAATGAGAAACTATAAATATCTAGATTTCCTGGTAAAGCTAAAGAAATGCTGAATGAAACATTTTGTTTGTACGTGGAGAAAACATTTCAAAACTTCTAGTTTTAGATATTTGAACATTTTCAAACTTCCAGTGAGTTTGCTGATTCATTTAGGTACAACATTAATTCAACGTCTATAATCCTTACATGGTCCAACGTAGAGGCCCCTGAGGAAAAAGAGAATTAGACCGTGTTTGCTGAAGAAAACTCAGAGAATTATTCAATGCCAAGGTAGGCTGAGTCATGAAATGATGAGAATAGTGAAGAGTTGGGGTCAGATTTTTTTTTGCGGGGGGGGGGGGAGGTGGGGTTGTTAGTCAAAAATATCTTTGTCGGGACCAAAGGAATCGACCTGAAAATAGAAATGAGGGCCCGAACCAAGAAACCTGAATCATTTTGCTCAGCAAAAATCAAGAAAACAGGGGACCCAGCAGGGCCAGCTTCACTTACCAAGATTCTGGAAGTTAGAAGCAGGAGGGGCTGGTAAGTACCTGCTTTGGGGTAAAACCAGAACAAAATGGCCCCAGAAGGCAGATTCTAAACCAGGAGTATAAGATCTGGAGTTGTTATGGACCTGCCTGCATCTGTTAGTAAATCTTCTACCACCAGACTCTGCTCTGTAGATTAATACCCCCTGGCCAGCCTTTCTGCTTCCCCGTGGGAGCGATACTACAGATATTAGCAACAAAATATTGAGTGCATCTAAGAGACACGAAGTGCTAAACTGAGGCACTGTGAGGACAGTTGTGTGGAAGCTGTGGGAACCTTCGGTCACTCCATTAAAATGTTTTAAATTCCCAGGAGAAATGTTCTGATTATTCTAGGTTTATTCCTAGACCAACCAGGTATTTCTTGGGGTGAAGGTGGGGGGGTGGGAGGGGTGCCACAGCACAATAGGACCAGAGGGAGCCCCATCTCATGTATTGGTTGGGCTATTCCTGGTTGAGGGAGAATTGTCAGGATCAGGAGAGTGACTCTACTTTGAGTTCACCACAGTGTCTAAAACATCATTCATTCATTCATTCATTCATTCACTCGTTCATTCATAAAGATACCGTATCAGAGCAGAGTGGTTAAGAATGCAAGGTCTGCAAAGGGGAAAGGTGAGGAGGAAGGATAAATTGGGAGTTTGGGATTAACATATACATACTACTATATATAAAATAGATAATCAACAAGGGCCTACTGTATAGTACAGGGAACTCTACTCAATATTATGTAATAACCTATGTGGGAAAAGAATCTGAAAAAGAATCGATATATGTATAACTGAATCACTCTGCTGTATACCTGAAACTAACACAAAATTGTAAATCAACTCTAATATAAAATAAAAATCATATCAAAAAAATTTTTAAAAGCAAGCAAGGTCTGGAGCCTGATGCTTGGGATCAATTTCCTGGCTCTGACAATTACTAACACTGCACTTCCTTCACCAGTGAAAAGTAGTTAACTATAGTACCTACCTCACAGAATTGCAATAAGGAGTAAAAGACTTGATTCACGTAATGAGCCTAGAATAGTGCCTAGAACATAATACGCACTCAATAAACTTTAGTTATTGTTAGTATTCATTCAAAAATGTTTCACGAGTACTGACTATATGCCAAACGCTGTGTGAGATCCTCATCAACCTTGAAACCAAACCAACTCTTCCATTTATGTTCCTACCTTAGTCATTAACTAGAAACGCGGGAGTCATCCTAACCTCCTCCCTCTCCCTCATTGCCCACTTCTGGGTTCTGTGGCCAGGTTCCACCTACTGAACATCTGGCAGCTCCTTCCCTCTTTTCCATTCCTCACTGTCACTACTTGACTCGAGCCTTCTTTAATTTCTCATCTTGAATATTACAACAATCTCCTCTGTGTCTCCCTAAGGCCAGTGCCACTCTCATTCAATCTATTCTCTCTCTTGACTCTAAGTTGTCTTTTTAAAACAGGTATCTGACAATATCATTCGATTGACTAAAGTCCTTTACAGGATAAACTCTGAGCTCCTACATGACACACGGACCTTCGTGACCTGGCCCAGCCTGTCTCTCCAGGCCCCTCCCCAGCTGGTGTCCACCCCCAAACAGGCTGATCCTTCTGCTGGGTGGTCTAGTCCTCCATCCGCTGATGACTCCTCCTCTTACATTAAGGTTCATTATTTAATGAATACTTACTGTCTAACACTTCTCATGACTGAAGCCTGTGCCAAGTTCAGGGAGTACAATGATGAAGATCACACTCAACCCTTTCTCATAGAAAAAGTAATTTTGACGCTCTTGAGAGAGAAATAAAGTATGGAAATTAAGGTAAAGTTGTCTCCAATTTACCACTGTTTCCGTCACTAGTTGGATATCTTACGGAATTGGAGAAATTGAATATATTCTGGTATCAGGTCCAAAAGCACCTCAGCATGATTCCAGTCCCAACAGTGGATTTACTCATTTTGAGTCATACAGCTATAATGCGTTAGAAAAGGTTGATTTGAACTATAAAAAACAGTGATCAGAAAGTTGCTTCAATATAGAGTTATAACGTTTTTATGCCATTAATCAGTCACTTAAAAATGCCTGTGACCGTCTAGGGGTAATAACAGGCTAGACTTATTTTTACATGGTTATTAGATAACATGAAATATAGTCAATTCAGAATCTCTAAAAATCATGCCTTTCTAATTAATATATTTTTAAATCACGTATTGAATGAAACACTGACGAATAAGCTCAACAGGCTGCCTACAAAGACAAGTAGATGATTAAACCCAAAACCTTCCTCGTTCTTCCAGAAATGATGACGCACTTCATTGAAAATCCCAGATCTGCAAGAACTTCAGTCATATTGGGACAGAGGCTCTACTGTGGGCATAGATCTGTCATTGCACTTACCTCCTTCTATTAGATTTTGCAGTGGATTTGCCAGGCTTCTACACCAGTCTTTAGGGCTCTTGTCAGCAAGATCCTGTCTTATTCTCAACTGTATAACCAGAGCTCGGTAAAGAGACTGGCACAGAGAAGGTGCCCAATGACTGTCTGCTGGGCTGAATTCAGCTCAACTCAGCTCCAACAGTGATGCTGTCCACTTCTCTATTGTGTCCCTTCCTAAGAGCTGCTAACCTGCTGCAACAGACCTATCAGCTTCAACATTTTAATTTCTTAGCTCCAATTGGTATCCACCATCTTCACAACTTTTCATGTGGCACTAACTTACTAAAGACAAACTGTCCAAAATATGATTCAGAGTGACATACAATCACCAGGTAATGTGACATACTTCTACAACACCATCTCAATGAAAGTAATAACAAACCAGTTATTGAAGAGTGAAATTAATTTTCTCTTGGGCCTCTGTGGCAAAGCACATGATTTTAATGGTTATCTTACATCAGTCTAGTGACCCTAGCTGGTATGCTGTACCATCAGGTGCTCTTGGAAACAAAACTTTAAACTGTTACTTCCTATACCACCAGCCCCAGTTTAGCAGCGCCTGCATTTCACATCTTAATCTTATTTTAAATACAGCCAGAGCAAACCTCACTTTTCAAAAGTTCATTAACAAAGTCTCACAATTAAGAGAGTAGCGCTATGACTCATTTTTGGATACCCGTGTGGAAATAACAACTCCTCCCTTTGCTGAGAAACGGCTTAAACAAGTGCATGAGAACCACAGGAAGTAATACAGATCTTGGCTACTATGAGCCGAGTCTAGATAGAATTCCCTCTCGGGACGGTGTGGTGCTTCTACGCGCTGCCACTACCTGTTGTCCCCATTCTTCTAAAAAGAAAACAGTCTTATGTGGACTTGGAAGGAACTATTTCAAGGCAGTATCAACTTCTCCGTATTTCTTGGCTCCTGAGTCATACTGCCAAGTTCAAGTCAAGAAGTCCCCATTCTGGTATTTTTGAGAAAGTGCAACCTAATAGGAAGTGAAGAGATGATCAAACCGAAGTAATGCCTCAACTAATTTTTTTTTTAAAAAAATCAGCCTTTCGACTCAAAAACAAAAGTAGTCTTGGCTGGATACTGTATAAGGGAAGCCTACAACTGGTTACCTCTGAAATCATTTCTATGAAGCCCTAAATGCGCAGTCCCTTGTCCACTGGGAGAAAAAGCAATCACTCCGCTCGGTATTAGGAACCCAAATGCCGTGTTCCCCGACGTGCCGAGAGGCGGCAAGAGACCCGACATCCCCCCAAAGGCATCCCTCGTGTCCCCGACCAAGCGAGTCGCCCCACAGCTCTCAGCGCACAGCCTAGCGGGGCGCGTCCTCGTTCCTAGGGGCGGTGAACGAGAGAAAAAGAGACCCAAGGGGAGAAACACAAACCAGGAACGGGACCGCGCGTGCGAACCGAGAAGCCCTCTCCAGTGGGAGCCCGTGCCACGCTGGGCGCCAGGCGGGGATGGAAACCCGTGGCGCGACTCCTGGCGGATGGGCTCCCGGCGCCTCCAGCAGCTCCACTGCGACCGCCCCAGCTCCGCGCCGCTGCCACCGCCGCATCTGGGCGCCAGCCCGGCACCCCGGGCGTCGGAAGTTCCCACAGTACGGGACCAGGCCCCGCCCCCGGACGGCGGCGCCGGATCCCCGCGCGCCCCGCCCCGCCCCGCCCCACCCTGCCCTACCCCGCCCCGCCAGCAGCCAGGGTGCTCCGAACCACTGGGACCCCTCCCGCTCTCGCTTCCGCTTCCTCCCACTCTTGTGCGCTCCCGGATGCTCTGGGCGGAGGAGCTGAGAGCCGCGGAGTGCGCCGCCCGAGGCACGTAACCCCTTTTCCTAGCCACCTCCTCCTTGGCCGCCCCCCAGCGCCGGGGCCGTGGCCCAAAGGCGCGGGACTTTTCGCCGGGATCCCCCTGCGCTGGTGACGTTTGCTGGCCGTGCCGGTGCGTTTCCCGCGCGGTTCTGAGTGCTGGGGTGACTGAGAGGGGCTGCGGCCGGCTCTGCACCTGCCGCGCGACCCTGTCGGAGGCCGGCGAGGAGGCTGCGGGTCCCCCCGAGGCTGAGCACCGCCTTCCCAGAACCCACCCGGATTCAGCCCTTTTCAGTGAGCTTTAAACGCCAGCCCGGTTCATTCATTCATTCGTTCGTTCGCTACTAACCTAGCGTCCACACAAGTGCTGAGGATACTGCGTGGCCAAAAGCACCGCCAAGACATTGCCCTCAAGGACCCGGCATTCCAGTGAGGAAACATGAACAGATAAAGTGTTTATCATGTGAGGTTAGTGGTATCTTGAAAAATAAGGCTGAGGCTTAAAAAGTTAGAAAGTGCTCAAAAAGGGGGGTGAAAAAAAGACCTACATTGATGGGGAATGTCAAAGAAATGCAGGAGCCAACAGAAAGAGCTCCCAAAGCCAAAGGAGGAGCAACTTGAACAACAAAATGAAGTAGTATTAGATTACAACCTGAAGTAAGAACAAACAAAAAACCCCAAAACAACCTCCCCCGCCATGAGTCCATAGCAATAAATGGTTGGATAGAGAAGTGGTAAAGAGATAGGCTCTCCTTCAGAAGAATTCCTAGTAACTTGTGCGGATACTCCACCCTCAAGGAGTAGAAGCCTAACTTCCCACTCCTTAAGTACAAGGGGCTCATAGTGACTTTCTCCCCAGAAATACAATATGGAAAAGGCGGGAAAAGAGTAGCTTTACAATGGGAACATCTGAAAAACACTACCTCAGCCAGGTGATCAAGGGGGACGTTAACGGTCATAAATCATATTGATAGTATGTGCTCCTGATATGATGTGATGAAAGTGGCACTTTATCTCTGTGATCTTCCTCCCAGAAACCCATAACCCCAGTCTTGTCATAAGAAAAACAGGCAAATTCCAGGACATCCTACAAAATACCTGACCGATATTTCTCAAAGCTGTGAATGTCATAACAAAACAAGGAGCCTAGAGGATCCTAAGGAAACCTGACAACTAAATGTATGTGGTGTCCTGGATGGGATCCTGGAACAGAAACAGGCCTCTAAGTAAAAACTAAGGAAATCTCAATAAAGTATGGGCTTTCGTTCGTAATTAAGTATCAAGACTGGTTCATGAGTTGTGATGATGTACCATACTAATTGTACAATGGTGATAATAGGGAAAAATGGGAATGAGGGTTATGGAAACTCCCTATATTATCTTTGTAATTTTTCTGTAAATCTAAAAGCGTTCTAAAAAAATAAAGTTTAGTTTCAAAGTAAAGCAAAGTAAGAGAGATGAAGGGGTACTATAATAAACTGAAGAAAATAGGTTTATTGCAAAGGCCTCTAAGATAAAACTGTTGAGGGGGGGAAGCAGTGTGGATATTTGGGTTAAGACCATTTCAAGCCAAGGGATCTGCAGATGTAAAGGCCTTGAGGCAGGAGCATGCTTGGCTTCTTGGAGTAATATCAGTGTGGGTGGAACAGAATGAATGAGGGAAGAGTGATAGGTGGTGGAACTGGGGTGGGCAATAGAGCATGTAAGGCCTTGGTGGTCATGATAGTTTTTAAATTTTACTTTTATTGAGAAGGGAAGACATTGAAAAAATTTTAACAGAGGTATGACCTGATGTGGCTTTTTTTTTTCAACCCACTGTTGTGTTGAGGATAGATTAAGGGACAAGAATGGAAGTAGGCCAGCCAGTTAGGAAGCTGTGATGGTTAATTTTACATGTCACCTTGACTAGGCCTGCGTTGCCCAGGTATTTGGTTAAACATTATTCTGGGTATGTTTGTGAGGGTGTTTCTAGATGAGATTAGCATTTGAATCCATAGACTGAGTAAAGCAGATTGTCCTCCCCTGTGTGGGTGGGCCTCATGTCATCTGTTGAAGGCCTGAATAGAACAAAAGGCAGGATAAGGGGGAATTTGTTCTCCCTAGGCCTGACTGTCTTCGAGCTAGGACATCAGTTTTCTCCTGACTTCAGACTTGACCTCAAACTGGAACTCAGGTCATTCACTCTCCTGCTTCTCAGGCCCTCAGACTCAGGCTGGACTTATACCACCACCTTTTCTGGGTCTCCAGCTTGCCACCTGCAGACCCTGGGACTTCTCAGACTCCATAATTACATGAGCCAGTTCCTTATAATACAGTCCAATCTCTCAGTATAGATATAGATATATCCCCTATTTGTTCTCTTTCTCTGGGAAACCCTGACTGACACAATGCCATGGCAGTGGAGCTGGTGAGAATGGGCAGGCTCCGGATCTGTTCCCAAGGAGGGGCTGACAGGACTGGCTGACTAATTGGGTGGGGTGAGAGAGGAGTCAAGGATGAGTCCAGGTTTTTCCTTGGAGCAACCAGAAGAAAAGAGGTTCTTTATGCAGAGGTGGGGAAGACTAACTGGGAAGTAAGTTGTGGAGGTTGAGGGAGGGGAGGGGAGGTTTGTGGGGAACTAAAGAGTTCCATTTTGGGGCTTCCCTGGTGGCGCAGTGGTTGAGAGTCTGCCTGCCGATGCGGGGGACACGGGTTCGTGCCCCGGTCCGGGAAGATCCCACATGCCGCAGAGCGGCTGGGCCCGTGAGCCATGGCCACTGAGCCTGTGCATCTGGAGCCTGTGCTCCGCAACCGGAGAGGCCACAGCAGTGAAGGCCCGCGTACCGCAAAAAAAAAAAAAAAAAAAAAAGAGTTCCATTTTGGACACTTGAAGTTTGGAGTTGTTAAGCTGTCAAGAAGGCAGTTGGATCGGTGATTTTGGGATGATGGGTTCAATCTGGAAGTCTTCAGCACGTACATGATGTGCAGACAGAATTTAGATGTCTGAAGTCTGAGTCCTGGGGCACTCCAAAGTTCAGAGGCCAGGAAGATGAAGAACAAGAAAGGAGAATGAGAAGGTATAATCAGTGAGATAAGAGGTAAACTGACAAAGAATGTTCCAGAAGCCAAATGAAAAAATGTTTCAAGAATGGTCAAGTCTATCAAATGGTGCTAAAATGCGTAAAACTAGGATCAAAAACTAAATACGGAGGTCAGTGGTGAACTTAATGAGAAGAGTTTGGTGGTGTGTGGTGACCAAAGACTCCTTGGAGCCCAGAGAAAATAAAAGAGTAAGTGGAGACAGAGGAATGAGGCAGTAGCTGGAAGGAAATGTACAGTCAAGGGAGAATTTTTTTTTTAATTAGAAGATATACATACTTGTATGCTCATGGGTGTGAGCCAGAAAAGGGAAGGAAAAAGTGACAATGCAGAAGAGAAAAGAGATAATTGCCAGAGCAATGCTCTTGAGTAGATGAGCAGATGGGATCCAGTGCACAGATGGAAAGCTGGGGTTTATTGGGGAAGATAGGGTTCTTCCCTGATGGCAGAGGGGAAGGCAGAATGTATGGGCACAGAAGCTGGTAAATGTGGAGACAGGAATATGTATCATCAATGAAGAAGCAAGACCATCGGCTGAGAGTGAAGAGTAAGAGGAAGTTTGAGAAGAGAGGAGAAAGTAGGAAGTAGCATCTCGGGACAGGGAGAGAGTAAATGGACTTTGAAAATGTAGTCAGATTGTAGAATAGTACTAAGGGTTCATTTGAAGTCCGGGATCATGAATATAAAGGGAGACCAGTTGGTATAGTTGCGTGTTTTCACGAGCCTCATTTGCCTGCTTGGGTGCATAAAACTAGACAGAGACATAACCAGATATAACCAGAGTTTGGAGCTGCCAGGTGAGTGTGATAGAGGAGACAGGGACAGGAGTGTTGAGTGTCTATGCAAGGGAATGATTATAATGAAGGACCTTGGCATCTAAACCGACTGACGAGAGAAGAGAGGACATGAATGATAGTGATGAGGCCAAATAAAAAGATATTAGGTTAATGGATTGGAAGTTCCAGGGTGTCAAGAAATTGCAGCAGTTAGCAGGTTAGAGAGATTCAGTTGGAAAAAATACAAGTTGGGTTTGAGACAGTGGACTACGCAGGGGTGCAGATATGGATAATGGCACATTCTAGGGGTTCTCTGCAATTGACCTGACCACCCAGCCAGGCCCCCCGCTAGGTCTTCTGTGTTTTAGATATTTTTCTGGAGATGTTGGCTCTCACCTCCAGTCTAGATTTTTTGAGTCGTGAGTACTTTAGGGCAAAGCCCAGATAAAGCAGGGCCAGCGCTTGAAGAGGGACATAGCTGCCACATAAAGGCTCATCCCCTGTATACTGTGGACATCATCTTGTGTACTACTGCCATCCCTCATTTGAAGGGCTTATAAACGCATTGAATCTTGGGGTTGGAAGGGCATCTATAAATAGTCATTTTATATCCCTACACCATGTTTTCATCACCACCTGCCATTTCTCTTTTCTGTGCTAGTTTTCAAATTACTTGAGGATCTGTGTTTAACCTATCTTTTAAAAATTGTGATTAAAATACATGCGACATAAAATTTACCATTGTAGCCAATTTAAAATGTGAAGTTCAGTTGCGTTAAGTACATTCACATCGTTGTGCAACCGTCACCATCCATTTCCAGAACTTTTTCATCTTCCCAACTGACAATTCTGTACCCATTAAACACTAACTCCTCATTCCCTCTCTCCCCAGCCCCTGGCAACCACCATTCTACTTTCTGTCTCTGTAAATTTGACTACTCTAGATAGCTCAAATAAGTAGAATCATACAATATTTGTCCATTTATAACTGGCTTACTTCCCTCAGCGTAATGGCTTCAAAGTTTATTCACGTTATAGCATGTGTCAGAATCTTCTTCCTTTTTAAGACCAAATAATAGTCCTATTTCAGGGTCTGCTCTCTTTTTCTTGGGGTATATACCCAGAAATGGAATTGCTGGATTGTATGGTAATTCTGTTTTTTTTGTGGGATCGTTATACTATTTTTCACAGCAACTGCGCTGCTTTACATTCATACAGCAATGCACAGGGGTTCCAAATTTTCCACTTCTTTGTTAACACTTGCTATTTTCATATAAGCTCTTTTTTATTCCCTCTCTATTTGATACCCTGCTGGGCACATGAGGCTGTATGAGTAAATAAAGAACTGTTATTAACCCTGTAGAAAAGGGAAATGAGATTAAACGAATCAATTTGTACTCAGCAAGCCCCACCTCACACACCTTGTTGTCTTACTGTACCCACATGTGGCTAATTAAATTTAAATTAATTAAAATTAAGCACATTTTAAAATTCGGTTCATCAGCTCATTAGTGACATTTCACCATAATAACTAGTGCTTATTAGTATCCAATATATTGGACAGTGCAGGATAGAACATTTCCATTATTGCAGACAGTTCTTTGGCTACTATATTGGACAACACTTCCTTTTTTTTTTTTCTTTTTGGACAGCACTTTCTAGATCCTGGTAGCCACTTCTTTGTCTCACAAATCATATTTGGATAAGCTTTTCCAGAACTGGACAGCAAAATTTAAGATAAAAATCCTTCTTTTAGAAGGGAGGAAATATGCTGCCTAAAATGTCTATGGCTCTTTGGCACATAAATGACTGCTCTGGGAATTCTCAAAAGTTTTATGTTTGAATATTAACTCGGACTTTTAGTGATCATGTGTTTCTGTTGCACTTGATAATTACCTTTATGAACACAGACTTATAAACTATTTAAACCTTTCTTTACGTCCTTTGAAACACTTACCTACTAAACCATAAGTTTTGAAAAACATTCTCAGAATCACAGTGGAGGCTGTGTCTATTCTACTTACTACTGTTTACTCAAAGCCTAGCACAATACCTCAGACATTGGAGACTCTCAATAAATATTTGTTAGATGATGAGTGAGTGAATGACCAAAGTAAGCCCCGAGCAGAACTTGGGGAAGCTCAGGGTACTGAGAGAGCATTTTTAGAGGGTGGCAGGCAGGCATAACAAAATTTAGAAATATGTCTCTAGGACTGATATAGCTTAAAAAGACTTTCTTTTTTTAAACAGAACATGGAATTTAAGTTATGTTCTTTTATCCCACTGTTGAAAAAGTAGCTTTAAAATTCCTATAAGGTTCTTGTCTATTGCATGTTTATAAAACTTCAACTCTATTTCATGAATACTTGCCACCAATGAATATAACAAGAAAAAATGAATTCTAGATTTTATAATGTCAGCATGTGTGCAGATATCTTCTGTTTGCCCCTTCAGATCCACTTCCTACTACCCTCTATCCTGCTCTCAACCCTGGGAGGTTGATCTGAAAGGATTATTCTAACAGGCTCTTGTGCTCTTTGCTTCCCTTGGGTTTGGCTAATAGGAAACTCTTGCAGGAGAGCAGAAGCAGGGGATGAGGTCAGGGAATTTATTCGAAACAGAAGGGATCTCTGTGTCCCTCAGCATAAGCTCACCGTTCCTCTAAGGTGATCTGTTCTATGTGATTCCCTCTCCCTTCGTTCCAGATACCACTCTCTACTCAGGATTCTCAGGGCTGGGTTATGACAGCCCAGAGGTCCCTACAGTTCCCACTGTGCCTACACCTTTATAATAGTACCTTTATTTATAAACCTTCCTTGAATTGCGGGCCTCTCACTGTTGTGGCCTCTTCCGTTGCGGAGCACAGGCTCCGGACGCACAGGCTCAGCGGCCATGGCTCATGGGCCCAGCTGCTCTGCGGCATGTGGGATCCTCCTGGACCGGGGCACGAACCCATGTCCCCTGCATCAGCAGGCGGACTCTCAACCTCTGCGCCACTAGGGAAGCCCTGATACAGCATTCTTAAATGGTAGCTAGAACGTAGTGTCCAAATCCCTGCTTTGTTATGTTTATACCTACAGTCTACGAAAATGTTCCCTGATGATATTTTCATCTTCTTATTTAAATCCACTGGTTAGCTTTTTGAAGAAACAATGTTGTATGTCATATGATATAAATTTTTCTCTAGTACACTCAGACTAGAAAAATATTCTCAGATTCACAGACAGATCTTTTTGCATATAGCAAAAGGTATCCCAATATCTAATAAGCTCTTTTAAAGGTATGTGAGGAAATCGTACCTCAGTACTTCAAACAAGCCATCGTTACTCAATATACACAGCTTACCAGAGAACACAGTTTCTAACCCTTTCTATACACTGAATGTTTCCCTGAAATTCATATGTTAAAACCTAATCCCAATGTGATGGTGTTGGGAGGTGGAGCCTTGGAGGTGATTCAGTCATGAAGATGGAGCCCTCAAGAATGGGATTCGTGGCCTCATAAAAGAAGCCCCAGAGAGCTCTCTCGCCCCTTCTGCTGTGTGAGGACATAGAAAGAAGATAGCCGTCTATGCACCAGGAAGTGGGCTCTCACCAAATACCAAATTTGTCGGTACCGTGATCTTAGACTTCCCAGCCTCCAAAACTGTGATAAATAAATTTCTGTTGCTTATAAGCCACCTAGCCTATTTTTGTATAGCATATAGCCCGAACAGATTGACACCTTCTTTTTTTTTTTCAGTACGCGGGCTTCTCACTGTTGTGGCCTCTCCCGTTGCGGAGCACAGGCTCCGGATGCGCAGGCTCAGTGGCCATGGCTCACAGGCCCAGCCGCTCCGCGGCATGTGGGATCTTCCCAGACCGGGGCACGAACCCGTGTCCCCTGCATCGGCAGGCGGAGTCTCAACCACTGAGCCACCAGGGAAGCCCCTAGACTGACACCTTTGAAGCTCGAGATTTAAATGTACAATTAATTGTTAGCAAATAACAGATCATTAAAAATAATAAACTCCATAATGCTAATACCTATATCAAAGATAACCAACACTTATCATCTGCATCACAAACGTATGAGGTACGCACAACTCAACCCCATTTGACAGGGGAGGAAATGAGCCTTCAAATCTGCTGTCCAGGGCTTCCCTGGTGGCACAGTAGTTAAGAATGCGCCTGCCAATGCAGGGGACACGGGTTCGCGCCCTGGTCTGGGAAGATCCCACATGCTACAAAGCAACTAAGCCCGTGCGCCACAACTAGTGAGCCTGCGCTCTAGAGCCCACGAGCCACAACTACTGAAGCCCACGTGCCTAGAGACTGTGCTCCGCAACAAGAGGAGCCACCGCGATAAGCCCGCGCACCGCAACGAAGAGTAGACTCCGCTCGCCACAATTAGAGAAAACCCACGCAGCAACGAAGACCCAACGCAGCCAAAAGTAAGTAAGTAAATAAATGTATATCTATGTATATATATATATATATATATATATATATAAAAAGACTCTCCTGTCCACTGTCCCAGCACCAGCAAGCAAAGGACCCTAGATTCAAATCCTAGTGTCCAACACAAAAGTCTATGTTTACTGCCGCGGCCTCTCCCATTGCGGAGCACAGGCTGCGGACGCGCAGGCTCAGCGGCCATGGCTCACGGGCCCAGCCGCTCCGCGGCATGTGGGACCCTCGCGGACCGGAGCATGAACCCGTGTCCCCTGCATCCGCAGGCGGACTCTCAACCAGTGCGCCACCAGGGAAGCCCAAGTCTATGTTCTTAACTACCAGTAAAGCATCCAAGAGCAACTCAAAGACCACAGAAAAAACAAAAAATAAGAACTTTCCAAAGCAAATAATTTATTTCATCGTGTTTCCTGCATTCAAAGAGCAATGTCAAAATCTAAGTAAGCTTAGAAAAATTACTAAAAAAAAAAAAGAAAAGAAAAAAAAATGCAACAGGTAGCTCTCATAGAAAAGCAAATCTCTTGTTTAGTAAAGCTTGTTTTTCTGTGCAAGGTACACAAGAGGGGATAGAAAATGAGGGTGGAAATTGTACTGTTTTGGTATTAGTTAAATTTTACAGTTCCTGAAATGACACCATTGTATTTCTATTTTAATGCAAATTAAATGAAAACTTTCCTCTGCTATATTGGCATACTTGTTGTAAGAGGCCTGACATTTAGCATGTATTGGCTACTCTATGCATACAAATAGAACATTCTCTGTGAAAGAGAACAGGCTAAACAAATCTCGACTACAGATAGCATAATTGATCTGTTTAATAGCTCAATAATTTTTCTGCAACTGATTTTGCATAACAACTTGCAAAAGTATTTTAAGATGAGACTGTTGCTCAATACTCACTTCTGGTAAACCCTTTTTTGCACCATAGTCCTGTCTGCAGAACTGATAAGAGTGAAACAAAAAAAGCGTAAGCAGAATGTAACAAATAAGCCATGCCTTTTACAGATAATATTTAGTCATAAGCCTTTAAATACTGGTTTTGAATTTGAGTAATTAAATTAGTTCTCAAAAGTGTAGCTTTCACAGACTAAGTATTTTTACATCCATATTTTGTTCATTTAGAAGAATTTGTGCTATCCATTTAGAAACTACGTTTCTACAGCAAAAAGCCTTACTTAAGTTGTGCTATCCATTTAGAAACTACATGTTTCTACAGCAAAAATATGTGGTTTTCTTCTCTTTTTCCTCTTCATCCATTTTGTCCCCTTGCTGCGGCTCCATGTCTTTATTTGTCTTATTTTTCCCTTTAACACACTCTTCAGATGGACTGATTCTTTCCTCAAAGATGGTTTATAATTTCTGTGAGTTCATGGACCACAACTAGCATTCTTTCATGACCCTAAAGAAAATGTAAAAATACAATATTGGTACCACAAAAAAAAAAGTGTTTCAAAAGATGAGTATTTTTAAGATGAACTTAGTAAAAAGTGATACAGTGAAAATAGCTTGAAGTCTGAGCAGTGAACTCATAGATTCAATGCACAGTCTTTCCTTGAGGATACCTGCTCTTGGGATGGTGATCTTGTTGAGAAGACTTTGGAGAAGCTGGCAGATGTTCCCCTCAGGTCCACAGCTCCTTACCTTACTTACTTGTCCCAGTGTGAGCAGGAATCCTTGGTAGGAGCTGACCTGGTCCTGCATCACTAGCTCTGGGTGTTGAAAGCAGGCCACTCCATCTGACTTCTTGAAACCCTATTTTCTATAAGTTGATGGTGGCAAAGGTCAATTATGAAACAGGAACTTTTGACACAACTCAACATCCCTAGTCACAAAGAAACATTTAAAACACATGCCCCCATGCAAATCAAAATTCATAATTGATTACAATGCAGATATGAGTGCTGGACATAATCTATTCACGCCTTATTTCTTTCATGGTCATAGTACATCATTTCTCCAGCCTAAGTAATGAGTACACTCCTCTTCAAGGAAGAATATATGGCACCCAGTGTTGACAAATTACCCAAACATAATATAAATGCAAGGTAACATATAAACATGGTACAAATTCCTTATGACTACAGACTCTTTAAAAAAACTATAAAACCCAAACCAACCCACACATTACAAGTATAAAGTTAATAATATTAAAATAAACAGCATTGATTTAATGTACTTTTTTGTATTTTTTTAAATATTTGGCTGCGTTGGGTCTTCGTTGCTGCACATGGGCTTTCTCTAGTTGCTGCAAGCGGGGGTTGCTCTTCATTGCGGTGCACGGGCTTCTCATTGCGGTGGCTTCTCTTGTTGCAGAGCACGGGCTCTAGGCACACGGGCTTCAGTAGTTGTGGCATGTGTGCTCAGTAGTTGTGGCTCGCGGGTTCTAGAGCGCAGGCTCAGTTGTTGTGGTGTACAGGCTCAGCCACTCTGCGGCCTGAGGGATCTTCCCAGACCAGGGCTCAAATCTGTGTCCACTGCATTGGCAGGCAGATTGTTAACCACTGTGCCACCAGGGAAGCCCTTGATGTTTTTTTTTGATGAAGCAAAACCACAAAAGTTTGTTCCAAAAGTAGAAAAGGGCATTGGGGTTTTTTGTATTTCACTTATCTATATGGCTGTCTTTATTTTGAAGACAATGCTCATTTGAATGATCCTCCTTATCATGGCTATTATTTTTCCTTTTATTTCATTTTTTTAGTATTTATTTATTTGGCTGTGCTGGGTCTTAGTTGCAGCACGCAGGATCTTCGTTGCCGCGTTCGGGTCTTGCAGCATGTGGGCTCCTTTAGTTGCGGTATGTGCGATCTAGTTCCTGACCAGGTATGGAACCCAGGCCCCCTGCATTGGGAGTGCAGTCTTAACCACTGAACCACCAGGGAAGTCCCTGATTTTTCCTTTTAAACTATACATTCATCTTGAATCATTAAGCCAGCTTGATGATTTTTTTCAGCTTTATTGAGGTATAATTGACAAATAAAATTATAAGCAATTTAAAGTATACATGGTGGTGATTTGATATATGTATACATTGTGAAAGGATTCCCACCATCTAGTTAATTAACACATCCATCACCTCACATATTTATCCTTTTTTTTTTTTTTGGTGAGAACATTTAAGTTCTATTCTCTTAGCAAATTTCAATTATATAATGCAGTTGACCCTTGAAAAATATGGTGGCTAGGGGTGTCAACCTCCCACACAGTAGAAAATCGGAGTATAACTTTATAGTCAGGCTTCTGTAACCGCAGTTTCACATCCAAGTATTCAACAAACCACAGACCGTGTAGTATGCATTTAATTGAAAAAAAAATATGTGTGTAAGTGGAACCATGCAGTTCAACCCATGCTGTACAAGGGTCAACTGTACAGTGTTATCAGCTGTGGTCACCATGTTTTACATTAAATCCTCAGATCTTATTCATCTCATAGCTGAAAGTCTGTAACCTTTTACCAAACTTTCCTTATTTCCCCCAACCTGCAGGTTCTGACAACCACTTTTCTAATCTCTGTTTCTATGTTCGACTTTTCTTTTTTTAAATTAAAAAAAATTTATTTTGGCTGTGCTGGGTCTTAGTTGCTGTGCGTGGGCTTTCTCTAGTTGCAGTGAGCGGGGGCTACTCTTCATTGCGGTGCGCAGGCTTCTCATTGCGGTGGCTTCTCCTGTTGCGGAGCACGGGCTCTAGGCATGCAGGTTTCAGTAGTTGCAGCACATGGGCTCAGTAGTTGCGGCGCGGGCTCTAGGGTACGCAGGCTGCGGTAGTTGCGGCACACAGGCTCAGTTGCTCCGCAGCATGTGGGATCTTCCCAGACCAGGGATAGAACCCGTGTCCCTTGCATTGGCAGGTGGATTCTTAACCACTGTGCCACCAGGGAAGTCCCATATGTTTGATTTATTTTAAAGGTTCCATGTATAAGTGATATGATGAAGTAATTGCCTTTCTGTGTCTGGCTTACTTCACTTAGCATAATGCCCTCAAGGTCCATCCATGTTGTTGCAAATGGCAGGATTTCTTTCTTTCTCATGGCTAAATCATATTACATATGTACTTTATGTATTGTTTATATTTATTTTATATATATATAGATAGATAGATAGGTAGATAGATAGGTATTTATGTATAACATATATTCCTTACCCATTTATCTGTTGATGGGCACTTAGGTTGTTTCCATATCCTGATCATTGTGAGTAATACTGCAGTGAACATGGGAGTGAAGATATATCTTTGATATCTTGTTTTCATTTCCTTTGGATTTATACCCAGAATTGGGATTGCTGGGTCATACAGTAGTTCTGTTTAATTTGGGGTGGAACTTCCATACTGTCTTCCATAGTGGCTGCACCAATTTACATTCCCACCAACAGTTCACAAAAGTACTCTTTTCTCCTCATTCTCACCAACAGTTTTTATCTCTTGTCTTTTTGATGATAGCCATTCTAACAGGTGAGGTGATAACTCATTTTGGTTTTGATTTGCATTTCCCTGATGATTAGTGATGCTGAGCACTTTTTCATGTCCTGTTGACCATTTGTATGTCTTCTTTGGAGAAATGTCTATTCAGTTCCTCTGCCCATTTAAAAATCTGATTGGTTTTTTGCTTTTGAGTTATATGAGTCCTTTACATATTTTGGATATTAACCCCTTATCAAGATGTATGATTTGCAAATATATTCTCTTATTCGGTAAATTAACTTTTCATTTTGATGATGGGTTCCTTTGCTGTGCAGAAGCTTTTTATTTGATGTAGTCTCATTGGTTTATTTCTGCCTTTGTTGCCTTTGCTTTGGTGTCCAATCCAAAAAGTCATTGCCAATGTCAAGGAGTTTATCCCTATGTTTTCTTCTAGGACTCGTATTGTTTCAGGTCTTATGATCAAGTGTTTAATCCACTTTGAGTTGATTTTTGTGTATGGTGTAGGATAGAGGTCTAGTTTCATTCTTTTGCATTTGGCTGTCCAGTTTTCCTAACACCATTTATTAAGGAGACTGTCCTTTTCCCATTGTATATTCTTGACTCCTTTGTGGAAAATTAATTGACCATATTTGCTGAGTTTATTTCTGGGCTCTCTATTCTATTCCATTGATCTATGTGTCTGTATTTATGTCCAATACCATACTGTTTCTGTGAAAATGCCATTGGAATTTTGATAGACATTGCATTGAATACCTATCAAACTGCTTTGGGTGTATGGATATTTTAACAACATTGATTCTTCTAGTTCATGAGCACAGAATACCTTTTCATTTATTTATGTCTTCTTCAATTTCTTTCAATTTTCAATTGATTGAAAATCAATCAGTCAGAACGGGCAAAAGTGTTAGGATTGGCCGACAAGTATATTCACCTCCTTGGTTAAATTTTTTCCTAGGTATATTATTCTTTCTGATGCAATTGTAAATAGGATTATTTTCCTAATTTCTCTTTTTAATAGTTTGTTCCTAGTGTATAGGAACACAACTGATTTTTGTGTATTAATTTTGTATCCTCTACCTTTACTGAATTCATTTGTTAAAACTCTAACAGTTTTTTTGATGGAGTATTTATAGTTTTCTATTTATAACGTATCATCCACAAGTAGAGAAAATTTTTCTTCTTCCTTTCTGATTTGGATGATTTTATTTCTTTTTCTTGCCCAGTTTCTCTGGCTAGGGCTTCCAGTAGTAAATCAAATAAAAGTGACAAGAGTGGGCATCTTTGTCCTGTTCCTGATCTTAGAGGAAGAGCTTTCAGCTTTTCACCATTGAGCATGATGTCAGCTGTCGGCTTGTTGTATGTGGTTTTTATTATGTTGAGGTACATTTCCTCTGTACCCAGTTTGTTGAGAGATTTTATCATGAATGGATGTTGAATTTTGTCAAATGCTTTTTCTGCATCTACTGAAATGATTATATGATTTTTATCCTTCATTTTGTTATTGTGATGTATCGCATTGATTGATTTACAGATGTTGAACGATCCTTGCATCCCTGGAATAAATCCCACTTGATTGTGTACGATCCTTTTACTGTATTAGTGAATTTGGTTTGCTAATATTCGTTGAGGATTTTTGCATGTATGTTTATCAGGAATATTGGCCTGTAATTTTCTTTTCTTGTAGTGCTCTTGCCTGTATTTCGTATTAGGGTAATGCTGGCCTCATAAGATGAGTTTGGAAGTGTTCCCTCTCTTCTAGTTTTTGGAAGAGTTAGAGAGGACTGGTATTAATTCTTCTTTAAATATTTGGTAGAACTCACCGGTGAAGCCATCTGGGCCTGGGCTTTTGTTTGTTGGGAGGTTTTTAAATTACTGATCCAATCTCCTTATTAGTAATGGAACAGTTCAGATTTTCTATTTCTTCATGATTCAGTCTTAGTAAGTTGTATGTTTCTAGGAATTTTCCATTTCTCCTAGGTTGTCCAATTTGTTCATATATAATAGTTCCTAGTGACCTCTTATAATCTTTTGTATTTCTATGGTATCAGTTGTAATGTCTCCTCTTTCAATTCTAGTTTTATTTATTTGAGTCCTCTCTCTTTTTTTTTTTTCTCGGTGGGTTTGGATAAAAGTTTGTCAGTTTTGTTTCTCTTTATTAAAAAAGAAAAAAAAATAGCTCTTAGATTCACTGATTTTTTTCTACTGTCATTATTCTCTATTTCTTTTATTTCCATTCTGTTATTTCATATTTCCTTCTGGTAACTTTGGGCTTATTTTATTCTTCTTTTTTATTTCCTTGATGTGTACAGGAAGGTTGTTTATTTGAGTCTTTATTTATTCTTAATATAGTCATTTATTGCTGTGGACTTCCCTGTTAGAACTGCTTTGCTGTATTATATAAGTTTGGGGATGTTGTGCTTCCATTTTCATTTATCTCAAGATATTTTAAATTTTCTCTTTTGATTTCTTCTTTGACCCATTAGTTGTTCAGTGGCATTGTTCAATCTCCACATATTTGTGGATTTTCCAGTTTTCTTCTTGTAGTCAATTTCTAGTTTCATACCATTGTAGTAAAAAAATATGCTTGATATGATCTCAATCTTCTTAAATTTATTAAGGGGTGTTTTGTGGCCTAATATATGATCTATCCTGGAGAAAGTTCCATGTGTACTGGAGAAAGGGTTTATTCTGCTGTTGAATGGAATGTTCTATAAATATCTGTTAAGCCCATCTGGTCTAACATGCAGACTAACTCCAATTTTTCCTTATTGATTTTCTGCCTGGGTGAATCTATTCATTGTTGAAAGTGTCAAAGGAAGCTCTGCTTTGCATTTATAGTCATCTGGAAGAGAAGAATATGTAGATTTATAACAAACACTGTATAAAGCTCCATTTTGGATTAGAAATAAATGTTTCAAGATAGTTCTGTTTGATATTACCTATTTTATTGCTGCTGCTGCCATAAAGAATCAAGATGCTTATCAGATGGAGTGGAAAAAATGTTGATAGAGACTGCCTTTACAATCTGCTTCTAGTCACACCAATTTTCATCCCCTGACAGCTCCTCATTGAAAGCCTGCCATCTTGTCTCAATCTGGGTCTTACCTCTGTCTAAATGTGACCCAAGATGTGGGGAGGAAAAAAATCCCCCCTGAGAATTTGCATAAAGTTGATAGTCATAGAAATTTGAAGTCTGAATTCACATTACCTGTGTGGGACAAAGAGCCTCAAGGAGACAGTTTAATTTATAGTGGAACTGGTTTGGTTATGCCACCAGACTGGCTGAAGCAAAGTCACACCCTCTCTGAAATTGTATGCCATTTTACCTTCCCTAGTGCAGTCTTGAGACTGTCATCCTCTCTCCTCTTCCTTCAGACTCCTCCAGCGGCTTCCAATTCTTTATGCAGCAATCCCTCCAGCCTGCCATTTAAAACATTCAACAAACTAGCCTCAACTTACCTGATCATACCTCCCCCTGCATTCCCCTCGTGCAGCCCAAGACTAAGTCGCTGCCAGTTTATGCAACTTGCTGTTCTCTGAATGCATCTTCAGGCTTTCCAAGTTCTTTATGTAATTTCCAATTTCTTTATATAATTATTTATATAACTGTCCACCTAAATTCCCTTTTCTTTATCTTTGCTTATTGAAATTCAAGACTCCTTGATGTAACCTGTTCTTCTTACTCCACCTACTCTAAAAGAATCCTTCTTTTTCTGACCTTTCTGAACCCGTTTGTATATTCTTTCACCCTTCTTTCCTTCCTTCCTTCCTACCTTCCTTCCTTCCTGTCATTCATCAATCACTCAATAAAGTTTGCCAAGCGGTTATAGTACTGAGCACTCTACTAGAACAGATGGCTCCTGTTCTGGAAGACGGTCACAGGTGGATGGGAGTACATCTAAGTGGGACCTGATGAAGGCCTGGGCTGGAGGGCAGTAAGATGCAGAGTATAAGAGTCAGACCACCTGGGCTCTGCCAGTACTAGCTGGACCAAGTTACTCACATCCCTCTGCTTGCTTCTTTATTTGTAAAATCAAGATTATAAGGGCACCTACCTCACAGGATCCATATGATGATTAAGTGAGTTTACTATGTAAAGATCTGAGAAGAATGTTTGGCAAGAAGTAAGTACTCAATAAATACTATTAGTATTATATTGTGAATGGAGAGAAAGTGGTGAATGAGAGTAGATTTTCCTGAAAATATGTGTCTGAGAAACCCTACCCTCTACCCTGCATTCTCCACTACTTGTTGAAGATTAAATAGACAAACAGACTTTTGGCAAGACACCTCTTTCGGGTTGATTTAGGAGCTGGTTATGTATGTTTCAGGTGCATTTGATGACTTCTGTTCCTACAGCGAAGTTATTATCTCTTGACCTAGAGTGGCTTTTAAAGGTCACTATTCACGCTTGAATTTTTTTAAGAAAGTCACTGTAGAACTGATAAATTTACAAAGAGGTTTAAAAAAATTTTTTTAAGCTTTTCTGTGAGGCTATATTAACACAGCCCTCTAGCAAAGCAGGGCGATCATAAGAGTGAAGCTAGAAGACTGATTTTTAAGATGACAGGTCACAGAAAGTATAGGTTACAGAGTCAGCAGGCAGGTAAATGGTGTTTTAAAATATTACAAAGTATTTTAATTAAAGTAGGGAATTTTGGAAGCAGATTATCTGCTTTCAATTTTGGGTTGTACCTTCCCTAGCTAGATACAGTGGGCAAGTTATTCCAAGTTCCTGGGCTTCAGTTTTATCATCTACATTATGGGATAATACCTCTATTCGGGATTAAATAAGACAGTGTACATAAAAGTGCTTGAAAATAGAGACAGAAGGGAAGAGAGGGAAGAAGGGAAGAAAGGAGGAAGGGAGGAAGGAAGAAAGGGTGAGTGCCAATCATATTCCAAAGAAAGAGCCAGAGAGTAATGCTTGACTTTTTAAACTTATACTCAAGGTTAGAGTGTACTTGAGAGGGGTTTTGTTACGGCATTGACTTTATGAGTTAAATCCACCACTTTTCAAACTAAGTGCATAGAGTGCTTTGACTTTATTGAGCTGCTTGCTTTCTTATGTTATTCCTTGAATGATGTATTAACCCATCATACACTTTCATCTTTGTAATAGTTGAATTGCATTTCAATGCCTGACCATGAGTTACTGTGGCTCAGAACACTTAAGAAAGTTGACTGCATGGAGAAAATTTGAGTAGCCGAGTGAGAACATGGCAGATTTCCATAAATCACTTTCATTGAGAGTTGAGTCCGTCTTTCCTATGAAAATTATTTTTAGGGCAATGTTCCATTTGAGGGAAAATGAAAATTAATGGCATTTGTCAAGATGATGATGAATATGTTTCAACACCAGTGGAAAAGAACAAGTTTCACAGAAAATGTAAACTCTGTACTATATATTTACCATTATAACTATTTCAGGCTCTTTGGTAAAATGTTAGGAAGTTTGGCTGAATTAGATATCGTTCACTGTGCTAGCTATTCTCTGTGTGTCCTCCCAGGTTCATTTTCAGCCATTCTATCTGCTTCTTTGATCCCCAGGAGTTCCAAAGGCAGGATGAGACCAGACAGAATATTTCTTCTCCACTCCCTTCCAGGTGACACCGAGGTTCTGGCAGTAACAGTGTCCCTGATCACTGTGGCTCCCGTGGAGCCTGGGGCCTGCTTGCAGCTCCGGAGAAGGAAAGCCTTCCTGCCGGTTCTGGATGCCTCAAGTTTCCTTCCTGGTTCTCGTCACCTGTCTTCACTTATGTAAACGTAATAGATTCTCATCTAAATCCTGCCTGGAAGGAAGTTGTTTTCTGCTGGGGCCTAGCTGGATATATTCTCCATTAAACAAAGTGTTTAAAACCCTTCTGGGGTACTTGCTCTTACTCTCCCTCACTTTATGCCCATATTTCTTTCCTGTCTGCCTATCTGGACTTCAGGCTCCAGTATCAGCCTTGCAGAGTCTGCTTAACCAGCAATCCAACTGTGAAAGGTCGACCCCCTGTGTGTATATGTATACACACATATTCATATATATATTCATGAAATTAAAATATCAATAATTCCTTTTGTACCTTCTCTTTCAGCACTTTAAAGTCTATATTTAATGTACGTTTTTTCTAAGTTCCTTTTAAGGTTTTCCTCTATATCACTAACTTTCAATAGGTTGATTATTATGTGCTTTTTGTTTTTGTGTATTCTTTGGAGCAGGGCTAGCTAGGCAAGTTCTTAGACATAACACCAGAAGTATGATCATTAAGGAGGACATAATAAATTTCCAGAATTTAAAACTTTTGGGGCTTCCGTGGGCACAGTGGTTGAGAATCTGCCTGCCAATGCAGGGTACAAGGGTTCGATCCCTGGTCCGGGAAGATCCCACATGCCGCGGAGCAACTAAGCCCATGCGCCACAACTACTGAGCCTGTGCTTTAGAGCCTACGAGCCACAACTACTGAGCCTGCATGCTGTGACTACTGAAGCCCGTGCGCCTAGAGCCTGTGCTTCGCGACAAGAGAAGCCACCACAGTAAGAAGCCGCACACCGCAACGAAGAGTAGCTCCGCTCGCCACAACTAGAGAAAGCCCGTGTGCAGCAACGAAGACCAAACACAGCCAAAAATAAAATAAATAAATTTAAAAAAAGAAGAAAAACTTTTGTGCTATGGAAGACCTTGCAAAGAGGATGAAAAGACAAACTGCAAACTTGGAGAAGATTTGCAAGCCATATACAGTATCTAACAAAGGCCTTATACCTAGAATATCTAAAAAACTCTCAAAACTCAATAGTAAATAATCCAGTTATAGAGCAAACAAAAGGCATGAAAAAAATATTTCACCAAAAAGAAATAAGGATGGCCGATAAGCACGTGAAAAGATGTTCAACATCATTAACCATTAAGGAAATACAAATTAAAACTACAATTAGAACTACTAAATTCTTACAAATTAAAACTACTATTAGAACTACTAAAATTAAAAATAGTGTTACCACAAAAGACCACATATTGATTCCATTTATATGAAGTGTCTAGAATAGGCAAGTCTATAGAGACACAAAGTAGACTGGTGGTTGCCAGGGGCTGGGGGGAGGGGTGGGGAGTGGGTAATAACTGCTAATGGATGGGCACAGGGGTTCTTTCAGGTATGATTAAAATGTTCTGGCATTAGATAGTGGTGATGGTGCATATGTGAAAACCCACTGAATTGTATGCTTTAAAAGGGTGATTTTTATGGTATGTGAATTGTATCACAATTTTTCAAAAAACGGAAAAAATAGTGATAATGCTAAATGCTAGCAAGGATACAGAGAAACTGACTTTCTCATACATTGCTGGTGGGAATGTAAAATGGTATAGGTACTCTGGAAAAGCATTTGGCAATGTTTTACAAAACAAAATATGCACTTACCATATAATCGAGCAGTCACACTCTTTTATCCCAGAGAAATGAAAACTTACAGTCATACAGAAATCTATATGTGGGTGTTCATAGCAGCTTTATTCATAATATAACAAAATACTACAAACCACCCAAATGTTCTTCAACGGATGAATGGTTGAACAAACTTACATCCATACAATGTAATACTACTTGGTAATAAAAAGAAATGAACTGTTGATACAGGCAGCCACCTGTATAGACCTCAAGGGCATTATGCTCAGTGGAAAATGGGACTGCTAAAAAGTTACATACGGTGTGATTCCATTTATAAGGCATTCTCAAAACGATAAGATGATAGAGATGGAGACATTAGTGGTTGCTAGGGGACAGGGATGAGAATGGTGGGGTGGGGGAAGGTGAGAGGTGGGTGCAAATACCAAGAGTTTGTTCATGGAATCACTCTGTATCTTGATTGTGGTGGTGGTAGCATGAATCTATATATGAAATAAAATTGCATAGAACTATAGACACACACATATCAGCAGTGCCTGAAATTTTTTTAAATGGTGAAAACTCAAATAAGTATAGTTAACAGCAAGTTACCAACATCAATTTCCTGGTGTTGATGTTGTGCAGTTATGTAAGATGTCACCAAAGTGGGGAGGGTACATGGAACTCTGTGCTATCTGTGCAACTTCCTGTGAGTCTATAATTATTTCAAAACAAAAAGCTAAAAGAAAAACACAATTACAAGGTCATCCCCAGGAATAAATACTAAATTTGAGTGTGCAAAGTCCAGATAAACACACACATATATGAAATTCTTTTACGAGGAATTTTTTTAATGTGCTATTTCAGATCAGAGAGGGAAATATATACCTCAGCAAGTGTTATTAGAATAACTGACTAGTCTATGGTAAAATAATATGAAATTAAACTGTGTTGTTTTTTATTTCCTTCACCAAAATAAACTGTAGAATATAAATTCCAAAGTAGGTACTCAGTAAATGTTGAGTCACTGGATCAGTGGGCATAGAGTTTATTTGTTGTTGAGGAATTGTAGCTAATACAGAAAGCAGAAGACAATAGGTGTTGACCACTCTGACATTCTCTTTTCTGGGAGCTTCCATCTCTAGGGACAGCCATCTCCCCAGAGGCCTCCTGAAAAGCTCCAGGGCAGAAACAACACATCCCCTTGTGTATGTAGGATAACCAGGAGAGAGAGGTTGCTTTGCGGGGAATCTTGGAGTGTTCTTAGAGACAGGCTATTCTACTCATAGAGATGTACTGAGGATTCACTGAAATCACGCATATAAAGGGCTTAATACACTGCCTGGCACATAGTAAATACTCCATGATTGCTAGCTCCTGGAGAGCCTTGTCTGCAAGGCAAAGGAGTTTCAACAAGAAAGAGTTTGAAAGAGCACTATTAGCATGAACAAATAAATAAGCAGGCAAACTGTTATGGAAAAACAAAACTCTACTTGAGAATGTTGAAGACAATGTCATGGGACTAGGTCTTGAAGGTGAAGTCTTTCTAATCCGAAGGCATAGCAAGAGCAAAAATGTGGGAGCTGTGAGAGGGCTGTGGGTATATTCAGGGAATGACATCACATTTAGCCTTTCATTCCCGCTAACCCACTGCTGTCCAGGTCCATCTCAAACCAGATTTGCTGACGTAGCCTTCCAAGGTGTGTCTCTGCCCGGAGTTTTTCATCTCTCCAGTTCTTTCAAGATATGGTGAGCAATCTTCTACAGTAGATTATATTCATAATTTCATTCCTCTGCTTAAAACTTTTTGTGGCTCTTCACAGCTCATGGATGGGGTGCTGTATGTAGGATTATGGCCAGCTATGAATGACAGAAAGCCCCAATAACGATGGCTAAAACAAGACAGAAGTTTATTTCTCTCATATGAAGTTCTAGAGATAAGTATTCCAGTTCTCATATGTAGAGCCAGGACGTCAGGGACTCAGGTTCCTTCTACCTTGTTGCTCTACCATGCTTGGCTTCCATGTTTGAGCTTACCTCATGGCCCAAGAGCATGACTGCTCCAGTTCTAGTCATTATGTTCCTATGTCTTATTCTGTTCAGGCTGCTATAACAAAAGTACCATAGGGCTTCCCTGGTGGTGCAGTGGTTGAGAGTCCGCCTGCCGATGCAGGGGACACGGGTTCGTGCCCCGGTCCAGGAAGATCCCACATGCCACGGAGCGGCGAGGCCCGTGAGCCATGGCCGCTGAGCCTGTGCGTCCGGAGCCTGTGCTCTGCGGCGGGAGAGGCCGCAGCAAGTGAGAGGCCCGCGTACCACAAGAAAAAATTAAAAAATAAAACAAAGATTTAATTAAATTATTATCTTGTCCCATAATCTTCATTGGGTCCCTATTACTTACATATTAGGTCCAAACGCTTTTACTGAACACAGTATTAAAATCCTTCATAATACCATTTCAACTTGTTCTCCCTCTTCTTCCCTACCCTACTTTATCCCTTTCAACTGGCCATTCTCTGAATATACCATGACCTTTCCATTCTCCATGGTTTTTCCCATGACAGACCTTCCACCAGAATGATCTCCTAAAAGCCCAGCACCAACTTTTGAAATGCTGCACAGACATCCAAACCTCTTCCAAATTATATTTCTTTATAAAGTCATTTTCCACCATTCTACTAAAAATAACCTACCAGTTCTCTGAATAGTTGCCGTTTTTATGCTGCATTCCTTTATAATAAATTGTAAAATGTTCATATTCATAGCAACAATTATATTGTAAATTACATAGTACCCACTACATGTTCCTCACCTTTGTAGTACTGGGAACACCTAAGCTCTGAATTTTTACCTAAGAGCTGCATAATACATATTCATTAAATGAGATTGGTATATAAGCACTAAATTTATAGAAAGAAGGAGAAAAACCTCAAGCCAGCTCACTTTGGATGAGGCACTCATTCAAATTGGATTAAAGGCTTTATCAACAATCTAGTTAATTCTGTCTAAGTCTATATGTGCTCATTTGGAATTGTTTTGAGTGATTTGTGTTAATAATACAAAGCTGAATATGGATTTGCATCGGGAAGAACAACTAGTAAGAGCTATTTTCAGCTCTAACAGGGAAGTGACAGTTTTTCAATTTTTAGCATAAGTGTTATAACTTATCTCAGTCAAACACTTGCTAGGTCATTTAGTAGGTCACTTATGTTACTTAACTTTCTATTTTAATCTCTTAGGCCTATTCAGAAATAGGAAGAAAAGAAAATTATAGTTTTGAGTGCTACTAATTTTTTTGTGACAGAGAGTTGAAATGAAAATAGTTTCAACATTGAATTGTCTGTATGTTAAAATAAGACTACAAATTCCATTTCATATTAATCATTTGTCCGTGTTGGCTCTTTAATAGGTTAAGACAGGAAAAATATGGCTATATTTGTTAAAATAAACAAACTCCAAATTTAAGATTAATAAATTATTTGAAAATAAACCCCACATTGGCTTTATAAGGACACCTCTTCCTAAGAAATGGGATTTCATATTAACCCTTTTGTAATTTTATGTTATTTGTCCCTCTGTCTATCCCACATCTGACTTCTTTTTGTGGCCATAGTTCTTGTTTCTGATCTGATTAAAACTGTTTCATGCACTTGTATTACCTTGGTTTTAAGGGAGGACTGGGACACCCGTCAGAGCTCAGGATTACACATCACTCCAGCAGAATCCTAAGCTAGAAAAGAAGGCTTAGGTAAGTATATGGATGGAATGAAAATAAACCATAAGGCTGATATTTTTAGCTCTAATTCTATCCAATGTTGAGTCATTTTTTGATACAAGGAAAGTCAGTTATCTTTCTAGGGCAGGGGAAAACAAAAGAAAAGACAAATCATTCAGCCAGTGACTCATGGAATCATCTAGGTACACAACAAAGCATAACAAAAACAACAAACCAGTATCTTTTCACAAAGGTTAGTTTTCACACTAGATACTCTAGGTTTTTGGTTCCTCTACTCACTTGGAATAAATAGTTGCCATTTTGGAATTTAATTAAAAAAAACAGATTTTGACAGAGAGTTTATCATTAAATGAAAGAATGGGAGGGTGTGTCTGGGAGCTAGAGTGTTCCTTAAAATGACAGTAATTAAAATGTGTATTTAGGGTGCCTCCTTGGTGACATAGGGGCTCGAGTTTACGACACTGAATTGGGGAGGATGAATGGAATAATGGGTGGAATAATGGGAGTAAAGCTTTGCACACCCAGCTGAATGTTCTCGACAGGCTAGAGCTGTAACCAAGCTTCCCCAGGCTTCATCAACCTGAAGCTGAGGAGGGGGCCTGGAGAATTTCTGAGAGTTCCCAGAGGATTCACACATGTACTCACGCATGTGCACACCTGTCACCTGCTGCCACAGTCCTGCAGAGTCACAGTGCTATCTATTGACAAGTCTTCCCAGCACAGTTGTCTACCATCACACTGGAGGCAGTGAAGCCCTTAAGATGACAAAGCTGTTGATGTTCTGCTGTGAAGTGGGAAGTAGCTGCCCTGATCCCCACCCCCATTCACATGCAAGACTTCGTTAGATGAGTCCCTAAGTTGTGCTCCTTGTTTCCAGTATATTAGAGATTTTAGTAAAATACCCATTTGTTTTTCCTTATTGCCCCCAGTCTTTGCAGGTCTCCGACTTGGGCAGGCTCATCATGCCTGATTCATGTCCCAGGGCTTCTCAGCTCCAAGACAGAGAGGAAAGGACTTCCGATAGGTCACGTCCCCATCTTCCACACATTGAAACCAGTCAGAACATCCACAGCCTAGCAGAGTGCTGACACGTGAATGAAGAGCCCTAAATGTTTGTCAGGGAGTAAATGACCAAATGAATCTTAATAACAATCACAATTTGAATCTTCTCCCACAATGCTTTTTAATCTACATGCAAACAGGCTACTGGCAGACTTTGTCAACCCTTTTCCCCAGACATCCTGGCTTGTCCAAATTCCACTTAGATTCAAGCTGCCTGTCATTTAATTTCATTTTATTTCCCAAATAAATCCGTGAACTAAGTATTGATATCCCTATTTTATAGATAAAGGAAACTAATGCGCAGAAGTTTCAGGATCTGCTCCCCCCCATCACTTTTATCACATCCTTGTATCCATCCCCCAGCTGCTCTAGGCATTGGCTGCTATCAACTTTTGAAGAAGTGCTTTCTTCTCCAGGGAATTGCCCCATATTGAATAGGAGCCGCCTTGCCCTTGGTGCAGACCACAGCTAGTGACTAACACTGGGATACTAAATACTGAGCTCCTTGTCTCAAGAAGGGACCAACTCTGAGGTGCAATTAATGCTCCAGAGTTCCCACTGAATCAATGTCATTAAGAAGTTCAGTGGTGGCTCTCTTCTGTAGGCTGGAATTGATGAAAGGTTCTGTTATAGAACTAGGATCCCTAATAGCCATGGAGATGATAGGATTCCCAGAAGAGAAGCCATATGGTAGCCCTTTACCACCAAAATCAACATGGGTATAATGTTCTTAATGGGCAGCAAGTTTGGAATGGAGTGGAGAGGGGGCTGATCTCTAGGAATCTATGGGGATATTTAATAGAAGAAGGTGTTCTAAGGAGTGAGATAGATGTGCATCCACCAAGGATATCGCTTAATATATATAATCAAAAGAGACCAAGAATAGATGAGCAGAAGCCTATGATCAGCTGCCTCAATGGAAAGTCATGATCCCTTGCCCATTTTTCAAGCCTGAGCCAATTTTCAAACCCACCAGAGAACGTCTCCATTGTCTGAAAAAGAGGCTAGATCCACATGAAGAAGGACCCTGCAACACCGTGGCAAGTGTATATAGTACTCATTCTCCCAGTTCTTCCCCAAAGGGTCTTATGGCTGTGCACTAGGGTAGCCATGCACTAGAGACGGGAATACATGGCTCTTTTAAGGACTATTAGATACAGAGTCTGAGTTGATGTTAATATCCAGAGACCCAAAGCACCTTCTGACACCCTTGTTAGAGTAGGAGTATGTGAGGGTCAAGGTATTAATAGAGACCTAGCCAGGTATACATGTCTACTCATCCACAGATCTACACAGAGATCATTTCCCCAGTGTTTGAAAGTATAATTGGAACAGACATTAGGATTTTACAGAACCTTCATATTAGTTCCTTGACTTGTAGAATAAGAGTTATTGTACTAGGAAAGGCAAGTAGAAGTCCCTGAAACTACACCCTCACCTCTCAGCCAAGACTGTAAATCAAAAACAATATTACATGTCAAGAGTGGAGTGGCAGAGTTTAGTGTCACCCTCAAGAATCCAAAGGATGCAGGGGGGATGGGTCTCATTATATCCTCCATTTAATTCATCATTCTGGCCGAACTAAACCAGGTGAATTGTCTTTTTTCTCTGCATATGACCTTGATTTTTAATAATAAAATAAAGGCTCTCATGTATGAATAAACGTCAAATGCTCCTACTTTACCCCCTCAATGACATTTCTGCATTCCTTCTCCAGTCTTCAACAAAGGAGCACCTCTTTTCTCCTCAAATAACACCCTCCCATTTAGATTTTATCTGACCTTCAACTTATTCCATCAAATTATTCTCCTTTCTTTTAACTTCATCTTTTCCCTTGACTTGTTCTCAATCCTCAGTATATAAAGATGCTTCAGTTAGTCCGAAGTTAAAAATGAATTTACCATTCTACTAGTATTGGACATTTGGGTTGTTTCCATTTGGGAATCTGCTATGAACTTTCCGTTTATGTGTTGTTCTGTATACATGTACAGAATAATCTCTAAGTCAGTGGTTCTCAAATTTAGTTTTCATCAGAATCAGCTAGAGGACATGTTAAAACAGATTTCTGGGCCCCATTTCCCAAGTTTTTGATTCAGTAGATCTGATTAGGGCCCAAGAATTTGCATTGCTAACATGTTCCCAGGTGATGCTGATGCTGCTTGATCCAGGGACCCTACTTTGAAAACCACTTCTATACATCCAGTAGTGGAACTGCTTGAACATAGGGTATGGATATCCTCAATTTAAATAATACCAAACTGTTTTCCAAAGTGGCTGTACAATTTACAGTACATTTCCACCAAAAATTAGAATTCCTCACCAATATGTTGTATTATAAAACATTTGATAGTTTGCTAATAATGGTGGGCATATAGTGGTATCTCATTGTTCTAATTAACATATCTCTGTTTACTAATTATGTTAAAAACACTTTTTAATGTTTATTATCCATTTGGATTTCCTCTATTGTGTGTTGCATAATCAAATGATTTATTTTTCTATTGGATTTTCTACCTTTTCAAAAAATCAAATTGTAGGGCTTCCCTGGTGGCGCAGTGGTTGAGAGTCCACCTGCCGATGCAGGGGACATGGGTTCGTGCCCCAGTTCAGGAGGATCCCACATGCCGCGGAGCGGCTGGGCCCGTGAGCCATGGCCGCTGAGCCTGCGCATCCGGAGCCTGTGCTCCGTAACGGGAGAGGCCACAACAGTGAGAGGCCCGCATACCGCAAAAAAAAAAAAAAAAAAAAATCAAATTGTAAAAGTTCTTTATATATTTGGAAACAAATTTTTTATTGTTGTTATTGATTGGTTACATAGGCTGCAAATATCTTCTCCCAGTCTATGGCTTGTATTTTTATTTTTTAATGGTATATTTTGTTAAGCAGAAGTGCTTTCTTTTAATGTAATTAATGTACTAATCTTTGCTTTAAAAAAAAATACATGATTGCTAAGTTTAATTTAACTGCTCTACCCAATCCTGCCTTATGAAAATAACAAAATGTTCCTATCAAAATTACATTGTGGGCTTCCCTGGTGGCGCAGTGATTAAGAATCCACCTGCCAATACAGGGGACATGGGTTTGAGCCCTAGTCCGGGAAGATCCCACATCCCGCGGAGCAACAAAGCCCATGTGCCACAACTACTGAAGCCCGCGCGCCTAGAGCCCATGCTCTGTAACAAGAGAAGCCACTGCAATGAGAAGCCCGCGCACTGCAACGAAGAGTAGCCCCCGCTGGCCGCAACTAGAGAATGCCCACACGCAGCAACGAAGACCCAATACAGCCAAAAGTAAATAAAATAAATAAATAAAATTACATTGCAATGTTAGTACAGGTTTGATGTTTTGTTTTTGATACAACTCTACTAAAGTTTGGCACCAAATACACTTTTAGAAAGTTTTAAGGCTTAATAGAGACTAATAATTTCTCAATGCAGCCTAGAAGTTGAGAAAAGAATACTAAGAATTCTTGAATCTTCCAAATACAGGCAGTCCCCAATGCATAGAATTTCTTCTAAATACAAATGACCACCCCCATCAGGCTCACATGTATAGAAACGCCTCTTCTGCTTCTCCCAGTGACCAGACTACCCAGGCATTGTAAACCCATGCTGACGGCCTCACAGAGGAAAAGAAGGGGGGAAAGATGAGAAGAAAGTAAGGCAGAGAGCTCTGTCACTGCCGCCAAGAGGCTTTTGCTATAGTTCACGTTTTACTCTTTCCCCCAGGCCTATATTCCCACCTCCTGTTTCCCCCATCTCCATTCCAGAAATCCCTGCCTTTGGGTAGAGCTAAGAGATTTTCCTATCATTTGGCCGACAGCAGTGAGTGGCTTGAGAGGGGTGGACCACAAGGGCCAGCGCTGCAACTTCAGGTTTCTTCTTGACAGTCCAATTTGGAATTCACAAACAATTTTCTTCTGTATTAAAAACAAAAGCAAAACCACAGTTATAAATGGTAGCTCATTTCTACAACTAGAATATTACACTCTAAGTTAAACAAGTTAGTATGTTTGGGCTTAAAAAGCTAATCACCATTTATGACATTTTTTTAATGGGAGAAAAAATGCTCTGAATTCCACACAACTTTCTTATAATGACTTTCGAACCACAAGCCACTTAAAGGATGGAGACAGGAAGTACTCAATAGAGTCACATGGAATGAGTTTCTTGGCTCCAAAGTCAGCGGGGCAATTGAAAGAGGGAAAACTATCTGGTTGACAAAGCCGCGTGCAAATCCCTGCAACGTGCCAAGTATAAGAAGTGGAGTTTGGCAGGTAGCTCTTGCAGGCACTTAAGCAGCTAGACTGATGGGAATATGACTAAATACAGTTACTGCTTTCCTAAATTTTTATAATGATGAAGGTATTTCTAGCACCTGGCCTCACCTTTGTAGGCACTCATACCAATAGCTCCACCACCCTCTCTCCTTTGTTAACAGTTGGTCCAACAGGAATGAAGGGTGGGAATTGAGACTGTAGCCCTTTAGGCACTCACTGGGAGAAACTTTTCACCTGACAGATTAAAGCAACATGACTCTTGCCATTACCTTTGGGCAAATATCATGGATTTGGCAGGCTGAAACTTTGCTGCCAAACTGCTTAACTTCCTGGCCTAAGGTCTCCAAGTCTCTTCTGGAAATTGTTTGTAAATATGGTCCAGAGGTTCTGCAAAACTTTATAAAGTGGTCTAAGCGAAATCTTCTTCCCCTTTGGTGTACCTGAAGAGCTGACTTTTTTCTGGAAAAGTATCAGAAACAGACCAGAGTCAGTAGTCATTTATGTGAAGCATAAATTGCTTTTTAGATACTATTAAAGAATTCAAATCTCAGAGCCCAAGGTTCTTGAGCATCTTCTTCCCACCAGTAACAGGAAGAAAGACCTATGAAGGTTTTAAATAACGCATTGCCTGAATATATCTGGATAGATTTAAAATCTTGCAGAAGTCAGTGGGCCCAGAGAGAGGAAGAACAGTAGCTTTGGAAGGGAAATGTCCATGTCATTGGGAAAGAATAAAGGCCAAGACTTAAGGCTGGTGAGAGAATCAAAGGAACAATTCACAAGCAAAACCGCCTGTAAAGAGACCAAAATCAGTCCCTTGTGAACGAAAGGCAGGCATTCCTATGTAAGACCTGGGGAAGGTTTTCCATGGCAGAAATAGGGCACCTCAGAAGATCAGGGTACAAAATCTTTCCATAATGCATAAGACCAAGAGCAACTTTTTGGTTTTTCTTGACAGCTACCGAGGAAAAGCAATCAAGATGTTCCAAGAAAAGACCGCAGAACAATAGGGGGGGATAAGATAGAAAGGATGCGTTGGGGTTTAGCAGTGGCAGTCTCAGGAGTGGAGACAGAATGGCATTCGGACTTAAATGCAGTATCCAGAGACTCCTCACAACCTTTAGTGTTACTGCTTATACCTTCCTTCTCTATCCCACAGCAATGGACAGATTGTTTCTTTGTTTTTTTTCAATGGCTTTAAACTCTGCTACTATTTTAGTCATTTCTAGATACCCAGTTAGCTGACAGATCGCTGGTGCAACAAGGATGCGGAAGGTCCCACTTCATCAAGCCTCACTGTGGCCTTGCACCCTACACCCCCCTCCCCAGCCCTTCTTACACTTCCCCTCGTAGGGAATTACAAATGAGCATCGCTAGGGAGTCACGCTGGGCAGTCTGGAAGGCAGAGCCCTCTGTGCAGCTCTCAGGAGACTTCAAATACACAAGCCCTCTTCCCACTCCACTCCTTTGGGCTAAGAGACACATTCATATTTGACAGCCTATCCCTCGAGTTTCTTGCTTGGCTACAGGGAAGCAAGTTGCTTCTCTTAATGGAAGGAGTTGAGGCCCGTACCACAAAAATACAAAAAAAAACAAAACAAAACAAATAAATCAATTACATGTTTTAAATAAATAGAACCGTATTTATCTATCATATAGTCTAAAAGGCAAAAGTCTCTTAAGTATTACAAATACTTTTTTTTGTTTTGTTTTGTTTTTTTGGCGGTACGCGGGCCTCTCACTGTTGTGGCCTCTCCCGTTGTGGAGCACAGGCTCCCGACGCGCAGGCTCAGCGGCCATGGCTCACGGGCCCAGCCGCTCCGCGGCACGTGGGATCCTCCTGGACCGGGGCACGAACCCGCGTCCCCTGCATCGGCAGGCGGACTCCCAACCACTGCTCCACCAGGGAAGCCCACAAATACTTTTTTTATTATTATTATTTTTTTCATGTTTCTCACTGCCTCTTTGATCAGGTCTTTATTCAAAATTAGCTGTCCAAAATGATTTGACCTTTACTGAATAAACAAATTTAAGCTTATGCAGCAGCCTTCTTTTCCTCTGTGCTGGGTTTCTTTTCTGTGGGCTTCTTTTTTAGCAGGCTTCTTTTCAGCTGCTGGTTTCTTGGTCACTGCAGCCTTTTTTTCCACCAAAGCCTTCTTTGGCTTCTTCAGCTTCTTAACGCAGACAGGCTCCTTTCCCTTCCTTCCCACCACAGGCTTCTTGCCTGGAATCCCCTTCTCATCTGATCTGGCTTCTAGTGCTGCTGCTGCCCTATCCATCCAGATTTTGTGGTTCTTGGCCTGGCAAAGAATGGTGTTCCGGCGCATGGTCTTTGCATATGGGTTTAGCTTCAACATGATTCTCAGGTTTTTCAGTGGATTCTTCTTCAAGACGGCGATGAATCTTCTTGCGTGGTGCTCGGAGGGCTCTTTGGATCTCTGGGCTTTTCAAGATTCTGCTAAGGTCGGGCTTCCCTGGTGGTGCAGTGGTTGAGAGTCCGCCTGCCGATGCAGGGGATGCGGGTTCGTGCCCCGGTCCGGGAAGATCCCACATGCCGGCGGAGCGGCTGGGCCCGTGAGCCATGGCCGCTGAGCCTGCGCGTCCGGAGCCTGTGCTCCGCAACGGGAGAGGCCACAGCAGTGAGAGGCCTGCGTACCACAAAAAAAAAAAAAAAAAAAAGATTCTGCTAAGGTCTGTATTGAGCATCTTGTGCGTGGGGAGGTTGTAGTTACTCTTGAGGGAGGCAGCTTTACGCCAAGTGCCATGCAGCTCCTCTAACTTGCGGAAAAGCACTTTCAGTCCAAATGCAGAAACGCCCCACATGCCCACCAGGAGCCAGTTTCAAAATGTTCAGTTTGCTTACATTAAGCAGAGTAATTCCAGGGATGTTTCTGAAGGCCTTGATGATACCGTTGTCCTCATTACAGATGATGCAGGGTCCCCTGCGCTGGATACGGTGACAGTTTCTCATTTTGCCTTTGCCAGCTCTCATTCACTGCGAGGCGTAGACCTTTTTGATATCATTCCAGGCTTTAAGTTTCTTCAAAAGCAAAACAGCCTCCTTGGTCTTCTTGTAGCCTTCAACTTTACCTTCAACCACCGAAGGAAGTTCAGGAACTTCCTCTATACGATGACCTTTAGACATGACTGGCGCTGGTAAAGCCGAGGCAGCCAACGCAGAGCAGATGGCATATCGCTTCTGCGTTGTATTCACTCTGCGGTGCCAACGTCGCCAGGTCTTGGTTGGCGCAAACATGAGGGCCCCATGACACATAATTCCAAAAGCATCCTGACCAGAACAGTGAGTGCCACCACCTCGAACCCTGGGAATTCGAGCCACAGCTCTGCCAGTTCCCCAAGACTCAGCACTGGTTTGATGACCTGCTAATCCACTGACAGCATAGGGCTGTCTGTTGTTTTTGCTCAAGTTGGCGTGCGCAAAGTTCACAATATCTGGTCGAATGGGAGGCCTGAACACAGCAGGCAAAGTGACATTTTTGCCAGATGACTCCCCATTTTCAGAGTACACTGATATCAGTGGACGAGCACACGCCATGGCGGGAGAGGAGAAGGCCACGCTCCCCTCAACCTGGCGGCTACCACAGGAAAAGCTACAAATACTTTAAATAACATACATAAACAGATTATTCCTAAACCTAACATGAAAGTATTAATACTAATGGTATGATTTAATTTATCACCTTTGCATTTAATTATAAATCTTCCTCTGGTTAAAAAGTCATTCATCTACTAAATGAAGCAGCAGTTTTAACATTGAAGATGATCAGAGAGGTTCTGTTTCAGGAGAACTGAGGTTACCACCTGGAGCAAGTCATTGTTACTAATTATGCAATTTATAACCAGAAGATTACTTACCAGTAAGAAATTTGAGACTGGGAAGAGGACCTGCGGGAAATTTAGGTACAGGATAAACTTTTCTGAACTACAGGTGGACACGTGGGTCCTAAAAACCATCTCTAAGAGTGGCTTCCAAGCCCAAACCCCTTAAGTGGAATTTCTCAACCTGCCTCTTTGAGTTCATAAAGTAAATAACCCAGCCGATAGCCATTCCTTGAGCCCTCTGCAGGCCCAGGGGTGTGCACACAGCAGCAAGTGAGCCTTTGGGAGGACAGGCCAGGGAAGAAGACTGCACAAGCCCTGTGATTCTTGGAATTTGTGTTTCGAAGCTTGGTCTGTGTGTGTTTGAGCCAGGGGTTCAGGGAGTATCAGAAAGGATTGGGTACATCCCCTTGACTCATGGACTTTTCAGCTCATGGGAGGATGCAGCTAGAGGGGAGCCATAGCAGGACCTTCTAAAGTGATGGGGGCCCAACACCAGGTCCACTCTTGCCTTGATCTAGGGGCAGAACTGCACCTAAACTAGGACGAAACTTCAGGTGCTTTTCTGACTTTTTAAAGTAAAGCTATTAAGCCAAATATAAAGATTATCCTAACAAATCAAGGGACTCAAAAGTAGAGACGAAAGCCTATACCAACAGCATTTTGCTCTCTCGAGGGCCCCATAGAATAAGATGGTGACTGGACATATTTTTGTATTTCTATAGAACAAATCAGTTCCTCAGACAACTGAAACTGTTAACTCACTAAAACTTTATTATTAGAGCAGTCCTCAGGAGCTGTAATGCAAGAATTCCTTTATAAGAGAGGGTTAGAGGCAGATACCTAGTTGGAAGTGGGGAGACTTGAAACTGCATTTGCAGAGTGGTTTACATAAGCTGAAGAAAATGTGAAAGGAACAGGTGGGGAAAGGGCACCATTGGTACTTTGCCATGACTGTGTGTGCCAGTCTGTTCCATCCCCCAAATTCCTTTTTGACTTTAAGCTACCATAAATAAATTAACAGCATTAAAAGTATTGGGCTTGCTTCTGTGTCATTTTCTTTTTGGGCCACTGTACACAGCATATTAACACAGATCCTTTGGGGAATGCTAAGTTAAACACTCATAGGTGACAAATGAAGGAGAAACAATACAATTGAATAAAATCACAAAAATACACATACAGATTTTGAACTATGTTTCTGTTTTATGAAAATAAGTGGAACTTGTGAAAAGTGAACTAAACCATACTTTGATAAGCCCAAAGGCTTCTCTTCTATGCACATACTTGTTCTAAAAATTCAAGATGAAACAACTTCCCTGTGTTGAATCAAAACTACCAGGCATTAAACCTCCCCTAGGAACTAGACAAATCTTATACTTTCTCAATTCAAATCAGAAACGGTATAAACTCAGCTCCTATCCTCCAGGTTAACCTATGACTTTTACTCTATGCAGACCATAATGAATCACATGTTTAATTGGATACCTGAAATGTTGCATAGAAGGTCATTCCTATCCAATTCACTTTTTTTTAACAGTAGGTCCTTGTTGGTTATCTATATTAATATAGCAGTGTATACAGGTCAATCCCCAATTCCCAATCTATCCCTCCTCCCCAATCCATTTCACTTCTTGTTCTCAGATTCCGTATGCTAATTTTTGATTACTGATGTTCAAGGACCTCAGCTGAACTGACTCAGCTATGAAAAATTATTCCTTGCACTCTATATAGATAACCGATTGAAGCAACTCTAAAACAGTTAAAATTTAATATATTCATAATTTTGTAAAGCCTTGTCATGGGTCTTTTTTACTGACATTAACTCCATAGAAAAAGTTGTTCCCCCCAAATCCACATATTTTAGGCTTAAAGTAAAGGACGGTCATGACTTTGAGGTGGAGAGTCCCAACTCCTGGGGAATTCTTTGAGATTTGGGGGCATATCCATGCTTAATCCAGTGTGTTAATCGAATTCAATGAGTATTTATTGAGTGCCGACAATGGGTAAATCACTATGCTAATATAATGGAGAAAAGAGTTACATATTTCAAAGGAACTTATGTTCAAATGAGATATGCCAGTTTACAGCATGATTTATGTAATTATGCCTTTACTGTTGTCACCAAAATTGTTTCCAATCTTTTGTTGTCATTTAAGATGCTATCGTGAACATTCATCATTCATTCATTTTTTCACTGAATATTGATTCAGTACCTATGATATGTCAATCATTAATCTTAGTGCTGCAAGATTTCATATCACTGCAACAAATGGAACATGTACATAATACTTCAAAGTTCCTTTGAGAAATTTCTCCTGTGAGAAATTTTTGTTCAGCAATTACACCAGCTTGTGATTGAATGTTATCACTAAACAGAGAAGGACCAGCTATAAAATCTCAAGTGAAAAGTTATTGAATACATGCCCATGGCAATCATATCTGCTCTAGGAGAATTTTAAAAGTACAGAACACTTTATCCTTTTGAAGTATATGCCCAATTAGAGATAAAACCCTCCAAAAATTGAGGGTTCTAGGTCTGCTCAGATATATGAAACCCATGGTAGCTGGCAAAAGAAAAGCTGAAGCTAAAGACATTTTTGACCACAGCAAAATAGGATCATGTCCAGCAAACTTCTTTTTAAAAATTCCCTAGATTCCATATCACCTAAATTCCACATCATCACTTAATCCAGCTAAACATAAAACCCCAAAGTAAAATAAGTATGATGATAAGGGAAAGATTGCTTGCTTTTCTCCTAAATTATCAGTATAGTTGCCTTTGAAAACATAGCACAAAGTTTTGTCTTCAGCATTTCAGTCACAATGTAACTTTCCTGCTTACCATGGTTGAGAAGCTCAAGGTTCCTAATTATAAAATGTTCTCTGTCACTGGTCTGTTTGTTGGCCTTAAATACTGTTTTGGCGACCCCTAGTGTGAAACATGATATCAACACCTGTACGTACAGAAAATCCTTTTATAACTTTAAAACTTGCTTACAGAAAAAGGGTATCTAAAATAATTTTTCACCAAATGAGATGTGATTTTTGTTCATTTCAATTTGAACTTTGTATTTTTCTGCAATAGTAATAAAATTTAAATATAATTTCTGGATACACAAGATCTTTGACAATCAATAAGAGGGTAGTTATTTAGAGTATAATATACCCATACAGTGGAATAGTATGCAGCTTTCAAACAAGACAAAAAAACCAAAAAGAATAAGGAAGATTTTTATGTACTCATATGAGATGATCACCATGATATGTCAAAGAAAATAAAACAAAAAGCAAACAAAAAAGTCAAAGTAGAGAACTATGGTGAGCATTTTGCTACCATCTAAATTTTAAAAGGGGTAAAATATCATATATATCTGTATATACTTAAATAAATATATCATATATAATTGTGTTTTCATTTTTAAAATCTCCGGAAGGATAAATAAGATATGCATGGCAATGGTTACTTACTGTGGATGGGCATGGGAAGTGAGCACATGTTGGGAACTGCATTCCTTTGTATACATTTTTGGTTTTGAACAATGCCTTGACCATTCAAAATATTAAGTGACTTTAAAAAAATTTTAAAGCCCACAGCTTTAAAGATAGACCAAGAAAAGATGAAAAGAGAAGACTCTTACCTCACATTTGCAGACTTAAAAAATAGACTAGACAAAATGTAATTTTCTATCTAAAAACATATATTTTTTCTTTTCCTTATACATTCTTTTATTCTATATCCTTTCCACTGGCATCTTGTCTTGCTTATTTTCCTTACTCAAATGCCAAATTGTACGATGGCATTTGATAGTTACATTGAAACAACCTAACAGGCAGGATCCACTTGAGGTAGTATCTTGGGACTGGAAATAGTAACAGCTCTCCTGGCATGTCTTGCCAACAAGGCCACTGGTTCCAAACCAAAAGTCTTTATTTACAAGAAGTGTAAGAAAATGTGATATTCTTTACTAGGTGACAATTTAAGACTCATAAGGAACATCTTTAAATATATATAGCAGATACCCAGGAATAAATCTAATAGACGATGTGAAAGATCCATATGGAGAAAATTATATAAGCTTTATTTAAAGTCAAAAAAGTAGACTTACATAAATGGAAATATTTACTATGTGCATAGATGAGAAAACTCAATATAGTTAAGATGACAATTCTCCCCAAATAAATCTATAAATTCAATGTAACTACAATTAAATGTGAAGCAGGGTTTCTGTGTTATCTGTAAGCTGATCTTGATACATGGAAGAGGTTTTTTTGATGTCTTTGAGAGTCATTTGGGGCACTAAGAGTACAAAATACTATTCAGAGATTTATTTAGATTTTAAAAGTTAATGTTCAATTTATTAAAGTTATAAATTGAAAATCTCTTTCCTTAAGCATTTAAGCTCAGCAAAAAATCCTAAACTATTTATTAGCTTAGTAAATTTTCACAATCACTTTTAAGAGGCTTTTGGATAAAATTTAGTTTCACTCCAAATTTTTACTCTTAAACATTTTATACCATACCTTTTAATGTAATATTTCAATTTTCCTTTCAAGTATTGCAATTGTCTGACCTAACAAATCAAACCTTCTCATGTACTTAAATTATTTTCACAAATCTAATTAATTAAATTTACAAATATGTTTTTTAAAGTTCTCATATATTCCACATCACTGTATAAAACAGTAATGAATTGTGCCCCAGCCCCGCCAAATGGTGGGGTTAAAGTCCCCAACAAACATTTAACTGCTAACCCTTAGTAACTCAGAATGTGACTGCATTTGGAGATAGGACCTTAATGTGAAATGAGGTCATATGGGTGGACTCTAATCCAATATGACTTGTGTCTTTCTAAGAAGAGGAGATTAGAACACAGACACACAGAGGGAAAACCCTGTGAAGACACAAAGAGAAGATGGCCATCTGCAAGACAAGGAGACAGTCCTCAGAATGAAACCAAGCCTGCCGACACCTTGATCTTGGACTTCTAGCCCCCAGAACTGTGAGGAAATAATTTTTTATTATTTAAGACACTCAGTTCTTGGTACTTTGTTTTGGCAGCCCTAGGTAACTAATATACCTTGGCTCTTAATTAATACATGTAAATGTATTTCCCATCTAGCTCCAAAGGTCTTTGAATTTGAGGTTTTTCCTCTCATATCCTTAGAATCATTCTTAATGATATAGAAATAATATTAATTTTCATGACTTTATTTGATTACTCAATCACAATTTCCATGAGGATTTTACTGACAATTCTAAATTCATGTGGAAGAGCAAAGGATCAAGAATAGTTAAGACAGGGCTTCCCTGCTGGCGCAGTGGTTGAGAGTCCGCCTGCCGATGCAGGGGACATGGGTTCGTGCCCCGGTCCGGGAGGATCCCACGTGCCGCCCCGTGAGCCACGGCCGCTGGGCCTGCGCGTCCGGAGCCTGTGCTCCGCAGCAGGAGAGGCCACAACAGTGAGAGGCCCGCGTACCGCAAAAGGAAAAAAAAAAAACAACAAAGAATAGTTAAGACATTTATGAAAGAAGGTACAGGATTTTACCGTGTCAGATATCAAGACTTACTGTAAGGCTACAATAATTAAGATCTTGTGTTACTGGTATGGGTACAGACAAAGAGCCTAATAGAATAGAATGCCCAGAAACAGACCTACACATGTACAACAGAAGCATTAAAGATGAGTAGGGAAAGAATGTATAATGAGTGATTGGTTATCACTGGGAACTAGTTAGCCATATATAGATCCGTAAAGCAAAACAAAACAAAAACTTCCAGGTGGATTAAGTTCCTAAACATGAAAAAGCAAAATTCTAAAACTTTTTAAAGAAAATGAAGGAAACTATTTTTTATGGTCCCAGAGTAGAAGAGAGTTTTGTTTATTTTCATTTTTTTAAACCCAATGCAAAAAGCACAAACCATAAAGGAAGGCTGATACATCTGACTACTTTAAACTTAACTTCAGTGTAACAAGAGATACCCTCTCTTTCCATAAAGAAAGGGTAAAGATGAGCCCCAGACTGGAAAAAAATATTTTCATTGCAAATAACTGGCAAGCAAAGTATCCTGATTATTTAAAGATCTCCTTAAAAATTAGTAAGACAAACATCCCAATAAGAAAATGAGCAAAGGATATGAATATGCAATTCACAGAAGCAGGAATATAACAGGCCAATAAACATTTTTTAAAAAGCTAGATAAAACACATAGCTAAGGCTACATATATCAACAGGGATATTGACGAGGAAAAAAACAACTTTCATAACAATACATACATAGTGTCGTTTATATGATGCTTTTAAACATGCATAACAAAAACATCTATTGTTTATGGATATACAAACTTTCAACAATCAAAAACACAGGATCAGGATAATTAATTCTAGATTCAAGACAGGATCCTGAAGTGAATAAATTAGGGAGGGGAATACAAAGAAATTTTCAAGTTCATTTGTACAGTTTTATTTCTTTAAAAAACAAAACCAAAACAAAATAACAAAGTTGGGAACAAAAATGGCAAAATGGCAAGGTTTGGTATATCTGGATGGTAAATCCACAGGCATGCCTTATAATAGTCTCTACGTTTTAGGAATGATACATTTGTTATAACAGAGTTTAAATTGAAGGGGCAACATTTTTTTTTCATTTTTGATACTGGCATTTATCTGATCCCATAAGGAATATTTTTGTAATTTAAAAAAATTTAAAAAAAAATAAAGTTGAGGGCTTCCCTGGTGGCGCAGTGGTTGAGGGTCCGCCTGCCGATGCAGGGGACACGGGTTCGTGCCCCGGTCTGGGAAGATCCCACATGCCGCGGGGCGTCTGGGCCCGTGAGCCATGGCCACTGAGCCTGCGCGTCGGGAGCCTGTGCTCCACAACAAGAGAGGCCACAGCAGTGAGAGGCCTGTGTACCACAAAAACAAAAAGCAAACAAAAAAATAAAGTTGAATGTATTTAAATCATCATGCTGTACATTAGATCTCTAGACTTACTGGTCCAACATAACTGCAACTTTGTACCAGAATAAAAATATTTTAAAGTTATCTTTCACCTAGTAAAGAGTTCTATTTGGCTGTCATGCAGTTGTTTATCCATTCATCAAACGTTTTTTGAGAAACAATCTCTGCCAGGCTATGAGGATATCATAAAAGAAGCTTATGATACAAGACATCATCGAAGAAAGTAAACAATTTTTCAAGTAGTTTGTATTCGCGTGAGGAAGTTCTTAAACCAAATATTGGTTATAAAGTGATAATAACAAAGAGACGTACAGGATAAAAAGAGGAAGAATTTACATCTGTCTGGAGTAGCCAAAGGCAATTTCAAGGAGATACTTTCGAGCTGACTTAAAGGGAGAAATGTTTGCCAGGGGAACAAAAGCATTCCAAGCGGTGGGAACAGTTCCTACGGAGAAATGGAGAGGCGAGCCGCACGGAAAGATGAGAAGGAAGTATAGGCTGAGGGCGTGTAGGGTGGGGTGAGAAGTTGGAGGGAGGATAACAAAATGAGAAGCTCAAGAGGAAGGAGGGGCTTGATGTGGGCGCCGGAACGTGTCGGAACTGGTGCTGTACTTTTGTCACCAGGCAGGAAACGGCGGCCCTGCAAGCGTTGAAATAACTTTCCACACAACTTGTAAGATACTTGGTTGGCACCAGAACTCGCGTCTCCTGACTTCAGCGTGGTCCACCCCTGGTTGTGAAGGGGCTACTGTGCCTCGTTAGCTTCGAAAGCGGAATTACAGCAAGAGTTCATTTGCCCAGGTGCTTATAGCCCTGTCCTATTAGAGTTTCTCATTTCCACTCAGCCCCAAACCGCCGGAGGATGCTTCACACCTCCCAGACACCGTGCTCCCTTAGGCCGCCCACCGTCGTTTAAACATCCCTCAGGGGTCCCAAGAAGCCTGCGCTCACCACCTCTCGGAGACCACAAGTCCCAGCATGCAAAGCTCCTGTTAGAAAAGGGCCACTAACTAGACCAGGATGCAACGCTCTGCGAAGGGGGCGGGGCTCTCTATAGGGGCGGCCCAGTGGTAGCGTCGCCTGGGCAACTCCAATTCGGTGACAGAATACACTTCCGCTTCCGCCTCTGAGCCCTGGGACCGGGAGTTTGCACTACTTCGTAGATGTGACGCCATCCGTCTGCGACAGCGCGGCTCCGGAGGTTACGCCGGGTGGCCCCTCTCCGGTTTGAAGCCCCAGAGCAGTTCCTTGTCGTCTGCGGCCTCTGACCTGGGAGCAAAGGGAAGAGCGGCGAGATGACGGACCGCTACACCATCCACAGCCAGCTAGAGCATCTGCAGTCCAAGTACATCGGCACCGGCCACGCCGACACCACCAAGTGGGAGTGGCTGGTGAACCAGCACCGCGACTCCTACTGCTCCTACATGGGCCACTTCGACCTTCTCAACTACTTCGCCATTGCCGAGAATGAGAGCAAAGCGCGAGTCCGCTTCAACTTGATGGAGAAGATGCTGCAGCCTTGCGGCCCGCCAGCCGACAAGCCGGAGGAGAACTGAGACCCCGCCGTGTCACCGCTGTACGTGAGCACCTCTCCCTGAGTTCCGCCGGTTTGCCGTCGTTCCCGCGTGTTCCTCCCCCAAGGGGACTGATTTTCCATGCCTCTGCTTCTCGTGTTTTACTTGTGCAGAGGTGCTTACTCGGGGCGTCCCGCCTGACCTGCCTTCCTGTGGACCCTGTTTTCTTGTGGAACACAGCGTTGGGAGACCGTCAGTACCCCTGAAAACTGTTACCGGACGGTGGAGAGAGTCTAAAGCCAGCAAACGTTAGAGAAGACGGCACTGGAGTGAGACGGGATTTAGAGGCTCGTTTTCGGCTAGTTGATTGTTGTTGTTGTTTTTTCCATAAAGTTTGGAAATGTTTCAGTCTCTTGGTGTGGACTACTTGTGTTTTGGTGGAGGGGTCCAGGGACGGCTCTGGAACTGTGGTTTCAGGGGAGGCGGGAGGATGGTGGGGGGATAAATAAGGGGAGGGTTACGGAGGGGTTGGGCGGTAGTGCAGGACCAACGTTCATTGCCGGACACTTAAATGCGTCCTGCACAACCTTTAGAATGTTCCCCATCCCCGACTTTTCCCAAGAGCTTTTTTCAGGCCCATAACGCTTTCAGTATTGAGGTTTGTGATCATTATATCCCTTCTTTTTCTTTCATTCAAAAATATCTTTGCTGGCATTGCCCTCTCTCTGTAAATTGCATCCTCTCTTTCTTTTGGGACTTTGTGGACGTGTCTCGAGAATTGACAAGCTGTCAAAACGAGTTCTTTCATTAATTCACCATTCAACAAATATCTGTTGAGCGCTCTGTGGCAGGCATTTCCCAAGCTTTAGGGGCTTGTATTACACTAGTTGGGGGAGCAGGAGGCCCCACGAACTGTAGACATAAGTAAGCAAATGTTAGAAGGTGCTGTGGAGAATGGGAGTAGCAGTAGGGTTGCAGTTTTAAACAGGACGCTCATGTTAGACTATTGAGAAGGTGACATTTGAGCAGAAACTTTAAGGAAGTGAGGGAAATAGCCATGCAAAAACTAGGGATATTACTTTCCAGGCAGAGGGAACTTCAGTGCAACGTTCCTAACACAGGATTGTGTCTGACTTGTTGGAGGAACAGCAAAGAAACAAGTATGGCTGAAGGGAGTGAGCAAGGGAAAGAGTACAGGGATAGATTATGGAGAGGAAACAGATAAGAGTAGAGCCCGGTAGTCCAGTGTAGACTTGTGGCTTTTACCCTGAAAAGGTCGGGAGCCATTGGAAGCTTATTAAATGATACGATCTGACATATTTCAGATAAGTGGGTCTCAAACATTTTGGCCTTGGAACACCATTACATTCTTAAAAATTCTCGAAGACCCCACAGAGCTTTTGTTTTAGAAGGTTATAGCTGTTGCTGGTCACCAAATTAGAAATCAAAACTGAGAAAAATTTTAAATACCTGTAATTCATTTTTAAATAATAATAAAACCATTACATGTTAACAAAAACATTTTTTATGAAAAATAACTATTTTCCAAAACAAATAATTTCGTGAGAAAAATGGTGCTTTTTTTTTTTTTTAAACAATTTTGCAGATGTCTTCAATGTCTGGCTTAGGATAAGACAGCTGGATTCTTGTATCTGCTTCTGCATTCAAACTATTGGGATATGAAGTTTCGGTTGAAGTATTTAAAAAAAGCCACTTCATGTAAATATATAGTAAGGGAAAAATCTTTTTTAAATGTATTTATTTATTTTTGGCTGCGTTGGGTCTTTGTTGCTGCATGTGGGCTTTTCTCTAGTTGCAGAGAGCAGAGATTACTCTTCATTGTGGTGTGCAGGCTTCTCATTGCAGTGGCTTCTCTTGTCGTGGAGCATGGGCTCTGTGTGTGGGCTTCAGTAGTTGTGGCACGCGGGCTCAGTAGTTGTGGCAGTCTCAGTAGTATCTTCGAGGGATGTGGGATCTTCCCAGATCAGGGCTCAAGCCCGGGTCCCCTACACTGGCAGGCGGATTCTTAACCACTGCGCCACCGGGGAAGCCCCAGGGAGAAATATTTTAATAGCCTTTTCGAATAATTGTGGATATTCTTTGACACTCTAGCAAAACCCAACAAGTGTTAATTTCTTAGAAATTAGTTACAACATGGGGTCCGGTCAATCAACTTTTCATTCTCTATTACATTAAAATGCATTCGTCTATCTTGAACTTTGTGGATCTTTTACTCATACGTGATTTTGAAATATCTTGCATTGCTCATTTGGAAAGTGTTGGCTCACTGAGTTACACAGGCCCTCTAAGTGTTGACACATGTCATTGTGTCAACATACCACAATATGTACTTCGTACATATTATTAGTATCACCACTGATCTCATCAGGAAAGTCTTATAGTATTTGAAAGCTGAAAAACTAACAGCGGTGGTATAAGTTTTCCACAATTTGGAGTTTTTCTTGATAGCTTAAATTTGGTCACTGATAGCAAATACTGTCTGCTGTTTTCCTTGAAGTGACAGGCCCATTTGGTTCATTTTCAAGAAAATATCTGTCAAATACCCTGAGGAACTGCAGTTCGTCAATCTAATATAATCTAATAATAAGTAAAAATGATGTTCTTTAAGGAAAAAAAGCCAGTTGAGTTTGTAACTCAATAGCAAGTGCTTTTTCTTGAGAAAACCGTTGTGCTTTGGTGGCAGCAGAAATGCCTTATGCATACTACCAATTTTGTCATGAAAAATATTTTAAAAGATGTGTCCTCATGGGCTGAGTTCATAAAATCAGTACGTTTTATTGCTTCATCAAGGACACTCTGAAGTGAAACTGAGTTGATTTTTTTATTTTATTTTTATTGAGAGTACATGGCAGTGGAGAATACAAGTAGTTCGGTGCCACTATCTTGATTGATGCTAAGTGCTAGTAGTTTTACTCACTGTTGCTTTTGTACCATCTGTACAAATGTTAACACAGTGAAAATGGCGAATAAAATCTTAGTATTATTAAGAAAATAGTGTTGACTTCACAGATCTCTGAAGTTCCTTTCCTACTATTTTCACTTGAAAATAAAACTGAGAGACTGACAGATTAAACTATAGTTATTTAGACTTGAGTATTTAGCAGATATTTTCTCCATAAATGAATGAGATGGGCCATCACTTCAAGGAAAACAACTGAACTGCTGTTTCAGAGGATCTTTCTGGCTGCTGTGTTGAGAACAGATATAGGTAATGTAATAGAGAACAGATTGTAATTGTCAGCAATTAAATAAAAGTATCAATATAAATGCTTTTCCCCCCATAAAGAGTAGGAGAGGGTCAAACTGTAAATCCCCATCCTTACAAAATTGGCATGAGAGTGAGCCCTTGTCCCTCATTGGAGTCTATAGCAGTAGACCAAGAGAGATGACAACCTGAATTGGAAGTAGAAAAGAAGGCACTGGATATTTAGTATGGGGTATCTTATATAAAGAATCAAATGAGGACTTCCCTGGTGGCACAGTGGTTAAAAATCCGCCTGCCAATGCAGGGGACACGGGTTCGATCCCTGGTCCGGGAAGATCCCACATGCCATGGAGCAGCCAAGCCCATGGGCCTCAACTACTGAGCCTGCATTCCAGAGTCCACGAGCCACAACTACTGAGCCCACGAGCTGCAACTACTGAAGCCCACGTGCCTAGAGCCCGCACTCTGCAAGAGAAGCCACTGCAACGAGAAGCCCGCGCACCACAACGAGGAGTAGCCCCTGCTCACTGCAACTAGAGAGAGCCTGTGCACAGCAACGAAGACCCAATGCAGCCAAAAATAAATAAATAAGAATCAAATGAGTAATGTGGAAAATAAAGAACTGCAAGAATTTAGAAGAAAGTAACCTAAAGACCACCATGAACTGGCTTGGTTTATATTGTTAGGATTCATAGGGACAAGGATTTTGGTCTGTTTTATTACCTGATATAGCTCAAGTGTCTAGAATTGTGCCGGCACATCACAAGTGTTCAATAAATGTTGAGTGTTGAATGTGGAAAGATAGGGCTTAATCTAGACAATACTCTAATTTATGTTTTAGGCAGTCTTCAAGTTCACCAGAGTAGGTCAGACCAAAGAAAAGAGATATTTGAAAACATGCTTCTTAGATAGTAATAATAGCTAACATATTGATAGCTTTTATGGTGTACTAAGTGTTCTATCTTATGTGATCTCTGGGAGGTATTATCTTTGTTTTACAGATGAAACAGCTTCAGAAAAGCTATTTGCCCAAGGTCACACAATTACTATGTGGCTAAGCCAGGATTTAAACCAAGTCTTTCTAGTTGCAAAGTACAAAGTCTTAAATATACTGTTGCCCAAGCAGGTCTAGTATATGAAAATCATATTAGAATAATTTGAAATAAGTTACTGTCTCAGATGAAAAATGGAAATATTAAAAGTTTAGTAGGTTCTAATGAAGGAATATCAGACCAGTGTGCAAGTTCTTATATAACTCTAAGTAAAAAAATGTAATTTGAAATATATTGCATAAAGATAATTTTAATGGGTATAATAATTTATGTGGAAAAACTCCATTGGAAAATTTGAAAGTAAACAAAATGCAGTTCAAATAAATTTACTTGAACCTGTTACTCTTTTTCTGTACTGGTATAGAATAATATTTGTATCAAACACAGGAGGGCAGCAGATGATACTCTGGTAGAAATTGCTTTTGGAAAGAGCTCTAAACTTGTAGATTTCTGCTAATGGGAGAAAATCAATTCTTTTTATATTTATTTTCAGTGATGTCATTAGAAAGCCACTTTATGAACTATAAAGTGATAAACATGTTTATCTTTGACAAATATGTAGTGAATACTACAGATCACGGTATTATACTTACAAGGATGGGACAAGGTAAGGACCCTACCCTTAAAAGGATACTAGTTAGGGAAATGAATACAGCACCACATAAATAACTCTGATCTGTAATGGCAAGAGGTGAGTGCTAAAGAAAGATATAGAAAAAAGGTGATAGAGTTTACAAGAAGAATTTTTGAACTGCCTGTGCGGGAGTGAGTGGATGAAGACATTGTTGAGAAAGAGGCTTTTAAGCAGGACCTTGAGTGATAAGTAAGATTTATTTTATTTTTATTTTTTTATAAATTTATTCATTTTATTTTTGGCTGCTTTCGGTCTTTGTTGCTGCACGCAGGCTTTCTCTAGTTGTGGCGAGCGGGGGCTACTCTTCGTTGCAGTGTGCGGGCTTCTCATTGCAGTGGCTTCTCCTGTTTTGGAGCACGGGCTTCAGTAGTTGGGGCACACGGGCTCAGTAGTTGTGGCTCACGGGGCTCAGTTGCTCTGTGGCATGTGGGATCCTCCTGGACCAGGGCTCGAACTCATGTCCCCTGCATTGGCAGGTGGACTCCCAACAACTGCACCACCAGGGAAGTCCCGATAAGTAGGATTTATATTTGCTAAAATAAGGGCAAGGCATGAGGAGCCTCTGGAGATAAGACCAAGCTGCCCTAGCAAGGCCAGGAGAATTCAAACTGCTTATTCCTATTTAAAACCCTTCCATTACTTCCAATAACTTACGGCTTATAGGGCCCTTCACTCTTTGGTTCCCGCTCTCTTCAGAAGGCTGGAAAAGCAAGTTAAGGTCTAAATCCTAGGATAACAATGTTATCTCAATTAATCTTCACAACAACGCTGGAAAGGTTATTATCCCATTCTACAATAAGCAAACAGAAATAGGAAAAATTAAGTTGTTTGCATAATATCACTCAGTTAGTAAGCAGTTGATCAGGGACTTATACCCAGGTCTGATTTTCATAGGGTAGGTCAAGGTTTTCAAACTATGTCTCACAGAATTCTAATTGCATGAAAAGTTACAGATGGTTTTTTTTTCTTGGGAGAGGGCTGGTGGATAAGGAGAAGGGAGTATTTTGGTTAAATAAGTTTCAGAATTGTTCCACACGATGGAGGTTCATGCTTCAGATTAATTTTTTAAAGTTCTGCAGTTAGAAATTTTGTTTATCATTTCCTAAAATTTGAACTTGGAGTTCCTTTTCTTAAGAAATACCAAGATAATTTTGAGCAATTTTTGGGAGGGATACTGCTTTTGTCAACGAAAGAAATTTGAATAGAGAAATGATGTATTCAACCCTGGGCTTGAGAAAAATGAATTTGCTGGCAGTGTGTGGGTGGAACTCATAACCACAGATAACTTTCCTTTCCTTCTTAGATTATTCTAATTCCTTCAGCTGAAAATAAGTACATTTGTGAGTGAAGAGTTCTTTGTTCTCAGCTCTGATGCTTTTCATGTCTCCAAAACTAGTAACTTAAAGACATTAGAAACAAAAAAGACTTAATTATATTGCACAAATTAGTTATGAAGCTATCTAGGGTCCATTCTTTTCCATGGCAAGGATGTGAAAAAAGCAATGTTATTGAGGAATTTGGACATTTTTGTTTACTCATTTTATTAGTGTCTGGAAGATGTATACTGAACAAAGCATCGGCAGTGAATGATCTGACAGCCAACAGTTGGTCTACTTCAGAGTGATGACAATTTGTTCTTATTTTTTTAATTTATTTATTTTATTATTTTTTAAATTTATTTTTGGCTGCATTGGGTCTTTGCTGTGCATAGGCTTTGTCTAGTTGCGGCGAGCAGGGACTACTCTTTGTTACAGTGCGCGGGCTTCTTATTGCAGTGGCTTCTCTTGTTGTGGAGCAGAGGCTCTAGGTGCGCAGGCTTCAGTAGTTGTGGCACGCAGGCTCAGTAGTTGTGGCTCGCGGGCTCTAGAGCGCAGGCTCAGTAGTGTGACGCACAGGCTTAGCTGCTCCGTGGCATGTGGGATCTTCCTGGACCAGGACTCGAACCCGTGTCGCCTGCATTGGCAGGCAGATTCTTAATCACTGCACCACCAGGGAAGTCTGACAATTTGTTCTTAATTTAACTGGCTTTTTATCTCACATCCCACATTCCTTCCAGGCTCCCCATGTCCTTCATTTTCCTTACCTGCAATACACACATCACACATACCTGCCCACTCAATCACTTAGCACGGAAATAGTGATTAATTAATAGTGATTAATAGTGGGAAGGGGTAAAGGTGCTAGGAGGAAATCAAGACATGGAAGAATCCATCTCATCTTTCACTGGGTGCAAATGGCCTGCTACAAATGGCCATTTACTTCCAGATCCTCCCTTTCCTCCATTTCCCTCATTTCCTATCCACTGTTCTCAGTTTTTATCTTGTCCCCCAGCCTTGCCTCTCATCACTCTATCCTCCTGCTTTAGTGAACCTTATCCTTTCTTCCTCCATGTTGCCTCACGAAAGCAGTAGACTTCAAAACAGAAAAGTCTTCATACCATTAAAAATGGGGAACAAATGAAGTAGGCAGTTTTAGGGGTTGTGGCACACAGCATTGAAGTGTGTTCACCTTCTCAGCCTCCCTTTCCAATCCAAGCCCTCTACTAAGCAGACCAGAGCACTAGTCCTGGTTCTGGTCTACCACTGTCTATTTCAGAATTCTACCCTTTATAATGAGGATAATATCATGGTCCTATCTCTACCAATTTTGATATGGATCCAGTGATATTGTACTTTTTAGAAAAATTTGTCTTTTCCTAATTAATAAGAAAGGTATAAAGAACAGTATAACATGGATATACCTTCTTCCTCAAATTGACAACTGTTGATGTTCTGTCAAATTTACTTCTCTCTTTCCTATTTTTAAAATAATTTTGCAAATTATGTAAATGTGGCCCTTCTAAAAAATGAAAGGAAGCACTACAGATAAAACTAATGTTTTCTTTGACCACTCCTAGCCTAGTTTTTTCTCTCTCCTCATATCAATCCCTACCACCAAAATGATCTCTATGAGTATATTTTCAGTATATCCATTAGACCAAACATATGTCTCTATCTATCTATCTATCTATCTATCTATCTGGTATAGAAGTATTTTGTGTTTTAAAAAATACACAAATGAAACTATTTGTCAGTTCCTTAAAAAAGCTAAACATATAATTACCATACAATTCAGCAACTCCATTCCTAGATACATACCCAAAGAAATTGAAAGCAAGGACTCGAACAGTTATTTGCATGCCAATGTTCAGTGCAGCATTATAGCCAAAAGTGGAAACAAGCCAAGTGCCCATCAACAGATGAATGAATAAACAAAATATGGTATATACATATAATAGAATATCATTCAGCCATAAAAATTATTGAAGTTCTGATAAAAGATTCATAGATGAATCTGGAAGACATTATATTACATGAAATAAGCAAGACACAAAAAGACAGATATTGTATGATTCTATTTATATGAGGTACATAGAATAGGTAAAGTCACAGAGACTGGAAGTTGCTTAGTGATTATTAGGGGTTGTGGGGAGGCACAGGGGTAATTATTACTTAATAGTTATAGAATTTTTGTTTAGGGAGCAAAAAAGTTTTGGAAAAGATAGTGGTGATGGGTGCACATTGTGAAAATAATTAATGGCATTGAATTTTGTAATAACCTATATGGGAAATGAATCTGAAAAAGAATGGATATATATATATGTATGTGTTTAACTGAATCACTTTGCCCTACACCTGAAACTAACACAACATTGTAAATCAACTATACCCCAATATAAAATAATAAGTTAAATTAAAAAAAATTAATGCCATTGAATTTTACACTTAAAAATTATTAAAATGGTAAATTTTATGTTACATGTATTTTACCACAATTCTTTAAAATTAATAAGATAATATATCAAAACCATTAAATAGTATACTTTAAATGAATTGTATGGTGTGTGAATTGTCTCAATAAAGCTGTGTTTATATATATAGTATATATAGTATATTGTACATGTAATTTTATGCTTTTTTCACATATTATATATATATTATTGAATTATAATTGACATACAATATTATATTAATTTCAGGTGTTCAACATAGTGATTCCATATTTTTATACATTACGAAATGATCACACACATTATATTTTTAAGATCTGTCCTGTTTGAGAGATATGGACATGTAGTTTATTTCTTTTAATGCTACACCGTGAGAATATACCACAATTTATATATCCATTCCCTAATTAAGGGCACAGAGATTGCTCCCAACATTTCACTGTTTCAAACAGCGATGTACTAAACAGCCTCATACATGTCTCCTTAGGTGTGGGCAAGGTGTTCTATCAGGATACAGATGTGTGTCGTGTTTTGAAAGGTGTAAAGCATTGTATAAATGTAGGGTTCTTACTTTCAGAACCTTTACTCTTGGCCATTCATTTAATGAATGTTTATTGAACCTGCACCAAGGCAAACAGGGTCACGGGCTTTGTGGATCTACAGGCTGTGGGGAAGAAGACGAGTAATCAATTGATTAGAATCAGAGGTGACAAACTCGTGAACACTTCGGTCTCTCCAAGGCAGTTCCTTCTGCTCTGTAGTTTTCATCTGGACCCACCTCAGCTTCTCACTCTTCCTTCCCTCCACTTGCCCCCTTTCCCTCCCACTGTTTCCATTTGTTATTTAACCCCCTAGGCAGCATTTTAATCATCCCAACCTCTTTTCCAAGAGTCCTTCCTTTATCCTTACTTACTTGCAAAACAAGTAGAAGCCTTGGAAGAAATTTTTCAGAAAATGAGTTTAAAAGGGCACAATGGACATTTTCCCATGAAATTTAGGGCTTAAACATCTCTTATCTTGTCTTTCTGCTAGGTTAACTCTAGCATTAGATGGTAAAGAATTATTAAGCAACGACAATGATTTTAGCTGATACTATTCATCATGTAGCTTAGCATTCAACACACCACAGATGCTTTAAAAATATTTATTGACCAACAACACTAGTAGATTCTGTTATCAGACCATGTAAAGCACAGTCCTAGGCACTGAAGAGATACAAAGATGATAAAAATAAGGAAATAGTTAATGGGGAAAACAGTACACAAATGCATCTCCTGATTCTAGAATAGTGGACACTCATTAACTTCATTTGTTGAATTGTGAATAAGTGAATGAACAAATGAATAAACAAATACATAAGAAGCAATGGGAACTGGGTAAAGTTGAGATGGGTATTGAAAATGCTGAACATAGGGGCTTCCCTGGTGGCGCAGTGGTTAAGAATCTGCCTGCCAATGCAGGGGGCACAGATTCAAGCCCTGGTGCGGGAAGATCCCACATGCCACGGAGCAACTAAGCCCGTGCGCCACAACTACTGAGCCTGTGCTGTAGAGCCCGCGAGCCACAACTACTGAAGCCCACGTGCCACAACTACAGAAGTCTGCGCACCTAGAGCCCACGCTCCGCAACAAGAGAAGCCACTGCAATGAGAAGCCTGCACACTGCAACGAAGAGTAGCCCCTGCTCACTGCAACTAGAGAAAGCCCGCATGCAGCGACGAAGACCCACACAGCCAAAAAATAAATGAGATTTTTAAAAAAAAGAAAGAAAAGAAAATACTGAACATAGATTGCCTATCACTTGGCATATGAATAAGCAATGTGAAAAATATCAAATACCCAAACAACTTGACAACTGCACATAAATGAAAACCTTAAGCTAAGTAAATCTCAAAATATATTTTTGATTTAATAAGCAATTTCACAATATCCATTTTTATAGGATCACATGAGAATTCTTTTTCTTAATTTCTTGGGGAAAGGATATTTTGCTGAACACAGACATCTCCCATAGGTGGTAGAAAATAATTATCAATTTATGGAAAATAAAATCTGGGATACATACATCTCAGTAAGGACCCACTTTGGGGACGATGAGTATAATATGGCAGCACAGGACTAAATATGTACCTTGTTTTCCAGTTAATTTAAATGGACCTGTAATTATTAGAGTCTGAATTGTGAAAATATATTTATACTCGTAAGGTTGTCAGCTGATTAGGCATTCATTTTTTTCTCTGCTTTTAGTATTCCCTCTGGTTTTTGTTTTATCTTCCTCCTCACTTATCTCCTCTTGATTCTCGTTGTTCTGTCATAAGAAACTTAACAGATAATTAGTAATGGTACAATACATCTTTAACCTTTTCTCTCAGCCCTAAAACTTCTTTAGGATTCATATATTAAGACGTGTAGTGCTAACTAATTTCACATACTCTGAAGTTCATGTCATAGAGACATGAAATTCTAAGGTAGCAAATAAGACATATTTGTGTAAAAGATTCCATAGTTTGTTAGCACACATTTATTTTTATAAATGAGCATTGTTAATGGGAGATTGAATGCTAAATAATACTTATATATCTTTAAGAGTGGGTACACTAGAAGGAAGTTGTCAGGGTTATTCATTTGTATTAGGAGCACTTGAGTATGTTTAATGTACTAATTATATTTGAGCTGGTTGTTCATGCTTCTGTATCAAACCTCTTTAAAAAATTTAAGGGTGATGAATTTAACAGAAGTATTTTTTGAATAAGACCATAAACGTGGGTTTATTCACTATTTAAGCCAATAGTTTTGCTCACTACAAACTCTATGATGAGATAAAAACTACAACCCTACCTAGGCCAGGACTCTTGGAAATGTTTCTAGTGAGAAGGTAGAGGAAGCTGCCTGGATGCTGTTACCTGAGAGCCAACCAAAGGGCATGTCTTGCCCAGAGCGTCATGTGTGCTGTAAAAGGCCAGGGTTGCCTCCTAATAGTGCTCTTTAAAGAGTCAGAGTTTGGACAGTGGTTATTGATTTTGTATTCATGGAAGGATTATTTTAATTTTTAGAAAAAAAAATATATATTTCTAGATATATAGAAAGAAATAGATATAGATATATAGAAATAGATATCACCATACAGAAAATTTCTTTGATATTCAAAGCCTGTAAAATTACTCATACTTGTTCTTTGTCAGATTAGGGCTGCCTCATGCCTTTATGAAAATCATATTTGTATGTATTCAATTGACTCTTCCTCTATAAATGAGGAGTTTGCCCTACATCTAGGTAATTTTACAGATCATTAAGGTCCCTATCCATTCTAATGTATCATTACTAATTTATATGAAAGCCCACTTTTGCCTCTGACACAAGGTCCTGGGCAATTAACAGGGTAAAATTTGGCTCTCACTGTGTGTGATGTCCTTTTTTAAGTTTTAGATAATAATGTCATACATGTACAGATTTCTACTGAAACCCTGTGTTTACGCTTAGCCTTTGATTTTTAAAATTCCAATTAGTATTAATAATAACTGGCTCATTTTTTCAAGTATGCATGTAATAAAACTGATTTTTATGAGCTTTATGACTAGGTCTAATTTGCTGAAATCTTTCATTGTCAGACTATTTGTGGGAATGCTAAAGTGCAATTTTATATGCCCAGCATGTTAATAGTCAGCATCAGTTGGCTTATCTGTCATATTAAGCATTGAAGTGAAGACGGCATTGATTTGTACACCAAGTACTGTACCCAGGATGGCACCTCTTTTCTTTGTTCTTCTGCCTAATCTGCCGAATATTTTCTGTTCCAGATTTCCACCAAGTAACTGAACCTTAAATATCAGAAGTGCACAGCACATAAACCTAAAAAGGATTGAATTCAAGCGACCCTCTAATTTCTATGTGGTGTATTTAGTAACAGCTTCCTTGAAAGAGCACTGCTGCTTTTAAGAGATAATGTTAAATCTACGTTCTAAATTGGTGTCATGGCTTAATTTTTTGTAATGAGAGATTATAGTTTTCTAAAAGGATAGAGTTTACCACAAATATGTGGTTAATAAAAGTCCAAACTGTATCCGTTATAGTACTACTTCTAGAAATTCCTCCCAATGCAGCCACTTACATGAAGTTTGTATTTATCCCGTTCAGGGTGTACAGAGGAGTTGAGGTAGAATGCCAAACTGACCTGGGAAAATCTGGTGAAGGATTTGTCCTTTCTACCTAAAAGGAACTTGAATGGAGAGACAATTTTACTCATTTTTATATACTCATTAACTATATACAGTGCTGGGATATAGTAGGCACACAATAAATATTTGTTGAATGTGTCTTTATGCCTAGGGATTTGTCTTCTCTATTCTAAATCAGGATTATTTTAGTTGCAAAAAAGAGTATTGAGAGCCACACTGCCTGAAGTAAAAAGGGAACTTAGGGGCTCACGTTACTAACCAGTCCAAGTGCTTCTGTCTTGGGGCATCATGATCCAGGATTCAAACATATTACATGGTCAGAACTTTGTTTTTCTCTGTCTTAATTTCTTATTTCTGATTCCTCAGTGCTGCCTCCATTTCCTGAAAGTTGCCAGTAGCTCCAGGGACTATATACTTCCAGGGTCAAGCCCCAGACTTTTCCTGAACCAATCATTTTGGTCAGGGGTATTAATATATTGACTAATTTAGCCTTGGGCATGTGTTTCACCCCTGGATTCCAAGTGGAGTCAATGCCTCCAGAGGTGCCTGACCCCACAGTAGGCAAGGGTGTAGACCCATTGAGAGAAATAGGGCAACAGTTATCAGAAGAAGATTGAATGGACACTAGAAAAAAATAAACCATAGTTGTCCTCTGTAAATACGTACACTTTGTCAAATATTTAGTCAGCTACATGCTACATATTTCATTTCACTTATTTGAAAATGCATATCCCCCCCCCCATTTTTATATCTCTGAAATTGGGTTGCATCGTGTAAGCAGGGACTCTCTTCTGAAAGAAGTGGGTATTGAACTTGGCATTTTATCAATAGTAGGCATGTGACTCAGATAAACAAAAATGAAGATGAGAGAGGTGTTCTAGAAGGAATAGAACAGGTGGTAAGAAAAAAGTGGAGGTACAAATATGTACCTTGGGAAGAAAGATGCCCCTGGCCAGAATGAGTGGTTCAGGGAAAGTCAGGAGTGGAAGGTTTTTAAGGAAATCTATGTTGGAGGCCAGATTGTGAAAGATCTCCAAATGCCCAATGAAGGAGAATGAAGGAGTCTGGACTCAATGTTATGAGTCTTGGGGTAATGGGGATATCCAAGCAGAAATTTACTTGTTCAAAATTATGCTGTTAGAAGATTAACCTGGAATCAATATGAAGAAAGTATTAGAGATGGAAGAGTGAAGGAGGTAGAAGGGGCAGGGTACAGAATGGAGAAGAAGAAAGTTCTGTCATCTGTCACTGAAGAATGAAGGCAGAGCAAATAATCTGAGAAAGAAATAGAAATGAAAATAATAGAAGGCGAGCAGATCCATTCTAATACGCGATTCAGGAGGGTTCTGAGCTCATGGCCTCCCACAGACACACCAAATCTACAGCTACATATGGAACAGTTTCCTCTGGAAAAAACCCAGAAACTAGCTGAGCAACTCCTGCAGATTGGGTGAATGAGAAAAAAGCCACATTGAAGCAGGTAGGAGAGGCTGAGAATCAATTTTACCATTAACCCCAACCCCAATGCACCAACCACAATAAGAAGGAAACTCAGACCCCATGGCTTCTCTTTGAGGAGTGAAGGATTTGGCCAATATCTGGTACCCCGACTTTTAAGACCTGCCCCGGAGAGTGAGCCCCCAAAACATCTAGCTTTGAAAGCCAATGGGGCTTGCATTCATGAGATCCATAAGACTATAGTGAACTGATAAACAGTTCTTTAAGGGCTCTCACAGACTCACCCAGGCCGGGGCTCAGCACAGAAGCAGCAGACTGAAAAGCAGCCAGACTTTCTCTGAGAGAGGCTTATTTGCTTATCTTAAAGCACCCGCCTGAGGCGGAGGCATCTAATTGAACACACATCTAGGGTTCCACTGAAATATTCTTCAAAGATGGAGGCCAGTGAGTGCCATCTTTCTCTGCCTCACTGCAACTCACTGGTATCTACTAAAAACAAGCTTATGTACTCATCTGGTACCCTGATTTTTGCAGCTGTCTCCCCGAAGATACCTCTAGATCGCTGGGCTCTAGTGGCGGGCAGGGTTTATGCTCACAGATCCCCCAGGACTGTAAAAAAAAAAACTGAGAAAGAGTTCTTAGCTACCAACCCTAGGACACAGCAGAGGCAACAGACGTAGGTACCCAGTCTTTCTGTGAAAGAAGCCCATTAACTTATCTTCATAGCTGTGGCCTGAAGGGCAGGCTTCTAATTCAGCCCACACCTAGTACTGATTACAATCCAATCCAGAGGACAGGGAGGCTGGTGGGGGCCATCATCATGCTATCTGTCTGCTGCTCCAGGTCATTGTTGTCCCAAAGAAAGAGCTTGTATACATCCAGCACCCTGAGTTTTGTGTCTGCCACCCAGAGGACACATCCCGTGATATCCTGGCTCTGGTGCAAGTGGGACTTGTGATCAGTAGCAAAGAAAGAAACACTTCTTAACTGGCTGTTACCCCAGGGCTCAGTGCAGAGGGAGCAGGCAGAAACACTATTCTCCCAGTCTTCCCCTGAAAGATGAATATTCACATACTTTAAAAGCTGCTGGCTGAGGGTCCGGATTCCAGTCATCCTGAATCTACGTACTGAGTGAGATCCTCACTTTTGAAACACTGACAGTTCTTGGCATGCCCTTAACTACTGGGAACCACTAAAAAATAAAGTAGGCTGCTTCAACAATCACAAAGATTTGAAAGACAACCAAGAACTAGGGCAGGGTTAAATGAAAAGTTTCAACTCCTACATGAGGCCACTCCTTCAAGACTGTGAAAGGTGGCTGCTTTATCTAATGCATAGAAACCAAGAAATAGAGTCAAAGAAAATGAAGAAACAGAGGAACATGTTCCAAATGAAAGAACAAGATAAAACTCCAGAAAAAAACCTGATAGTTCAAATAACAGTCATAAACACGTTCACCAAGCTAAGGAGAAGAGCGGATGAACAAAGTGAGAATTTCAACAAAGAGATAGAAAATATAAGAAAGTACCAAATAGAAGTCACAGATTTGAAGAATATAATAACTGAACTGAAAAAATACAATAGAGGGAATCAACATTCTTCAAGTGGAAGAAACAATTAGTAAACTCAAAGATAGAACAGTGGAAATCACCCAATCAGAGCAGCAAAATGAAAAAAGAATGAAAGACAGTGAAGATAGCTTCAGCAACTTATGGGATAACATCAAGCAGACCAACATTCTCATTATAGGGGTGCCAGAAAGAGAAGAAAGAGAGGGGCAAGCCGAAAATTTATTTAAAGAAATAATGGCTGAGAACTTCCCTAACCTGGGGAAGGAAACAGACATCCAGACCTAGGAAATCCAGAGAGTTCTAAATAAGATGAACCCAAAGAGACTCACACCAAGGCACATTATAATTAACGTGTCAAAAGTTAAAGACAAGGAGAGAATCTCAAAAGCAGCAAGAGAAAAACAACTTGTTTTGTACAGGGGAACCTTCTTCATAAGACCAACAGCAGACTTTTCACCACAAATGTTGCTGGCCAGCAGGAAGTGGCATGATGCATTCAAAGTGTTGATAAGAAAAACAAAACAAAAAACAAACAAACAAAAAAAACCCTGCCAAACAAAAATAATCTATCTGGCAAAGTTGTCATTCAAACTGAAAGAGAGATAGAGAGTTTTCCAGACAAGTAAAAGCTAAAGGAGTTCATCACCACTAGATTGGCCTCACAAGAAATGTTAAAGGGACTTCTATATGCTGAAATGAAAGGACAGTGATTAATAAGAGGAAAAGATGAATTATAAATCTCACTGGTAAAAGTAAATATACAGTAAAATTCAGAATAGTCTCATTTTGTAAAGGTGGTGGGCTAATCACTTATAAAGCTAGTATGAAGTTTAAAAGACAAAAATTGTTTTAAAAAAACCTGTAACTACAATAATTTGTTAAGGGATACACAAGATAAAAATATATAAATCATGACATCAGAAACATAAAACATGGGGGAGGGAATGAAAATATAAAGCTTTAGAACATATTCAAACTTAAGTTGTTATCAACTTTTTAAAAACTGTTATAAATATAAGTTGTTTTATGTAAGCTTCATGGTGACCACAAAGCAAAAGCCTGTAGTAGATATACAAAAGGGAAAGCAAAAGGAATCTAAGCAGACTACTACAGAAAATCATCAAATCACAAAGGAGGAGAGCAAGAGAGAAAAATCAACCAAGGAATTACAAACAGCCAGAAAACAATTAACGAGCTGGCAATAAGCACACACCAGTCAATAATAGCTTTAGGGAAACTGACTAAATTCTCCAATTAAAAGACATAGAGTGGCTGAATGGGTAAAAAAGTCAAAAGACACTCTATTTGCTGCCTACAAGAGACTCACTTCAGCTTTAAGGACACACACAGACCGCAAGTGAAGGGATGGAAAAAGATATTCCAAGCAAATGGAAGCTAAAACAAAGTTGGGGTAGTTATATCAGACAAAATAGACGTTAAAACAAAGACTGTAATAAGAGACAAATAAGGTCATTATATAATACTAATAGCATCAATCCAACAAGAGTATATAATATATGTGAATAGGAACACCTAAATATGTAAAGCAAATATTAACAGATCTAAAGAAAGAAATAGAAAGCAATACAATAGTGGTAGAGGTTCTATCAACAGACTGATCATTGAGACAGAAAATCAATAAGGAAATATTGAAAACATAATAAGGAAACATTGGCCTTAAATGAAATATTAGACAGATAGACTCAAGAGACATATGCAGAACATTCCAACCAAAAGCAACAGGATACTCATTTTTCTCAAGTGCGTAAGGAACATTCTCCAGGATAGATCATATGTTAAGCTACAAAACAAGTTTTAATAAATTTAAGAAGATTGAATCATATCAAGCATCTTTTCTAACCACAATGGTATGACACTAGAAATCAATTACAAGAAGAAAACTGTGAAATTCACAAATATGTGGAGATTAAACAATGCTACTGAGCAATCAGTGAGTCAAAAAATAAATCAAAAGAGAGATTTTAAAAATATCTTGAGATAAATGAAAATGGAAGCACAACATCCCCAAATGTATGTAGTACAGCAAAAGCAGTTCTAAGAGGGAATTCCATAGCAATAAATGCCTACAGTAAGAAAAAAGAAAGACTCAAAACACAACATTACTCTACACCTCAAAGAACCAGAAAAAAAAAAAAGAGCAAATGAAGTGCAAAGTTAGTAAGAGGAAGGAAATAACAAAAATCAGAGAGAAAATGAATGTCTTAGAGACTAAAAAGACAATAGAAAAGGTAAGTGAAACTAAGAGCTAATTTTTTTGGGGGGGGTGGGGGCTGTATCACAGCATGTGGGATCTTAGTTCACTGACCAGGGATTGAACCCATGCCCACTGCAGTGGAAGCATGGATTCCTAACCACTGAACCACCAGGGAATTCCCAGGAGCTGATTTTTTTTCTGAAAAAATAAACAAAAATTGACAAACCTTTAGCTATACTTACCAAGAAAAAAGAGTATATGAAATCAAACATATGAAATCAAAAGTGAAAGAGGAGACATTATAACTGATACCACAGAAGTGCAAAGGAGCATAAGAAACTACGATGAATAATTATACACCAAAAAAGTTGAACAACCTAGAAGAAATAGAAAATTCCTAGAAACATACAACCTACCAAGACTGACTCATGAAGAAACAGAAAATCTGAACAGAGCCATTATTACTAAGGAGATTGAATCCATAATTAAAAACTTCCCAACAACAACAAAAAAGTCTAGGACCAGATGGCTTCACTGGTGGATTCTACCAAACATTTAAAGAAGAATTAATACCAATCCTTCTCAAATTCTTCCAAAAAATAGAAGAGGAGGGAACACTTCTAAAATCATTTTATGATGCCAGCATTGCCCTCATACCAAATCCAGACAAGGACATGACAAGAAAAGAAAATTTCAGACCAATATATCTGATGAATATAGATGGCAATATCCTCAATGAAATATTAGCTGGTGGAATTCAAAAATAAATTAGAAGAATCATTTACCATGATCAAGTGGGATTTATTCCAGGGATACAAAGATGGTTCAACATCTGCAAGCTAGTCAATGTGATTCATCAACAAAATGAAGGATAAAAGTCATATGATCAACTTAATGATGTGGAAAAAGCATTTGACAAAATTCAATATTTGTTTTTGATAAACACTCTCAAAAAAGTGGATATAGAGAGAACATGCCTCAACATAATAAAGACCATATATGAGGCTTCCCTGGTGGCGCAGTGGTTGAGAGTCCGCCTGCCGATGCAGGGGACACAGATTGGTGCCCCGGTCCGGGAAGACCCCACATGCTGCGGAGCGGCTGGGTCTGTGAGCCATGGCCGCTGAGCCTGCACGTCCGGAGCCTGTGCTCCACAACGGGAGAGGCCACAACAGTGAGAGGCCTGCGTACCGCCAAAAAAAAAAAAAAAAAAGGCCATATATGACAATCCCACAGCTAACATCACACTCAACAGTAAAAAGCTGAAAGTTTTTTCCTCTAAGATCAGAAACAAGACAATGATCGCCACTTTTATCAACATAGTATTGGAAGTCCTACCCACAGCAATTAGGCAAGGAATAGAAAGAAAATATGTGTACAAGTTAAAAAGGAAGAAGTAAAACTGTCACTATTTGCAGATGACATGATATTTTATATCTAGAAAACCCTAAAGACTCTACCAGAAACTGTTAGAATATATGAAGTCAGTAAATTGTTGGTTACAAAATCAATATACAGAAATCTGTTGCATTTTTATACACTAATAACGAACTACCAGAATGAGAAATTAAGAAAATAATGCCATTTCCAACTGCATCAAAAAGAATAAAATACCTAGGAATAAATTTGACCAAAGAAGTGAAAGACTTGTACACTGAAAACTGTACGACATTGATGAGAGAAATTGAAGACTCAAATAAATAGAAAGCTATTCCATGCTCATGTATTGGAAGAATTAATATTGTTAAAATGTCCATATTATCCAAAGCAATCTACAGATTCAATGCAATCCCTATCAAAATCCTAATGGCATTTTTCACAGAAATAGAACAAACAATTCTAAAATTTTTATGAACCACAATAAACCCCAAACAGCCAAAGTAATCTTGAGAAAGAAGAAAGGTGGTGCTATCACAATTCCTGATTTCCAACCACACTACAAAACTTTAGTAATCAAAACAGTATGGTATTAACATAAAAACAGACACATAGGTCAATAAACCAGAATGGAGAGCCCAGGAAAAAATCCACATGGATATAGTCAGCTAATTTATGATAAAGGAGCCAAAAAAATACAATGGAAAAAGAACAGTCTCTTCAAAAAATGATGTTGGGGAAACTGAACAGCCACATGCAAAAGAATAAAACTGGACCACTATCTTATACCTTACACGTGGATTAAAGACTTGAACATAAGACCTGAAACCATAAAATTCAAAATCCTAGAAAAAAACATAGGTGGTAAGCTCCTTGACATTTGTCTTTTCAAGGACTTTTTCAATTTGACACCAAGGCAAAGGCAACAAAAGCAAAAATAAACTAGTGAGACTATTATCAGATAAAAAGCTTCTGCACAGCAAAGTAAACCATCGACAAAATGAAAAGGCAACCTGCAGAATGGGAGAAAAGATTTGCAAATCATATATATGATACAGGATTAATATTCAAAATATATAAAGAACTCATAAAACTCAATAGCAAAAAACTAAGCAATCTGTTTTAAACATGGGCAGAGGGTCTAAATAGACATTTCTCCAAAGACATACAGATAGCAAGCAGGTACATGAAAAGATGGTCAACATCATTAATCATCAGGGAAATGCAAATCACAATCACAATAAGATACCTCACACCTGTTAGAACAGCTGTTATCAAAAAGACAAGAAATAACAAGTGTTGGTAAGGATGTGGAGAAAAGAGAACGCTTGTGCCTTGTTGGTGGGAATGTAAATTTGTACAGCCACTATGGAAAACATTATGGCAATTCTTCAAAAAATTAAGAATAGAAAAATTTTTGTTGTGTAAGCTACCCAGTTTGTGGTACTTTGTTACAGCAGCCCTAAGAAACGAATACATATAGTTTTAACAGCAATTTTCCCGGTGGTACAATTAGTTTCAGATACACAGAGGGGTTTTTACAATAAAACAAAACAAAGCCCAACCAGACCAATTGCAACCTTAACACAATGTCTTTTGATTGTAGACAGGCTTTCTTTGCAGTAGTCTTTGAAGATCTAAAGTCAAGTATTCAGCACGAAGGATAAAAAGGCATGTGTGACAAGCAACTTGTCACCAAGTCAGTTCCCTCAGAACTAACCTTCAAAACGAAAACTCCACTGTCTGTCCTCAGTGTTCTTGGAAGGCATGGTGGGTCTAGGCAGTGCAGCCTTACACAGACTAGATCCACACTCCTCCAAAGGCACTTACATCCACTTCTTTCCTGACCTGCTGCAGTCTCTATAAACTAACTTTGACTAGTTCTGTCAGAAGAGACAGGAAAGGAAATAGCTAGATTCTTAGAGGTCTCTCAATGGCTGGGGCTTTCCACTGCTCTTCAGCACTATTCTCAGATCCATCCCACACTGCCTTATTTGGATGGGGATTCCCTGAATCCCCTTTGAAACTGGAGAAGTCCCCTGGAGCCACGGGGGAAGTGGGCACTGGCCTGCACAGGCTGAGAACTAATTAGTGACTTCCGCCTGCCTCCCTGCTTAGACCACTTTAATACAGGCTTTGCACAGCATAGAAATTAAGGATCTAAGGCTCAGGATCAGGCCTCTAAGGATCAGGGGGTTAAGCTGCCTAGATTCAAATCTTGTCTCTGCTACTTACCGGCTGTAAGAAAAAACGTGGAACCTAATTGGTTTGTGACTCTAATTCCTCACCCATTAAATAGGAATAATTCTAGAACCTATTTTTAGGTATGTTACGAAGTTTAAATTCTTTATTACATATAAAGAGTGTAAACTAATACCTGCAACATTGTAGGTACCTAATAAATGTAAGTAATTATAATTGTGCCATATCCTTTATGAAATTCCCATACCATGGAGAAATTATCAAGTCTAAAGAAGATATTTAGAAACTACATCCTTATGAGAAATTTATATATATATGATAAAATATATAACTATAATATCTATATATACTTGGGAAAGACACTTCATCTTATCAAGTTCCAGTTTTTAACCTGTAAACACAAGATTCTGCACGTACACTGCCAAGAATAGCGTGTCTGCACACACATAAGCTAAATCCCTCTAGTTATTTAAAAATAATTGCCTCTATACATCTAAAAGCTTCAAAATCCAGCCCTCATAATCAAGAAAGGTAATTGGTGTGTGGGAGTATTTTATTTCTTTTTAAATGGGTAAATTTTTAAAGAGAGAATATTCTTACAGTAGAGCATACTGAATCAAAGAACATAGTCATATAAAACAATGATAATCATTTCCTGAATTTCTTCTAGAATAATTTTCACTCATGTTTATGTGTCTTCAGATCCTACACTATGTCATCATTCTACTCTTAGGGAAACCATTAGAATATGACTAATTCATTACAGTTGGTACCTGTTAAAAGATTAAGAACCAACTGAGATGAATTCAGGAAAAAAAAGGCATCACTGAAAGACATGTTTTTATGAGTGACCCATAAGGTAGAGGAAAAAAAACAAAATGTAAAAAAAAAACCAGGTAGCATAAGTTTACAGGAAATATGGGGCTAGAGAAACAAGTACCACAGGAATGAAGTAAACAGACAAATGCAGAATGTGGGACATTAAGACATTATGGACCTGGTTTCTTTCATAAATCAATGGCATAGAAAATAAAAAAACATTAAAAAGAACTTAGGAGACATAGCAATCAAATGCACTGGGAGGAACTAGTGTGGATCTTGATTGAAACAAAACAAAACAATACAAAAAACAGTTGTAAAAACACATTTTTAGACAATTGAGAGTTTGAATATGGACTAGGTTTTATACAATTCCAAGTTATTGTTAATTTTGTTAGTGTGATAATGGCTTTGATGTTGTATAAGAGGTACAGCGTGAAGGAGGGGTGAAATAAGCTGATGTCTGGGGTTTGCTTTAAATACTTCAGCAAAGGAAGAAAAAATATATATACATGTGGCAAAATCTTGGTATAGTTGTCCCTCAGTATCCATAGGGGGTTTGTTCTAGGACCCCTCAGATACCAAAATCCTTGGATGCTCAAAAACCTTATATGAAATGGCATAATATTTGCATATAACCTACGTATATCCTCCCATATCCTTTAAATCATCTCTAAGTTACTTATAACACCTAATACAATGTAAATGGTATGTAAATAGTTATGAATACAATGTAAATGGTATGTAAATAGCTGTCCACACTTGGCAAATTTCAAGTTTTGCTTTTTGGAACTTTCTGGAATTTAAAAAATGTATATTTTTTCAAACCAAGGATACAGAAACTGCAGATATGGAGGGTCGATTGTAATTATTAAATTTGAGCAGTGGTTATATAGGGGCTCATTTTACTATTTTTTCTTCTTTGTATATTTAGATTTTTCATAATGTATCAGTCTGCTAGGGCTGCCATAACAAAAAAATCACAGACAGGGTCGCTTAAACAACAGAAATTTATTTTCTCACTGTTCTGGAGGCTGGCAATCTAAGATCAAGGTGTCAACAGGATGGTTTTCTGGTGAGGATCTCTTCCTGGCTTGCAGATGGTTGCTTCTTCCCTTCCCTGTGTCATCACATGGCCTTTTCTCTGTGCATGTGCATCTCTGGTATCTCCTCCTCTTTTTATAAGGACACCAGCCATATTGGGTTAGGGCCCCATCCTTATTACTTCATTTTACTTTACTTACTTTTTTAAAGGCCCTATCTCCAAATACAGTCATTTTGAGGGTTAAGGCCTCAGCATGTGAATGTGCGGGGAATGTAATTCCATCCATAACACATAATAAAATTTAAATTACTTTTGCAAAATGTACAGTTTTAAAATATTACTAGTTTTTTTCTAGTAGGTAAAAATATAACTGCATGTAATTTTAGCCTATTAAAATTTAAAGGTAGAGGTTGAGTTTTACATCTCGTCCTTGCCATAAATAACATTTTTACAGAGTGAATAATAATATTAAGTATCTAAATAGAACTATTTAAGTTTCCTTTACAGATTGTTTTCTCTTAACATTGTCACATATTGTAATTCAAGACAAGGTAAGACAGGTATCATAAGAATATACATGCCAAGCATATTCCCAGCACACTTGTGATAAAATTTGGGAAGTAGTATATGGGAGAAAAGGGACAGAAAAAAAAACCCAAAAAGGCACTAAGTTTTCAAGTTGGGTGTCTAGGAGAATGGCGGAGCTGGTGGAATTATGTAAACTGAAATACGAAGCTAGTTATAGTGACAAGATACTGAGTTCAGGCTGGAATATTGAGTTAATAGGTCAGGTAGGAAGCCCAGGGGAAAATGACTCACAATCTCTCAGGGCTAGAGATTCACAAGTTGTGTGCCTGCAAGTGATTCAGAATAAGCTTATTAAGGACATGAGTAGAGAGAAGAATGAGAGAAGACAGAAGAGGGAGAAGGTTTGAAGCTGGAACACTGAAGAATCACCCACATTTAGGAAAGGGGAAGAGGAAAGTATGGAGATAGAAAGCGCTTGAGTGTTGTAAGAACCAGGAGATACAGAGTCACAGAAGCTAAGTGAGGAATTGTTTACTGCCAGAGCTGACATTATTTCCTCAATTCAGAGATAATAGCTTTGAATGGACAGATAATTTCATGTAGGATTTCCTTTAGCTTCTTGATAATTGCTTTGCCTCTGCTTAGAGATGTTAGATATTTCCTTGAGGCTCTTTCCAATCCTTTCTCCCTCTCCCCAGCAAGTGTACAGGTGGAAAATATTGAAAGACTATATAAAATGTAGGTATGTGAAATCTACATAATTTTGGATTATTGATGTATGACATGGGATGCCCAGGAATCTGGCTTGTTTTGAAGTGTTCAAACTGATGGATTACCAAAGGAACTTCTAATTAGGGTACTATCAGGTAGATGTCATGTAGCCAATTTTTAAAAATCCATTAATTTTCCTTTAAAAAAAGAAAAAGCCCTGGGAGGAGAGTGCGAAGGAGGGGCAGGTCAACCTGGTAAATGGTTCAGAGAAGTCAACGATGCTGAAGACTGAGCCCAGTGTATCAGCAATTAGGACATGAGTATTGATTGCGAAGGAAGGAGGTAAACTAGAATGGTGGGGAAGCCCAGATTCCAAAGGGGTGGATTCTAAGATGCTCTGCAGAGAGTAAGGGCCAGAATTTGAGGCAATGGCGATAGATACTGACAAAGTTTGATGGTAAAGGAACATTAGCTATAGGTAAATAGTTGGAGGGAATGGCAGAGCTGTTAGACAATTTTATATTAATATTAATAATTTTTTATTTAAAGAATAATAGAGGCCTTAGCTTGAAGGTAGAAACCCAAGAGCCAACAAAGGGGAGGACTTTGAAAACACAAATAAGAGGTGACAATTGATAAGAGTCTAATCCTGGAGCAGTTGGAGGTTTGAGGTTTAAGGCACAAGGATTAGCTTTTGCTGGGAGGAGCAGTTTCTCAGAGAGGAGAAGGAAGAAAGATAGATAATGGGAAGATGAAAAGATATTTGTGGAGACTCCAGGGGGAAGGAAGTACTTCTACTGGAAGTAGAAGGCACCTCCATCCATTGAGAGTGAGGAGGGGCATCAGTGGAGGTCTTGGATGGAAAAGGTTTAGAACTGTGGAGATAGAACATGCAATGGAGAGAGGATGAAAAGGATACTAAAAAGTGGTAAATGCTCTTCTGAGATTATATGAATTCACAGTGGATCCAATTAACATATTCCTCTGGTGTTCCAGCAACACGAAACAATTTGGGAAAGTAACAGTAAAAGTGGATGGGGGGAGATTCCTGACCCCGACTGGAGGGAGGTCTAGGGAATGAAGAGTTTCATGGTGGTAAGGAAATACGTGCATTAGAAAAAAAAAACAAAAAACCTATACTGGGTAGGGAGATAAGGGAAGTCAGAATGGAGGTAATGGACTGAGAAAATAGGAAGGAGTTCTAGGGATTAAAGGTCATAGAGACATTTTTTTTAGAATAGGAAGCAAGACAAACCAGGGCAGAACGAGAGGCTGCCGTGTGAGATGAGAATTCTATAATCTTGGAGTAATATATTCACTAAGTCAGTCCCTTACATGGGTAACTAATGAGTTCCTGGAAATGTGTTCAAAAGGCAAATGTATAAGGAAAGAAAACCCATAAATGTTATAAATGGTTCTCATTACTACAACAAAGAAATGATTACAAAATTCCTCATTATGGTTTCTGCCAGCTCTGGCTCCTTCAGGCTTGAGCCAACTGGGGAGCAAGTAAGAGTTATAGCCTCCCTGCCCCCACCCTTGAACCCCAAGCAGGAAGATAGACAGTGGCTGGCATCAAGCCACCCCTGACCCAGGCACTTAGAGAGATTAAACCTGGCTTCCAGGGTCAGGCCAGGCTGTCTAGTTGGAACAGGGGAGGGGACAGGGATTGAAGCTGTCATTAAGGGGTAGAGGCTGTCTGCCAGAACCATCATGAACTACCCCACCACCCACTGGGTGGAGCACGGTCTAGACTCTGGGACGTGACCCCCCCAGCCTCCTTCCAGATGCCATCTGTGGGGCAGCAGAGGTTGAAGAACACTGTCATTCGGTCTGGAGCACTGGGTATTGGGGCCATAAGCCACCAGCACTACTCAGGCTCCCCTAGGAGCCTGACCTGTTGGTGAGCAGCTGATAGCAGCACTCATTACTCAGCAGCTCGTGTCATCTCTCAGCAGATGATGACCCAGGTGGAATTTGGTGTATGAAAGGTAGCTGGGCTATGGGGGTGGGTATTAATGTAGAGTGTACAACTGTACAGTCTGTTCACAACTAAGATACTGCATTTGCAAGTTGAGGTCCGCTGGATTTGCCAGTGAAATTTGTATATGAGGGTTGTCCTAACTAGATATGTAACTAAGGAGAACTGTATTCTCAATCTGGGATTGGGGGATGAATTTGCTTTATTTTATTTTTATGTATGTCTGGTAGATCAAGCTTGTTATTTATGTTTTTCAAACTTCCTATATCCTTACTATTTTTGTCTGCTGAACCCAACAGTAATGTAGAGAGATTCTGTTGAAATATCCTGCTATAGTAGTTTTGGTTCTTAAACTGGCCCCTGTACACAGAGGGCAAGGACAGACTTAAGAGGTAGACCACTCTAGATTGGTAGGTGGCAGGTTTAATAAGCAAGGGAACTTACACATGAGGCTTGTCTGGGGCGGCTAAAAGGTGAGTAGAACTCTGCACCTACCAATCTTAAAAGTTTATATAGAGGCCTTAACTGGGTTCAGTCACGTACACAGTCCAGATGGTCTCAGCAACACCTTTCTCTCTCAAGGCTATGTCCTTGAACATGGCTTGCACTGTGGGAAGGGTGGGTAGAGCAAATATTCCAAGGACGGGGGTGTGGTGGGGGGTTAAGGACCTCTGATTGCCCAGGTCCAGCTCTCAAGTTTACCAGTGGTCACGTCCTCTCGATGACCTCCTCCAACAAGTAGTGGATTTGTCAACGTTTCCTTGCATTTCCACCATTTTTTGCATTTTATATTTTGATGTAATTTTAATAGAGTTGTTCCATAGCTTTGCTGCAACAAAACAGTTATAATACTTCAGGATATACTGTCTTATAACCTTACTCTTGAAATCTGTGAGTAGAGACAAGTATCCCTTTTAATCATTGTATATTTTTTTATTGGTAATACATTTATTGTTTGGTCTTGTTAGAGAATTATACCATAAGTGATTTGCTATTCATCTATTAAAAATACAGAAGGGGGGCTTCCCTGGTGGCGCAGTGGTTCAGAGTCCGCCTGCCGATGCAGGGGACGTGGGTTCGTGCCTCGGTCCGGGAAGATCCCACGTGCCGCGGAGCGGCTGGGCCCGTGAGCCATGGCCGCTGAGCCTGCGCATCCGGAGCCTGTGCTCCGCAACGGGAGAGGCCATAACAGTGAGAGGCCCGCGTACTGCAAAAAAAAAAAAAAAAAAAAAAATTATATTTCAATTGCTGAGCATCAAAGCTGACCTTGTGCGCAATGAAAAAATGCAGAGTGGAAGTTATTTTGTCTCAATATGCTTAACTTTATGTTTATTCGTTCATGAGCTATATGTATACATTGTGATAAAAAATACAAGGCTAAAAATACTAAATATTTATTGAATGAAAGTTGAATGAGTAAAGTCAATTCTGTGTTCTTGTTTTTTATAAGAGGTGACTCAGATTGCAGTTTGGCCAACATATTCATTCATTTAACACATGTGTTTTTGTTTTTGACCTTTTGATCCCCTTCACCCATTTCTTTAAACTTTGCTTTAAATTTAGGCTCAAGAACCTCACATCTTCTGCAGGTCATTTAAGAAAGCACCTAGAGTTCCTTTCCCCCTCCTTTTCTACTCTCCAGCCTGCTGTATCTACATCAGATGGTCTAACGTGCTCTACTTGGAAGTGCTTAACTGCATGGGCTAAAGAGCACGGACTCTGAGTCAGCTTGCCTGGGTAAACATTAAAATGTTAACTGTGATTCCCTTCATTAGAGCCACCATTTCATCCCCTCCTCAGAATTTCTGAAAAATCACCTATTCCTTGAAAGTTGCATGTATGCCCCCTCTCTCACTTCCTTTATTGAATTTGTTTTTGAAAGTCTTTGAAAGTTCACTTCCTGCATGAATGCTTCCCTGCCTGAGGGAGAGGTAGTGAACTTGCCTTTTTTATCTAAACCTGTACCTCCCATCCCCCAGCCCATCCAAAGCCACAAGGTGACTGACTAGTTGCGGGGGGGGAGGCACCAACGGATTGCTTAGAGGCAGGTATTTTATTTTCTGTCTTAACAAAATATTGTGGGTTTTTTTGCACAAATACAATAAAAACAAAACTATGGCTTCGACCTCACAATTTACAGGATTTGACGTCCTTTTGAATTTTTTTTCCATATTTCTTAGATATAAAATCTTTTCCCTCTGAGAAACAGGCAAGAAAAAGGATGTCCCTCCTCATTCTTCCCCCACTCTTGCTTATGGTCCTTTTATTCTTTGTTCTCTCCTTTTTCCTTTTGCTCCCTCTTAATTTGATTTGCACATTTTATTGGCCAATAGTGACTCAAGAGTGGAGACAGCGAGAAAAAATAGAGGGGAAAGAAAAAGCTCTTTGCTATGGTGTCATTTTACAAGAATCAACACCCATTGACTTAATAAGCACCACTGGGCTTCCCTGGTGGCGCAGTAGTTGAGAGTCCGCCTGCCGGTGCAGGGGACACGGGTTTGTGCCCCGGTCCGGGAAGATCCCACATGCCGCGGAGCGGCTGGGCCCGTGAGCCCTGGCCACTGAGCCTGCGCGTCCGGAGCCTGTGCTCCGCAACGGGAGAGGCCACAACAGTGAGAAGCCCGCATACCGCAAAAAAAAAAAAAACCACCACCAAGTACCACTTCATGAATTCTTTTATGAATTCATTCATTCAACAAATATACTGTTATGTGCCTGGCACTACACTAGGCACTTTTTCTCGTTCTACAAAAGCAAGTTGTGGGTCTAAGCTTTACGTTTTGTTCTTCTGCTATAGAAACTTAAGAAAATAACTACTAGAATTGATATCTTCTTTTCTCCCACTTTGCAAGACATGTGACTTTGTGTATTTTTGTTAGTTTCTTCTCTTCTCACTGAAGTGTAGGAAAGAGAGCCAAGGTTTAGAATTCAAGCAAAACTGGGTTCAAATCCCAGCTATCTGTGTGAAAAGAGACATTTACACAGTTTTGAGATTTCAGCTGTTAATGGAGGGTAACTACAACTAGAAACAAAGAGATGTAGAGATTCAGAGAGATTCAAAAGTATGTAATTTTTTATACTCTAAGTGCCTTATACAAGGAGACTTCCTTTCATTATGCTATTGTTTGTCTTAGTTTATTAGCCCTTTGGGGATAGTTTATAAACCCATTAATCTGAATTGCAGTAGTATTAATAATCGATAGAAAAAGTAAACACATAATGCTAGCCGAGCAAGCAAATGTGTAACCTGAACACATTTAAGTAAAGCCATTTATTGATTTTGCAGCAGGGTACTTCACATGCAGGCCGTGTAGTTTCAAGGGCAATCCATTTGCTGCTGTACTTAGCTGGGGAAATTCTGCAGTGAAAATTCAGAAATACAGGTATTTCTGAGGCACTTCGTTCCCTCATGGGGGGAATTTCTTCTTTTCTTGCTCAAACAATAAAGTTATAGTGATATATTTACACATTAACATTTGTGAGGTGGAACTGTGGAAAAACCGGGTAGTTGCAATGTGACAGAATTGGGTTGTGTGTGACCATGGGCCACGAGCAAGTTACATGGCTTCTCTGCGCCTGAGATTTTTGAGCTGTAAAATTGGCGTAACGTTTGTGCATGAATTATCTGTACTTAAAACATCTGTCACATAATTGACAATCAGTGTCATTTCCTCCCCTCTCAGGTCCACCTGACCGGTTACAGGGAAATCATCCCGATAAACAACACCTGTTGAGTGTGCCAGGCCCCATTCCAGACGTTTCTCGCCGTTCGCCTCATTTAATTCTCGCAACAACCTGACGGAGAGCATTTGACACATAAAGCTAATGAGGCTTCAGCAGCAGGCCCCCTTACTTACACGAGTCCCCCCCGACGTCCTGCATCTAATTTCCTATCTTCCCTTGAAGAACACCCCTCCCCCCATTGTTTACGTTTCAGGCCCCACAAAATCTCAATTCGTCCCGGATGGGTACTATTCTTTTCCTAATTTTGCAAAGACGGGTGAAGTAAATTGCGTAATATAACACACTTGTTAAGCAGTGGAGCAAGATTTGAACCGAAGCAGCCTGACCCCAGAGCCCGAACTCTTGGCAGCTGGAGGTGATGCCAACGGTGTCGCTGGGAGAGAGGCAGAGCGGCCAACGCCGGGGCGGAAAACCAGCACACGAGTCCCCCGGAGCAGCTACGGCGGGCAGGCTGGGGTCGGAGGGGATCACCCCGCCGAGGCTCCCCGCCCCTTCCTCCCCTTCCCCTTCTCCTTTTCCGCGCCGCCGAGCCGGAGCCGCGCCGCTCGCCCCGCGGCCGCCCGGCCCGGCCCGCTTCCCTCCGACTACCGGCGCCAGGCCGCGGGGTCCGGCTCTGGAACTTTGCAGGGAAGAGAAACTCGGCGGCGAGTCGGAAGGACGAGAAAGTGAGGCGCGCGGCGGGGCGGGGCGGCCGCCGGAGCCGGGCGCGGGGGGCGCGGCGCTCAGGTGGGCGCGAGGGGCCGGGTGGGCGCGCAGGCGGCCGCGGGGCGGCAGGTGCCCCGTGCGTGGCGGCCGCAGGGTGCAGGCCGCCCGGCGAGGCCGCTCGGGCGTGCTGCGGGGCGTCCGGGCCGCGGGCGGCCGCCTTTGTGCGGCCTGGGGCGTGCTTCCCCTTTCTCTCCAGCCCGCGGCTGCTCGCTCCTGCGCGGGGCGGGGCGGGTGACGGTGACGAGGGAGCGGAGGCGCTGCCACCTCCCGCTCGCCCCGCCGTCTCCCGCGGGGGGCGTGTTTTGCCTGATCCAAGTTCAGGGCGCACAGAGGCTGAGGGGGCGGAGGGGGCTGGAGGTCTGCGTTACCAAAGGGTAATCATTTCTGAACCACCCCAAACGTGAGAATCTCAAGTTCAAGCGTAGCTCGTCCCCAGAGAGACTGAGTTGATGGGAAGAAAATGACAGAGTGGAGGCGAGGGAAGTCCCCATAGACTTAAGGAGAAAAGGGACCGGGGGCCGTGGCACCCCGGGCACCCTAGGCGACGCACAGCAGAATCACGGGGGCAGGGTGTCCTTGTTGGGTGAAGGTAGTCGGGGTAGCGTTTGCAGGTGCGCAGCTGTGTTGTTTTGGTATCAGCGAAGGCGCCCGTGCGTGCGTGTGTCTGTGTGTGTTGGTGGGGGAGGGTTGCCGAGGGAAAAGACCCCCGGTACTAGTTTCATTTACCAAGTGTGAAGGAGGTCCACAGGAGCCCCTTGTTCTATTGAGAAAAATGAGTCAAGTGACAACTATTGCAGCTACCTCAATATCGTAGTCTTGAGCATCTTTGAAAGAAAGAAGAAATGACTCCGAGGTGTTCATGGAGTACATAATGACACACAAGATTTATGTTGTCTGGTGCGGGGCTGCCTAACCTGAGGCACCTCTCGTAAGCACCTGGAGAGTTTTTCAAATTAGCCCTATTGGGGCCACCCCAAAGGTCCTGAATCACAGGTGGTGGGGCTGAAACCCTGACATGGGCATTTTTGTAAAAGTTTCCCTGGGGATTTTGCTGGGGGTTGCCTGGTTAGGAAGCAGGAGGTAGGAGAACTTGGATTCTACTGCGTGGCATTGAGCAAATTTTAAGCACAGTGTTTCCTCATCTGTAAAGTGGCCCCTAAGAATTTGTTCTCAAGATAAGATAGTATGGGATGTGTGGTAGTGTGCTGAAAAGGGAGAAATCGGAATAATAATACAAAATTCTGGTGCAGTGGCAACAAAGGACGCATGCATTTGTTCTGCAAGTGATGTGTAGACTAAGGGGAGGGGAGAGGAAGAATCACCATGCCTGGAAAGGAAAGCAGGGGGGTTGTTTTCAGGTGATCAGATCTGTAACAGTGTTGGTGTAAACTGTAACTCAGAAAATCAGTCTCGTCCAGATGAAAAGCAGGCAAGCTCCAGCCTGCCCCATCTGCGGATGGCGGTTCGAAAAATGCACCGTGTATATTTCCTCTTCCCCAAAACCAAAGGCTTTATATTATTTTCATTTAGGCACATCAAGCGCCAGTAATCACCAATGTGTCCTGCCTTGTGATAACCCCAGTCTGTCTGAGGTTGCATGTTTTTCTACTGCATGTGAGTTTTTGTTCCATTTATTCAACAAATTTGTGCCGAGGACCTTGATTGTAAGCATGCTCAAAATACAAAGATAAGGAAAATGCTGGTTTTTGCCCTAGCCATGTCTGTCTAGTGGAGGCGACTGATGTGAAGATGCCAGTCAGAACCCGGTTATGATGATAATACAGGTAGAGGATGAACAAAGTGCCGTGTGGCCCAGAGGAAAGAGAAGCTCCATCAGCTTTGGGGGAAGGGCATCAATCAGAGGCAGCACTGGAATGGGAAAATAACGCCCTTCTGCAAAAGCTCTGAGAATTTAGGATTCTGTGCGTAGTCAAATCTGTGTTCTTATTTTTCAATCTGATGACATTCTCGTGTACTTATATGCTGACAGTCTAAAGTAGAAATGACTTTGGTTTCATGATGACTCTTTTAAAAATTTACTAGGCTTTCTGTCATTTTACCTTTGTAAAAGTCTCAGCTCTGTCTAAAGTTAATCCAAGAAAGGTTGTTAAGCAAACAGAAAGAAAAAATGTAAATGTGTCCTACATTCTTTTTTTTTCCTACATTCTTCCTAAATATTTAGTTCACTTAATAATATTTAGGTAAATTCTTTTAATTACCTGCACTTTTAAAGGTTATACTTTTTTTGGGTGGTTCTCATAGTGTTAATTAGGAAAACTTAAAATGATTTAATAGAGGAGAGGGACATAAAAGGAAAACTGTAAGAGGAATACAAAGGGAATAACTAGAAGAAAGAGTTCAGGAGGAGAAAGGAGTTTGACAAAATCGGTGGAAGAAAAAGAAAATTGGTGGAAGAAAGGGGCGGAAGTAAGCACTTACTGGGAAAAGAGTCAAAAAGAAATGGGTGAATCAAATATGGCTGCCAGCTTCTTTGGGGATCTGTTGTCTTACATTTTGATTGAACATGTTTATAGACTCTTAGTTTTCAATGTTATTTCAAAAACAGAGAGAGGCAGTATAATGTGGTACTTAAAGCATAGGCTAAAGAGCCCCGAGTTTGAATAATTTACTACCTAGTGACCTTGGGCAAGGGCCTTAACTAGCTGTGTCTGCTCATTTGTAAAATGAAGATGTTAATGTGAGCTACAGGAGGCTTGTGAGGATTAACAGCTATGATGCTGTAATTCTGGACACCTGGCTGTGATAAAGCCTCAATCAGGAGTGGCTCTGCTCTTGTTTTTCTTCTCTAACCTAACTGGATCCCAGTGAAAGCACTGGTAAACTGGGCAGGTAGCATTGTTCTTCTTTCCAGATGAAGAAACTGGAATTGGGAGAGGCTGACTTGCTAAACTTTAGCAGCTAAAGTCATACAAGCTAATGGGTAGATGAACTGAAGTGAGAAGCTTTGTCTTCTGCAATTTAGCCCTGTGCCTTTCTCCTGCTTCATGCTGTTGCTGATTCGACCATGGCTGAGGTTGACTCTCCCTGGAGCTTAAAGGCGCAGAGTCTGTAATCATGGGCATCTGTCACAACTGTCTACACACACTGTCACCCAGTGACTTTCCACTTATTGTTGATTTCTACATAAATTACATTTTTCTTTGAGGTTTTTTAGGTGGGAGTCAGTTCCTACAGGGGGTAGGGGAAGACTGGGGAAGCCATAAGGAAGTCACACATGGAAGAGCTTTCAAAGGGGGAACCCCTCTCTCCAACTTCCAGTAATGTGTTGTAATATTACTAGAAAAAATCGTCAGCTTTATTGCTCAGCGACTTAACTGCTTTCATCTGCAGCTGGTGGTTCTGGTGCAGAAATAATATTTCCTAGCATATCCCCTTTCACATACATGTGTCTGGTCCCTGAAGAGGTGGGGGGCGAAGGGATCATGGCTCCGTACAGAGAGCTCCTAGATGTGGGTCAGATTTTAATTAGGATGTTAATTGGTAATTTGCAGTGGAAAAGTATGACCAAGAATCTCTTTATTGTACAAGATACAGAAATATATAAAGGAAGAATGTTTTTGAGTAGCCCCTCATCGTTGGTTCATTTTTTCTCATGAAGAAGTATACTTAATCTTCATAGATGACCTTTCTACTTTCAGGTGCAGATGGCCCCCAATTTCATATCTTTCAATTGATCATTTTTGACCTTCTCAATCAAGCAATTAAAAATGTATGTGCCCAGGATAGTGTTGGATGCTATAGGTGATACTGGAAGGTAGGAAGTCAGCATTTAGCCTAGGGTGCAATTAATGTAAATGCTAAATAGGTGTGGCACGGTCTCCTGAAAAGAAGAGATCAGAGGGCTCTCAAGGAGTTTGAGAAAGCTTCCTGGAGGGGGAGAAGGGATGTGTCCTTGCTGCAGGGTGAGAATGGCCTTTCAAATCCCCATCACCTGGGGATGCAGGAACAGTGGGTGGCATTAGGGATAGAGAGATGAAAGAGTAAAGGTACAAATAACTGAGGCCTCGAGGCTGATGCCCCAGAACCACCCCAGGTATCCACAAAGACTAAAGCACGTTTACTTGCTGGGAAGCCTTCAGAATGGAAGAATATTAGTGGCAAGACAAAGCTTCCTCTGACGGGCTCCCAGAAATTCACAAGACATGAGAGAAGATTTCTTGAGTGACTATGATAGGCAGAATCTATTTGTTGAATACATTTGCTGAATATATTAAAAATATCTGGGAAACTTAGGGTTAGAATTAGGGCTAGGGGTGTGAATAGTTTTATCAAAGTGTAAGTGATTCTTCTTTATTATTGGGAACAGGGGTTAGAGATGAGGAAATCACAGGATCTCTGGGAAAGGGAACTGGAGGGGAGGTATCGGGAGAGGACTTTGATTGGGACCTTCATTGTTAGACACAAAGGCTCTTGAGTCTCGCCCAGATGTTGGATGCACCTTAGCAGGACCTGTGGGTTTGGGTCGTACTAAGTTAACTCATAAGAATCTAACACATCCCATTTTCAGATTATTAAGTTATATCTGAAAGATGAAAGTGCCTAGCAGACCCATTTACTTTTTCTCAGCCAGGTTTAGGCATTTTCCTCACGGCAGGGGTAACCAGCTAAAGGCTGGAGGGCTACTTGCTGAGAAAAGAGAACAAAAGAGTTGACTGATTCAGTGCCAGTGTCGCAAAGCCATGGACGCCTATGATATGCCCTTCACCTGTTCATGAACAAGGACTTCTTTGCTGGCGGGCTGGCCGGCCAGCCTCCCCCTTGCACGTGATTGCACGTGGTAGAGACGCCTCGCCGGATGAAACGCTCTTCTTCAAGTCTCCTTTCCTAGACTCCCAGATATCACCACCAGCCTTTACTTATATTTGTCAGCCACATGTCAGATGTTTATGATTTTGATTTATTTAGTTACGATCATCTCGCCCAAATTGGAGGTCATTTCTCTTTGGAGAAAGTCTAGTACTTTTGAGTACTATTTTGGCAACTACACCAATTTTAGCTTCAGTAGAGGTGTGTGAACTTGGAGTCACTCTTATCAGAGATAATCAAATATTGGCTCGGCCTCAACTTGGATCAACATCTGGCTGAAGGTCCAACTGCAATAATAATGGGTTCCTCAAGCATCAGTTTGTGTGAGTCCACGAACCTGAGGACTTGGAGCTGAGGAAGAGAGAAGAAGCATCTAGAGGTAAGAGAGATGGAGGGGAGTGGTGTGGGGGGGGGATGGGATAGGATGGTATTTGGCAACTGCCCAGCCCTAACAACCCCTTACCCCAGGAGCACAATTACCTAGCCTGGGATTTTGGGGAGAGGGGCTAAAAGCATGAGCTGATAAGGCTCATTTTTTGTGGGGTTTTCTTGGAGGAGGATCAAAGGGAATATAGTGTCTTTAGCAGTTTGAAGGTTTGGAATTTTGGGGGTGTGTGGGAGATGGCACCTGAGGCACGGAAGGGTACGGTTCTCTGAGCAGCATGCCTGAGCAACTGGTGCTGGGGCATATGCCCTCCTCCTGCCATGGATGAAATAGTCCTTGGCCAGGGATACATGTGGGGTGCATCTGTGATCAGAAAAAAATGGCTTTTAATATACATATTATCCAATACAGAAGAAGGTATTTATAAATAGTTCATTAATGTGTGGGGAAAATAAGAGCATGAAGTTTTTAGCCACCAGATAAATAGAACACTTTCCATTATTGTCAATTTACAGTGTTTTCACACACGTCATTTACCCTGTCTTATATAGGTGTTGACATTGCTTAATAAAGGTGAATATGTCAAAATATATAAAGTAGTGGTTCTCAAACTTGTTCTCTGGAACTGTAGATTCCTCAGGAGTGCTCAAAGGTGGGTGTGGATTGGGAGAAGAGACGAGGGAAAAGTAAAGCAAATCGTCTTTTACCTTGTTGCTCCTTCAACTCATCTGTTGAATTTTTATCTGTTTTCTATGTTGAGCTTCTGATGTGATATCGTTATGAAAAAGGGTGTATCTGTTTTCAAAAGTAAGAGCGCCACTATTATGTGAGGTTTCAAAGGTTAAATTTTATCCCGAATTATAGGGCTGCCCTGTATTTGGAAAGTAAATCTCCCTGTGAATATCGTACTCGCGTCAGGACATTGGCTGTGTAATTGTTTGTGGGGATCAGATTCTCTCTCCCAGGCCTGGTTATCATTAATAATAGAAATGTACCTTTGGCTTTCCTAAAGCCACCTTGACTTCCGATTTATCTCTCTGACAGTTGTGGCTCCCAATCTGGAGATGAGCACATCCACATTTCCCATTTTTGAGCCTCCAGACTTTGCTAAGGATGAATGTAGGGCAGGGTTCTGGGCAGAGGGGAGATGAACCGACAGGAGGGTTGCTAATGGAAGAGAGTGGAGAATCCAGCTTGGAGCAGAGGAGAAAGAATTGCAGGCTTGGGGGTGGCTAGGGGTCCTGAGATAGAGGCATCCAGGATGCTAAGAAGTGAGATTTGGAAACAAAGGCAATTGTGTTTAAACCATACATATATTTTAAGAAAAGCCTCATCTATATAATACAATTCCTCACGTTAAAGAATGCCGAGGCAGTACGGTTTTGTACAGCAAGCACAGCAAGAGACCGTGGGTTGCGGTTCTGGTGCTGCCTCTGTTCTTGGCTTTGTGACCTTTGAGTCTGCTTCCTTATATATAAAATGAAAGTGTTAAAGTAAGCGCTCAGCAAGCTTCCTTCTCTGCTGAACAACCTGTGCTTTAGGGCAAGTGTTTTCATGAATATCTATGGATGTGCCTCTCCGTGCACATTTCTCATGTTTCACATTTCTCATATAAACACAAATTAGATATTTCTTTTTCAATCTATGTGGTACCACCATCTGTTCAGGATGTTTTTCAGTTGAAAGTTCCATTTTTTTGAGCTTTAACAAGATTTGGGTGGAATCTTTCATTATGAAATATGAAACATGTATTTGGAACATCTTTCATGTTGAAAAAGCACCAGGTTAATGCATTTTTCCCGTGTTTCATTTTGACACTAAGCTGTGTTAGATATAAAATAAAATGGCATTACAATAAAATTAAATGGCTTTAAAATTTGCATTATCAGTCATCTATTATTTAAATACTGTATTTCATTTACAAATTTTAAATTTGCCAGAAATATTTTTGGTAAACTAGTATAGCTCACACATGAATACACACACACACATTTTATTTTTCCTTTTGTAAATATAAAAGAAGTTTGAAGGATATATACCAAATTTAACTGTGGCCACCTCTGGGGAATGGACTATTAGAAGGGCCAGTAAACTTGGAATTTTCTATTTTACGTGCTTTTGTATTGTTTGTTACAGTGAACACATTAGTTTTTATAATTTCATTCATGTGATTTGTTATGGAATGAGCCTTTATGATAAAGTATTTTATTGGATTTATAGATACAGTCACCATTTGACATAAGTAATTTAAGACCTAAAGTAAACTAGTATCATTTTGTTAGACCATGTAGAGAAATGAATACCTCTTCTTTGATGGATTTAGGAGTTGATGGTGTTCTTTTGGGTGTGTACTTGGACAGGGTTCATGTGTTAGATAATGTAAGCGAAGACTTTTCTCCAACCCTTACAAGGCTTGAGCCCAGAGATGAAAAATAAATTTCATCATACTTGATTGTGGCTACAGTGATGTGTTGAGAAAGATTCTGAGATCATATCTAAGTTCCAATAACTGGCCTGACATGGATAGTAGAGGATGAAGAAAATGGCTAATCATTTGCCATTTTTGGCCGTCCCCGAAGTCAGGACTTTTAGGTGATAAGTTTCTTTACGAAGGTAAACATTTCTTTCTGTCCAAATCTCTTAAGGACTCTAGTATATAGATTATACTTAATCAGATAATATTTTATGTAGTTAGTGGACAGTTTCATGATAAATCATGTTAAGACTGCAAAGACTGGCATCTTTTGTATTCCTCATAGAAGCTGGCATGATACTGTACTTAAAAGAACTCAAGAATTAATGACTAATGAAATAAATGACTGATTTGTTTGGGCAATGTGAGGTTATCGATAATAAGGATAATCCAATCTGATTGAGCATCAATTAAAATAAATAATTTCATCCTCCTTTATAGAAATATTTACCAGATTGATGTTAAGTTGAAAAAGTGAGTACTGTGACTTATAATTTCTTTCTGTGACCCTCCTCAATCATCTCAATTTTTGACACCAAGAGAGAGTTAAATGGCTTACATGCATGAAGGTGGGTAGCTCAATTTTTACATTTGTGGTTTAAAAGGGCACCAATGTTACACATATACTGGATGTAGAGAGAGGGTTACTCATACTGTTTACATTCATAAGGAGTAGCTGGTGGAGAAGGAAAAATACAGAAAGAAAGTCCTGTCCCCCCCAACCCACCCCCACCTTTTTTTCTTGGAAAAAATAGAAGAAAGCACTTAATCAATCACAGAGTAATGTGAAGCTGCCAGCATACTGTTTCTCCAATTATTTCAGACTGAATTTTAGAAACAAAATCCCATATTTGGATGACATCCTGCTTACAACCATATGAACAAGATACTTACTCATCCATCCATTCATTTAACAGTATCTATTGAGCACCTACTACCTGGCCAAGCACTGTTCTAGACTCTGGGAATAGGGTCGTGAGCACAAGACTGCATCCCTGCTCCATGTTATTCATTACAGATGAGAAAATTGAAGCTCTCCAAAGTGTCTGGCCCAACGTGGTAGAATTGGGACTCGATCCTCAGTTCAGTGTTCTAACCTCTACACCACACCATCTCACGTAATTTTGGAGGACGCTGGTTGATCAGCAGGACGGTTCTGTCTGCCTTTTCTTTACTTTCCCCTTGTTTGTGGTCCACTCTTTTCCATCCTATGCAGAATTGTATGGTTGCAGAGAGATACGCTGTCTGTGAGAGTGTCCTAGGGCAAATCATATTCAGTTTCTGAATAGTAACCTAAGATCATGCTATTAAAAATGATATGTGAGTAAAATAAAGAAATTGGAACAGTATTTTTCCAAAATCTTGAGTTTTAATTTGGTAGAAAGGAACCAGCATTAAAAAAAAAAAGAATTTAAAAAATCTTAGAGTGCATCAAAGCTAGTAAGGTAAATATTATGTAACACTTTTATTCCATGATTATATGTTTATATTAGGTTGCAACATGAAATTTTTTCTTTACTATTGGTCGTGGTCAAAAACATTTGAAACACATTGGTTTAAAGGGCATCAGGTAAGATAGTGTTTGTGACAAAAATAGAGGTGTATGATTATCCTTAGCTATCATTTGAGTGTGTGTGTGTTGTTTACCTAAAGCATTCGTAGCAATAAAGTAGAATTTGTGTAATGAATACTGGTAGAAGTTATCTGGCGTCTGAATATACGCCTGAACAGATTTTTTTTTTCTTTAAACACACACGTTGCAGTTACTGGTTTCCCTGTGTCCTATACTTTTATTGCGGTTTCCTGTATTGAGTGGTTTCGTTATTTTTTGAAACATTTATTTTGTAATTTAATTGCATGGCATATAGAGAAACTTGGGGAAATAAAGTAACTAATTGAGGCAATGTCCTATACATTATCTGATTATGATAAAGTCTACAGCTGATTATAATAGAGTTGTTAAATATTACATACTAACTTATTTTAAAACTGATTTAATATTTTTCTCAATTTCTAAATGTTAGTGGATTTTGCCTGAAGATATTTATATTAAAAAGAGTAACAGATACAGTTCCCTAAATTGGGGTTTTTCATAAATTATAGGAAAAATCACTAATTTGGAATTTGTGATAATTTGGGCAGGGATTGGACTGACTGATACTTCAGAAAGATAAGAGCTTGATGCTTAAAAAACCTGTGTAAATAGATTTTTAGAGTTTTAAATATGTGCCTAAATACATCTTTGGAAGCACATAAGGAAAAAACTCTACTTTTCTATGTTGTGATTTATTTCAGAGAGATGTGTAGAGTGTCAGTTATTGAGATGACCAGGACAGAGATGGCTTTAAATATTACGTACTTATTCTTTGTAAGGCATGAACTTATTCCCTAGAGTAAGCCTATAATCTAATTAAGGAGACAGAAACATAGAAGAAATGCTAACCTTAAAAGGGTGTAGAGATGTTTTTCTCTCCTCAGGCAGAGGACAGGAGAACAACATACAAAAGAAAATTTCCTTGAGAAGGGTCTGGGCAGGAAAGCTGACTGAGCTCTGGTTGCTGGTATCAAATACCTTCCAGTGGGATTGCGTTATGGGCACGTTTACTGTACTTGAGTTCAACTAGTCAAGGTCAAGAGAAAGAAAGAGAAGAACTAACTAATAATTAGTGCAGGAGGTTGTACCTAGCGTTTCACACAGTGGGTTTATATTCTGGAATAGTATATCATGGGATGTGAATCTCTTCGTCCTTTAGATGGTCTTAATTCTGTTCAGCTCTTACCATATACATAAATATTTTTCGTTCAGCACAACTATACCCCACTTACTCTCAGCAAACAACCTGACATCCTACCTCATTTTAAAAAAAAAGAGGCTATAAATTGTGAACTGCTTCCTTCCCATTCATCCTTCCCCACCCCTGCTGTTTATTGTTCTCTTCTCCAGCCTCAGATGTATCTCTCTTAGTTAAGACCCGTCTTCTCTCCTCCGGGACTTTGCTCCCTCAGTTATACCCTCTCCTTCATAATCAAAGGCTGAACATACAGAGGTTAAAAATCCTGGCTCTGGAGCCAAAGTATGCCAGGTTGGAATACGGTTTTGTACTTTCTAAATGTGTGACCATGGGCATATTGCTTAACCTCTTTGTGCGTCAATTTTTCCATTTGAAAAATGGGACTAGAAATAGTGCTTACCTTATAGTGCTGTGAGCACACCATGAGCTAAGGCAGGCTAAGGGGCTTGGAACAGTCTCTAGCACAAGCTCTCAGTGAATTGTTTCCACCATTCCTCTTCCTCCTACCACCATTATATAAAAACGGTGGTAATCTCTAAATCTCTATGGTTTTCACCCCTTAGCCCATGTTTGCTGAACCATTTCCTATTCTGGAAAAGAATAAGGCCAAACATTCTCTTGACCCCGGTCCCTTTTTAACTACTATATTCTCTTTCCTCTTCCTTCCCAAGCGTTTTACAGGCTATTCAAGGTTAGCTGTCTCTACTTCTCCCTCTTTTATTAGATTTTATTTTCTTTGTAGAGATTGTTTTTTAAAATGGGGTATTGACTAAATACAAACATTATAAACTATTTTCTGTTTTGACTACTCTGAAACCCTATGTATTTAGTACTTTTAACTTGAGTTCCCTGGGTCCCTCCCTAAATCCTTCCTTCCCCATTTCTGAGTGTTTTACTTTCTTCATAGATTTACTTAATATTTGTGCATATTTATGAATACTTTTGTATATTGTTGAACTTTATAAGTGGAGTTATACAATATAAATTATCCTGAGGCTTTTTTTGGAACAAAACTATAATTTCATCTATTTTTATTGGCATAAAGAATGTCATATGCCAAAATTTATTCATTTTCCTGTTGATGGACATTTGGACCTTTTGCTCTTCTAAATGGGTTTGCTATGAACATTCTTGTATGTGTATCCTGGCGTACATATACACAAGTTTTTCTAGGATTCATGCCTAGGAATGGAATTTCTGGGACATTTAGTATATACCTCTTTGTATCATTGAATATTACAAATTGTTGGTAAAGTGGTTATGCTATTTGATAAACCCATCACAAGTGTAAACGTTCTTGTTAGACTTTTAAATTTGGGGATGTGAAATGGTATCTGACATTTGATTTGATTTGATTTCTATTTATTTATTGGTGCTGCACAGCTTGTGGGACCTTAATTCCCTGACCAGGAATTGAACCTGGGCCACTACAGTGAAAGCACTGAGTCCTAATCACTGGACCACCGGGGAGTTCCCAGCATCTGATATTTTAAGTTACGTTATCAGATTACTGATGAAGTCAACCATCTTTTCATTTGTTTCTTGACCATTCTGGTTTATTTCTCAGTGAAATGCCCATTTAATGTTTTGCCCAGTTTTCGTTTGGATTGTTTATCTCATTTATTTATAGTAGTCCTTTATAATTCTGAGATAATAAGCCTATCTCCAAATTTGTGGTTTGTCTTTTCACTTTCTTTATGTCCTTTCCTCCTCCTCTAGCTGCTTTTGAAAAATTTTTGTCACTGATTTCCAGCAATTTGATTATGATGTGTCTTAATGTGGTTTTCTTTTTCTCTTTTTTTTTAAAAAAAACAACTTAGATATAATTTATATGCCGTACAATTCACTCATTTAAGGTGTACATTTTTCGACTTTCAGTATTTTCATAGGGTTGTACATCTATCACCATAATCAATTCTAAAACATTTCAGTACCTAAAAAAGAAACCTCATACCCCTTAGTCATCACCTTCAACCCTTCCATCCCCCAGCCCTAGGCAATTACTAATCTGCTTTCTGTCTCTCTATACTTGCCTATTCTAGGAATTTCATATAAATGGAGCGATCCAAGATGTAGGTTTTGTGACTGATTTTTTTTCACACAGCATAATGTTTTCAAAGGTCATCCATGCTGTAGCATGTATCAGTACTTCATTTTTTTTATTGCCAAATAAAATTTCTTTGCATGGGTATATTATATTTTATTTATCCATTTGTTGAAAAGACTCATTTTTTCCCCATTGAATTGACTTGGCACTCTTGTAACAAATCAACTGGCCGTAGACATATGGGTTTATTTTTGGACCTTCAGTTCTGTTCCGTTGATCTGTATCTAGTCTTCTGCAAGTACCACATTTTCTTGATTATTGTAGCTTTATAGTAAGTTTTGAAATTGGGAAGGGTGAGCCCTCCAACTTTGATCTTGTTTTGCAAGATTGTTTTGATAATTCTGGTTCCCTGGAATTTCCATATGAATTTTAGGAACTGCTTCTCAGTTTCTACATAGAAGTTAGCTGGGATTTTGATAGATTGTGTTGTACTTATAGATCAATTTCAGGTGTTGCTTTCTTTATTTCTAGTAACGTGTTCCTCATTTCCTTCCGAGTCCTCACTGGTAGCACCATTAATGCCCATGTTCTTACTAACAGTCTAAGGCTATCTAGGCTTTTTCTATCATGTTTCTCAAAATTCTTCCAGCTTCCACCCACTGCCCGATTCCAGGGCTATTCCACATTTTTAGGTATTTGATGTAACAGCGTACCACTTCCAGGCACAAAAGTGTATATTAGTTTTCTATTGCTGCCATAACAAATTCACATAAACCTAGTGGCTTAAAACACTTATTACCTCACAGTTCTATAGGTCACAAGTCTGGGCTGGCCCTTCAATAGCTCTTTAGCATTATCTCTCACCAGTCTTTGTGTATTTTAGGCTTTAGTGATAACAAGCTGCTGGTAGTTCCCTGTAGATATCATGTCATTTACATATCTCTGCACTTCTTATGGTGTTCCCTTTACCTAATGTATTAGTGTGGGCTGTTGTAACAGATTACCATAGACTGGGTGGCTTAAACAGTAAACATTTATTTTTCACAGTTCTAGAGGCTGGAGGTCCAAGGTCAAAGTGCCAGCATGGTTGTGTTTTTGATGAGGACCCTCTTGTTGGTTATGTCCTCACATAGCCTCTCCTTAGTATTTGTACCCAGAGTGTGAGTTGTGGTCTCATTATCCCCTTATAATTTTTTGATAATCCCATCATAAGTACTCTACCCTCATGACCCCATTGAAACCTAATTATCTCCCCAAAACCCCACCTCCAAATATCACATTTGGGGGTTAGGCCTTCAACATACGAATTTTGGGAGGACACAGACATTCAGTCCATAGCATTCTGCCCCTACCCACCTCAAATTCGTATCCTTCTCACATGCAAAATACATTTATTCAATCCCAACAGCTTCAAAAGTCTTAACCTATTTTTGCATCAACTCTAAAGTCCAGAATCTCATCTAAATATCATCTAGATCAGCTATGGGTGAGATCTGAAGTATGATTCAGCCTGAGGCAAAATTCTTTTCCAGCTATGAGCCGATGAAACCAACTAGTTATGTGCCCCCAAACTACCATGGTGGGACAGATATAAGATATACTTTCCTATCCCAAAAGGGAGAAGTAAGAAAGAAGGAAGGAATGGTGGGTCTCAAGTAAGTCCATAACCTAGCGAAGCATATGCCATTAGACCTTAAGGTTTGAGAATAATCTTCTTTGGCTGGATCTTGTTATCTTCTGGACCTACTGGGGCAATAGTCCTGACTCTGCAGCTGTGCCAGGCTGGGGTCGTGTCCCTACCACTCTGGGTGGGCCTCACCCACACAGCTCTGTTAGGCAGTGGTCCCACCCTTTGAACCCTAGGTTGGGGCAGCCTTGCCCTCTCTGGGCCCATGTACTCTGGGTCTGTGGTGGGAATGGCAGCCTGATAATCCCTGAATCTTCTTGAAGTGTCGTTCTTTCTCTTGTCTTGAAGAATAGTGTATGATCACAACCGAATAACTCTATGGTCAGGTCCCGTAGGATCTGAGAAGTCTGACAGCCTGCCTTCATCTTGTCCCATCTCTTCCCCCTTCAGTTCAAACTGGCAGTGTTCCTGCTGGGGTGGCTGATTAGGTCAGGTCCATGGTTCACACCCATACTAATCTCCTTATCAAACAGTCAGTCAGCCACAGTGTTCTCTCTAAACATATTTCTCATTTTTTTGCAATATGGATAAGCTGAGACTCTTCCCAATCTTTAAGTTCTTGGTTCCTTTTTGCTTAACAATTTTTTCTTCAATTCCTTTTTCTCTTTTCACGTTTTACTATAAGCCATCAGGAGTAACCAATCAGCTCCTTCAAAACTTTGCTTAGAAATCTTTTCAGCTAAATATCCAGTTTCATCACTTGCAAATTCTACCTTCTGCAAAACACAGAAACGTGAACACAATTCAGCCAAGTTCTTTGTCACTTTATAACAAGGATTGCCTTTCTCCATGGCCCAATAGTGAGTTCTTCATCTGCATCTGAGATCTCATCAGAAAGGCTTTTACCATCTATATTTCTACCAGCATCCGTACATGATTACTTATGTGTTTTCTAAGAAGCTAGATGCTTTCTCTACAGCTCTTCTCTTTGCTTTCTGAGTTCTCACCAGAATCTTCTTTAAAAGTCTCTTCACAGCAAGCAATGTTGGCTTTTTCTAGCATGCACCTCAGAACTTTTCCAGCCTCTGTCCATTACCCAGTTCCAAAGCCCCTTCCATATTTTTAGGTATCTGTTATAACAGCACCCCACTTCTCGGTACCAGTTTCCACCTTAGCTGGTTTGGGCTGCTTTTACAGATTACTATAGACTGGGTGGCCTAAACAACAAACAGTTGTTTCTCACAGTTCTGGAGACTGGAAGTCTAAGATCAGGGTGCCAGAATGGTTGGCTTATTGGTGAGGGCCCTCTTCCTGGTTTTATCCTCACATAGCCTTTCCTTAGTGTGTGCGTGCAGAGAGAGCGAGCTCTGGTCTCACCATCCTCTTATAAGAGCCCATCATTGGGAGGTCTACCTTCATGACCTCATCTAAACCTAATTCTGTCCCCAAAGCCCCACCTCCAAATACCATCATAGTGGGGGTTAGGATTTCAACGTGTGAATTTGGGGTGGGGACACAAACATTCAGTCCATAGCACCTATCATGCTCATCCCACTGTATTAGCTGATGTCTTTATTTTCTACGTTAATCTATAGAGTAATCTCTTCTAGAAAATTGGATTCTGCTGCTGAGTGGAGCTAAGTGGCTCAACCCTGTGTTCCCGTAATAGCATGAGGTTCTTCAGCTTCACTTACTATGTTGTATCAGAATTGTCTTTCACATGTTGGTCATTCATGGATGTGTGGAAATTTATATCTTGTATTATCGGACTTTTGCTATTGTAAACATTGCTTTATTGCCTAACCTTGTTCGTATGTCATATAGCACATTAGTCCAGCTGCAGGATATATTCTTAAAACTGGAATTGTGAGATCAAAGGGTACACACATTTATACTTTTGATAGATATTGTCCAGTTGCTGGGATATACCAATTTATACTCTCACCAGCAATACACGAGGAATGACAGTGCCTTTCTCCAAACCCTTGACAACACCGTATGTGTTAAAAATCTTGGAATCTTTACCAATCTGATAAGTGAAAAATCTCAGCATAGTTTTAATTTACATTTCTCTTGTGATGAGCATCTTTTAATAGATTTAAGAGCTACTCTGTATTCTTCGCTAAATGAACTGTGTCTGTTCATATGTTTTGCTCATTTTTCTATTGAGTTGTTGGTCTTTTCCTTACTGATCTGTAGAAGCTCTCTCTATATTAAGGAAATCAGCCCTTTGTCATGAGTCACAGAACCCTCCCTCCCCCCACACCCCGCTCCAGCTTGTTGTCTTTTAACTCTGCTTATAGTGTGTTTTGTCATGCAGAAAATTTGATTTTGTTACATGGTTGAATTTATCAATTTCTTTTTCATGGCTTTAGGAGTTTGTGTCACACTTAGGAAGGCTTTCCTTACCACAGGAAGTAATTTCAAGTATGTTGAAAGCTTACATTTATTGCATTCTTTGTAATTTAAAAAGTTGATAACAATATAGAAGTTCAATAACTGGAGAATGATTGCTTTAATTGTGATATCGCTATATAATGGATTATTATGCAACCTGTATAAATAAGGTTTAGAGGAAGTTGCTCACATGTTTACAAATGAATGTCATGGGAAGACGTTTGTGTTCAGGTTGAGACCAGAATCAAGACCGTTTCTATTCCAGATCATCTCCATGACATAAAAAAATGGAAAGGAATAAGTGGAAGGCAAATTAATAATTGTAATTGGGTGGTGAGATTATTTTATTATTATTATTTAAAATGTCTTCTGGTTCTTTGTCAGCTTCTCAAAGAGCGTGTCTTTTTATAGTGAGGAAAAATACCACATGGATGGCCCTGCAGTTCTGTGTGCATCGTATACTGTGTGCTTTGTAGGATCCACTTGCTTCAGCTACTTGACATTCTCCACACCCTCAGCAGCCCAGCAATGGGACAAAGAAAACCGATAATTGTTTGTCCAGAATAGAGCTAGTTTATCCAGATTTTCTTCTTTTCTTTTTCTATTGTCAGATATCAGGATCTCAGGGAACATTCTCCTTTATGTATTTCACTGTAGAATAAGTGCAGCTCAAATTACAATGGTACCCTAAAGTCAGTGTGTAATAGTGATTTTTTAAAAAAATTCTCTTTGAAATTCTTAATAGTAGTCTGTCTTTTAAAATTAAGCCTTTTTTCCCCTTTTTTGCTCTCTACACCCTCATAATACTTGGTAGAGTGTTTCTTCTGGGCTCTGTTGAGTTATAATTTCCAAACAATGAAATGCAGCCAATCTCAATGCTTGAATTTTGACAAATGTGTTTATCCTTAGAGCTGCCACCACAATTAAGATAGAACATTTGCATCAGGAGACTACAGAAGCCTGACTTTAAAATATATATAATTTAAAAGATATAATTATTTTATACTAATATACTCTGGAACACCTACAAGGGTGACAGTTAGTTTTAGGTAGAGTTTTCAAAAGAGGTATAAATGTTTGAAAAGTTAATGGCTTATACAGTAACTGTATATAGTTAAATAATTAACTTCACAAAGGAACTCTGCTTTGGTTATAGCATAAAATTGTAATAAGTAAACACGATAAAGAGCCGTATGAGCCATTAGTTGAATTCTTTGAGGTGCTGAGACTTCAAAGGGACAGTCATGCATTTTGGGTGTTTTGATTTCTTTACATTTCCTAGTCATCTTTTTTTCTTAATCCTGCAAGGCATTTGTTTATGCTCATATCAAAATGAATGATACTCTGAGGCAACTGGGGAGCATTAGCAAAATCCCTTCTTTAGGATCTTATATGTGAGTCTGTAAACATATTAGCAAGACTGGAGAAATTGAGATAATTAGGATAGATATATAATAGCAAGTTTGGCAAACATGATTAAGATTTCCCCACAGAGCAGAGTGTTTCCCGGTAAAGAGATTATTTTAAATATCAAACCTCATTTCAAAAGAGAAACACTTAAAGAAGCTTTCATCTGTTGGAGCAAGAGCCTATGTTTGTGTAAATCAAACCATTGCACAATCTCAGAATCTGAATGTGGAAATTTCATAGATTCTTTTCAGTGTGGTACAGTTAATGCTGGAGGTGGGTGGGAGTGGGGATCAGTGCTGTTATTTTGGCTGTTTTGGTTTTATTCCCTCACATTTGAGGGCTTGGGCACCCTCCTGTTCATTCTGCCCATCAGCTACTTCTCCCCTACTCTTCTTTTGTCCTGTTTTCTCTTCCTCCTTAGCCTCTTTTCTTGGAATTGTAAAAGAAACAAAAAGAAGGCTCTCACTTGCAATTTCACTTTTTATTCTGACTACTACAGATTTAACGTCTTAAAAACTGTGTACTTCAGATAAAACAATGTAAATACTAAGTTTTATTAATATGCTCTGCATTTAAGAATCCTCAGGTGAATTGATCCAACCTGGAAATCTAAATTGAAAGTTACTTTTTCAGTCTTTAGGTACTTTCTTTCCATCTGTTTACCAGTAGTTACAATGGTTTGCAGGGCATCCAAAGGATTATATACTAATTTATCTTAAGCATCGTTGTGTGCTTATGGAATTGATCTAGAGATTAGAAATGAATGTATATCCCAACTCAAAATAACAGCTAAATAGATTTAGTAAACAATTCAGAGGCTTGGATAATGTTATTGGAAAATCATGGCTATAAGGATTTCTATAAAAATATACTATCAGAAATTTGTTGGGCCATTTATCGAGAAAATTTGTACAGCAAATGAGCGCCAGGTCTCTAAGTTTCATAGCCTGGCTGACTATCTTAGCTAGTTAGCTGCCTTAAATTCCTTTGGGGGTATAGTAGTGTATTTGTCTGCTAGGGCTGCCCTAAGAAAATACCACAGACTGGGTGGCTTAAGCAACAGAGATTTATTTTCTCATAATTCTCGAGGCTAGACGTCCAAGATCAAGGTGCCATCAGGGTTGACGTCTGGTGAGACCCCTTTTCTTGGTTCATAGACGGTTGACTTCTCTGTCTTCACATGGCCTCTTCTCTGTGGGTGTGGAGAGAGAGATCTCCAGTGTCTCTTCCTCTTCCTATAAGGATACCAGATCTATCAGATTTGAGTCCCACCACAGGACCTCATTTAACCATCATTACCTCTCTAAAGGCCCTATTTCCAAATATAGTCATATTTAGGGTTAAGGCTTCAGCATATGAATTTGGATGGGGGGCATAATTCAGTCTTTAACAGGTAGAATAAATTATAAGTAAATAATTATAAGTATGCAGTGATACTACTTGGGCTAAGATTATGTGAACTAGTTAGCGTTGTACCATTTTTTTTTGTATGAATCATAGAAAATAGTTCATTATGTTATAGTTAATTTTTTTTTTTTCTTCAAGATTTACTTGGTTCTCTTCTCCTGCTACACTTAAGCTCCTTGAGGCCAGGGACATACCTTATTGCAGTAGCTTTCAAGTTCTTTTGCCTTTAATCTAAGTTAAATGCATTTTACATCATAATACAGGACAAACACACACATACTCAAAATAATTTCTCAAAGCAAAATCTTATTATGGAAATTGTGATTTTTTTTTTATCTTTTCATTTCAATAGGGAAAAAATGCTGGTTGTGACCCACTAGATTGATTTCATGACCCACTAGTAATTTGTGACCCACTGTTTCGAAAACGGTGGCTTATTACGTTTTGGTTGATAATACTTTACAGAGCTCCTGGCACATAGTAGGCCTTCTGTAAATGTTTATCAGTATATGAATGATTGAGTTGAATGAGTAATAAGGAGCTAGAGTAAACTAGAGAAATTCTTTAGAGGCAGATTTTGTCCATTACTTGTTGTCCTTTATTACTTAGTATTCCTGTTGGCTTCTATTCGTGGCAGTGTTCCCAGACTGACTGAATTCAAATCTCTTTAGGTGGCAAGTGGTGTTTTCTTTTTTTAATACTTTTTATTTTAGAGTAGTTTTAGATTTACAAAAAAAGTTGCAAATGTAGTCAAGAGAGCTCCCAGATACCCAGCACCCAGTTTCCCCCATTATTAACGTCTTTCATTTCTATGGTATATTTGTCATGATTTGCGAAGTGAGCCAATAATGAGATGCTATTATTAACTAAACTCCATACTTTATTCAGATTTCATTAGTTTTTCCCTAATGTCCTCTTTCTGTCCCAGGATCGCATCCAGGATAGCACATACATTCAGTCCTCTTATCTCCCTAGGGACCTCTTGGTGGGGACAATACCTCACATTTTCCTCTTTTGATGACTTTTCAGAAGTACTGGTCAGGAATTTTGTGCAAAGTCCCTCAATTTGGGTTTGCCTGGGTTTGTTTTCTTCACAGTTAACTGGGGTTTTGGGGAAGGAGACCATAAAGGTAAAGGAAGAGGATACGTGCTGTGAATATGACTTACTACTGTCAATGTTGACCTTGATCACCTGGCTGGGATGGTGTTTTTGTCAGGTTTCTCCACTGCAGTGTTCCCTTCTTCCCCTTTCCATACTGTACGTTTTGGAAGGGAGTCACTGTGTGCAGCTTACCCAGGCAGTGGGGGTTACACTACCTCCTCGAGGGCAGAATGGCTACACAAATTATTAGGAATTCTCCTACACAGGATTTGTCTATTCTCCCTCCCTTATTTATTTATTTATTTATTTATATCAGTGTGGGCTCATACTGATATAAATGGATGTTTTATTTTATACTTTGGCTTGTAATTCAACTCTGCATGAATTATTTTGTTGCTCAAATAGTTCCAGTTTTGGTCATTGGGAACTCTTTCAGGTTGGTTCCTGTGTCCCTTTGAGATACTGCCATCATCATTTTGTTTTTGAGCACTTCCCTGCTTACTGGCTTTACAAGATGCTCTAGGTTTATCTTGTGTACTCCGTGTCCCAGCCGTAGAATCAGCAGTTTCTCCAAGGGGGCCAATTTCTTTTATCGGAGGATGTTATTAGAAAGAAAGATCTGAGCACTGGGTGTGCTCTTTGCTATGGTATGTCATTGCATCTGGGTCTTCTCAGACAGAGATAGGAAATATGAACCTGTGTATTACACATATCTCTAACTATTTCTATATCCATCGGTATCTTCGTTAGCTAAACATGAGCTCATAATGATATCTCTGACTCTAATCCAGTATGACATGGCTTATTCTAGCCTTCCGCTCTTTATCATCTGTAACCTTCCTCTCCAACAGTGAGAGAAACTTGGCTCTCAGCATCTGCCATCTATTTACTAATTTTTCATTCCAGTATGTGGTTTCAGAACTGTTAATTTGTACCCCCATGGGAAACAACTTTACCAGCTAGAGTGCAGCCCTTATGTACAGTTCCTCTTGTCTTTAGTCCTTTCCAAAGTAACGTAGGTCGTCACCCTTTTTCTTCAACCCACTTCAGTGAATTTATGCCATACATTAGCAGTGGATTCTTTTATCACAATCTGCATTTCATTCTGGGATCCCTTGACCTCCTGGTTGATTTTTCTTAAGTTTGCATACATTAAGGTTTACTTTTTATGCTGTATAATTCTGTGGGTTTTGTCAAATGCATGGTGTTATGTGTCCATTACTATATTACCATACAGAATAGCTTCACTGTCCTAAAACATCTCCTGTGCTTCACCTAGTCAGTACTCTTCCCTACCCAACCTCCTGGTGAGTTCAATCTGGTTTTCATCTTTACAGTGTTCCCTTTTCTAAAATGTTATATGAATGGAAACGTACAGTACGTAGTCTTTTGAAACTGGATCCTTTTACTTAGCAATACAATTTAAGATTCTTCCATGTCATTGCATGAATTAGTAGCTCATTCCTTTTGATTGCTGAATAATATTCTGTAGTATGGATGTGTCATAGTTTGTTGATCCATTCATCTGCTGAAGGATATCTTGCTTGCTACCAGTTTTTGGTGATTATGAATGAAGTTGCTGTAAACTTTCATGTACATGTTTTTTGGGCAGATATAAGTTTTCCGATCAGTTGAGTAAATACCAAGGAGGGTGGTGGCTGGATGGTGTGGTATGTTTATGTTTAGCTTTGTAATAAACTGTCAAACTGTCTCCCAGAGTGGCTCTACCATCTTGCATTCCCACCAGCATGGTGGATTGTTGCTCTGCATACTTGGCAGAACTTGGTATTGTCAGATTTTTTGATTTTAGCTGTTCTAATAAATGTGTAGTTGTATCTTGTCTTAATTTGCATTTCCCTAATGACAAATGATGTTGAGCATCTTTTCATATGCTTTTATGTCATCTGTATATCTCCTTCAGTGAAGGGTCTATTCAGATCTTTTGCCCATCTTTTTAATTGACTCGTGCTCTTATTGTTTAGTTTTAGGTACCCTTTGTATATGTGCTTATAAGTCCTTTATCAGATACGTGATTTGCAGATATTTTTCTCCCAGTCTGTGTCTGGTCATGGGCATGTGGGTTTTAAAAAAGTTTTTTGGGTGATTCTGAACTTCTAGTTCAAAGTCCCAGACCTGATTGAAATAGGAGACTTGGATCACCTCTTCAGCTACCTTCTCCACTCCCTTTCCATTTCTTACTAGTTAGCCTCTCTGGGTCTTGATGGCCTCATCTGTAAAATGAGGAATATTAATTTACCTTCCAGAGAGCGGGTATCTTTCAATTTTCAGTTCTATGATTCCGTGACCACTTGACCTTTTGAAACCCTCCTGGAATGCTACCAGTATACAGTTAAATCTCCTTACCTTTCTAATTGCTTTCACAAAGGAAAAGAACTGCATGATCCCGACATCGAGAGCCTTTTATTTCTTTGTGGAATTTTATTACTCCCACTGCCTAAAACTCAACTGTTATGATGGCATGCCAGAGTGAAATAAATCTGTCAGTATCTTTAAAATGACAGTAGGACAGAAATCTACTGGATCATGTCTCAGAGGTACTGCTCATAGAAATGAACTCCATGTTTACCATGTATTATAAACTTTGTACCCTTGTAGGTAGGTGAGAAAACAATTTGGCAGTTTAGAGTTTCTATCCTTCCTCTATGTAGTTACTCCATCATTAAAAAGCAGATTCCATTTCTGTAAAACTCGGGGTTTTTTTCCCTGCAAAAGTGTCCCCTGAAGGGCAGAACAGGAAAACTACACGTTATTAGACTCACAAAGAGTAAGGGTAGAGTACCTTGAAGGTTATCTACAGATGGAATAATTTTAGATATTAATTAAACCTTAGAACAGTAACACAAAAAGTACAAAAATAATTGCTAAAATTTCCTGACAAAATTGAACTTGTGGAAGCTCTTACACCATCCCGTGGTGTTGTCAAATAAATGCGGGACGTGGAGACCCTTTTCAACTTCAATTTTAGTGCAATGCATTATAAACTCAAACCTCATAGTCAGAAAGTCCTATTACCCATTTAGTTTCTGTTTCTGGCTTCTGCCATTATGCCCATGTTGTCTTATCTTAATGATTTTGTGGGAGTAGCATAGCACAGATTCTGGAATCAGAAAGAGAGAGTTTAGAACTTCATTACTTATTAGCTGAGAGATTTTTGGCAAGTTCCTTAACCTCCCTAAACTTTGTTTCCTCATGTGTACCATGTAGATAATAATAGTACCTACTTGGATTGCTGTGTCAAAGAAACTAATATAACTTAAAGGGTGCTTGGTGCAGTGCCTGGCATAAATTTGTTGCTGCTGCTGCTACTACTACTGGTTTAGATGAGGTCACCTAGGTGTTGTATTTTGAGTGAGAATATCAGAGGACCAAAGACATTTCAGGAGCCTATGAAAGAGACTATTGTTGAAATTCCCTGGCAAAATCGTCCTTGTAGAAACTCTTACCCTTCCCAAGAGGCTCAGAAATAATGGTCAGAGAAGTAAGAGAAAAACCCAGAGAGAAGGGTACCATTGACACTGAGAGAGGGTTATTCCAAGCAGGAAGGAGTGGGGAATAGCACCGGAGGCTGCAGAGACACCCCAGACAAAAGACTTTCCATTGGCTTACCGAGTACAGAAGGGCATCCATGGAGTAGTGATGGAGACAGGATAGCTGACAGCTGGGGGTTCAAGACTGAGGCATGAAGGATGCTGAAAAAGTAGAAAGCCCAAGTGGAGGTTGCTCTCAAGAAGCTTGGAGGGGAAGCAGGATTATAAAATGTAGCTGGAGGTGATCTGGGATTTGGGTTTTAATTTTTTTTTTTAATTTGGGAGAAACTTTAATATGTTTGTTTATAGAGGAGGAAGAGCCAATGGAGAGTTAAAGATGGGAGTTTGAGGAGATACAGGGGTGCTGACTGATGGAATAAGGCTTTTGAAGAGTTGAGAGGGCATGAGAATTTACAGGACACACGGAGGAAGGAGCTCTGGACAAAAGAAGGGGCAGGATGGGTGATATAGACAAGCTCATAGGTAGTAGGAAGGTGGTGAGAGTTTGTTCTCAATAACCTCAGCTTTCCAGGAAGTAGGAAGGTGGTGAGGGTGTTGGAGATAGTTTGAAGAGAGGGATGAAAGTTTAGAAAAGCTACCCATCAAATGGGATTGAGCTGACCTGGCGATATCAGGCAATATCCGTCTTCATGAATGTCTTCATTTGTGGGAGTTTTCCCAGTGTTTCTCAACAGAATATGGGAGCATCATAATCAGATGGTTAAATCTGACCTTGTGTTTTTAATAATTTTTTGTGGTTTTGAAGCTTTTCAAGATAAAAAAATGGAAAGAATGAGCTCCCCTGTACCCTTGGCATGGATTCACCAATTGTTAACATTTTGCCACGTTTGCCTTATAACACTTTCCTATATAATAATTATGTTGTTGAACTGTTTGAGAGTAAGTCAGACTTTATGATTGTTTAATCTTCAATACCCCAGCATTTATCTCCTAGGAACAATGACATTCTTCATAACCACATCACAATGATAATACTCAAGAAATTTAACATGGTCACGATACAATTATTAAGTGGAGAGTCCATATTCAAGTTTCTCCAAATGCCTTTATAGCTTAAAAAAAATCCATGATGTTTAGAATCAAGCATTGCATTTCAGTGTAGTGTTTTTCGTCTCATTTAATCCAGAAGAGTTTTTAAGCCTTACTTTGTCTTTCATAACACTGATGTTTTTGAAGCATACAGTCTAGTCATTTTTTGTGACGATCCATCAATTTCGGTTTGTCTGTTTCCTCATTGTAAAACTTGGATTTTGGGTTTTTAGCAGGACTACTACAGACGTTATGTCGTATTCTTATCAGTGTATTGCATCGAGGCGCACTCAATTTGTTCCATCATTGGCGATACTAAGTTTGATAACTTGGCTGAGGTGGTATCTGGTAGGTTTCTTTACTGTAAAGTTACTGTTTTCACCCTTGAAATTAAGAAGTAATTTGTGGGGAGATAGATGCTTGGGAACTATGTAGACTGTGTAAATATCCTATTCTTCCATTTTTACCCTCTAGGGTAAAGGTGTAGGAGTTTATGTGTTAAAGCAAAAGCTTAAGAGTCACTGGGGACATTTTGGGAGGAGGAGGAAAATATATCTTCTGATAATCACGTGTAATTATTGGTGAAGTTCATGGACTAAGAGTTCAAGCTATCAGCCGGCTAACTCCAAAAAGGAAAGGAAAATTTTAAATAAGATGAACAGTAAAGAATAGGATGAAGCAGTTATGTAATTAGTGCAAGGCAGTTCATTGTTGTTTTAATTTTTAAGTGTTTTTTAAAAAGTTTTAATGAAAAGTGTATGATAGATTGAAAGCAAAATAATATATGGTGCCCCCGTTCAGTCTTTAGATGTTCAGTAATTCTCCTCTTTTAATCCTCTTCCTTTATGGCTCTCGGAGTCGTCATCTTTCTCAGTTCAGTTTATCCAGATAAGAACTCTCTGGTTTCCTCTGGGGGTCGGGGTGGCATGTTTACTTGACTACAGGAGGGACCCGGTCACCCAGTTGTTCTGTATGCAAAGTAAAAACTTGCAACCAATGCTTTTCTGACAGCCTCATACCTCGACTTCTTTCTCTCTGGCACTGCTGAGTGTCCAGCCCCTGGCGAGGGGGGGGGAGGCCTCTTCTCCATTCCTAAGTCAGTTACTGCTCTTGCATTTGCTTTTCGTCTTTCAAAATTCATTGAACTCTCTCCAAGACAGCTCATGTCTCTCCTCTGATGTCCTTGTTTTGGCGGAGGTCTGGAAGAGAGATAAGATAAATAGATACAGTCAGCCTCCCATATCCTTTTACTTTAAAATGAGTGGCTAGTACTCCTAAGTTATGAACAGCCTCTACCACCTTCCCTATTTCTTGTATCATCTTGCTTATTGCAGTTGAATTTTATGATGAAATTTTAATTATAGTAGAGAGAAAACTAGAATAACTATCAATATTTGGCATTTGTGTACTGCTTTTATTTCTTTGCTCCAAAGGCCAGCCTTTGGTCAATCATTGTCAGCTTAGTTTTTTTCATGCCACATGAAACAGGAATGAAAATTGATGCCATTGATTCTATTTTAAATCACTTCTGACTGGTCCTGGTTGCTTATTAATAAAAGGTGAAAGTTTGGGGTTGTTTTTTTCACTTTTAATGTGGTATTTTCATTTCAAGCTAGACACTGAATTTTCCTACTTAAAACTTGAAAATTCATATCCACACTTTGTATAATTTGAATCACATCAGTACATTTTACTATAGAAACAGAAAACACATAGCTGCTTAAATCAGTGGGCCAGCCTTACTAACTTCTTTGAGAGCCACAAGTGGCTGTGTTCTTCCATCTCATGTACCATCCCGGTCTTTGATATATGGCTAAGCAACATGATTATTTTGTTGCACTTTCCAACATGCATGTAACAGAAAATCTTTGCCACATAGTGTAAAAAATGTTGACATATATCAAACGTCACCTGGTGAGCTTACTGCGTTCACCAAATATCAGTCGGTTGAAGAAAGAAATGGACGTTAGTCAGTGTTGCTTTGGGAAATATAAAAAGATGTTCTCATGGAGGGCTGTTTGAGGAAGTGATGCCTGGCCGAAGAAGTCACTGCAAACAGCGACAAGAGCAGGGAATGGGGAAGAAATCCCGTGAGCCGAGAGTTACAGTCTCTCAAAAAGGAGAAGTGACTTGAAGGTTGAGAGGCTAGCCTATGGCCAGTGAGAGGTAGTTTGGCCAGAAGCCACGGGCCTTAGAAGAACTGTACGTTTATACGTATTTGAAAGTGTTATGTTTCGGTTGGAGAAAATTAAATCTAGAGGCACCTATTGAATATTTATTGAGCTGAGTTTACTAGAAGATAAAGTTGTTATGGTTTAAATTTGTTAAACATAATGCACACTGTGTAATGAAAGAACACTGGATTAGGAGTCAGAGGATTTGTGTTTCATCTCTGCCGCCTAAATCCTCCAGGTGAGAAAATGAATTGATAAAGTACAAGGCAGTACTAATGAAAAAGTCAACAAAAGCAGAAGGTGTTTCTAATTCAAACTGCTGTGGATGAAGAGAAAAACAGTCTCCCGTAATTTCTTTCTCCCCATTCCATGCAAGGAAGAATAGAAAATTTTTAATAAACTTCATTGACGTTTAATGTCCATAAATAACAAGAGGCACCTATTTTAAGTGTATCATTCAGGGAGGTATGACATATATATATATGTGTATCTCCATGTAATCATCTCACTGATCAAGATACAGAACATTTCTGTTACCCTGCAAGGTTCCCTCATGCTCCCCTCCATCCACCCTGGGAAACCATTGATCTGCTTTTTGTCACTCTGTAGATTAGATTCCCCCCCCCAAATTTCATATATGGAATCACATAGTACATATGTCTTCTTTTATGTGTAGCTTTTTTTACTCAGCATGTTTGTTAGATTTATCTATGAGATGATCATCAGTTTGCTCATTTCATTGCTGCCCTTGGGGTTGTTTTCAGTTTGGGGCTAATAGGAATATTTGTGTATAAGTCTTTTTTTTTTCATAAATTTATTTATTTATTTTTGGCTGTGTTGGGTCTTTGTTGCTGCGCGTGGGCTTTCTCTGGTTGCCGCGAGCTGGGGGCTTCTCTTCATTGCAGTGCACGGGCTTCTCATTGCGGTGGCTTCTCTTGACGTGGAGCACGGGCTCTAGGCGTGCGGGTTTCAGTAGTTGTGGCACATGGGCTCAGTAGTTGTGGCTCGCGGTCTCTAGAGCGTGGGCTCCGTAGTTGTGGCGCAAGGGCTTCGTTGCTCTGCGGCATGTGGGATCTTCCCAGACCAGGGCTCGAACCCGTGTCCCCTGCATTGGCAGGCGGGTTCTCAACCACTGCTCCACTAGAGGAGTCCATGTATAAGTCTTTGTGTAGACGTGTTATTCTCTTGGATGAATACCTAGGAGTAGAATTGCAGGGTCTTGCAGTAAGTGTATGTTTAACGTTATATGAAGCTTTCAATCAGTCTTCCGGAGTGGTTGTACTGTGTTATGTTCCCACCAACAGTGTCTGAGAGTTCTCGTTTTCTCCCTTGTTGGCAACACTTGGAATTGTCAGTCTTTTAAGCTTTAGTCATTCCAGTTGGTATGGATGGTATTTCACTATAATTTTAATTTCTGTTAGTCATTGAGGAAATGATGTTGAGAGTCAGTTATGTGCTTATCGGCCGTAGATATGTCTTCTTTGGTGAAGTGTCTTTTCCAGTCTTTATACATTTTCATTGCGTTGTTTATCATTGAGTTGTATGAGTTCTTCAAATACTCTAACAAGTTCTATGTTAATACTTTTTTTTTAAAGATTTTTTTTTGATGTGGACCATTTTTAAAGTCTTTATTGAATTTGTTACAGTATGCTTCTGTTTTATGTTTTGGTTTTTTGGCCATGAGGCATGTGGGGTCTTAGCTCCCCGACCAGGGATCAAACCCACACCCCCTGCATTGGAAAGTGAAGTCTCAGCCACTGGACCGCCAGGGAAGTCCCACAAGTTCTATGTTAGAGATATCCATTGTGAATATTTTTCTCCCAGTATGTGGCTTGACTTTTCAATTCCTTAATGCTTTCTTTTGAAGAACAGAAGGTTTTATTTTTTGGTAAAATCCAATTACCAATTTATTCTTTTGTGGTCATTGCTTTTTGCATCCTAACCAAACAATCTTTGCCTGTTCCTATGTTTTCTTCTGGAATGGTGCTGTCGAACAGAAATTATGTGAGCCACACATGTAACTTTTTCTAGTAGCCCCATTAGAAAACTAAAAAACAATTGGAGTTAATTTAAATCATATATTCTATTGAAACCAGTACATCCAAAATACTTTCATTTCAACGTGTAATCAGTATAAAAATTATTAATGAAATAGTTTACATTCTTTTTTATCCTAAGTCTTTGAAAGCTGGAGTACAGTTTATCCTTACAGCACATTTCAGTTTGGACCAGCCACATTTCAAGTGCTCAATAATATGGCTAGTGGCTACCATATTGGACAGGGCAGTAACAGAAGCTCCTGCTTATTTTTTTAGGTCTGTGATCTAATTTTTGTGTATGATGTTAAGTGTAAGTTTTTTTTTTCTCCATACAGATAACCAGTTCCCATACGATTTATCTTTTTCCCACGGAATTATGTTGTTTCTTTGCCCAAAATCAATAGATCATATTTGTGGGTCTATTTCTGGACTTAATATATGTTTCCATTTATCCTTAAGCCAGTATGATCCAGACTTGATTATTGTAGCTTTGTAGTAGGCCTTAAAATCCGTTAGTGTAAGTCTTCCAACTTTGTTTCTCTTTTTCATTTTCACTCTTCTACGTTCTTTTCATCTCCATGTAAAGTTTAAAGTCAGCTTGTCAATTTCCACAACAAAGCTGACTGTGAATTTGCCTATTATAAGAGGGTTGAAAGATGGATCCCCAAGAGATATATCCACATACTAATCCCTGAAACTGTGAATGTTACCTTATTTGGAAAAAAGGGGTCTTTGCATATGTAATTAAGTTAAAGATCTTGAGATGAAGAGAGATCATCCTGAGTTATTCAGGTGCATCCTAAATCCAATGACAAGTATCCTTATAAGATAGACACACATGGGAGAAAACACACGACACTCATAGAGGAGAAGGCGATGTGAAAATAGAAGAAGGCAGTGTGAAAATAGAGGCAGAGATTGGAGTGATGTGGCCAGAAGCCAAGGAAGCCAAGGAAGCCAAAGAATGCCAACAGCCACCGAAAGCTGGAAGAGGCGAGGAAGGATTCACCTCTAGAGCCACTAGAGGGAGTGAAGCCTCGCTGACACCTTGATTTCGGACTTCTGGCCTCCAGGACTGTGAGAGAATACATTTCTCGTTTTAGCCACAAATTTATGGTAGTTTATTGTAGCAACCATAGGAAACAAATACATCCAGTATCAGGTTGAGGAAGTTCCATTCTTTTCCTAGGGTTGTTTTTTTTTTTTCCCCAAGAATGGGTGTTGGATTTTGTCAAATGCCTTTTCTGCATCAACTGAAAAATCTTTTTTCCTGCTATTTTGTTAACATGGTCATAATCTATATAGACTCTCTGCTTTCATTGTATTAATATTAGTATGATCATAGCTGTTACTCCAGTGACACCTATTTGTGAAAGTGTTGGGTCCTAACACATTGTTTCAAATGGTAAATATGTCAGCATGGATCTTCTTGCTTTATATTTGCTAAAGACATTTTAGGAAGTCATTGAAGAGTCGGGAGAACAAAACTGTATCTCAGAATACTTGGAAGAGAAAAACCATGATCGTAAAATTTATCCTGAATGGTTCTCTATAACAGGGACCACGCTGGTAACTCACTGGTCCAATTTGGCCTTGAGAGATACTTCAGTTGGCTTCCATAGTGCTTCCAAAATTAAGGAATTTTATATTGAAACACTATATACCATGCTTTTCCTGAAAATTATATACACTTGGCAATGCTGGCCTGAGCTGTATAGAATCTGCCCCTTACACAAAGAATGATCTTTTCACTTTACTATAATCCTGCTCTTTTTTGTTTTAAACTCCATAGAGCTTTGAGTTTACAACCTTTGCTCTAGAACCTTTGTTGGGGCACATTGTAATGCCAAGGCATGTGTCACTGAGGGAAGGCCTGGAGAAAAGGAGGGTGTCACAGTTGCCAGGTCAAAATATTCATGTTCCAAGAGAACTTTGTGGAAATAACCTAAAGGTAAAAAAGGATTTTCATATAATTCATTACCAACAGGAGAGACAGTCTGACTGATGACTTGTGGATAAAGATGGGACAAAGAAGCACTAAAAAAAAAAAATCAAAATCAAACCCCTAAACCACACAGAGAAAACAGCAAAAAACTAACAAACAAAATCCTCACCTACCGCAACCAAAGAAGTACAACCTTATGATGTAAAATGTGAGAAGTGATGGCAAAGCAAAGGTGCCAAAGAGTCTGCAGGTGTGTGGTGTCTATATTCCTCCACCCCGCTGCAAGACATACTGAGGAAAAAGATGATCAGACCAAATCCTGAGAATTTTCACAGATGTCCTCCAACTGGGAAAGAAGTCAGTGACATCCTTGTGAAACATCATGGAACCTTTACATACCACTGTTGGATCTTGACCAAAGCAGGACAGTTTGCCACCTTCTGGGGTACTGTGCTGAACTGGGCAAATGAACTGACGCTTATAGGCATGGAATATTCCCTTGGCTGGCTTGAAGGTGGACTGGTGAGGACTTAAAGGAACCTCAGAAGTGATGGCTGATTTTCCCCAGCAAGCTCTGTATTCAGCTTCAATCAGAGTTCTGCAATCCCCCATCTACCTAAAACCCTCAGGTCACAGAAAAGGTAGATAGAAACAACACTCAGCCCTAAAACTGAAGCTCTGGATAGGGAAGACAAACACATCTCAGGTGAAGAGGAAAGTGCACCGGGAATGCACTCTCAGTATGTTAGTGCAAAAACAAGGTCTGTTGTTAACGTTTAAGGATAAGCAAGATAAAAGATATGTCACAGCTGTTGTATAAACATGTTATAACATGGGAGATGGGGGTGAGAAGCAAGGAAAATAGCATGCAGAAGACAGATGAAGAACCAAGTCTGGAAGAAAACCCAACAAAGGAACAGAAATTTATATTCCTTTTATGTGTTTGACTCAACAGAAAAAATAGTATGATTTCACAAAGTAGTTCAAGGACAATATGAGAATGTGATGAAAAAGGAAATTGCATAGCTGAGAAAATCGATTTTCAAAAGAACATAATTTTAATCCAATAAGCTAGAAAAACCAATGAACAGAATTTTTTAGAGAATCACAGTGAATGCAAATCAAAAGAAGATGGATACGGAAAATAAAGATCAAGTATAAGAACAACTGGTGACTGTGAAGTAGAAAAGCCAACCAATGAAAGATAAATTTATTCAGATATATAATATGAATGGGATACTATACTAAGAAGAATGGAATCTGTAAGTTAAAATATCATACTGTATACTCGGGGGAAAAAAACTGATACAGAATAATTGACACTGAGACATAGCCCAGTTAAGGATATACAGGGTACTTTAATGATAAAGAATTCTTCAGGCATCCAAGCAGAAAAATCAAATCACCTCCCAGGGAAAATCACATAGGATTCAGTTCTCTCCACAGAAATCTATGATGTCAAAAATCAGTGAAGCAGCTACCTTCTTTTTCTGTTAGGTGTTGAAGGAAGGTGTGAATCCAAAATATTTGCCTTGCTCCGTTTTTTTGGTTTTTTTTTTAATGTGTAGAGATAAAAAGCAGATAAAACATTATAAGCGCTCCTTAAGAAAACAACTTGCAAAAGAGCAGTCCATCGAGCAATGAATAAAAATAATTCAGGAACGGATATGTTATGATGAACACTGAATTCATTTAAGTATAGAATTAAGACTGACCATCTGGGAGAATAAGGTGGTGGAGCAGTTGTAAATGTACTAAGCGCTGGTAAGCCAGAAGTAATACAAGCGATGGAAATCCGGAGATAGCGGTGAAGATTGATAGAAGTGTGAGATGTTCTTACATCATATTTCAGAGCTATGGGACTGTCTGGAACCTGTAGTGAACTCCATATTACATTAAGGCCTAGAAACATTTAAGTCTTTTTACTTAGTGTTTACAGGCCTCTTTTAGGGACGTGTATCTTGTAGGGAAGAAAGCAACCGCTGGAGATTTGCTTGTTTCTTTTTCTTAAATCCAAAGAACATTTTAAAATTACTTAAAGCATACGCAGAATGATTCCACAGCTATAAAATAATTTCCGTCTAATCTTTCTGCGCCTTAGTCTCTGCAGCTATAAGACCGGGAGGAGCAGTTTTGCTCACTAGGTGGTCGTGAGGATTACGTTTATTTACCTGAGAAGTGCTTAGCACAGTGCCTGGCTCACATTCAGTGGGCACATTTAGGCTGCCATGATTTCCACGCGGCACGAATAGGAGAATAGGAGGTAAGTTTGGCCTATTGCAGTGTTCTCCTAGCATCTGTCGTGTTTCTCATTTATGATTTGGCTCTGGGCGGTTCATCCTGGTGGTGACTTAAGTGAACAGCCCCCGATACGGAACGGGGCTTCGGGCTGGTTCGGGTCTACCTGCGCCAGCTCTGCACCTGGGCGACCTTGGCTTAGCCCACACGGATGACTCAATCGGCCAGGCGTCTGGGCGCCTGTCCTCTTCCTCCGCCCAGGCCGCCGACCCCCTGGCTCCCCAGCGGGGCCTCCTCCTGCCACGTGACGCCCCCGCCAGGGGCCCCAGCGCCCTCCTCGCGGACGCGCCGTTCCGGCTCCCGGGCTCCGCCTGTGCGCGGCCTCCTCGGCGCAGCCATCCTCGCGGCTGCCGAGGGCGGCAAAGCCCACGGCATCTGCCATTTGTCATTCAGCCCGTCGGTACCGCCCCGAGCCTTGATTTAGACACGTCTGGGGCGGATTCTGGCCTCACTCTCCTGGCGGACAGACGGACGGACGGACGGGGCGGCTCTCCTCCCAGCCCGGCGGACCGCGGGCCTTGGCGCGCGGGGCGCTTCCCCGGGTCGCCGTCATGGCCGCGGAGGCGGCGCGCCCGAGCTGCCGCGCCTGAGTTCCGGGGGGCTCCGGACCCCGCAGGGTAGGTGTAGGGGGCTCGCGGCCGCGCTTGGGGGCCGTGGGGCCGCGGCCGGCCTGGGGACGGAGGGGTGGCGGCGTTGCCGCGGAGCGAGGACCGCGCTGGGCTCTGTGCCGCGCTCGGGAGGGTGTGCCGGTGCCGACGCGCCGTGTACGTGACGGGGTCCGGGGCTCCTCGGGACGAAGTGTGAAACTCTGACGAATTGTCACCGGGCAAGCCAAGTCGGCTCGAACAACAAATTCTTTCGCCTGGTCGTTTTTAATGCCACTTTTTGAAGCGCTCGCGTATAGTTGGTATGCGGTAAATAGACCTCGGTTTTTGAAACCTGGCAATCTAACCTTGCTAAAAGGCCAGGAAAAAAGTCTGTGAAAAGTAATAATGTGACTAAACATGAAATGTTTGCGTTTACATTCATTATGGAAAATGTGACTCGCTTTATGCTTTAGTATTAGGGACCCTATCAGGTATGCTCTTAAGACTGTTTTAAAATGTGGGCTCTTAAAATTTTCCTAGGATAACTGATAATGCAACTTTGCTTATTTAGTCTCAGCATCAAACTTTAGGGGCAGTGCTGGGCTTTTTTTACTTCTTAATAAACATACTCCTGTAATTTTGACTTTTTTTTCCCCCAACAAATGTGTTACTTTTATGTTTTAGGAAACCAATAAAAATTAAAAATAGAAACACTCAGCTTAGGTCCTCCTTCTTCCAGGAATCCTTCTCTAACCCCTCCCTCCCCAGGCAGGATCGGAGGCCCCTCCTGTGAGCTTTCTGGGGCCTCACTGAGGTCCTGGTCCCTTATGTCCTCCCCCCCGCCCCCCCCCCCACTGTGTATTAACCCATCAGTCTCGCTCGGAGCCCAGTGGATACTTAGCACATGGTAAGTGATTAATACTGTTTAACGACCAAAGGAAAAGATAAAACGAGCTGATGTTTCACAGTTTTTAGCTCTAAAGTTATAGAGTGGTAAATTAGATAAGAACATTTACTTAAAGTTAAGGATCTAGAAAAGTTGACAACATCCGACGTCTGTGCTGCACGTCCTAGCAGTTCCACTTCTGGGTATTTATCCTGTAGCATGATGTTTTTCAAAGCTTGAAGCCCATTTAGTGGGTCGTGAAATCAGTTAAGTGGATAAGGATCAGAATTTGTAAAACACGAACTAACAGAATAGAAAATATCAGAATGTGTCTCAGGTCATAGGGTATTTGCTTCATGAAACTTTTCTTTTTTCTTTTTTTCCCTCAGTTTTATACACACACAGATGTGTGTCATGATGTAAAACGTCATTCCTCAGTATGAGTCATGGTCAAAAAAGTTTGAAAGCCACTGCCCTAGATAAATTTTCATACATATACAAAAGCAGACGTGTACAAGAGGGTTTACTATAGTGTTATTTGTAAAACCCCAAAGCTGGAAGCGACCTTCATGTCCATCTGAAGGAGGAAGATAAATTATACTGCAGTCATAAAATGGAACCCACCCAGTACAGTGGTGAATGAAGTAGTTTTGTGTCTTAACACAAATGCATCTCAATAATGTTGAGCCAAAAAAAAAAAAACAAGTTGCTGAAGACTACCATCTATCAGAACCTGGTGAAATAAAGCTGTTGTTAGGGGTGCATGTGTAGGCATTAAAAATAGTAAAGAAAAATTGTAAAGAAATTAATACCGTAAAAATCAAGTTAGTGGTCACCTCCTGGGGATGAAGAGGGGGAATATGAATGTGAAGGGACACACTGCAAGGTTCTGGGATGCTGAAAATGCCTTTATCTCCTGACCTGGGCAGTTGGTGACATGGGTGTTTGCTTTATAACTCTCTGTTAAATGCTACATATAATGTCTGTATATTAAATTTCCCCCAAAGTATATTAAAATATGGGTGTCACAAAATGAAGAAACCTGAAGCTGTCCAGCTTTTCTTTAAAAAAAAAGTCATGATCAGGAAGAGGTACCTAGGGAATTTAAATAATATCAAAACTCTGTTGTGGATGCATCAGTGTTCATTAAATTTTATTTTAAATCTTTAATAATTTTTTTAGTATTTAGAAGAAAATAAAAATCACTCACAGATAATACTGTGAACATTTTACTGTGCTTGCTTTCTGAAAAGCGACTTTTACGTATTTTTTACAAAATTGAAATTGTTTCATATAGAATATAAGCTAAAATCAAATTCTTTATAAAAACATTAATTACTGAAAAGTATATGAAAACATAACAGACCTTCATTGACCTTCATCAAGGAGTTTAAAATGCTAACCTAACATGCTGTTATATTTACTTCAACAATTTCAGTTCCTCAGTCACTCTAGGCCACATTTCAAGTGCTCAGTAGCTGCATGTGACTAGTGGCTCTTATATTTTATTATGCTGTATTATTTTATATTGTGCTATATTATATAACAATATTTGCATCATTGCAGAAATTTCTATCAGAAAACATTGTTCAAGATACAAACCCTTTGTTATATAAACTGCAGACAATATTTTCTTTGTGCTTTTGTGTCTTAAGATGTTCTTTACTATTAAGGAAATATATTTTGAAAACGTTTTCTGAAAGTTTTAAAGTTTGCATTTTTTACATTTAGTTCTTTAATTTGCCTGACATGTATATGTATATGTAGGTGAACATATTTTATTTATGCAATGAGATCAAGATTAATGTGTTTGCTTTTTCCCATGTGGTAATTGTCCCAGTACCAGAGATTTGCAGTGCCACCTCTGTCATATACATATTCCCAGAAATGCTTGGGCTCATTTCTGGATTCTGTACTCTGGTCATTGATTTGTCTCTTTCTGCAAATACTACCAATTTTTATTTTCTTTTGTTTTATATGTAGTATATTTTTCAGTTCTAAGAATTAAAAATTTTTTTCATTATAATTTTTTTCTTATCCTCTGAGATTTTTAGAAGTATCTTCTAGTTCCAAATGTGGAAAGTTTTATGAGTTATCCTTTTGTTATTGATTTTTTAACTTGCAGTGTAGTCAGCAAATGAGGGTTCTATGCTACCGATTCTTTGAAATTTAAGAATTGCTTTACGGCCTCATGGTTAGCTTTTCAACTGCTCCTTGAATGATTGAGAAGAATATATATTCACAGACTTTTGGGGCAAGGTAGGTATATGTCTTAGATCAAGCATAAATACTGTGAGGTTCAAATCTTTTTTAACCTTACCAATTTTTTGGTTTCTTTGATCTGTCAATTACTGAGATTGGTGTAATAAAAATATCACAGTAAAATAATGAATTTTCTCAATTTCTTCTTACAGTTCTGTCAACTTTGCTTTATAAAAGTTGAAAGTACATACAAGTTTGGAATTGCTCGCTCTTCTCTGTGCATTGGACCTTTTGTCATTCTATAGTGATGCCTCCTCACCCAAATGCCTGTTAACCTTAAAATCCATTTTGTTTTATAATCTCCTAGTCACACCTTTCCCTTAGTTAGCATTTGCTTAGAATATTTCTTTCAAATAGGTAAAACCTCATAGTTTTTTCTAATCCACTCTGACAATTTGTCCTTTAACTGGGTCTATCAGTCCAATTAAGTTTAGTGTAATTACTGATATATTTAGGATGAAAGTTAGCATTACCTTTTAGGGTTGTTTTTATCCTGTCTTACTGTTTTTTTCCTCTTCTTTGCCACCTTTTGGGTTTTTTCTTATTCCATTTTCCTTCCTCTTGACTAGTATGAAGGTTACAAATTTATTTCTTTTAGTGGTTTCTTTCAAAATTTTAATATACTAACTTAATATAAAGTTTATTCTTGTTTTTTATAAAATTCTTGTTTTGAATAATTCAAGAAGCATGAGTTGCCTTGACACCAGTTAATCTCCCAGCTTAAATGTTGTTGTCTTGCAGAGTTTAGTTCCATTTTGATTTTTTTTCCTATAAATTTGACATCACTGTTTTTTCTTTTCATGAATTCTTTGTCATTCCTCCTTGCATCTCAGATCTTTCTCTTCTTCTTCCTCAAATATATATTTTACAAGCTTGTTTATTAAGGGACTGTTGATGGCAAATGTTATCTGAAAATGTCTTTATTTTGCATTCATTCTTGAATGATGATTTTGTTAGACATATAGTTCCAGGTTGGCAGTATCTTTCTCAGCCCTTTGGAGGTGACATTCCATTGACTTCTACTTTCAATGTTAGAATTAGTTCAAATAACTGTTATTGGTTGGTAATTTGTCTTTTTTTTTTTTTTTTGGGCCTGATTTTAAGATCTTCTCTTTCTTTTGTTTTCTACAGTTTTATGACAGAGCGTGTCTAGATGTGGACATTTCATTTATCTTGGATTTATTGTGTTCCTGTCTCTAAGGTTTGTTTTTCATCAGTTCTCGAAAATTTTATCTTTTATGTCTTTCAATGTTGCTTGTCCTCCATTTTTCCCATTCTTTCCTTTAAGAACTCTGATTAGACTTCTGTTAGACTTTGTCATTCTGTCGTCCGTGTCTTTTAATCTCGCTTTTATATATTATACATATTTTTGACCTTGTTGAATTATAATTTCTTCAGATCTGTATTCTGATCTTTGTCTAATTTTTGTTTTCTTCTTCAAATTGAACTATAATTTAAAAACAATGAAGACATAAGAATAAAATGTATGGCTTGATGAAATTTACATATGTATATGCCTGTGTGATCACCACCCAGATAAAGAAACAGAACATTTTCATCCCTGCGAAAGTTCCCTCCTGTCTCTATCCATAGAGCCATTCCCCTCCCCTAGTCAACTATTCTCCTCACTTCTATCACCATAGATTATTTTCACGGGTTCTTGAACTTCATATAAATGGAATCATATAGTTTATTCTTTCTATATTTCTTTTCTTTTGTTCATGCACATTGCATGTATAAGTTGCAAGGGATGACAAACTGTGGGCCAATTCCAGCCCATAACATATTTTCATATATGAAATTTTATTGTATATAGCCATGTCCATTCAGCAGAGTTGGGTAGTTATAACAGAGACCATATGGCCCATAAAGCCTGAACTATATATTATATGACCCTTTACAGAAAAATTTAGTGATGTATCTTCTATAGTATTGCATTATAAAGATATACCACAATTTATCCTTTTTTCTTGTTGATAAGCATGGGAGTTGTTTTCAGGTTTTGGCCATTATAAATAAAATTGCTATATATGTTCTTGAAACTGCCATTGGTGAATGTATATAACTCATATCTCTTGGATATATACCAAGGAGCTGAATTGATGGTCTTTGGGTAAGTTGATTGCATTTCCATGAATATTAATAATGTTGAACATCCTTTTATATCTTTTATGGCCATTCAGATTTCTCTTATGAAGTGCCTGTGTAAATCTTTTGGCCACTTTTTTAAATTAGGCTATCTTTTGTTAGTGATTTTGTTAGTGATTTTTTGTTAGTGACTTATGTATTTTGAATAGGAAACCTTTATCAGATACATGTTTGCAAGTATTTTCTACCTGTCTGAATTTGCCTACTTAGTCTATTAATAATGCCTTTGGATGAACAGATTTGTTTTTATGAAGTCCAGTCTATCAGTGTTTTTTGGGGGGGGGGGCGGGGGGGGTGGAGGGTGGAAGGTTAGTGCTTTTTTGTACCCTGCCCACAGAATTCTCTTCCACCTTCATTGTTGCCCTCCATCAAGGTCCTGAAGACATTTGCTTATTGTTTTCCATCAGAAGCCTTATAGTTTTAGTCCTCGCAGTTGGGTCTTTGATTTATCTACAGTTGATTTTGTGAGGCAGGGGTCAGTATTTATTTTGCATGTGGTCATCTAGCTACTCTACACATTTATTGAAAAGATTTTACTTTTTCCATTGAATTGCAGTGGGACCTTTGTTAAAAATGGATGATCATATATTTGGGTCTGTTCTGGACTCTAATCTGTTCCACTTAAACTATTTATCAATTCTTTCATCAGTACTGCACTTTCTTAATTACCATAGTTTATACTAAGTCTTGACATATAGTACTGTAAACCCTCCAGTTTTGGTCTTCTTAAGGATTGTTTTAGCTATTTAAGTGCTGTGCATTTCCATGCACATTTTAGAATGAGCTTGTCAACATCTATTTAAAGAAAAAGTCTACCAGACTTTTGATTGGGATTGCAGTGACTCTGTAGAACAACTTTAGGAGAATGGACATCTTAATAGAATCTTCCAATTTATGAACATGGTAAATCTCTTAATTGAATAAGTTCTTCAGTTATTCTTAGCACTGTTTTATGTTTTTCACTGTGGAGGACTTACACACTATTAAATTTATTTCTAGCCACTTGAGTTTTTTGATACTATTGTAAATGGTATCTTTTTTTCAATTTTATTTTCCAACCATCTTGCTAGTATATAGAAATGTAATTGATTTTTGTATATTGAGCTTGTATTTAGTGATTGTGCTAAATTCACTTTTCAGTTCTGGTAGTTTGTAGATCTTTCTAAAGCTACAATCATGTCATCTGTTAAAAAAAAGATTAAATTTGTCTTTCTAATTTCTATTCATTTTTTTTCTTGCCTTATTGCACTGGCTGGAAACACTGGAACAGTATTTAACAGAAGTGTTAAAATGGACATCCTTACTTTTTCCTGATCTTAAGGGAGAATATTTCACTTTTAAGGATGATGTTTACTGTACATTTTTTGTAGATGCTCTTTACCAGATTGAGAAATTTTTCTATTTCTGGTTTACTGAGATTTGTTTTCACAAGTGTGTATCAAAATTTAAAACTTTTAATTATGAAATAATTTTAGATTTACAAAAGAGTTGCAAAGGTAGCATAGAGTGTTCCTATATATGCTTCACCTAGCTTCCTCTAATGTTAACATTTTACGTAACCATGATACATTTGTCAAAATTAAGAAATTAACATTGGCGCAATACTATTAACTATAGACTTTATTCAGATTTCCCCAGTTTTCCCACCAATGTTCTTTTTCTGTTCCAGGACATAATCCATATACCACATTACATTTCCTTGTCACGTAATCTACTCTGATCCATGACAGTTTTCAAGTCTTTTCTTGTTTTTCGATACCTTGCCACTTTTGAAGAGTAATGGCCATGTATTTTATACAGTGTCCCTCAATTTGGGTTTGTCTGATGTTTTCTCACAATTAGACTGAGGTTATGGACTTTGAAGGAAGAATACCACAGAGATGTTGTGTCATTGCATCATATCTGGGGCACATGATATCCATATCAACACATTAACCTTGATTACATAGTTTAGGTAGTGTCTGCCAGACTTATCCATTGTAACAGTTCTGTTTTTCGTTTTTCACATTCAAGGGAAGGAGAGGGAAAAATATCAAATGATTTGTGAGTATATATTAAAACCACCATAATAGTTAATAAATATTCTGAGGGATTTATTTTGAGGTTGTGCAAATGTCCTGTTTCTCCTTAAAGTTTTGCTCATTAATTTTAGCATTCAACTGACCTTGCCTGTAGCAGTTATTATTGTGGTATTCTAGTGGTGATTTCCATTTCTTTTATTCTTTCTATGTTTATTAACTGGAATTCTGACTCGGGAACCAGCCTGCCTGAGTTCAGTTCCTAGTTCTGCCCCTTCCTTGCTACAGTGTAATATTGGACAATTACTTAACTTCCCTATATTTCAAATTTCTCATCTATAAAACGTAGATAACAAGTGTCTACCATAGAAGGTTGCTGAGAGGATTAAAAGAACTAATATGTAGAAAGGGCTAAGAATTGTGCTTAGTGCCTAGGAAATACTCATTGTTTTCTTTATTTCTTAATGTGGTAAGTTATTTTAATTATTTTAATAATTATACAAGTTATCTTATTATGAAATCATCTTGTACTCTTGGATAAAACTTACATATATGACCTGGATTTAATTTACTCTTTAATTTTTTTCATGTAATATTCATGAGTCATACAGCAGGTGTTCTTTTGACACAGCAAAGGACACAATGAATGATAGATTCCTAAAAATATATATATAAATTACACAAGGGCTTAGCAACTGAGGTGGCAACATTCCTAACTTTCTAGAGCAATTTCTATCTGACTCTTTTGGTAAAGCTAGAGATAGAGATAGCTTTTGCAAATGAATCTTTTTAAATATTAAATTGAGCAAATTCAAAACTTGGCATATATTGTGAAAAATGGCCACTCAGCAGGAAGGAAAAATGATTTTTAACTTTCCTACATGTTTTACCTTGAACATTGTATTATCGTAGAGGTTTCAATGTTTGGAATATTTAAAAGGATTCATTTGCCAACAGTATGTATTGAGCACTTTCAATGTGCTAGGCAATGTGCTTTTCTAGTTTGGGATATGGTTTTTGCTCTTGGGGGAGCTTGTGGGACAGTCAAGATCATTTTAAAAGTTGAAGTTAGGCCTACTTGAATCATTCAGGGAAACTCAATTTCTGTTACTTTTTAAGAAGTTGATAAAATTGAATTCTAATATCTTTGTTTTTTCTACTCCTCTCAGCATCTTGGATTAGGTCCTTATCATTCTATGCTATTTCCACCCATATTGAGATTTTCCTTCCCTTCCTATCATGTGTAATGACCACTGGAAAGAATCCTTCAGTGATATCCCAGGATTTGAGAAAACAGGTCCTTGACTTCTTAACCTGACAGTGGTCATTTTTCTATCTAGTCCCAAGTGGCTTTACTAGCCTTGTAGTCTTACTCCTCAGAATTAGTCCAGCGGCACAAGTGGTCTTAACTACTCATTAGAACCTGAAGTCAGTGCACTGTTTTTGAGGCTATGCTTTTTCTTGCCAGGAAATGCTCTTGGCAGGCTATGCTTGTTCATGCCATTTCCTCTGTCTTAAGTGAATGTCCCAAAAATCTTCTAGGCTCTGTTCAGAGAATACTCACTCCACAATCCTACTAGCTAGATAGGAACCCTGTAATTTGTAATCTATAGCCCTTGTTAAAATATTTCCTTCATCACCAATCTTTATATCTAAATGTCACTTCCAGTTGGTCAGGTTCTTAGAGATGGGGTTCCAGTACTTGCCATGATACTTTGCATACAAAGAGCTATTGCTAAATAGCTACCACTCTTAAATACCTGCTGTAATCGTGCTACAATTTTGCAAAGTGTTATTGTCTCTCTTTTAAGTTGTGAAGAAACTCAGTATCAAAGAGATTAAGAAACTTGCCCAACACCAGTATAGTTAGTAAGTGGCAAAACTGGTCTGTCTGATTCAAAAGCTCTTGCAATTTCTTGTATGTCATCCTACCTTGGTACTAAAAATAAATAGTTAAATAAAATTATTAAACATGTATTTTTGGTGAAACACATCATTGAAATTGCTTCACTTACATTACTAATATGCTACTTGGAGTCATCGTTTCAGTGACTAAGTTAGTTGCTGTAGACTAACCGATGTACTCCTATTTTCTTTGGATTTTCCTTCCAAGTTTCCATTGATACTAATGAATAAGGTTGATAATCTAATTTTAGCTTATTTTGGGGGTAAGTGAAATAGAAACTTAAGCACAATTTGTTTTATTTTGAAGAAGAATATTTTGCATTTGCTTAATAACTTTTACTAGGTAAAAATAGTCTGCTTGTCTTTTGTGAAGTACTTTTTCTATTGAGATGTAAAATACATGGGTGTGGGGCGAGCATATAAAGTGTGCCAATCTTAAATAAACAGCTTGATGATTTTTCTAAAAACATACTACCTGTATAATTACTGCATGAAGATAGACAATATTACATCCATCCAGAAAAAGCAAATTCTCTCACGCACCTCCTAGCCAGGACCTCCCCAGAAGTAACACTCTTTTGATTCCCGTCACTCTAGATTAGTTTTGTCTATTCTTGAACTTTAAGGGTAACCAAGTAGTATGTACTTCTTCGTGTCTGACTTCTTTCATTCAGCATAGTTGTTTTGAAATTTATCCATGCTGATGCATGTATAGTTTATTCTTTCTTTCTCGTATATATTTTTTCTGATTAGCATTCCATTCTATCAATATACCACAATTTGTTTATTCATTCTGTTAATAGATGTGTGGGTGTGTTCTGATTTTGGCTATTGTAAACAAAGCTGCTATGGATAGTCATACACAGATGTTTTGGTGGACATTTGTAGTATTTCGCTTGGGAGCATATGTAAGACTAGAATTAAGTCACAGAACAGCCGTGTATTTAGTTTCAGTGAATTCTGCCGAACAGTTTACCAACAGTGAATGAATAAATGGACACTCCTGGTAGCAGTGAGAGTTACAACTGTAGTTCCACATTTTCGCCAGCACTTGATATTATTATTTTTCATATTAAGCCCTCTGGTGGATGTGCGATGCTGTCTCATGGTTTTCATTTGCATTTCCTTCATTAGTAATAATGTTGAGCACCTTTTCATGTGTATCTTGGCTAATTTGGTAAGGTAAAAACAGATATATTTTTTGGAGCAGTACTTGTTTAAGTCTTTCACACATTTTTATTGGGTTGTTTGTCATCTTATTGATTTGTAGGAATTCTTTGTATTCTGGAAAATGTCTTTTGTTCGATGTGTATATTGCAAATAGCTTCTCAGTCTGACTTTTCTGTTTTCTCTTTTAGTGATGTTTTTTCAGGAACGGTTCTTAATCAAATCCAGTTTATCAATTTTTTAAATAGTTACTGTGTTTTGTATCCTGCTTTAGAAATCTTTGTCTGTTCCACAGTCATGAAGGTATTCATTTTCCATTCACATTTAGGTCTGTGATCCATTCTATGATCTATCTCAGATTTTTGTTTTGATGTGAGATAAGGGTCAAGGTTCACTTTTTTCAGTATAGCTGCCCTCTTAAAATTCAGAGATTATATTACAAAGGAATAAGGGAAGAACGGATATCGGGGAGAATTGGCTGTCGTTGCCATAGCTTCTATTTGTATGCGCTTTGTAAGTGCTTGATATTTGATTAACTCTCAGCTACCTCTAATGGCAGCCTCATAATCATACATATAGGCCTGTGATAGAAGACTTTCCCAGATCTACTTAACAGGAAGAGTACCAAGTAGTGACAGGGTTAGCTACTTCTTAGTGAGACCAATGTTCGGATCTTTAGTTAAAATTCCTCTCAAATTACCAGTGTTTCTTCTTTATATGGCACTGTTGCCATCATAGCAGTTGGGAGATAATGAAATCCTAAATCAAGAAAATCTAAAGAAAGATGTGGCTCCCCAGGTCTTACAATAGAGTGGACTATGGTGGGAGGGAGACCAAATGAAACATCTTTTGGTCTTGGTTAGCTCCTAAACATCTCTCATCCTTTATATTTTGGAAAAGAGACTGGAGGTCTAGATTCCAGGTAATTTTTTTTTTAATACATTTATTTATGTATTTATTTATTTATTTATTTTTGGCTGTGTTGGGTCTTCGTTTCTGTGCGAGGGCTTTCTCTAGTTGCGGCAAGCAGGGGCCACTCTTCATCGTGGTGCGCGGGCCTCTCACTATTGCGGCCTCTCTTGTTGCGGGGCACAGGCTCCAGACGTGCCGGCTCAGTAGTTGTGGCTCACGGGCCCAGTTGCTCTGCGACATGTGGGATCTTCCCAGACCAGGGCTCGAACCCGTATCCCCTGCATTGGCAGGCAGACTCTCAACCACTGTGCCACCAGGGAAGCCCCCTAGATTCCAGGTAATTTTACTGTTGGTTACCACTAATGCAGTTAGTAGATGCAGATTTTTCATTTCATAGGAAATATTTAGTATTGCTAGACCTTGAAACAAAAGGTCTCTGTTTGATAACTAAGGCTTGGACCCACCCAGTGTTGAGTGTCCTTCCTTTTTTCATTCCTGGGGGAAAATACTCTGAAATATCCTAGAAGGGTAGATGTATTAGTTTGTTTGGGCTGCCATAACAAAATACTACAGGTTGGGTGGCTTAAACAACATAAATGTACTCACGGTTCTGGAGTCTGGAAGTCCAAGATCAAGGTGCTAGCCAATTTGGTTTCTGATGAGGCTGTCTTCCTGACTTGCAGGTGGCTGCCTTCTTGCTGTGTCTTCACATGGCCTTTCCTCTATGCACTGGGTGTGTGCATGGAGAGAGAGTGGTCTCTGGTGTCTCTTTGTCTTCTACTAAGGTCACCAATGCTATTGGATTAAGGCTTCATCCTCAACCTCATTTAACCTTAATTATCTTTCTAAAGGCTCTATCTTCAAATACAGTCACATTGGGGGCTTCTACATATGAATATTGGGGGGCACAATTCAGTCCATAACAATGGGTTTTCTAGAAATGCATGCAACAGTAAAATATTGGGACTGAATACAAGCTGCTTTAGTGTTCATGCTGCTTTCACTCTCTGCCATATATTTCATAAGAATTACCAGAGTTTTCATAATGCAATTAGTTTAGTTTAGCTCCTGCTGGAGATTTTGAGAGCTTGTGTGAAGTAGAGCTGTTGTGTTAAATCTGTCTGTACTTCTGTGAAGCGTGAAGTCAGTGTCATATGTTTTAGGGATAATACCATGTCACATCAAAGAGATGTTTAAAACTGCAATCTAGAGAATTGTTTTTAAACATCTGGGGAAAGATGTTCATATTCTCAGAGGATGTGATGTAGAACATCATTCACTGTGACATTTAAAAAATCTACAGTATATAGGAAAATTGTTGATTTTTCTGATACCTTTCTGGGATTATTAAGATAATACAGATCCGTCTTTGGATGTTGCAGATTATAAATTTCGCCAGTACACTTTAGGAATTTTTGTTTTGTAGTGACTCACCTGTTTCAGTTAATCCCAGTTTTTTTTTTTCCCACATTGTCGGAGGAGTAGATGATGGAAAGCATTCTAGTTTTAAAGCATAAACATGTTATTCAGATTTTTAAAAATTAGAGTAGATGGTATCTTGTGTGTGTGTAAAAGAAGGAACGTTTGATTTCCTCTATGAGGTTGGCAATTCAAAATATCTTATAATCACCTAAATTCCTTGCCCTCCTTATGCTTGCTTCAGTTAAAATAAGAAAGAGGAAGAAGAAACTTGTTGGTCCATGAGGTTGCAAGATTTTGAAGAGGAAGATTGATCAAAGGTTGTATATGTTGAAGTCCATGTTTATTCCATGAATCTTATGTTGGAAGCTCTCAGCTGTTTAGAAGCCAGTATCCCTATTCCTGTAATTGTTTTTACAGGTAGAGAAAGTGATGTAATCTTTTCCATATCTTGCCTGGGAAGATATGGAATTACCTGAATTACATATGTGTTGTTTTTAAATTGGAAACGTCAGACTTCACTGGCCAAATAGGATCCGAGACTACATAAAATCTTTGTGGAAGATTTAGGAACAGCTAATGTAGAGCTAATTCTAGTAAAGACAGCATCTGACCTCCCTTTTTGGCGCATGGACAGATGTATGATGGTTCCTCCTGAACTGTCACTTTCAGATCCCCGTTTTTAAGTAGGAAATGAAGTGAAATAAATAGAAAAGTTTTCCAAATGAAAAGGAGATCATAAATCTGTTAAAAGCGGGTGACTGTGGTAAAAACACAGACAGTATATAGTGGCAATAGTGAGGCATCCTAGAACTAGTAAAAAATCAACATAATAGAAGGAATTTGATATGAGCAGAAATCTAAAGCACAAGAGCACAGTCTCTTTTTAGATCAGAAAGGAAGAACAGAATTTGATAGCTATAGCTTATAAATGCTATTTACATAATTAAAGAAAGAATGTATCTACTGGATATGTTTTTTTCCCACAAGAGATTTGGTGGCATTTTTAACATGACCAAGTGAGAAAGATTTGATGACAGAAAAGACTATTGGGTCCCCCAACATCTACATTGAGATGTAGAGTATGGTAAAGTTGGTTCCTCTGATTGGCAGCATTTGATACCACTGTCCATTAAAATCATTTAACTAACTTACCTTGTTTGGATTACACTAAGGAGCCTTGTGTATCACTCAGGAGAGGCTAGGTTATGCTATAGAACAAATGACTCCAAAAGCTCAATGGTTTAACACAATGAAAAGTATTAGTTTATTGTTTGCCTATGCCACATATCCAAAGTAGATTGGAAAAGGGAAACCTGGAAGACACACTGGAGTCACTGGTCCATAGCAATTTTGAAATCCCTCATGACAGGTATCATGACATGTAGGGGGACAAATATTTCTTAATTAGGGCCTGATTCTACCTTCTCGTTCATTGTTTTAAGAGGCCTGGATCTTTCCTTTGGAGGGTTCTTTCTTTTCTCTCCCTTAGCCACATATGAAGTGGAGAGTAAAGAATTTGCTGTACTTGGGAACTGAGCAACTCTTCCTGCCCATTTCCTCCAAATAGAAGGTTGGGAACCAAAGTATCATTTTAAGACTTCAGTTGATAAGCTGGTTCTTTGGCTGCATAATTCTCTCCAAAATCTAGAATTTTTCTTATCTGTTTCCAATGATTTCTATGTGCTAGTAAATACATCCCTAGTTTTTTTCTTTTGTTTTGAGATATGGTTCTTAGATTTGCTGCCTTGATTTGCTTTCTCATTCCTGTAGCTCTTTCTTGACCCAAAGAAAGTTACTTTGGGACTGGCTTGCTTCTTTTGGAAATCTTTACCCTTAATCTCATCTTCTTCCTCAGTCTTTTTATCCACATAAATGACTTAGTGGATACATTATCTATCATTGCCCTGAGGCAATTTAATTTAAAAAAAAGATTTTCCTAGGCTTGTGACCTTCAAAGTCTTTAAACTGTTAGTATGGGAGTTGAGAAGTATTTAGTTCTTTTTTTTTTGCGATATGTGGGCCTCTCACCGCCGCGGCCTCTCCCGTTGCGGAGCACAGGCTCCAGACGCACAGACTCAGCGGCCATGGCTCACGGGCCCAGCCGCTCTGCTGCATGTGGGATCCTCCCGGACCGGGGCACGAACCCGTGTCCCCAGCATAAGCAGGTGGACTCCCAACCACTGTCCCACCAGGGAAGCCCTAGTTAGTTCTTTTAATACTGCAAATCTGAAACGTCTGATCCTCTATTCCTCCACTTCTTGAAAACTGGGTAGTCCTTTTTGGAGCTCATCTCTTTCTCGAATACCTTGCCAAATGCAGCCAATAACCAGTGCACTCTTCCAGTGTTTTGTTTTGTTACCTCTTCTAGGGCTGCAGTTTCATTAGGTAGGTGATCTGCCTCCCGAGGCACCAGAAGCAAATGCTTTACCAAATATACCACTGTATAAAATACGCCACTATCTTTCCAGCTCTTAAGATAATTTTTCTCTTGTGCTTCCTGACCACAAAACCATGGTCATGTGTTTTAGGTTTTTGCTAGAGAAGCATCCTACTTCTGGTACCAATTTCTATATAGTCAGGATGGGCTAAAGTTATCTGTGCTAATGAGCCATCCCCAAACCTCAGTGGCTTCACAGAAGAACAGTTTATTTTCTTGTTCACACTCAACATCCATTGTGGATTTGTGGGAGGCTCTACTCCATCCACACTGTCAGACTTAGGCCTGTGAGGCATCACCGTCTTGAGCTGTATGCTTTCTGAAATACTTGGTCTTCTCGATTTACGTGGTAAGGAAAGATAATATTAAATGGTCTTGTGCCAGTAATTAACTGTTTGTTGGCAGCCCAGAGCTAGTCACATGGCCCTGCCTAACTATAAGCAGGTAGAGAAGTCCAAGCAGGAATATAAACAGAAGGACTGTTACTGTGACTCTAAACAGTTAAAAGTTTTAAGACAGTAAACTAACTATAAAAATATACTCTATCATTCCTTGACAAATTGATCTCAAATGACCTGGAAAACCAGGTTTGAATGTGGAATTCTTAGTCTTGAGATTTCTGCACCTTTAGAACATGGCAGTGTAGGGAGAGCTGGCCCATCTTCTCTTTTCTTCACATTCTTGGCCCAATTCTGCACTATGAAGGGCACACATTTGGTTATGTCCACACCCCTACAAACAGCCACCCCTTGGCCACCTCTTGAGCCTAGTGTGGCACATAGAGTGGCATGATCTGTCCTAAAAAGTAACAGGTTTAGGTGAAAGGACTGTGCAGTCCCTGGTGGCAGGCTTGAAGCTCTTTGAACAAGAATTCCGTGGTTCCAGGATCCTGGAGCATAGTCTAGGAGGGGAGTCTGGGCCTGGGTGGGTATGTCCTCTTAGACACTTGGACTTTTCACTGTGGAGGGAAGAGTTTGCTGTGAACCACTCTTGCCCATGTTTAAGAACAGTGCTGAGTAAGTGTAATATCTGTGTTGCCTAGAAAATGAGAGTAAGATATGAATGAGCACGTAAATCTATACCATTCTCGTGCTTACTAATTTAGCTTCCTAGATAGAGCTAGAAAGGGAAAATGCCCTGATCACCAAAGTTGAGTTGAATGTCTTGACAGTTATTACTTTATAAGTCCTCATTATAATATATAAATCAGTTTCTTATGTTTTTGCTCGTAGCAAATTTATATCAGTCCTAGGTTTTCTGACCTTATGGGGGTATTGGGACTATGTCATATCTCTCTTAGTGATGCCCTTACCCTGTTACCATGTAATGGGAACAACTAAGAAACTGTGACATCTAACCATCATGAAAGGCAGTCAGCCTGGGGAGCAGAATCTGGGTGATCAGATCAAATGTTAGCTCTACTACTTCATAACTGTCCAATATTAGGAAGGTATTTTTTCTTTCTGAGCCAAAATTTTCTTATTTGTATAAAGGGGATAAACCCACCTATTCTCAGGTTGTTGTGATCAATATAATATACACCAAGTGGCCTACACAGAAAATATTCATAGGTCAAGCAAAGGTTTTTTCTCAATTAAAATAATGAAAAGTAATGAGGTATTTTAAGAAGTAAATCTGAGATTTAGTACAGGGAGGTTGACATAAGGAAGGAAAGAGGTGGGGGTCCGTGGAAGATAAAGTCCTTAGTTTAATATCCTGAAAAGAGTGCTTTGGGGCAGCCCTAGGCTCTTGCTTATCTCCAAGGGAAGGTATGTATCTTTACTATCTCAACCTAATAATTTCTCTTGAGCTTCAGTGTCCTGATTTGTTAAATGAAGATAATAGGAATTGCTTTGATGACCTTGATAAGGATCCTTTGATAGAGTGGTGGAGATAAGAGCCAAGGGAATGGGTTGGAAAGTGAATAGGAGGTGAGGAAATGGGGATTATCTGTTTTCAATTCTTTTCTGTGAAGTTAATCTGAGAAAGTTAGTCTGTGAAACATAGTGGGAACTGGAGGGCAATGCGAGGTCAGTGAAGGTTTTGTTTACTAAAGGTTGGGAAATACCAGAGCATGATTGTGTGTTGGGGAGAAGTACCTCTAGTAGAAAGGGAGAGGATGATAATGGAGAGAAAACTTTGGATGGCGAGGTGGGGTTGACCTTTGGTGCTAGGAAGAGAAATTTGTAGGTTTAGCATTGGGAAGATGAGATGCTCCACCCAGTAGCGCGCTCTCTCTCTCTCTCTCTCCCCCCCCTCCCCCCCCTTTCTCTCTCAGTGAAGCATGAAGTAGGGATGTTAGCAAAGAGATGTATGTACAACTGTGGGGAGTGGGAGGTCATTTGGAAGATAGTAGAGAAAGTGGGAAATTAATAAGAGTGAGGGAATATTCTGGAGTTGTGCAGGCTCTGGAACCCAGCTGAGTCTGAGTTGACAGGGTTAGAGTGAAGTCACTCTCCCCAGCTGTGAGACCCCATCTCTGAACCCTTTGTTGTCATTTCTCCTGCAGTAGCCTTTCCATTCTATTGTTTTTGAGCATTTTTGATATTACCTGAGTCACTCTTCAGTTACACTGAGCTGCCTGCTGGGGCTGTCCAAGTTAAGGTCAAGGTACCCGTTATTATTTGGTTAGCTCTCTGATTACAAAATTGTATAGGTTTTGAGTAGTCTACCCAGCTTTTCCCCCAGCTCGTGCTATTATTGGTGTGAGATTTTGTAGAGAGTGAGGTGGTTCAGAAATGACTAAATTGTCTTTATCTCTATATAAGGTCATTACAATGGACTGAATGTTTATGTCCACACAAAATTTACATGTTGAAATACTAATGCCAAATGTGATGATATTTGAAGGTGGGGCTTCAGGAGGTAATTAGATCATGAGGGTGGAGCCTTCATGAATGAGATTAGTGCCCTTATGAGAAGAGGCCAGAGAACTAGCCAGCTGTTTTTCCTGACACGTGAGAGTACAATGAGAAGTCAGCAGTTTTCAACGTTGAAGAGGGTTCTTACCTGAACCCAAGCATACTGGCATTCTTTTCAAACTCACTTGGAACATTCATCAAGGTAGACCACATAAAACTCACTTGGAACATTCATCAAGGTAGACCACATAAAACACATCTTAACAAAGTTAAAAGGGTAGAAATCATATGATATCTGCTCTCAGACCACAATGGAATTAGAGTCAATAATAGAAAGACAACTGGAAAATTCTCAAAATACATGGAGATTAAACAGCATACTTACAAATAATACATAGGTCAGAAAAAATCTCGGGAAATTTAAAAATATTTTGAACTAAATAAAAATGAAAACACAACTTATCAAAATATGTTGGATGCAGAGAAAGCAGTGCTTAGAAGGAAATGTATAGCATTGAATGCATATGCTAGGAAGGAAGAATCAATCTGTTTTCATCTTAGGAAACTAGATAAAGAAAAGCAAACTAAATCTAAGGTATGGAGAAGAAAAGAAGTAATAAGAATTAGACCAGAAATCAATGAAATTGAGAATAGGAAATCAATAGAGAAAAGCAAGGACACAAAAATTGGTTTTATTGAAGAGATCAATAAAATTGATAAGCCTCTAATGAGGCTAACTAAGAAGAGAAGAGGGAGGATACAAATTACTCATATCAGAAATGAAGGGACATCACTTCAGATCCCTTGGACATTAAAAGGATAATAAAGGAATACAATGAACTAAGTGCCCACAAATTTGATAACCTGGATGAAATGGATCAACTCTTTAAAAGACAATCTGCTAAAACACAGAAGAAGAAATAGACAGTTGAAGAGGATTTCTCAATTAAAGAATTCAGGTAAATAATTACTTTCCAAAATAGAAAGCACCAGGCCCAGATGGTTTTACTGGTGAATTCTGCCAAACATTTAAGGAAGAAATTATGCCGGTTCTCTATAATCACTTTCAAAGGATAGAAGCAGAGGGAATACTTTTTAACTCATTCAATGAGGCTAGCCTTACCTCAGTAGCAAAACCAATAAGCAATTACAGCAGCATTGTAGGATACAAGTTCATTATACAAAAGTCGGTTGCTTTCCTATATATGCTTTCCTTGTTTCCAATGAACAAGTGGAATTTGAAATTAAGAACACCTTCCTGGGACTTCCCTGGTGGTCCAGTGCATAAGACTCTTGTCTCTCAGTGCAGGGGGCCTGGGTTCGATCCCTGGTCGGGGAACTAGATCCTGCATGCATGCTGCAACTAAGAAGTCCGCGTACTGCAACTAAAGATCCTGCATGCTGCAACTAAGACCCCGCGCAGCCAAAATAAATTAAAAAAACAAACAGCAACGAAAAAACCACCTTCCCATCATTTTTACTGTGAACCTAAAACTGCTCTAAAGAATAAAATATTTTAAAATAAATATTAAAAATATGAAATCTATGAGTTCGGTCACTACTTTAGCTTACCTTTTACCTTTTGATTTTTGAAGTGAGTAGTCTATGTTAAGGTAACGAGGAACAAACGTCTTTTCAGAGAATTTGTTCCTTAAACTTACTCTTTAATGCAGAAAAATAGAATTCCTTATTCATGATTTGACATTCAACTACACAGTAGACTCTTAACACACAGTGAGTAAGATACTTATTGTTCACAAATGGATGTTATTTTAGTGTTAAAAATAGATATACAAGGGGTTAGGGACAGAAGGAGGTTGTGGGGAAGGAGGTGGGTGTACTTATGAAAGGATGACATGAGGAATCTCTCTTAAAACTTCATGTGAATCTGCAATTATCTCAATGAAGTTACAATTAAAAATGCACACACAACTACTATATAAAACTAATATATAGTTTTTATTTTTGTTTTTAGGTTTTTCCCGCCTGATTGACAACATAGTCATCATTGGCTTTTGTAAGTTGATATTTTAATTTCTTTATCCTTCACCTCCAACCTTGTATATTTTCTAATTACATGAGAATATTTTTCTAGGGAATCTGAACAAGAATTAGAGCAAAACCTTTTTTTTTTTATTTGGTTCTTATATTATTTTAAAGATAGTCTCACTTTTTCTCATACCATTAGGTGATAGTTATTTTGAGAAGGTTTGAATTACACATCTTGGGCTGGGGCCATCTGTTTCTTTGGAGTGACTTCCCATCAGGGTTATGATTAGCAGGAGCAAAGTGCCATCTGTGGAGCTGAGGTGGCACATCCATCCATCCCGTTGGACATCACAGTCTTCACCTAGAACATCCTTGTGGCAGATGGTAAGAGGGACACAACATCCTGGGAGAAAGCCACTAATGGGAATGGTTTGCCTAATGAGGTATAACAAATTCTGTTTCGTTTATCTGTGAAAATCTGGCAATGAGATGAAATGAAGGGAGAATTGCAGATTGGGAGAATTTAGCTTTATTCTCATTTTATCATTTGGAGTAGCTATATGTCTGTTCAGTAACTTTTTCTTGTAGCATATTGAAGAAAAATTTAGATCTCCTGTTTCATGGTAGTTTTTTTTAATTCAGTGAAATCTAAACATTTGAAATAGATTTGAACAAACATTTTTAACCTGGGAAATGAATTATCCCCTCTATCACTGAAAACATTTACAGTATTAAATGGCTAATCCTCTCCACTCCAACCAAACTTTCTTCTTCCTTAGTCTTCCTCATCTCAGTAAATGGCAACTACATTCCTCCAGTTGCTCAGATAGTCTCTGTGGCACCATCATCCTCTCTTCTTTCTGTCATCCCCTATACACCCAGCTGTCAGGAAATACTGTCAGCTCTGCCTTAAATATATCTAGGAGATGACTGCTTTTCACCATGTATTCCACTACCATACTGGTCAAAGCCTTCATCTTTTTATTAAAATAGCCTCCTAACTTGTTTCCCTGCTTTTACACTTTCTCCACTATAACCCATTCTCCAAATGGCAGCCAGATAAATTATTTAAAACTCTTAAGTCTGATCATGTTACTTTTCTGCTCCAGTGACTCCGGTGCCTCTCTTCACAGAGGCTTATCAACTTCTACATGATATGGGCCCCCATTACCTCTGATCTAACCTAACCTTTTACTGCTCCCCCTCACTCACTGCTTTAGCCATACCAATATTCTTGTTCCTACGTTGGGGTTTTGCAATTACTGTTCCCACAAATAGCCACATGACTCACTTCCTTACCTCCTTTAAATCTTTGCAAAATTGTCATCTCCGCATCCAGGCCTTCCCTGGCTACCTTATTTCAAATTACTACTGTTTCTCCCTGCCTTACACTCCCAGCACTTCCTATCACTACAGTACTTTATTTATTTATTATTATTTTTAAAATAAATTTATTTGTTTTTATTTATTTTTTGGCTGCGTTGGGTCTTCGTTGCTGCATGCAGGCTTTCTGTAGTTGCGGCGAGCAGGGGCTACTCTTCGTTGTGGTGCGCGGGCTTCTCCTTGCAGTGGCTTCTCATTGCAGAGCACAGGCTCTAGGCATGCAGGCTTCAATAGTGGCACGTGGGCTCAGTAGTTGTGGCTCGCGGGCTCTAGAGCGCAGGGTCAGTAGTTGTGGCGCACGGGCTTAGTTGCTCCTCAGCATGTGGGATCTTCTCGGACCAGGGCTCGAACCCGTGTCCCCTGCATTGGCAGGCGGATTCTTAACCACTGCACCACCAGGGAAGTCCCAGTATTTTATTTTTTTAACCACCTTCTGTTATATATTTTACTTATCTGTCTCCCTTTCACTTGAAGATGAACTCTATGAGAGTAATAATTTTTGTGTGTTTTGTTTACAAAGATGGGAAAGTGGGATAGGGAAAATGGATTGTATAGCGGTTACTGACTTTGCCTAATACAACCTTCTCTTGTTGCCTCGTGACCACAGAGATAGGTAAGTGAAAAAAGCAACTAAAATCTCAATCATCTATGTATTTCTAGGATTACTGGGAGAAAAACTAGGTTTGAAATTTCTTCTAAGAATATACTTCATTTTCTTTTCAGTGCTTGTTTGATTAGAAGTTCTTTGGTAAAAATGAGTAGATATTGATATTTTTAGTAAATGATTCCTAATGCCATTTTGTTACTGAAGATTTAGAGTGTTCTATCAGAATTTAGTTCCAGAAGTATGCTTTTTAAGAGCTATAAATTAAGAGCAGACAGAATGGTGGATAGCACAAGTTTTAGAACGAAGTGTAGCCTGGCTTGAATTCTGGCTGTGATTCCAATAAGTACACTATAAGCAAGTTAATGAGGCTTTCGTAGCCACAGTTTGTCTTTTATAAAATTGAAATAATAATAGTTGTGAGGCTTATGAGCATTAATTGAGGTGATAGACTTGGCCATTAGCAACATTCAGTAACTATTAATCCTTTAATCTGATATTGCTCAGTTTTATAAGCTTGAGATACTAGTAATAAATTATTTTACAGTGTACTTTGTAGAGAAGACAGTCTTTTATAATTTATGTCATTACATATAGTAAATTTTGAAAAAATTATGTATATTTTATGGAAGAGAAAATGACTAGGAGACATGAGCTGCTCTGTAATGTGACCCCAGAAAATTTTTTGCATTTTTTGTGATCCCTACACTTTAGCAATGTGGAGAGGATGAAATGAGATAGTGTAGATTTGTCAGTACTTATTTTAAAATATAAAACATTAATGCAAATGTAAGGAATTGGAATATCATACTGAGGGGACTTCTACCATGACTTCCAGTCATGATGTAGTAACAGGAACTGGATTTATTATCCTGCCTTAGCAAAACAAACAAACAAACAAAACCCCATAAAATGTATGAAACAAAGGTTTTCAAACATTGGGTGACAAGTGGCATAAGACAGTTAACCCTGAGATAAAGGAAACAAATGATGTGCCCAAGGCCACAGTGTAAGAGGGGAACCCAGACACAGCTTAGTAGTCACCCTGAATTGAGGTGATTAAGCTGGCAATTCAGGGAGGTTGAAGCAGCTAGAATTTGCAGGACAGAGGACCAGAGAGAAGAGAACTCTGGAGATCTTCAGAGGGTTCCCTTGGAGTCTTCAGCTGAGTGCTGATTAGTGCGTGCTTACGAGAGAACTACCCAAGGCTTGGAGAAAAACCACTGGGAAGGGAAAGTTAGCTCATGTAGGGCTGGGAAGTGTGCATCCCTACCATTCAGAGTAGAAAAACTTTGTAATACAAGTGGCATTAGATGGAGTGCTCAGAAGGGTATTGCCTCAGTGGTGAGGCAAAATTAGCCCTAGACTAAAGGCTGGCCTGATCCTACCTAAAAAATCTTAAAAGTGGGAATTCCCTTGTGGTCCAGTGACTAGGACACAGATTTTCATTGCTGTGGACCTGGGCTCGATCCCTGATTGGGGAACTGAGATCCCACAAGCTGCACTGTGCGGCCAAAACAAAACAAAACAAAACAAATCTTAAAAGTAAGCCATTAAAGAGGAATCACAACACTTTTTTAGTAAAGGGCCAGATGGAAAATACTTTAGGCTTTACAGGCAATATGACCTCTGCTGCAACTACTTAGCTCTGCCATTGTAATGTTAAAGCAGTCATAGACAATATGTAAATGAATGGGGGTGGCTGTATTCTAATAAAACTTTATTTACATAAATAGACTCTGGGCCAAATTTGGCTTGTGCACCATAATTTGCAGACTTCTGGTTTACAGGGTCGCACTGTGGGACTTCCTTGGCAGTCCAGTGGTTAAGACTCCACGGTTCCATTGCAGGGTGCACGGGTTAGACCCCCCATGCCACATGGCGCGGACAAAAAATTAAAATAGAAAAGAAAAGGGTCAAATTGTTTCTAGTCGCTTAACTCCAACTCAGAACAAAGCTCAAGAATATATAAAGAAACACAAAATATCCAGCACCTAACAAGGTAAAGTACACAATGTCTAGCATTCAATCAAAATTTACCAGCTATGCAAAGAAACAGGAAAATTCAGTAGTAAGAGAAAATTCAATCAATAAAAATAGACTCAGAAATGAAACAGATTTAATAAACAAAGATATTAATAAAGTTAATAAACATTTTATTTAAGTAAGTTAATAAGATTTTAATAACATATTCACTAAATGAATATATTAAAAACATTAGTATAACTAAGTTTTGTATGTTCAAGATAATAGAGGAAGCATAAATTTGTTAAGAAAAGACATGAAAGCTATAAAACGACCCAAATTGATCTTCTAGAGACAACATAAACATCTGAGATGAAAAATACACTGGATAGGATTAATAGCGGACTAGACACTGCAGAAAGAAAGATTGCATGAACTTGAAGACACAGCAATAGAAATTACACAAAATAAAACACACACACAAAAATCCTGGGAAAAAAAGCCCATCAGTGAGCTGTGGGATAACTTTAAACAGCCAAAAATATTGTGTAATTAGAGTCTCCAAAGGAGGGAGGGAACAGAAAAAAAAAATTTTTAAATAATGGCTGAAAATTTGCTAGATTTAATGAAAACCATAAGCCCACAAATCTCAGAAGCTCAATGAAAAGCTAGCAATTACCAAAAAAAAAAAAAAAGAAAAGAAAAAAAATGAAGAAAATTACATCAAGGCACAACATTAATCAGATAATTTAAAACCAGTAATAACGAGAAAGATTTTAAAGTAGAGAACGAAGAAACTATAAATTTAGAGGAACAAAGAACGACAGCAGACTTTTCATCAAAAGCAAAGCAAGCCAGGAGACACTGGAGCAATGTCTTTAAAGTAATGGAAGAAAAAACTGTTAACCTAGAAATCTATAGCTAATGAAAATATTTTTCAAAAAAGGTAGTGAAATAAAGACATTTGCAGACATTCAAAACCTTAAAGAGTTAGTCACCGTTAGACCCACACTACAAGAAATGTTAAAGTCCTCAGGAAGAAAGAAAATAATACCAAGTGGAAATAAAGAGCACCAGAAATGGTAAACACCTGGGTAAATGTATAAGGTTTTGCTTTTTTAAATTTAAAGCTTTTTAAAAAGGTAATCATTTAAACAAAATAGTAATAGTGGAGTTGGGGTTTATAACATATAAAAGGTGTGACAATAATTGCACAAAGATCAGGAGGGGAAAAATTGAAATACAATATTAAAGTTTTTTTTAGTATATGTGAAGAAGTACAATATCCCTTAAAGGGATATTGTAATAAGTTAAGGATATAGCCATAAACCCTAAATCAACACTAAAGCATAAAAAATAGTCATAAGACAAAGGAGATAAATCAGAAAAAGAAATAGTTCAAAAGAAGGCAGGGAAAAAGGGAAAAGGGAACGGAGAACAGATGGGACAAATATAAAAAAAAAAAGCAAGGTGCTACATTTCAACCTAACCATATCAATAATCACATTAAGTATAAATGGTCTAAATACTCTCATTAAAAGGCAAAGAATATCAGATTAGGTTCAAAAAGAAAAAAACAAACAAGGATTAACTCTATGCTGCCTGCAGAAAAAGTGCACAACATATATAGAGAGATAAAAAGATTACAAGCTAAAGGATGGAAAATAATATACACTTAAGCACTAATTTTTTAAAAAGCCTGCGGACTTCCATGGTGACTCAGTGGTTAAGAATCTACCTGCCAGTGCAGGGGACACAGGTTCGATCCCTGGTCTGGGAAAATCCCACACGCCGTGGAGCAACTAAGCCTGTGCGCCACTACTACTGAGCCTGAGCTCTAGAGCCTGTGTGCTGCAACTACTGAAGCCTGCACACCTAGAGCTCGTGCTCCACAACAAGAGAAGCCACTGCAAAGAGAAGCCCATGTACTGCAATGAAGAGTAGCTCCCACTCGCTGCAACTAGAGAAAGCCTGGGCACAGCAACGAAGACCCAACACAGCCAAAAAAAAAAAAAAAAAGCCTGGAGTGGGGACTTCCTTGGTGGTCCAGTGGTAAAGAACCTGCCATGCAATGCAGGGGATGTGGGTTCAATCCCTGTTCGGGGAACTAAAATCCCACATGCCAGGGGCAACTAAGCCCATGCACCACAACTACTGAGCTCGTGTGCCTCAATGAGAGAGTCCATGTGCTGTGGACCCTGCGTGTCACAACTACAGAGCCCATGTGCCCTGGAAGCCCGTGTGCCACAGCGAAAGATCCCTTATGCCTCAACAAAGATCCTGCATGCCACAACTAAGACCCGAGGCAGCCAAAAAAAAAATAGAAGAAAATAAATAAGTTTTTTAAAAAAAAGCCTAGAGTGGCTATATTAATATCAGACAAAGTAGAAATTAGAGCAAAGAATATTGCCAGGGAGAAAGAGAGTTCTTTCATAATGATAAAGTGGTAAATTCATCAAAAAAAATCCTCTTAAATGTTTATGCACCTAATAGCAGGGTTTCAGTATATACAAGGAGAAATAGACACATCCACAAATGTAGTCAGATTTCAGTACCCTCTCTGAACAGATACATCAAGTAGATAACAAACCAATAAAGATATAGAAGGCTAAAACACCACTATCAACCAGCTTGACCTAATTGACAGTTATAGAACACTCTACCCAACAAAAGCAGAATACACATTCTTTTCAAGCATGCCCAGAACTTTATCAAGATAGACCATATTCTGGGTAAAAAAAAAAGACAATTAATTTAAAAGGGTTTAAATCATACAAAGATTAAATCAGAACAGAAAGGTATCTGGAAAAGTATCTTATAACCGAACAACACACTTCTAAATAACCCAGGGGCACATTCTAGGCCATACAGAACATGTTACATTTCAAAGAATGCCAGTCATACGAAATACATTCTCAGACAACAGTGGAAATGAAGTTAATAACAAAAAGTTAGTGTAAAAATTCTCAAATATTTGGAAATTAACACAGTTCTAAATAATGCCTGCTGCATCAAAGAAGTCTCACGAAATATTTAAAAATACTTTAAAGTGAAAATATAGTCTATAAAAATGTGTGGGATGCAGCTAAAATAGTGCTTGGAAGGAAATTTATAGCATTAAATGTTTATATTAGAAAAAAACCTAAAATCAATAACTGAAGTTTCCACCTTATGAGACTAGAGAAGAGCAAATTAAACTTAAAGCAAGCAGAAGAAAGTAAATAATAAAAATTAGAGAAGTCAACAAAATTGAAAATAGGAAAATGATAAAGAAAAACCAACAAAATGGAAAGCTGGTTTCTTTGAACAAGATTAATAAAATGATAAACATATAGCGAGGCTAACCAAGGATAAAAGAGAGAAGACATAAATTACCAGTATCAGGAAGGAAAGAGGAGCCACGACTACTGACCTCATGGATTTTACAGGGCTAATGAGAGAATACTACAATCTCTGCCCACAAATTTGAGAACTTAGATGAAATGGACCAAATCCTAGAAAGATACAAACTACCATAACTCCCTCAGGGAGAAATAGATTACCTGAACAGCTCTATATCTATTAAAGACATCAAATTAATAGTATATATTAAAAACAAACAAACAATACCACCACCACCACCACCACCAAAAACCTTCCAAAAAAGAAACCCAGGCCCAAATGGTCACACTGGTGAATTTTACCAAATAACCCATGTGACATAAATGAAAAGGGTAATTGGGAAGTATTTTCAACTGAATGGAAATGAAACATATTTCCAAATAATTAGGATGCAACTATAGCGGTACTTAGAGGGAAACTTATAGCACTAATAATCTATATTAGGAAAGAACAGTCTCAAATTAATGGCTCAAGGTAAGGGATTGTTAAAATTGCTTTCAAATATCTGAATGTCTTTTGTTAAAAAATATGTTTGTTTCATATTGTTGGAGAAGACAATTAGAGGTGGTTATAAAAAGGCAATTCTTAGCCCTTCATGAGAAAGAAATAACCATCAAACTTCCACAGCTATGGACTGAGTTTCTTTAGTGAGACATGCTTCCTTAGACATTCTTAAGGGTTCTTCCCAACTATTAATTTCTGAGATAAATAGTAGTGAAGGAAAAAAAAATTTCTCAGTGTTAATAGGCTATAGATAAACAAGCACATTTAAACTGATGTGTTATATAGTAGGGAATGCAATGTAAGAATGAGCAGTAATTTTTAAAAATCACAGAAATATAGAATTAGAAGGAGCCTTAAGTGGTGTTGAGTCAAACAACAGTGGCCTCAATTCCCTGCCTTTTTAAATATCAAAGCACTGGGTAAAAAAAATTTTTAAAGGGGGAACCATTGATGTTTGCAGATCAGCAAAAGCAGTGAAGGACAACTAAATCACTGAATGACATATTCAGAATTCAGAGAAAATCCCATGAAGCTCAAGAACAACCAAGAATATTCTAGACGTGCTTGTGTACTAGGTAAAAGTTGGATAAATGCCATCTACTTTCCAAAGCCTTCTCTGGCTCTCCAAGACTTACTGGCCTGTCTCTGTCTTCCCATAGTATTTTGTACACTCTGCACTGTAGCATCTGCATACCATCATCTATCAATAAGGGGTCATGAAAAATGAAACAAGGAGTTAAAAAGTAAGGTTTGCCTTTTATCACTGGCAGTCTTTTCTTGTGCTAGAAAGTTAATCCATGTTCTCCTAGTGAGTAGCATGAGGGTCAAATGAAGTAAGACATGTATTCTTTGAAAACTTTAACGCACTAGCTACATAAAACAAGTATTCCTATTAGGTATTTTTCTCTTCATGTGGCAATAGTCTGTGAATTTCTGCCTAACACCAATACATTTCTACTTAAAATGGTTAAATGGCAAGAAGTAGAACTGATTGTACAGAAAAACAACATTGCTGCTTTACAGCAACCATGAACTTGCCTCAGTTTTTTTTTTTAAGACCAATTAGTGTTTCTATTTTGTATAGTAGCTTATCTTTTATGACAGTTTGATCTTGGTTTATTACTTGGCCCCATAAAATCCTAGACTTGAGTGCTAAATTTTTAGTGCTAGAGGGAACCATGTAATCTAGAGGCTGAAAGTTAAATTTTGTGTCTTTTTGTTGAAAAGGAAGCATTTTCCCCCTTTTAACAAGTTTTATATTGGTTTGATTTTCAACATCAATGATAATAGCTACCATTATTGAGCATCTCTTACATGCTAACACTGCTGTAGGTGCTTTACACAGGTTATCTGATTCTACCCTTTGCAAGCCCTATGAAAGAAGGTATTATTCCTCTTTTACAGATGAGGAAACCGAGGTTCTGGAAATACTGTTAAATTGCTTAATTTACAAAACTACTAAAAGTTGACACTAAAATTTGAATGTGAACCTGACACCAGAGTCCATACTCTTAAACACTGCCTCCTTGAATGAGCGGTACGATGCATTGGCTTAGAAATAGATTCTTATTACTTATTTAATACAGTTACGGAGAACGTCAGTGAATAATTACATGCAGAGGTGGTAGCTAGGGGCAAAGGAAACAGCATGGGATTTAGAAACAATATTTAAAGTTGTGACTCATATACTTATTTGTTCTGTGACTTTGGCAAATCAATTGATTACCTCTCTTGAGGCTTTTTTCCTCATTCAAAAATAGAAATTCATAAAACCACCTATCTCAGATGGTTATGGTGAAGATCAAATTGATGTTTCTAAGTGCTTTGTAAATGCTTTTGAAAAGTATATAAGTGAATTGAGGAGTATATGTCGTCATTTGCCATAGCCTTTCTTCGAGTAGTAAATTTTCTGACTGCTTTTAAAAAATGATTTGATTTATAGAAACGTAGCGAGTTTCCAAAGCAGCTCTATTGAATTAGAGTGATCTATTATAGAAGGAGGTTATACTCCTAAGACCAGCTTTCTTCGATGAAGTACATCGTTTTTGAGGAACGATTATTTCACAATCCTTCGTAAAGGAATTCTTCACGGATGTTTCTGTCTCCATTTTGGAAGAGTAGGGAGACACAGAGGCCAAAGTGAATCAGTGCCAGAGTCAGCTTTGAGGTTCCTAATATAACTGTCACACTGAGCCTACCAAGAATTCCACTACCTTTCCTGTGCAGTTGGGAGTTCTGTATTTTCTAAGTTTATTTCTGTCCCAGTTTGAGAAAAGTGAAGGTCTTTACCTTGAGGACTGTTCAGTACCCTATACAAAATGGCATCTTTGGCAGTCAAATGAATAATCAATGAATGGACCCCCCAGGTCAGTCCCGAAGCTCCTAAGATGGGCACGTGGGAAGGCCGTGTTCTGTGTCATGGAGTGAGTTCTCCATACCTTTCATTCCAGTATTGTTTATTTTCTTTTTGGTTTAGGAATTTTGAAACTTAACCCATCTTTTCCCATGTTTACTCAGGATTAGCAGCAGAAATGGAGTGGAGCACAATAAAATGAACGCATTTTGTTACGGGCTCTTGTGAGCGTGGTGTCAAAGTAGCAGTTCGGAATTCAGTGGAGACTTTGGAAATCTTTAAATTCTGTGTGTTCAGTGTAGGTAACGAATCAGGATAATCCACTTTCTTTCCTAGTCCCTCTGGTGCCCCCCCCCCCAACGCTACCCCCCTTCACTCACATGCGCGCGCGCGCGCACACACACACACACACACACACACACACACCCCTCATTCACCCACAGACTGTCATTTAAGAGCTTGGATTACCAGTTTCGGTGATTACCTAGCTCACATCAAAAAGCTAACTGTTCTATCTCTGTTCGTGTTTGTGTTTTGCAAACAGAATTTATGCAAACGGAGTCTCTCTTTAGGTAGCGTGGCCTTGTCTGGAGATGAGGCCTGAGGGAAGCCCCAGGAGTTACAGCTCTCAGTTCATCCTATAGTAGTTTACTGGGTGTGAACCAAGAAGGGCAGTGCGTGTAGCAGACCTCCTATCATCAGCAGAACCATTAGGTTGAGAATAGAGTGTCCCAGTGGTGTAGGTATGGTGACACGAAAGAAATTGCAGATTAAGTGAGACCATCGCTTGTGGGATTGCAGGGTGGAGAAAGAAAGGGAGAGTGAGCGGGCCTAGTTTATTTATGGAATGTCGGGGGGCCGTCGTGGCTCAGCGGGCCCTAGAAGCGGAGGACTTCCCTCAGCGCTTGTTTTCTCCCTCTGACCTTGGATGAACTAGCGAGCAGTATATTATGCCGGGTGATTGTGCTGGTCTGTCATGGTTAGCATTCTGGACTGTCACTGGAATGTAGGAAACGGATGAATTTGAATTGAACCATGAGGTGGTCTGCCGGCCCTCTCCTTGTCTCGAGGAAACCTGTCGCTGTTTGTCTGGGCCTGGCCTAATGAAAGCAGTGGAGGGAAAGAGAGGTGGGCCTTTGATCTCTTTGTTGCAGCTGCTCCCTGGGAACTCACTGAAATCAATGCCCTGTTTTCCTGAAGGAATGAATGGCTCTGCCTAACTAGCTTTGTGAAGCCGTGGGGGAATTCACTGCCTCTGTTTATTGACAGCTGAAAAGGAGCACATGGGGTGGAATGGACCTTCTTGTGAAAACCAGGCACAGGGAAAATGAGACCTCAGTTTAACACAGAGGAATTTGGAAATTCACCCCAAAGGAGACGTGGTTTCTCATGCTTACATTAGAATTACTCAAGTTTGGGGCTAGTGTGTAATGGACAATGGAGGTTCTGTCACAACTGTGTTATAAGTAGGAATATGATATGCATAATAAATGATGTTAAGTAGAAGTTGATTCAATACCCTCCTTATTTTTTTTAAACACAGAAGTAGAGAAAGACAAATATTAACCATGATATAATCAGGTGATTCTTTTATTTTTGCTTTAAGAAGAAGAGAAAAAAATTGTTACTTATTTTAGGCATTGTTAATATGATATCACTAAGTCTCTAGAATGTGTCTTTCATTCATTTATGTTTCAAAACATCTCTGAACGTTGTATCTGTTTCATTCACGTAGGTGTTTGTGCTCTTCTGGATTGTGTGTTGGGTGGAAATACTACAAATCACGTTTAGTTTTGAAATGTTTATTCTTGGGATATTATAACTGGAAGTCTGTGTCAAACATAAATGAAACTGGCTTGTGGACCAATTTAGCACTTGCGATGAGAACGGTTCACAAATCCTAAAATTACTGTCTTACGTTTGACAACACAGTAAAGAAAAAGTCGAGTTTATCACAAGGAAACATCACCATACCTTCTTTTATCTCTCCCCTCACTTGCTTGATTTCCCAGAAAGAATTTATTGCTTTTTCCTTTGGCCCTCAGCCCTTTGTGCACACCTCTATTATAACACTTAACACATTGCCCTGTAGCTCTTTGTTTAGGTATATTCTTTTAGCTGGAAGTAAAGCAGCTGTGTCGTATTCATTTTTATATCTCCAAACCCAGCAAAGCTCTTGGCTCAGTGAATGTGTGCTGAATGAATGGGGATTGATAGCTCCCTGTACATTACTTTGAATGTAATTACTTATCCAGGCTTCAACTGCAAATACTACATTTAGGGAAACCTGATTGATCTATTGTTACCTGATTGGTGCCATAGCTTTTTAAAATCTTTCCTTTATGGAGGAGTATTAAACAGTTTTTCAATGTGGCAATAGGCAGTCCGTCAGCCTCTGAACAGGAGGCACAGAAAGTGTATGGCATTGTCCTTTTCAAATCCAAGCTCTCTTCTTTAATATTCTTTTAAAAAAATAAGTCTCAGCACAGTGTTTAGGTATTTTCAGTAAGAAGATGAACAAACTTTTAATTTAGAGTTTTGTAGACTTTCACCTGACCAGCTTTAGTGATTGAGATGGATAGACTTCCATTTTCAGGTTTTAATTCTATGATGTAATGTGAAATAATGCAACACAAAACCTTTGACAGTTTCTTTAACCAGCTTCACCACCACTGTATGTTATGAACCTCTTGTCAAAGGGAGCAAGCACCTCTACTTCTAAGTGAGAAGTGTGTAGGGGAAATGTTGATTCTAGGGTACTAACTCCTGTGATTTCACAGGACCCTGGGACAAGCCCAATTTCTGAGTTATTCTCACGTTAAACCCGATTTCTTTTTAACCCAGAGCTTTAAGTGGGAAATAGTTGTCAACATTCTTTGGGGGCAATAACATCTTAAAATCATAATGGAAAACTTCAGAAAAGGTGAGGGCAGGGGAGAGGTAAGTAAGCACCCAGGTACAGAAACTGGCTAATATTTTATCCTCCATGGTATTTTTGTTTTTACCACAAAGATTACGTTAAAAGCAATCCGTTTGGTTTTCTGTCTTGATTAAAAGTAGGGATGAAGTTTAAAATTTTGCAGGTTTGCAAATTCACGAGTCGTGGTAGCCAGTCTTGTAGAGGGATAGGTGCTTGTATGGGTCATACAGATGGGGTCGATTCAGCAGGTTGTGACTCTGCTGAGATTTTAGATTTCTTACAAAACAGGAAAATTACCATGGCCTTGATCATTGATAGACTCTCGCCCCTGTAAGTATTAACTTGTAGATAAGAAAGCTGTAAGCCTCTTACTTAGGTTTTATAACTCGGCTGCTCAATCCTCCCAGTTTCTGGAAGTAATTTCGTGTGACATCATACCAAAGTCGGGAGGGGTAGAGGGCGGAAGGAGAAGTAGGAAATCAAAGGACACTTTTCCGTTTGATGTTTCAGCTTAAAGGCGGTGAGGCATATCTTGTCTACATTGATAGAACTACATACAGGCCCCAGGGAGTGACTGTAGTTAAAAGTTGTGTTCTTGCTGTGTTTATAGAACCAGATAACGTCAACTACATGATCCTCCCTAAAAGAGTCCTTTTCTCGGGCCTGAAGACTGTTGTCGTATACAAGAAGAATTTCAAGTAATTTAAGAGCCAGACCCTCAAAATACGTTTGGGGATCAACATATATTAGATCTTTGTATTTATGTGTGTGTTTATCTCCATAGACAAACTTCCTAGCAGAAAGATACTTCCCTCTTAGACAGCTTCCCATCCATCCAAATGAAGCAGCCCTAATACAGGCTGATCTAGTCATTGAAAGGGAAACATCCTCCTTACGGGTTAGGTTGAATTACAAGAAAGACGGGTATGCTTACTGTCAACAAGTTCTGCCCTTCAGGCCTCTCCTCTGAGTAATAAGCTTGTCTTTGAAAAAAAAAATTGCAGTTAAGCAAAGGTTCCTTTTGGTTTTGGGTTTGTTTGTTTGTTTGGTTTGGTTTTTGTTTGCCTGTTTGTTTGGTTTGGGCCTTTTAATGGTCTTTCCTTGCTCTTTGTCATCTTTTTCCCTCTTTTCCCCAGTGCACCCTCAGCCCTGCTTGGGTACCTGCTTCCTTTTCCTAAAGGATAACGTTCTTAGTTGACCCTTTTACAAAAGGTTCTGATTATCATCTGATTTCTTCCTGAGGCTCTGAGAAATTTTCACGTGAATTGGGGTCTCTGGAAAAGAATTGCAAATACAGGAGTACACCTTGCTTCCCAGGTGCAGTGTTCAGCACTTCACTCACATTAACTCATTTAATCCTCAAAAGGCTTTTAGGCTATAGGTATGGTTATCATCTCCATTTTACAGGCGAGAAGCTGAGGCAGAGAGCTGTTCAGCAAGTGGTGTGAGGTTTCTGAGTGGCTCCAGGTGACACCTGGATCTGAATGTAGGCATTCTGGCACCATGGCCCCAGCTCGTCACCACGTCACCACATTGTCTCTCTCAAACTAAAAATCCTGTAAGAACTTAGAGGTGTGTCTCTGGAAGGTTGGAATATAACACGATGGCATATTGACGGAAAGAAGTTTTTTGATCCTGGCATTCCTGAACTCACATTCTGTATATAAATGTCTCCTAACACAGTATCGGTGTGGTTTTTCTCAATGCCTTTTTTTTTTTTCTTTAACCTTTTGACATTTTTTTCCTCTTCTAGGATTGCTCTCACATCTGATGTTTCATGTCACATCTGAAACTCCTCTGTACCTCAAACTTAGAAAGGTAAGTGTGTCTCCGCTACACCCTCTGACTTCTGTCCAGGCTACTCTCTGTGGCCAGCTGTGAGTCTGTGTTCTCATTCTCCTACGTTAGAGCACACGCCAAAGCTTCCCGCTCTCCACGGTAGAGGGGGTTATGTTCCAGAAAACACTTGCTCTCCGAGAATTTTCATTTGAGGAACTGCAGACCTTGAGGGAAAAGTTACGGCTGGGGAATATGAAAGCCTATTTTTTCCTCTTTAGAAAAATCAAGAGAACATGCTAAGAACTGTCATTGATACTCATATAACTTTAGAAATAAGGGGCACTATACAGATGCCTTTTATTTATCATGACTTGTTTCCTAGAAACTTGTGATCTCCCTTCCTGACACTTAAAAAGACGTTTTCAAAGAAAAACAAATTAATGCTAGGGGAAAATTGGGGGTATTAGACTCCATTTAGAATCATATTTAGTATGTTGCATCCATGACAATTCAGTCTCTAAATCATGCTCCTAAAGTCATAATGTGAGGTGATTCTCAATTTGCATATATTCTGTCCAAATTTCCTAAAATTATGAAATAAGTATGCCACTAAATCCAGTGGAGGTAGCCTAAATTTGCCCCTAAATTTGAGGGAACTCGTGGTCGACAGGATCCCCAATATTTATCAGAAGTTTTGATTTTTATTTTTCTCCATCATACATATAGAGATGATGATTTGTTTTAAACGCCTGTTTCAAGATAGTGACACCTAGTCATTAAATTTCATATCCAGCATTTGGGTTGTTTTTCTCCTGTGACATGTATTCGTTCTCTGTTTAAGCCCATTGCCTTCTTCACCCCAAAGGAACCCTCCCCCTACTTTGCAGCTTTAGTGCTAACAGTGTTGCTTAACCATAACTTTTGGCCTCTCTCCACATAGTTTTTTGCAAAATGTCCTTGACTGTAATATGCCGTATTTTTTTATTCCAGTCTTCTTTGTAACTTTTCTTATATCCCATTGTACACTTGAGTTTTTTTGGGTTTTTTTTTTTTTTCTCCTAAACTAGATGAACCACTTCCAAATTTATTTTGCTCTTGGACTGACTTCTAGAAAGGCTGTCCACAGCTGCTCCAGGTGAAGGGCCAAAGTGAAATATTAGATGTGTGTGTTTAAATTCCTGTTCTCCAAATGGTTCTAATTGAAATTAATCCACTTCCCCACTCATACATTCAAAAGAAAGATTCTAGCAACATCCAAATGTGCCAGAATCACTTCTGTATATCATTTGGGTGACTTCATGATACCTGTAAGACCAATTCATGCCAGGCCTATTTGTAATTGTTTCCTCTAGTTAAATGTGACATGGCCATTAAAAGCACAGCTAATAATATTATACTGCTTAAGAATTTAAAAATCTTTCAAATACATGACATACAAAGTTTTGAAGCAGGCAGGAAATAATTAGAAACTTCTTTTACACGTATGTGTTAGAGAATGGAATTGTGTCATGATCCAAATTAAAGAAAGAGTATTGAAGTGAACCAATAATTCATACTTTCTGTTATATGTATTGTATTCTGAAACAGGTTATGAATATTTCCTAGTTGTGAACTTACCCAGTGTATAAAATCATTCTTGATACTTATTAAACAGGCCACATCTACTTTGTACATAAACTTCAGACTCTGCCCCAGTCATTGTGCCCCCGTATGGACATATGTAATGCATAATCTTACAACAGCTCTGCCAGGTGGAGAGATGTAAGCATGAAGAGAAGTTAGGGAACTTGCTTAAGGTTACCTACCTGGCAAGTAGCAGAGCAGTGTTCCGACCTAGAGCCATGTGACTCCAAAGCCGCTGCTCTTTGCACTCCACCAGAACCATCTTTCTTGGACTTCCTCCAGCAGCATAGTATCATTTGGTTAACGTTTTTTAACTAACTGTAGGAACACAACCTAGTATTAAGTAGAGTATGTTTCTAGTAAAAGAATAAGGGAGAGTAAAACACATTATCATACCACTTTGAGGTAAGGAAAGTTACTATCCAAGAAATAGCATTAATTTTTTTTTTTTTTTTTTACTTCCTTGACTCCCTAAACAAACAAAAAGTTAAAGTGAAGGCCGTTGGGGATGAAGGGCATTGGGGGGGTCATAATATAGGAGGGTGTTAACTATTGTGGGTACAATTAATAAATAAAGCACATATCTCTTATCAATGTGTTTAAAATAGTGTTAGGAGTTATGCGTGTTTATACTATGACAAAGTGTACTTTATTTGGGGAGTAACTTAATTGATCCATTATGTGGCATTTACCAAGGTAATTCTTCCCTTTTTGTTTGAGCACAGGAATTAAAAGTGATTCATAAAACAGACACGCACACACACACAGTCAACGTGCAAATTAGAACCACAGTAGGGTGATCATCATTTTTTGTTTCCCTAAAATGGTTCCCGTTTGCTAGTTCCGATTCAGGGGAGATTTAGAGCTCCCTGTCAACACTCAGTTTTACAGAGAAACTTCAGTGTTCAGTTATTGCTGTTAGTCTTTTTTGTGCACAGCTTTAAAAAATTGTTTTCTGTGTTTTTTCCTATGGAATGACTGATTTTAATGCATAGAATGGATAAATGCGGGAGCATTATCTGTCTGCCTGCTGTCTGAGGTCTCTTTCTATAACGCGAGCCCTTAGCATATCGCTCTTCTGATTAAAAACTTTCAGTGGATCAGTCAGGACTCTTGGTTGCAACTGACGGAAATTAATGGGACCATTGAAGAATTCCAAACAGCCAAGTGACGGGAGCGTATTTGCATGTTAGAAGAATCACTCTGACAGCGGCATTGTTAGAATGAAGGGATGAAGGGGAGCCAGTCTGAGAACAGAGAGGCTGAGGAACCAGTAGGGATCTTGGTGTCCGGTGCGTAGAAATGTCCCTTTACTGATAAGCTCTTTACTTGCCAGGCTAGTAGTAGTTTGAAGGAAGCCACGTGAAATTGAGTTCTTGGCCAGTAGGGTGGGCCGGTCCCCATCGTCCAGCATACCCTCCACCGCCACTAAGTTTTGGGGCACCACAGGTCGGAAGGTAGCCTCCGGCACGTGGTTGCCCCTGTTGGATGGTGAGGGTTGGGGCTGAGCCCTGTGCGTGCTCACTGACTGCCCCCTCCTCTTTCCCATTTGGGCTCCCCCGTCTGGTGTGAGAAGGGAAGCAAGTGTCAGCGGAGGCCAGACCCTTCGGAGAGGAGAGCGGCCCTGCACTCTGGTTTTCCGAACCTCTGTCTGCTTGCTCAGCGCACCCTAACTTCCAAGTTCCCTGTCTGGGGGTTTTCTTCTTGGGCACCGTTTAATACCAAATGCTCATTTTCCTAATAACCAAAGCAGAGAGGGGGGCACTGTCTTGGCCCGCCCTGCCTCTGTGAGGGGGCACTTGCTCCCCATACATCTCCTCCTCTCCCGGGTCTGTCTTCCCTGTGGAGGCGCCCCACATGCCGGGCAGACTTAGTGGGTGCTTGTGCAGCAGGAAAATGGGGTCCCCTATTTGCTGATTCTTGTATGTCTGAAATTCTTCCAACCAGAACTCCCTGTTCCAAAAGTTCTAATCTCGGCATACTGGCTGATACATCTTGGCTTATCTAGAATCCTCTCTGGTTTTCATCAGGGCCTTCATAAGCCTCATCCGAAGTCTCAGATATTCAGCCACAGAATTTAAATGGAATTTGTTTTGAGGACATGACTGACCCCAGAGTCCAAATCCCTGTAGACATTTGGTGTCACAAGGACCTACCGTTACTGCAACATCTCTGAATCAACAAATTTGTCACATTTATATCGTTTCTCCTCCCCGACACCAACCCAGTTTCCAGCACACTCTTATTTCCATCTTCTGGAAACCAACAGTTTCCAGAACTGTTGGAAACAGTTGGTTTCCAAACTGATGGAAACTCTGTCCGGGCAGCTGGTCTGGGAGGCACGTCCAGGCTCAGAAGCGGCGGTGTCCTGGGCCTCAAGATTCTAGCAGCACTGGGCTCTCTTTTCTCTTCCTAGTAGACTTCTGTTTTTTCCTTTGGTTTTTAAGCAATTCAGAGTTTAAGATAAAGGCCTTAAAGATAACTTTCTCTGTCTCTCCCTTTCTAGGTATTTGCATAGGAATCAGAGGCGTTAATCTTGTGAGTAAACTCTCGACATCTGCACTTGTTTCCTTCCTTCCTTCCTTCTCTACCTGCCCCCGGGACTAAAGGACAGGACAGCTGCCAGGTCCCCAGCACCTTTGCAGAGTCCACACTCCTCTCTACAAGAGGAGGGGTGGTGGCATTTTTTGAAAAATAATCTGGCTCCCATTGTAGCAATTGAAGCTAGTCTATAGCACAGATGCACACAAGTCTGTGCTTCTTTGCATCTTACTCAGGCGCCCCTCACAGGTCTGAATCTCATTCCATGGTGTCAGGTATGCAGGAAGTACTCACTTTTGTATTCCCCGTGCCGTCAACCTAGAGAGAAATTTCACTGCAGTCATTTTTAGGTGTCTCCCTTTCCCCCGTGGAGTGTGTGTCCTAGAATCTGGAGACTTCCCTGGCACCCGGTAGGTGAGGGCTGGTCTTTGGTATATGACAGTGGGGTAGTGGTCTCTTGAAGCCCTGCCACTCTTGCCCCAGGCCTGGCCTCCCTGAGCACACCCACAGCTGTCCTCTAGAGGGTTCTGCCCTGCCTTGGGGACAGAGCTGTGCCAGGGCCCCTTTTCCTTTCCAGCCCCGGGAGCTGGGGGTGGAGGGGACAGTGTCTTTTTCTCTCCCTCTTACCGCTCTCTCCTTCTGTCGACCCTGAAATTGGGCAGAGTCTCCTCACTGGGTTTAGATGTTAAGAAAGACAGACTGCTTCTGCCGTCATCTGGGCTAAAATACAAGGAATTACAAAGCTGCACCTGTTTTAAATGAGCTAGAAAGGATGTTGGGAGGACAAACGAAGTAACATTCCAGAGTTGTCCTGCTGCACTGATTTGGAGGCTGTAATGAAGGCAAAACATCACCCAAACACTGGTAACTATGGAAATGAGAGAAGGAAACAGATTTGAGAGACAATAAGCTCGAAGAATCTGTGTAGCTTAGTCAGTGAGTAAAATCTCGTATGCCTCCAGAGTTTCTAACTTTGGAGCAGCTGGGAAGCAACACGGTGAAGAGACTGACTATTAATAATGTGGACTCTCAAATCCCACACTCTGGATGCAAAGCCCGGCCCAGCTGCTTGCTGACTGTGTGACCGTGGGCAAATTGGCGTCACTCCTAAGCCTCAGTTTCCCCATAAGTAAGATGAGGTTAATGCTTCCTCCGCATACGGTTGGTTGTTTGGAGCATTAAGTAAAGTGATTAAAACAACGGCCATGACCTGGTGAGCATCCAACAGACGTTAACTCTTATCACATAGTGGTGCCAGTGGCTAAAATCGCTGGTGCCGGAGGAGCAGGCCTGGCCGGTTAGCCGTGCGGAGCCCCTGCTCTAGGGTAGGTTCTAGGGTAGGTGGTCTTCAGGGGCACTGACGATATCTAAGCTGAGAGGTGCAGGAGGAAGGTAGATGGATTCGCCTGAAATTTGAAAGAAGTTCAGGATTGAAGATAGAGATTTGGGAGGTCTGTGACCCCAAGGAGTAGTTGAAACCCTGGGTGGTGACTGAAGTCCCCCAGGGATTGTGTGAGAGAAGGTAGAGGGCCAGGTGCCAGGCCCACAGATCTGTTCAAACTCTGAGCGACCCTTTCACAACATGCTCCTGTCGTCTTCAAAACGACTCCATTGCTGTGAAATGAATAATGAATGTCCTGTTTACGGTCTCCACTTCAGAGGTATAATCTCAGTCGCGGTGATCCAGCTCCCCGAAGTAAGACTTAGCTGCCTGTGATCTGCCAAATCGGGTGGGCTCCTTTCCGTCTGGAATTACAGTCCTTAGAAAATAAAAAAACTTATCTGGGAGGCTTTTCGAAAACAGGCCCTGCACATCCTCAACCCAGAGGAGTCTTTCGTTGGAAGCCGAGGCAGGCCTCCCTGTGTCCAGGCTCGCCCAGTTCTTTCCCACTCAAATCATTTTAAATAAAAAAGTCAGTTTGAAGAATTTACTTAAGCAAAATCAGGAGTAGCTCCAAGTGAATGAGCTGAAACTGGAGGGAAATCCCTTTGTTCAATTCGGGTTTCAGTGAGCGCTCAGCAGGCAGCTAAACCAGTTCATTAACAGAGAAAAAGACGCGTTTCTCAAAGCGGCTCAGAAGCTAATGCTTAGAAAAACAGATTGTGACAGCAGAAATGCGTTCTAGAAATCGTAACGCTCTAGATTCAGGAAACTTTAGTTTTTGTCAGCACTGAATAAACAAATCACTTCCCCCTAAATATCTCCCCTTTATTTAAGACAATTCCCTCTAACTGATCTGTTTACCGTGCACCAATCCTCGTTCCTAGAAAAATGTGATTTTTCTTCCTACTCTGAAGCTCAGAAACAAGTATATCTAGAAATGTTTAATGTTATTGGGTCATTTAAAAAAAAAACGTATTCTTTCCAAAAAAAATAATAGAATTGACATATTAAAACCTTTTCTCTGTGATTTCTGAAATCCAAATTCGGACCTGAAAAACCATTGTCTGCAAGTAGCATCCCGTCACATGTAGACGTGTTATTCTTCCTAACTGCCTCTGCGCTGCTTTATTAAACTGTTGTAGACTGCGCATGATTTTTCCCCTGGGGCCACGCATGCTTTCAGGTTCTCTGTTGCATTGTTAACTATTTAAGCATTAAACTGGGGCTGAGATGGCAGGTGGGAAAGGCCGAGGGACTTGATCTCCTCCCTGCCAGAGTTCTCCGCTTTCACTAGTGCTGCTTACATTGAACGGCTTAAGAATAAGCTCCTGTGTGAGCCCTCGGAGGCCAAGGAGTATTGTTGAATTCAGAAAGGAATCTCTTTCTTTTAGTGATAATTTGAATATTTTGACAATGAAGCTAAGCTACTCCACTGCCTGGTTTGCGTACCTCATGTCATGTGCGCCCTTTCTAGTGAAGCAGAAGAGAGCCTCTGCCTCTCTTCATAAATTCATAAATTGGTATTGTCCATTGATGAGATGGGTAGGAGCAAAGGAGGAATCATCCAGAAGAATTGTACTCTCTTGCTTTAATGTTTTTTACAGCTCTTAAAAAAAATTAATATAGGCCTTTGGAGACCACCCAATTAAACCACCACGATAAAGGTTGAGTATTTTGAGAAGAGAGCTTGACCATGAGGATAATTTGTGAAGTGTTTATGCATCTGCAAAGCAAGGAGTACGTTTAAAACAAATACTCTGGGTGATTCAGAGAACCTACTCACCTCCAGTATTTCCCCTAAATTGTGGTGGATTATTTTAAAACTTTAGTTGTCTGAAAATGGCCTTAATTTTCCTGTTTTTAACTTAATTTTCCTGTTTAATAACTTATATTATTCAAAATAAATGGACATAGCCTTTTTGAGCAAATTAAGAGAAGAAAACAGGCGACCAAGTGAATAAATCGCTTAGGTGAGATATAATTGGCTGTTACGTAATAGATTTACCTTTGTACCAGTAAAGAGAATCCCGAAAAGCTTCCCCCCTAAGAGGATCGACTGGTTAGAATAGTCTTAGTTGGAAGAAGCCGACTTTTATAATTGATTGGTGAAGAGAGATACCTGTTTCCAAATGCTCACCAGGGATCAGTGGTAGGAAGCTGGCTGTAGACCTTTCTGGAGACTTGGTGAAAACACAAGTTCCCAGGGCCCCAGCGACGCTGTCAGTCAGTGTTAGTTTGTACTGTGGCCTAGGAATCTGTATTTTTAAAAGATTGCCCTGGTAATTCTAACGTATAGCCAGGTTTGGTAAACGTGGAATTGTATATGCAAATTGGAGACTTCAGCCTTTTCGCCCTGCACGGTTGATAAATCTATATGAAGATATGAAGCTTTTTATGTGAGGCTTTTGTTGAAAATGAATGTCTACTGTTTATTGCTGATTTTTTTCAATTCATAATTTGTTTTAGGTTCTGTTATTACATAGATTTGCATACCTGTTTTATGGTATTCTAATACTGTTGATTTTTTTAAAATGCCATTTCCTCTGAGTTCTATTTTGAATATTTTATGTAAGCAATTTCATGGTTGTTGTTTTTTTTTCTACTTGCAGAAAGCAGGGGAAAACATCAGGGTTTTTCTAATCCAGTTGCAAGTAGGACAAAGGATATAATATAAATACTTAAAGATCTTCTTGGGCAAGATTACATGAGATGTTGAAAACCTTTTAAGTTACAACATTATGAACTTCAGCACACCTTTTAAATATATCAGATGATCTAAATGTTACAGACTTTTGCCATATGGTGTATCTGAGACATTTAAAAATTAAGGGTGGTGGGTCTACTGAAGTATTATACTGTAGGATTTTAACATCTGAACTTGATCTATCATCTATTAAAATGCCTAAAAAGCAGGAGAAAATCTCCTCCACACATTAGCAGTTGTGTATGTGTTTGTGCTCTTGAAGTAAGCAAGCTCAAGTTGCCACGTAAGCGGGGGTGGGGGGCAGGGGGAGTGTTTTTCTAGCTTCGTTCACTTAAGGTGTGCAAGATCTCTTCTTACAGGTTTGAAGCCTCAAACTTCTGAGAGGTCTCCCTGACTGCCTTCGAGCTGATGTTTCCTGTCGCCGAGTAGGTACGCAAGCAATGATCGCTTTTAAAAATTACTTCTATCTGAGCATGTTTATTAGTAATTGCTTGTAAACACATAGTAAAAGAGGTCAAGGACATGCAAGAGGTTCAAGGCACTTCAAAAAGCCTCTGGTAGAGAAGAGCTACATTTCCCCCTCAAACTGTGAAATACCTTAGAACAGAATTCTTTTGACCTTCTCTTTTTAAAAAGCAAATTAGTATCCTCTGTGTTTCGGGGAATCAGATCCTGCAGTTAACAACTTCTCATATCCTCTGCTTTCCCCACACACAGCCCCGGTAATATCTGCAGATCTCTGGAATTTTCGGCTGACAACGCCATCAGTTCAAAAGCTTTAAAGCTGCCCTATCTTCACTCACTTGTGTACATAAGAAGATGTGTAAAGGTTGCCTCCCATTTGTGGAAGATGTTGACTGATAAGCCTAAGGAAGATGCTGGTCACGTACCAGTTGCACTAGGGAGTCCAGCTACAGCTTCCAAGGCTTTGGAAATACTGTGGTAAAAGCTACTGCTGAAGTCCGCTGCTGTGTAGACAGATTAGCCGGGGAGGATGGCAAGGTGGGAGTGGAGAGTGCTTGGTTTAGCTCAGAACATCCGGGTTTGGCCTCTGGTCACCATTGTCGTCATCAGTCATGACATTAATGGGAGTTAACGCTCTTAGAAGTTAACACTGTGCATTAGGCTTTGCGTAGTACAGTGTATTGCCTGCAGTATCTTTTTATTAGTCAGTGCCTGTGGGCAAAGGACTGAGGTGTCTGGGCCTCAGTTTCCTCATCTGTTAGATGGGGATAAAGATGCCTTTCTAGCCCATCTCACAGGGCTGTCAGATGGGCATTAGTAGACAAAGTAGCATGAGAGGACTTTATGAGTTCAACTGAAATGTAATATTGTTTTACTGAAGGTTCTTTTGGCTCCATTTGAAATAGAATATTCTTACTAAATAATATCATGATTTCTTGGCCAGAAATTGAAATTCATCCCAACGTGGCCAGCATGTCTACTAGGAACTGAGAAAGGCACTGGCAGTTCTCATTAGGGGTGTGTGTGGGGGGGGTGGGAGTGTCTTGCCCTTGTATCTTCCGGTCACTGTATGATTGACACTGGAAGACCGTGCGTGACAACCAGTAAGATCCTGGAATGTGACTGCCAAGTATTGGGTGGTGAGTCTGTGGGCTGAAGACAGGTAGGGGGTGGCGAACACCCCAGGCCCTGTGTGTCTCTGGAGCTTAGCGGGACAAGCTCAGGCAAAATGGACAGGGCAGTCGCCAGCCAAGCCGGGAAGGAAGAACAACGTGAGGCATCGCTATAGGCTACTGGGAAGGAGCAGGAAGCATGCGGCAGCGGGAAATTGGGGCTTATTGTAAGCAAGGTGCCTGGCCTCCAGGGCGACAGGAGCACAGGACGGCACATTGAAGCCCCTGCGGATGGGCTGCGGATGGACCACACATGTGGATTGCGAGGACAGCTACTTAGAGAGGTTCACATTCCTCCCCATTGAACTGGGTATGATTGTAATGGTTTGTTAAACAAACAAAGAACCTAAAGCTGTGAATGAGGGAGAGAAAAGACTTAAGGTGAAAAGGAGAGGAGGCCCCGCTTGCTGGTGTTCCACTCTTTTTAAGCTCCCCGCCCCCTTCCTTGACATTCCTTTCTCCCTTTCAGAGAAGACAGTGCAGTAACTTGGAAAAGTTGCCTTGTCTCTCCAGTGCCATTTCCTTTTAAACTGGAAACAGGATGAAATAAAATGTCACCTTACCAAGACAAAAATGAAAAACTGGGGTCCTCTTAAAGGACTAGTGATAAATATTTTTATATTTCTAACCAAGTATTTCTGGGTGAACAGTTTGCTTGGCATCCTTTGGATTTATTGGCTGTGCCGTGGAAAGGCCAAGAGAAGATTCTCAAGTCAAGCGCTGGATAGTAGCTTTGTCCCGTAAATAACACATGTGGCCGCAGAGGTGGGCAGACCTCTGCTTCTGGAGGAAGGGGTGTGAGCTTTGGAGTGGGCACAGCAATTTCACTTTTCTCTCTGAACTGTGTACACAGTTTATAGTCAAGTGAGTTCCGGATGTTCATCCATTGAAAAAGCTTGGAAAAAAAAAAGTGTAAATTGTTTTTTGAAACTGCCAATTACATCTGTGTCCATTCAGTTAATCAGATTAGGTCTCAGGCCCTCCTTGTGGGAAAAAAAGGAACCATTTAGAGGTTTCAGAACAGTACTTTTAAATCTGCTGTCCCCGCAGGGTAATGAAGTTATTCACGGGGGAGGGATTAGTGATTACGTGTAACTTTTTTCTTGTGGACGGCAGTCTGTTGATACAGCGCCCTCACTTGCCCTGGCTCCCAGATCCCCCCGCCTGGCGCACCGGAGCCCTTGTGTTCAGGGCACTGCCTTCTTTGCAGGCCCATCTCCTGCTCCCCCGCCTCTGCTCACACCTGCCTTCCAGCCAAGCTAGAGCACATGATCCATGCTGCCCCGTGTGGCTTCATGCCTCTGTGCTTTTACACGGTCTCCCCTCTGCCTGAGATGGACCTACTCCCTTTCGTCCACCTGGTTGGCTCCTCAACTCAGCCCAAGTAGTCATCATAAAAATTTAGACAGGACGGATACTCAAAGAAGAAAAACAAAGAAAGTCATCTCTAATTCAGCCCCCTGGCGACCCTTTGCTGACATACTGTTATCTGCACTTTCAGCCCTTTTTCTATTTATTTAGAGAGCTGGGTTTTTTTAGGATGAAACGGTCCTCCCAAGTCTTGAGCATCCTTTCCCGATCTCATGTAGCTTTTAAGGTTCCGTCAAGAGATTTTAACTCGGGCGTCTGGCTTCCCGTCATCCATGTGACTAGTGAGCTTTTCTTATTTCTTTTCTCAGTGTGAGCCTTTGCCCTCACACACTTCCTGGGAAGGAATCAGGCTTTTCTTTTCCCTAGAATGGTAACCGTATTAGGACAATAGGCCCTGCCGATAATTAGGTAAGTTTTGGTTCCTCTGTGCCCTGCTCTTAGAGTTCCAGGAAAAGAGATCACCGCTGTCAGCTATAGAAACACATCGTAAAGGGCATAAAGGCGAGTAGCCGAGGATTTGTTGGGAGGGGGGAGGGGGATATATTTCCAGCTGTCACAAAGGAGTAGTCCCTGCCGCTGACTTTAATGACTAGGAAATCTTCTCCTCACACCAAAGGCTCTTGTCTGGATTTCGGGTCCGTGCTCCACCCCACCCCCTGCCATGCTACCTAGCGTTCATTAACAGTCTCCCTGACACATTCCGTCCCATCTCAGCTTGAGAACCAGTCCCGGGCCTCACACTTGCCTCTCTGGATGCACTTACCTATTTTGCTTGCTTGTAGACCTTTGTCTGTTTCTTCCTAAATGTTAATATTTAAGAGCACCGTGTATGAGGTGGGGTGAGGAGGAGTGGGGAGCATTTAAGAACCTGTAGAGATGTTTCCTTCCCTCCTCTCTGCCTGATGGATGTTATGCCGAGCGGCCGGTCCCGTAGAGGTGCTTCGGCCCTGTCTGGGGAGTCCCGAGCTGTGTAAGGTCCCTGCTTCCACTCCGTGTGGGTGCGGGAGGGAGTGGCGTCATAACAGGATGGTTTCAGGTGACGCCTCCGTGGTGATGGAGCCTGGCTCCCGGTCGGCGGTCCTCTTTTGCCCTCGGCAGTTTGGTTTCTCTCAGTCTTCTTTGGCTCATCAAGGCTCATATTCCTGGGCTTCTGCCTGTTCCAGTGCTTCCTCCCATCCCAGGCAAGACAGAGTTCTATGGGCATCTCTATCTGCTTCTTCCTCTTTCTTCTCTCCCCACCTCCATGTAGGCCCAGAGTGGCCAGTTTTGACAAAATCAGTTACATGTTATCTTCGATGTGCTAAACACAGTATAATAATAAAAGGCTCCCATCTGTAAAAAAAAAACAAAACAAAACAAAAGCCCACCTCTTCTCGTAGAGTGGGCAACCAACCAGGATTTTTGAGCTATTAGGGTCTCGTTTTGTATTTTCACCGTCTAGAAATTATTTGGAACATCTTATCAAGTTTTTTTAAAATGCAAACTTAATTCTCATTTTGCTTATTTTTATCACCACAGACTTGTCAACTACACTACCTTACCTAAGAGGAACTGAGGGAATTGAGGCAGAAGGCTTCTTCTGTCCTTGGAGCCTCAAAGAGGGACATGCCACCACACGCCCACTTCCATCTGGCTCCACAGGGCAGAGTAGGTCCCCTAAGGGAGGACCAGTCTAGCTGCGGCCTGCTGTAAAGAAAACAAATCCCTGCCCAGCCCAGGCCACCCCACTGTACCAGACCACTTGGGAGCACAGACACTGGTGACCAAGGTTGATCATGCGCCCTTACTGATGATCTGAAGCCACCCACATACACAGAGCCCAGAGTAATTTATAGTCACTTACAGAAGTCAGATTCAGAATGGTATCCACTTTCCTGCAGGCAAGGGTATTATTCGCTATTATTTAGCCTGGGAGACGACCTCAGGGCCTCCTCCATGTGGAAGTCTCCTGGCTGGCCTGAATGCCCGTTAGGCACCATTAAATTCAATACCTCTAAAACTGAACTCCGAACTCCTGTGTTTTGCTAGGTTTTTCTTCTGGGGCTTGACATTTCTTTCCCTCTCCACCGTCACTGTCCCCTGTTTCCTCTACCATTTTCTAAGTCCTAATTTAACTACAGTGGTCCCTCCTTATCTGAGATTTCACTTTCCATGGTTTCAGTTACCCACGGTCAACCTCGGTGCAAAAATATTAAATGGAAAATTCCAGAAATAACAATTCATAAATTTTAAATTGTGCACCATTCTGAGTGGCACGATGAAATCTCATGCCGGCCTGTTCCATCCTACTCGGGACGTGAGTCATCCCTTCATCCAGCATATCCTGCCTGTTGGTCACTTAGTAGCTGGCTCAGTTATCAGACCCACTGTCGGTATCACGGTGCATGTGTTCAAATAACCCTTATTTTACTTAATAAGCACAAGAGTGGTGATGCCGTCAATTTGGATGAGCCAAAGAGCAGCCGTAAAGTGCTTCCTTTAAGGGAAAAGATGAAACTTATCAACTTAATAAGGAGAAAAATCATATGTCGAGGTTGCTAAGATCTACAGTAAGAAGGAATCTTCTATCTGTGAAATTGTGCAGAAGGAAAGAGAAATTTGTGCTAGTTTTGCTGTCTCACCTCAAACCGCAAATGTTATGGCCACGGTTCGCGATAAGCGCTTAGTTGAGGCGCAGAAAAGGCATTAAATTTGTACAATAAGATATTTTGGAAAAAAAAGATATTTTGAGAGAGAAACCACATTCATATAACTTTTATTACAGTGTTTGTAATAATTGTTCTATTTTGTTCTTGTTGTTAATCTCTGGCTGTGCCTAATTTCTAAATTAAACTTTATCCTAAGTATGCATGTATAAGAAAAGACATAGCATATGTACAGTTTGGTAATATCTGTGGTTTCAGGCATCCACTGGGGGTCTTGGAACATATTCGCTGTGGATAAGGGGCGCCTACTGTAGTGGGTTCCTGTTGCCTGGCTCCCCTGGTCACTGGTCCTGGGATCCCTGCCCCTTGTACTTTGCCTCCTCTTGGTCTTCTGTGGCTCTTTGAGGCTTAGATTCCTGTGCTTATTATGCCTTTTCCATCACTCAGCAGGAATGCCTCCTACTCCTGTTGAGACAGTGTTTTGTTGGCATTTTTCTACCTGTTTCTACTTCTCTCCCCACCTCACTCTACCTCCACATAAACCCAGAGTTAGTGGCTACCCTTGACTAAATATGTTAGTCAGCCTGCTAAAACATTACAACAAAAAGCCCACCTTCTCCTAGTGCAGTAGAGCAGTACATCACTGGCGCTTTACGATTTGGTCTGTCTCTCTCCAGCCTGTTTGTCCATGGTACCCCCATGTTTACATCCATATCCAGTCATACTGAAGTACTTATTTTCTAGTACCCTGTGTTGATTCATTCCCTTGGCCTGCAGTAGACCACCTCCCCCTCGAACACCAGGTAAACTTGCTGGCTCAGCTTAAACTTTGGCTTCTCCGTGAAACTTCTCCTGATCTCCCAAGCAAGAGATAGTTATTCCTTCGACAACCATATATCTTATCCATCTTGAGTTCCAATGATTGTTTTCACTTTTTTTCATGCATAAGTCTTTATAGAGCAATTTAATTGCATCATATCTTAGTTCTTAAGGAAGAGCATCTTAGAATGTATACGTCCTGACTCCAGGCTTGTATACTACCTCTTTCCCTTCCACTGGGCATTACTTGGTTTTGCCTGACTTTCTAATTTTTGCCAATCTAGTTGGGGAGGGGGGGTGTTAAGAAATAAAACAAAAAGTGTCAGATGTAAATGCATGACACAAGGAAAAAAAAAAAAGAGGCAGGGAATGGAGGCATAAGGAGTGCCAGGGAATAGGGGTGGGGATTAAATAAATTAACCAGGATTGAAGTTTTGCCAGTCAAGAAGGGGGAAGGCCCACAGAGTAAAATGTACATGGGAAGTGATTTTAATGGTGGACCAAGAGATCTAACCTGGATAAAACTGTACATATTTTCATTTGTTTATTGGCTACATGGGTTTCCCCTTCTGTGAAATACTTTTTAATTTTTTCGTTCTTGCCTAAAGGTTTAAAGGTTTTAAAGGTTTAAAGTTTTGTTTTAAACATTAAGCCTGTAATCTGTCTGGAATTAATTTCCTATATGATGTATGGTAGGAATCCAGTTTCCTTATTTTCCATATGGATAGCCAATTATTAAGTAGTCCATTCTTTCCCCAATGATTGCAGTGCCAGCCCTGTCGTATATTAAGTTTCCATACAAAAGTGGGTCTGTTTCTCGGCTATTCATTCTACTCCATTGGTCCACTAGTCTAATCCTGTGCCTATATCATACTGCCGTAATTACTGTATTTTTTTTTTTTTTTTTTTTTGCGGTACGCGGGCCTCTCACTGTTGTGGCCTCTCCCGTTGCGGAGCACAGGCTCCGGACGCGCAGGCTCAGTGGCCATGGCTCACGGGCCCAGCCGCTCCGGGGCATGTGGGATCTTCCCGGACCGGGGCACGAACCCGTGTCCCCTGCATCGGCAGGCGGACTCTCAACCACTGCGCCACCAGGGAAGCCCTGTACCTTTTTTTTATAAAAGTTTTTATCTGTTATCTTTTGCCTTTTCTTCTTTGGTCTGTTTGTATGATGATGAGAATGAGCCAGCTGAGTGGAGAAAGTCTTGGCTATTCTTGACTTTTCCTCTTCCATATAAAATTTTAGAATGATCTTGTCAAGTTCCAACAAAGAACCTTGTTGAATTTTTATTAGAACTTCAGTGAATCAGTATATCAATATGAAGAGAACTGCCAATATTACAGTAATTCTATCTGTATTTCCCTATTCATGAACATGGTATATTTCTCCATTTATTTAGGTTTTCTTTTGTCTTTCAGTATAGTTTTATAGTTTCTCCATAAATATCTTGTTTGTCTTTGGTTAGATTTATTCCTAGCTATCTTTGCTTTGTGGCTAATTAATTTTAAATTATATTTCTGTTTGCTGGCATTTAAAAATGCAGTCGATTTTGTATTTTGATTTTTGTAACCAAATACCTTGTCAGACTTTCTAATTCTCATATTCTATGTGTGGATTCTTTGGAGTTTTCTATATAGTCATCTGTGAATGGCAAAAGGTTTATTCCATTCCAATTTTAAGTCTTTTTATTGCTTTATTGTTTCGACCACAACTTCTAGTACAAATGTTTAATAAGAAAGTGATAATAGGCACCTTTTTCATATGACAAAGATAGTAAACTGTCTTATTAACTTAAAAATTAAATTAAATTAAAAAAATTTAAATTAAAAATTTAATTAAAAAAAATTAAATTCCTGTTTCTTAGTCTAATGATGCACATTTTAACAATTTAACCTATGGATGGTCTACTGTTAATTAGTCTCTGGGTCATAAAAGGTTGCTTCATGGTGCTAATCACTAGTGAGCATTAGGACTAACAAAGATGTAAAAATAGCAGTACCCTCAAAAGAAGCCACATTGGCAAACATAAAGGTGCCTAAGAGTCATCAGGGGAGTTTATTAAAATTGCAGATTCTCAGATGCTCCCCCAGCAAGTTTGACTCAAATGCCTGTGCCTGGGGTCTTGCACTTGTCACTGTCCTTGTTGTAGTTTGTTGTTTTCTTTTTTAAAACTCCGGTTCCTTTGGGGATATCTCTGTTCTCTCTAGGATATTAATGACAGTTGTTTCTGAAGTTTTCTCCATAGTCTTTTTTCTTCTTCATTAGCCTAGCTGCCTTTTTCTGTTTGTTCTGTGTCGGTTTTTCCTAATAGATGCTTGCTTCTGATTTCTGGTGATCCTTGGAGGCCTGCTGACTCGTGAGTGGAGCCATAGAAAAGCTGATGGAAGCTTTGTGTACTTAGATAGGGCTTGTCAACAAGGGCTTCGTTGTAGGGGAATATGGGTAAACCCTTCAGGACTGCCATTTGTCCTTGTCGTTAGCTCTTTTCTCTTGGGCTAGTCAGCTTTCCCAGAGAAGACTCTTTCAGTCTCCTCTCCTGGAGAGTATAATAGGCCTGGTTGCCTTTGTTCTGATAGGCGAATAGGGGAAGTATGCAAACTTCTACTTAATTCACCCTGTTTCAGCATAGGACCCCCTTCTCATACCCTCTTTCGGGAGGGGGTCAGAGGGCTGAACACACTGACAGACTTTCAACCACTCTCTCTGTTTCTATACCCACTCTTATCCCCACTTCCAGAAGTACCTAGTGCCCAACTTTGAGACTTGATGGGTTCTGCGGGGTGAATCAGGTTGCTTCATAGCTTTTCATTACTGGCTTAGAATTCCGCTTTCTTAGGACGGCTAAGTCAGTTACTGCTTGTTTACCTGCTTTCCAGCTTCCAAAAGTTTGTTGCAGTTTTCTCCTTTCCTGTTATCTTAGGTTGTGTTTTTGAAAAAATCTCATTAATATTGTTTTAGTAGAGTTTCAGGAGAGACTGGGGCTACATACTTTTATTCAGTGTACCATCTTTAACTAGATATAACTCATACTGTTTGTGAAGAGAAGGTTAGCACCCCGTCCTTTTTCGTTTTTTCTAAGTCTAATGCATAGATTTGATGTTCTAAAGCTGTGGTGTAATTTTCTCTCTAGGTATTAGGTAAACAGTTCACTTCAGCTTTCTTATCTTCAGCCTTGTTTCTAAGAAAATAAGAGCTTAGTCACTGGGTTAACACAATAAAACCTCTCAAGGTGACAGTTTAAAAGAGTCAGTAGGCTGCAAACCTGACTGCTTGGCAGGCTGGGGAGGCAGGGGCTTGCTGTGCATGGCGCCCCCCAGAGCAGAACCGGGGGCGGGCAGCCGATGCTTCCCACCACTGAAAGCAAATTGTTTCAAACATATTAAAGTGGAGATGTCTACCCGGTGTTGAATAAATAGTTTTGGAGGGCGCACAGAACCCTTTGTGGAAGCAGTTTCTCACCAAACCAATCTTCCCTTGCTAACTGAGCCGTGGTTTTCAGTGCTCTGTTTTATCTCCACCACGACCACCTTAGCCCAAGCCCCTGCAGGCTCACCTGGACCGTTCCAGTCGCTTTCTTGGTGGGCTCCCCGTTTCACCATCTCACCAGGTGGAAAAGGAGCTCATTCCTCTGCCTGGGAGTGACAAGGAAAGTAGGAGTTGGCCAGGTAGACAAGGGGTGGCGAGATAGTCCAGGAAGGAGCATAGCATAGTGTGGAAAACACAGAAGCGTGAGAGAAGGTGGCATGTTAAGGAAACACCAAGTAGATGGATCTGCAGCTGTGGTTGCCTTTGGGCCACTGTGGGAGAGAGGTCTGCAGACAGAGTGGGGTGACAGGCTTTGGGGATCCAGCCTGAGAGTTCATCCTAGGCAAGAGCCTTCTTCCAAGTGGTATATCAGCTCAGGTGTTACGGATTTTAATGATAGTATCTTAGTACTTTATTCAGGATACACACACACACACACACACACACACTTTAATAAAAGATTTTTAAAGATGCTGACAAATGAATCCCTATGATTTTGAGGGCAACCTTCCCTCTAGTCAAAAGGTAGCCCTGTTTTAGATGATAGAATCTATTAATTATCATCATTACCCACGTTTGAAACGAAATTTGTAGAAGTTGTTTATTGCTTGAATTTCCAAAGAAAATTATTATAGACCCCCGCCCCCCCCCCTTTTTTTTTTTACTTTAACCTGATAAAATGCAGTGACTGAGGCACCAAATATATGGTCCATCGCTTAGGAAATATCAGTGACTTTGTGAAAAGTGAAACTGAATTGATAGCACCAAAAGGGATTTTCCCTTTTTTCATCTAAGTCAGTGTCCTTTAACCTGTTTAAATCTAGAGCTCCTTAGAAAATCTGAAGAAAGCTATGGTCCCTCTCCTCTTAAGAACTCTAATACACATGCCTCCTAATTTTGCACAGAATTTTTGAGAATTCTTAGCCATGGGCCCTGGAACCTCTGCCATGGGCCCCACTTACGAACCCCTGTTCTCAGTTAAGGTTGAAAACCCAGCCACAGCCATCTGGTAGGGTACTCGTCAAGCTTCACATCTGTAATCCTCAACCAGGTTACTAATCCAGCCCCAAGAGCTCCTCTTTCGCTGATGAGACATATAATGAGCCCCAACTCTTCTAACACCATGCTTGCTCAGATACAACACCTAACAAGTTTTACAGTGCATGCGCATAATGAAAAACAAGAAGTAGCAACCACCTGGAGGTTCTGAGTAGCTTCTTCCTCCAGCTGATGTTTCTGGATGTTTTTTTCATAGATGATAGAGACTTGCTATCAGAGTCCTTCAAATATTGAGGGGAGCGCCCTCTCTAGGAGCCTTCTGGAGCCAAATAAACAATGCATTTCCACCTGCCCAGCTCCATGATTGGCTCTTTCATATTTTGTGAGTGTAAGAAGAAACAGCTTATTAGAGGCCCTTTTAAAACTGGCCTTAATACATATCTATGAAAGCAATCCCAGATTTCAGGACTAGGAGAGAGAAAAGTCCGGAGTAGAACCTTCTTGTCCACAAGGAGTGATGAATGGAGTCAAGAAAAGAACTTAAGAGTTCCCATGTTGCGAGACTAAAAATGGAAATTCAGTTTCCTCTCAGAAATGGGCCTTGCATCGTGTCACTGGGGACAATGGAAATAGAAGCCAGAAGTCATAGTTTATTTTGAGAATGTTGTAAAACATTTGTCTCCCATTAGCTGATTGTGTTACGCAGCACTGGGGACGTCCTGGAACTACACTTGTGCCCTGACCTCTCCCTCCGCCGTCATATACCATCAGCCCTCAGGGAACACAGTCCTTCCTGGCTGTTGCCATATATATATGTTCTTATTCCAATCTGATGCTCTCTCATCCCCAAAATAATCAGCATGAACAGAATGAAGCAGATGGCACAAGCCTTCTTTGGCATACTGGCAGATCTGTATCACTCACTCAGTATTTTTAGAATCAAGGGGATTGAAAATTATGTCCTGAGATGTTTTGGGGGAAGACTTACTATCTTTCCAGGGTGACAGGTGTTGAACTATTACCGTATTTAAGACTCAAATGCAATCTGCATGTCAAGTTACAGAGCGGACTATCATCAGGACCATCCCTTTGTTAGTTCTCCGTTAGGACTGTTGGAGGTTTGCCAAATAATAGAAAGTTAATCACAAGTCTGTTTGAAGGGCGTGGTGGCCAGAGAGCTCATCAGGTTTCAACCAAAGATTGGAATCAGCAGCAGCCAGCCAGTACTGGTCAAGTACATGGTGATGGGAGATGCTGTAGTATCCACACAGTTTATTTTTTAAAAATAGCTGGGCTTTGATCCTCAGCCACGATGAATTTATAATCTGTTGGGAAGACTGTGTTTATAATAGTTTGTGATTGTATCATGAAAACAGTGCAAATATTTATATTTGAAGATCCATATTAATGAAATACAGAGTTATGGTGAATGAAATGTTATAACTAGTTGTGAATTTGAGTTCATCATTAAAGAAAGCCTTCCTGAAGAAACTGAGGAATGTTTACTATTATAAATTCATTCAGTTCAACATCTGAGGACCAATTTTGCACTTAGGGTTGGACTAGGTATATTTAACACAGAGACCAAAACTCAGAAAGATAACAGTCTTGGCAAAGGCATTAATGCAATAAGTTGAATAAGTACAAAAATGCTTAAGTGACTTTTGTTGTTTTGTTGTTGTTCTTTGCAAGTTTAATGGGGAAAGAGTTGGAGGAAATGTCTCACATTTAAATACAGTATGGCCATGTCTAAAACGCCTTGATTATATACCCACCGTCTTTGAAGGCCCGAGAGGGAAAGGTAATGAGGTCTACAGCTTGTTGGACTTCTGAATCTAGGGAAGTGGCTGGAAAGTGCATCTGGGAAAACTTCATTCAGTGCTAAAGGCAGGTACTTTTTTCTTGAATAAATCTTATTTTTCCTTTGTATGCTTGGTGCGTTGGTGAGCAATCAAAGTTGGTATCTGTTGAGAAACAATGAGCTCGGGCCAGTTTTTACTTGCAACCTCGTATGTCCTGTGTGTGTTGAGCATGTGTATTATCCAGGCTACTGGGTCCTCCCACTATGAAGCATACATAGGAGAGGACATGTGTCTCTTTTCTGTTATATCCATAGCTCAGTGGTTAGAACCATGGGCCAGTTTGCAGCTGATGGTTTCTGCTTTTAATCCCAGTGTTTATAAATGCTACCGTGTATTTGTGTGGTGTTTTTAGATTACAGGGTACTTTCAGATCCATCTTGTTTCAGTTGGTTGTCCCTACCAGCTCATTTACATGCATCAGATAGATAACACAAACTGAAACTCAGGACAGCTAACAAAGGGGTGAGCTGGAATTTGAAGTAGGGAATCTTTCTACTGTATTCATAAAACAAATGACTGGATCTACATAAATACCTTTTGTGCTTCAGGGAAACGCCTGAGGGCAAATGAGCGGCTTAGCTGTGCCTGAAGGAAAGGGTAGCCTTGCCTTCGTCTCTTTTTGACAGTGAAACTGAGAGTGCCTGTGTCTTCCAGTACAGCAGCCACTAGCCTCCTGTGGCTACTTAAATAAGAAAATTTTCAGTTTCTCGGTATCACATTTTGATAGCCATCCATTTCCGTCACAGAAAGTTCTGTTGGACACTGGTCATCTCTCATAAAGCAGCAGCTGGGGAGAATGCGTTTAAAGCATACATGCAGGGGATCGGTGTAGGTGAGAAGCCAGACCAGCTCCTTCTGAGTGACTAGCGCTATTCTGAGTTCAGCTATAAAGAGAACAAGAAAAAAATGAATTTCAAACTTCATATTGTGTGTACATTTTAATCTCTTAAAATAGACCTGGAAAAAACACAGCAATTTCCAGTGAATGAGTATATTTAATGATGATGATAAATTCTATGCCTTTATAGCCAGGCCAGTATTATAGCCAGACTTAGGCTGGATGAGAAGTAGGACACACCATGAGTCCTGGCAGCAAAAACTCGGCCACACAGGGTAGAATTCCTGGAAGGAATTACTTTGTGGCCAGGGTGGTAGAGATGCCTCGAGGCCGGGCAGCGAGGTGAGCTGGCAGACGCTGCAGGAGCAAGGAGCTGGGGGAGAGGGGTTTGGACAGAGCTGGGACAGGGGCTCAGTTCAAGTCACATTTGGTCACAGAGGAATAAGCTCTGTGTGTGTCGCCATCAGAAGGGAGGTTTGGTGCCAAGATGCTAGCTGAGAACGCCGGTGTCCCCGGCTTTGGATCAGTGCTTGAAGCTTCAGGTCAAAGTGCACACGTCAGCTCTGAAGGTTCCAAGCAGGTGGGGCAGGATGGTGAGGGGTGTCTGCCTGGTGCTGGCTCCTTGTGAACTCTGACCAGACACTAAAAACACCCGAGCTAGCTGATGAGGAACACAAGAAGTTTCCTGCACTTTTTGCCTCTTAAAAAAGGAATGTGTTTGTCTATGTTGCATGTGCTAGGTGCTGATATGTTTAAAGATGCTTGAACTATTATTATAGTAAAATTCCATCTAGCTAGACTCCAACTTTCTGATCTGAAAGTAACTACAAAGGTAAGTAAAAATTAACTTTTAACAGTAAAGAGCAGCTCTAAAAGAGTTGGCAATAAATGAATGACTGCAGGGAACAGACGCCTTGAAGACCTGCTGGGATTGGTCAGGTTGCCATGAGTGCCCTGCTCACTTGACAAAGTTCAGAAAAAGCTGGCCTGGGTACAAAAGCTACTCCAGTGTGTTTAATGTAAGCATACAGTATGCTATCTTTTTTTTTTTTTAAATATTGGCACTTGAAAGGTTAATGTCCTTGCCTGAGGATTAACTGTCTAGAATAGCACAGGATTCTAGGTAGCCAGGCCTTCACTGTGTTGTTCATGATAATGCTTTGGACTCTTAAGGCTTCCAAATGATGGTCTGTTGGTAGAAGAAGAGCCTGGATTTGGGTGATCTGCCTGGGTTGGAAGGGTGCTAATAACTGGGATTTGAGGCAGGTTGGGGCGGCAAGCCCACCTCCTAGGAGTGGCCTTCCAACAGGTAGCTGGTCCCCCAGGCTGGGGCTGGGGAATGAGGAAATGTCCCCATAAACGAAAGGGGAAAAGAAGAGTAGAACAGTTTCCTGGAGGATGGTGCCTGCACATCTAAATGTGCTCTGAGCTCTGCCCGAGCTGTCCCTTTGTCTGTGTGGGAATCTCTCGTCTCCCCTCTGCAGGTACCACATCAGTGAACTAAACTAGCTTTATTCCCACTTTGTTTACATCGTAGACTTGAGTCCTGCACGGTAACCTCACAAACAAATTAACTTATATGTATACAGATTATTTCGGCTCATCCCCTGGAAGTTTAAACAGGTGTGATAAACAACTTATGTTCTGCCAACAGTGAGTGAGGAGGACTGGCCCATGGTTTGAATAAGCAGGGATGATTTTTTTTTTTTTTTCTGTACCAGTAAAACACTTGAACACACTGGGGAGGTTTTTTTGTTTTTTCTTTGAATTGGCAGACTGAACTTCACAATGACCCGAAATCATGGTTTGAAGTCGCTAATACCGCCTCTATGGAAATAGCTGTCTCTATCACAAGGGAAAGTGCGCTTCATCTACCGTCAAAACACTGTGCGCTTGACTCCTGCCACCCAGGAGGAGCACAGACAGGTGGATTTATATGCAGAAGGACCTCTTAAAGCACACAGGAGGATGCAGAGTTGTGCTACGTTCAAGCCATTTAAAGGAACACGTTGATTCTGGGGAGTTGATGCTGAACTGGTGGGGGAGGAGAAGCATTGTTTTCAGATGAAATGCAAGGAAACTGTTCCCCTTCTCTCCACAGACAGTTTGGTGGTCCAGGACGTGCCCCAGCTCTAGTGATGCCGATTGCCTTTCCGCTCTGGAACCTCATCCATGCCTCAGACTTGCTCCTCTCAACCTGAGACTGCGTGGAAACTGGGATGTGGGAAGCAGGAAGCAGAGATAGTGGTAACTGAGAGGCCCATGTCTGGGTAGAACCAGGTCCGGGACCACAACGCTGCCTCCCCCCTGGCCTGGCGGTCAGCTGCTGTGGCTCTGCTGATGTGCTCAGCACCGTCCTTCTATTTGTACTTAAATGGCACAGCATTTGGTCAGCGCATCTGAAAAGGAAGGTGTGAGAGACAAAGCCCATGGCCACCTACCCCTGCCAATTATGTGGCAAGACGTTCCTCACCCTGGAGAAGTTCACTATCCACAATTATTCCCACTCCAGGGAGCGACCTTACAAGTGCTTGCAGCCAGACTGTGGCAAAGCCTTCATTTCCAGATATAAATTAATGAGGTGAGAGGCTTTAGAAAAGGTATGTACTTTTACACATACCTTTAAAAGGCTTTGCTAGCCCTCAGACCAAACACTGCAGGGGAAAAGGGATGCAGAATGTGGATGCATTTTAGCCTTTATGGCTGTACCTCCAGTGATTACTATAGTTTTTGTATGACAGTTGTGCTTTGCAGTGTCCAGTTCACTTTTTCAACAAATATTTCTTGTGTTCCTACAATAAGCCAGGCCTAAGGACAGAAAGATGAGAAGACACATGGCTGGGGAGATAGTCATGCAAACACCATTAAAATGTAATCTAAGGGCTTTGACAGAGCTATGCAGGTGGCGGAAGTTGTTCTCCACTGCTTGATGAGACCTGGGGAGGCTCCTCAGAAAGGTGCAGTCTTCAGCTGTGATCTAAAGAATGAATGGGAGGCAGACAGTGAGGAAGGAGGTTCTGGGAAAGCCCTAAGCCTTGTCCTTGAAGCACACGTGCACAGAGGGTAGCGGCGGATGAGAATGGGGTGAGGCCCAAAGTGTAGGGGAGAAGGAAGCAGCTCAAAACAGGCCTTGTCTGCTGTCCTAAAGGGTTTGTTTTCTTCTGGTAAGTCTAAGAACTGAAAAACATGATTTGGTCAGGATGTTAGAAAGATGGCTCTGGTAGTAATCTGGAGAAGAGGGAAGAGGCCTGTAGACTGATTTGCAATCTGTTAACAACAGTCCAGGTATGAAATACGGAGAGCTTGTCTAGGTTCTGAGGGTGAGCATGGAGGGGGGCGGGTTCCTCTCCGAGTGTTGGCTTTTGGAGCAGTTAGTTTCTCAACTTGGCTCTAAAAGCCACCCTAACAAGTGGAATTCTGTTGGGTATACAGATGTTAAGTATGTGCATTTAATCAGGTTTTCAAAGGTATCCATGATATGACAGAGGGTAAAAACTACTCTTTTAGGAGATAGGTCCTTTTTTAGATATAGTACATTTAGTCTGAATTATCAGTATTTCTTGAGTGCCTATTAGGTACTCACTTCCCTGAGGGAAATGAATATATGAGATGTAGTTTTCTGCCTGTAAAGGATTTTTATATTATATTTGCGTATAATATATACTCAAAATCAGTAAGTCACACAGTAGGCTGATTGACAATAAATGCTGTGTGTGTTATGTATTGAACATATGGTACCTTCAGAGCTATACACACAGAACTGCCACTAGTCTGTGCCTCTTTTGATACCTGGTTAAGGGAAATGCATCGTTTGCCTCTAATTTTCATGAAATGAACTTTCACTTTCAGACTAGCATATAAATGCATAGGTAAGAGTCAGAATTTAGCAGGAGAGAGTTTCCATCTGAGTGGTATGAACACGAACCACATTATAATTAGATCTGGGAATGCCCCTGGAGGAAGGCACTTGAAAGAATTAAGAGATAAATTATGGCTCTTAAGAATAACACTGTTACAGATGATGTAATATAATAAGCTGATCTGTTAAAATAAGCCTATACACGCCTAAAATTCAAATGTGTTCTATACGTCGGCTGATCTCTAGTTGCCGTGTGTTGAGTGCCTACTGTATGCACCAATTTTGTTGCAGAGGCTTCCTGTTTTGCAACCCGCTTCTTATGTGTACACAGTAATTATCCTTACCCGAACACCAAAAGCAGTGTTAGCTGCAGTTAAGCCACAGTGAGGATATTATAACCATGGATAAAGACCAAAACACATATAGGAGATAAATATTTGGAAAAGACAGTGGCGCTAACAGATTACTGGAATGACAGGAATTAGGTGGGATTACTGTGGTAAACCGCACTGAAGAAGATGTCTTAGGCAATATTTAGGAGGTAGGTGGTGGTGGTGCTGAGGAAGGGAAACGACTTGTTCAGCTAAGGGTGTGAAGAGAAGCAGAAAAGGGAAGCAGTGTACTTCATGCAAGGACGGCCTTCCCTGCCGCAGTCCCCGACATTTCTTGCCTCTCTGGCCTGAAGCAGCGATCCAATAAAGGGATAGAAGAGTGGCGAGAGGGCAGGATGCTTTAGGTGTTGCTTTTTTTTTTTTTAAAAAAAGGGCAGCATTCCATCCTGTGTCCCTCAGTTGTAACATAAGATCCATTTTATAAGCAGAGGTTGAAGAAGAGACTAACTGACTTGCTTAACTAGAAAAGAGAACATGGGGCTTACTTAATACAGCGAAGGATGAAAGCAGTTAGATGGAGATAGCAAAGGGCAGGAACGGTGATTTGGCAAGGCAGACGAAGTCCCAGTGTAAGCAGTTAACCCCGGAGGAATTCTAAGATCATTGATGTGGTCCAGGTGACGCCCAAAGACGGTGGTACTTGGTGACTATAGGACAGACTGAAACTGGTGGTTTCTTGGGTTGTGAGGTAAGAGGATAAGTTAGGGAGGGAAACAAAATGTGGAAGTAATTTCAGCCATAAGATGATCATGTTCTAGATTGGAACTGTTGCATGAGCAGGTGAAGGGGGAAATTAAAGGAAGAATTGGATGCCAGGCAGAGGAAAGAGTCAAAAAAGAGGGGTGGTAGCTGGTAGAATGTGAAAAGTGTCATTGCTCAGGTAAGAGTTGTGTCCCCCCGAGCCTTTCTCATAGGTAGGACAGCAGTAGGACAGGAAAGTGTGGGTAGGAAATACCAGGTCCAGAGTTGTTAACTGGGCACTGATCTAACACAGGGGTGATAAATGAAATTTAATCAGATAAAAATCCTTCACAAAGGAAAAAGGGGAGAGGGGCAAGATCCAGAACAGAGCTTTAGGGTTCCTAAACATTAGTGCTGGACCAAATAGAAAGAAAACTGTTTAAATGTCAAGTTTGTTATTTGCCCTCTAGCAACCTCGAAAAATCCTTTCGACAACCTAGGAATGTATTTAAATATGCATGTGAAACTTGGAGAGACCAGCATCACTTCAGATCCCCCAAATACCTGTTGCATTGTCCCTGTTCCTCAACACTGTTTGTACCTGTCTCACAGAACCTGCCGCAGTCAGTGTATGTTTCCCTCTACTGTCTTAGTCCTTCTAGAAAAAGTCCTTTTGAACTTTGCCGAAGGAATTACCAGTGACCTTTAGGAAGTGAGCTGAAGGTGTCTAAGAGGGATCCTGAAGAAATGGAGACGGGCTGCACGCATGTGACATGATAGCCAATAGGAAAGTATTAAACGGCAGAAACTAAGACTTCAGCGTAAAGGTCTCATGGGAGGCAGGAGGCGGACGCTCCGAGAACAGGTGGTGGGGGTGGCATTCTGGGTCCAGTTAGACACTTTCTCTGAGGTTAAAGATGATAGACTTTTTAGCTTTATGTCTAAGGCCTGAACTTTTTGTCTCAATAAAGACCAAGCAGAAATTGTATTGGAAACCATAAAAATAACAACACTGGGGGGCAGGGGTATGGGGTTATGTGTAGAAGGCAAATTGGATCACTTCTGGAAATTCAGAAATTTTAAGAGTATAGAATAGTCATTTAAACCCCTTCCTGAAAAATATTTCTTCATGATCATATATCTTAAAATGCTTGTATACTTGTATTTGTTTAGAAGTCTCTTTGTGTACATTAGGAAAATGTGTTCTCAAAGCATATTCTTTACACGTGTGAAGACGGCATCACGTAGTACCTGTTTTTTTATTATAACGTTTATGTGTAGAATCTGGAAAATACAGAAAAGTATTTTAAAACTAAAACACATATGCCACCACCTAGAGAAAACTACTATCAACATTTTAATACTGTTTGTTTCTGTACGTTTCTCCAGCTCTTAAACCACTGGGTCTATTGTGAACTTCTTCCTTCTGCTCCTAGGCACATGGCTACCCACTCGCCCCAGAAATCCCACCAGTGCGCTCATTGTGAGAAGACTTTCAACCGCAAAGACCACCTGAAAAACCACCTCCAGACGCACGACCCCAACAAAATGGCCTTTGGGTGCGAGGAGTGCGGGAAGAAGTACAACACCATGCTGGGCTACAAGAGGCACCTGGCCCTGCACGCGGCCAGCAGTGGCGACCTCACCTGCGGGGTCTGTGCCCTGGAGCTAGGGAGCACGGAGGTGCTGCTGGACCACCTCAAGGCCCACGCCGAAGAGAAGCCCCCGAGTGGAGCCAAGGAGAAGAAGCACCAGTGCGACCACTGCGAAAGATGCTTCTACACCCGGAAAGACGTGCGGCGCCACCTGGTGGTCCACACAGGCTGCAAGGACTTCCTGTGTCAGTTCTGTGCCCAGAGGTTTGGGCGCAAAGACCACCTCACGCGACACACCAAGAAGACACACTCACAGGAGCTGATGAAAGAGAGTCTGCAGTCCGGAGACCTTCTGAACACCTTCCACTCCCTCTCTCCGCAGTTCCAGCTGAAGGCCGCCCCACTGCCTCCTTTCCCTTTAGGGGCTCCTGCACAGAACGGGCTTGCAAGCGGCCTGCCAGCCGAGGTACACAGCCACACCCACGGCCCCTCGGAGCAAACCTCCCAGCCTGTGCCGGCGCTGCCAGAGCTCCTGGCCCCGCTCCACCCCGTAGCATCCCCCAGCTCTCCTCCCCCACCCCTCCAGAATCACAAGTACAACACCAGTTCTACCTCATACTCCCCACTTGCAAGCCTGCCCCTCAAAGCGGATACTAAAGGATTTTGCAATACCAATTTGCTTGAGGACTTGCCTCTGCAAGAGCCTCAGTCACCTCACAAGCTCAACCCAGGTTTTGATCTGGCTAAGGGAGGTGCTGGTAAAGTAAACCTGCCCAAGGAGCTACCTGCAGACGCTGTGAACCTAACAATACCTGCCTCTTTGGACCTTTCCCCTCTGTTGGGCTTCTGGCAGCTGCCCCCTCCTGCTACCCAAAATGCCTTTGGGAATAGCAGTCTCACCCTGGGGCCTGGGGAATCTCTGCCCCACAGGTTAAGCTGTCTGGGGCAGCAGCAACAAGACCCCTCACTCGCCATGAGCACTATGAGCCTGGGCCAGCTCCCCCTGCCCCCCATCCCCCATGTTTTCCCAGCTGGCACTGGTTCAGCTATCCTGCCTCATTTCCACCATGCATTCAGATGACTGGTTTTTAAAGCGTACCGTTCTTATTCTGGAAGATGTTTTAAGAAGCATTTTAAACATCAGTTATGATACAAGGAAAGAGTTAGAAAGCAGGACTGGAATATGGCTTATTCAGTGATGACTGGCTTGAGAGAAGAGAGTTCTCGAACTGCATGTATTGTGCCAATCTGTCCTGAGTATTCATGCTTTGTACCAAATTTAATAAGCAAGTATTCTTTAATGGAACTGCAACCATTGTCATAACCGACATCCATACGAGGGCTGCTATATATAGGTGTTTGTCAAATTGAACTTAATCGTAAGCCATGATCATAATAATGTTAACTAAATAACTTTATGTGGCACTGCCTAGTAAGGGAACTATGGAAAGGTTTGGATTTCTCCAAAATGGGAGAATTTTTAAAATAAGAAAATAACCTTTATATTGCATATTATGACTAGGCTGTGTATTTCTTTTCAGGGATTTTTCTACCTTCAGGGTTGGATGTAGTTTAGTTACTATTGCCATAGCCAACCTATAGTTTTACAGAAACAATTTCTTGTGGAATAATAGATGTCTCCATTTTAAAAAAGCATTTTAAATGTAGTTTGAATATTTTCCACAGGATGCTACAATGTGAGTTATTACTTCATTTATCTTAAAGACTAAACTGATTGTCAGTTACATCTGACAGAAAAAAAAAAATCACTGTGTAACCAGGTTAAGCGGTAAAATAATCCAGGCGTCAGTCAAAAAAGGCATTTTACTGACTTTAATATTGATTATATTTTTAACAGGAATTTAAGAATATTACTGGAATTAAAAAAAAAATATATATATATATATATATAAAACAAGAATTTCCTTTGCTCTGTCTGGCTTAAAATACTACTCTGCTTAAGTATTTTTAATCACCAATAAGTAAATGCATTTTAAAATTCATCATTTAAGTCAATATTAGTTTTATTCAAAAAAGATAACGTTTTACAATGTAACTATAATCTATCTCTTGAATTTGGTATCTAATGAGTTTTTAAAATATAAAACCTAACCTTTTTTTAAAGCTCCTTTGTCTTTTGTGTTTAGAGGCTTTCTATATGAAGATATATCTTACGTATAATAAACTCTACAAATTCTGCACGTGGCTCGATTAATTTTTATATACAACCACACCGCGGAACTATCCACACTGAGATAGAAAACAGTTCCAGTTCCTTGGCCGGCTCCCTCATGCCCCCTCCTGGCCATTACATCCCCTACAGAAACTACTATTCTGACCTCTAGTCAGCATCTATTAGAAACTAACCCCCCCCCCTTTTTTTTTTGAGTAAAATAATTATGATTTAAGGTAGGAGCTTATATGCTTCATTAAATTCACAGTGCTAAGAACTTATTTCTAAAAATTACTGTATAACATTCTGAATCCTTCCAGAATGCTATATAATTTATTTCTGATATATAAGGTCAGAATACCAGCTACTAAAGTTTTGTCTAGGCTAGGCTACCATGATCCCGTTTTACAGTCATGTTTACTATTAATTTCTAGTACAAATTAAAAATTATTTCATATTGGGATTTCTTCAGCAAATATTCCCCCATAATACTGTTTATTTTTGCTTGTTTTACCTCGAAATAGGGTGGGGGTGGGTAGAGAAAGGGAAACCTTGAGTTCATTTGCCCATTAAAGCAGCATATTAGCCAAATGTGAGAAACTGTGGTTCACAGTCCTTAAAGGTGATACTGATGACCATAAAGGGTGGGAGGCATTGTAGATACGCTACCTGGGGCCGGGCTGTTGCATGTGTGGAACTGACATGGTGGGTCCTTAAACTACGGTTTCACTTGCGGGGAAGAAATGAGATAGAGGGACATAGGTTACCTCGTCAGTAGGAATCTACTGCTCTGGGATGTCTCAGTTCCCAAATCCACTTACCTCTCCAAGGGAAGGCAGTCTCTCAGAGCAAGCGGAGAGTGGTAGAGTGGCAGCTCCCCTCAGCTCAAGCTTCCCAAATTCCATTTACAGAAGGTTCCATAAATACTTTTATGTGGCTTACGAGTCTTCAGTCAATTCCAGAACACATACCTGATTTACCTGAGCATAAAACATAGCATTTAGTTCCCAAAATACAGATTGTAAGACTTTCAGATGTCATGTTTGCTGTACCACAGGTGGGAGTAGGTCGGTATTCTCCTAATTAGAAAAAGATGGCTTACTCCTAAATAAAATTCCGAGTTTAATAAAAGATAAAAAAAAATTCTTAGATTAAAAAGCAAGAGTTAAGTATAAATGACTCTACAAAAAGAGTTTACTAACCCTTAAGATGACCAAGGGAAAAAAATAGTTGGGACACCACCTCCCAACAGAGCTACATAAACCAATGGTGAAATGAACAGTTGACTTCCAAGTTGGCCATGATAAATAAATGGGCTGAGGCCACTTAGAGCGTCCTCTCCACAGGGTGGGAAGGTTACTGTAACCTGTTCCTTCCACTGTAGTGTTCCCCCAAAATCAACTGTGTACACTGGTGTGAGACAATTATACATGGTATACAGATGGACATTTAAAATAGGAATGGTTACTAATTATAGTTTAATGTTCATTAGAAGCAAATAACAAAGCTGACATTTCACAGCTATTATATAGAATAAAGCTAGGTAAAAAATGATTTTCCTAGAAAGCAATAGTGTTAGTACACCGAAGACTGTTTCACTAAAAGTTTCTAATATCAAAGCAACATTTTCTTTAAAAGCTTATTAAATGTCCACTTAAAAAAAAAAGCTTCAAATGAATCTTTAAATCAAGCATTATCATACAGGTTGATGTGTTGTTTAACGATTTTGGGGGAAAATTTTGAAGGGAGTAGATAAGAAAATTTGAAGCTAGTTTTTACTTGTTCTACATGATGTCTCAAGAGAAATCATGGGCATGTAAACAGATGCCTCCCCATCCTTCCCCTTAGGTGGCTTTCCTGGGTACACAAGCCATCCAGGCTGAGGACTTTTAGGGAGCCAGTCTGAAAGCAGAAAGAAAAGGCATTTACTTTAGAACTTCATTGTTTCCACATTGAGAATGTTAAGTAATATACGCCTCTTAAAATTTTAATTGTTTTAACAATTCACATATCAAAAAGTCTCCAACTTCATAGCAGTCCTATTCAGTGTCAATCTCAGGGAACTGTCCTTGTTTGGAAAAAGGGATAGGGCAGTAACCTTCCAGGTCAAAATGAAAAATCATTCCCCTTTCCTGTTAAATCCAAGAAGCAAAAACTGAACGTCATTTCAAACTATATGTTTAACAAAAGAGTAAATTTCAAGAACATACATTTCAGTAACACAAATCAGGATCTGCCCAAATTCCTCTCTGACTGGCCTGCTATGGATTCATTCTCTTAAAGGCTCAGTAACTGTCTTGCCCATTGGATGATCGGCAACACCTGGATTAGAGGTTAATTTTTTTTTTTTCTTACCTGGCCTCTAGGAGTTAATCTTTTTTTAGGTTTAGTAAATCCTTGTCTGAGTTTTGCTCCAGAAGCAGGGTCCACTGCTAATCCTTTGCAGACATAAACAGATTTGTTATTATGTAAAAGCAAACATTAGCAACAACAGAAAAAAGGAATGATTACGAAATCCTCACACTGGATTCAAAAATCTCTCTTCTTCTTTTGTTTTGTTTAGTTTTGTAGCTATAGACAAGTTCTCAGTCCCCATCCTGGGGCAAATAATAAGGAAAACAGAAACTGTCTCAGGAGCCCTCTCTCCTCCACCCCTAGGCCTTCACTTGCCTGTGGATGGGCCCTCTGGACCACCACCTCAGTGGGCCACCCACCATTTATACAAGCTGACCCTTGGGCTTCCCTGGTGGCGCAGTGGTTGAGAATCTGCCTGCTAATGCAGGGGACACGGGTTCGAGCCCTGGTCTGGGAGGATCCCACATGCGGCAGAGCAGCTGGGCCCGTGAGCCACAACTATTGAGCCTGCGCGTCTGGAGCCTGTGCTCCGCAACAAGAGAGGCCGCGACACTGAGAGGCTCGCGCACCGCGATGAAGAGTGGCCCCCGCTTGCCACAACTAGAGAAAGCCCTCGCACAGAAACTCAGACCCAACACAGCAAAAATAAATAAATTATACAAGCTGACCCTCAACACCTCTCCCCACTACTGCCCTGGCTTTCATAATATATCCTGAGTATTCCATGTCTTCACAATTCTTTGCCTGCTTTCATGCTAGAAAGGGTTTGATAAGCCTTATGGAAGCATGAGATGCCTTCCCTCCCAGGCGTTATTTACACAGTGATGGACTCAATCCCCAAACAGGACTCTTTTCCTTCGTGTCCAGCAGCACTGCTACGTATGGAGATGTAGGAGTTTATGGATATAGGCATACCATACCATAGTCTGTTTTAAAGGACCACATAGTATGGGATGGGATTCTCAAGGAAATCATTAAAAAAAAAAAAAAAAAAGAATTAGTGCTCTCTGTCCTAGAGGCCTCCTTTCTATCTAATCAGTGTTTTACAAAGGGGGAATAACTAAACAACCCAAGGAAATTGTGAATCAATATCAAAGAACATAGGATAGAAAGAACTCAGTGTTCGTATTACCCAAAGATCTCCAAGTTTTATTTTTTCCAAGGAATCAGCAACTGACCCTTCAAAACTCATTACATTTGCTATGCAATCAGGTTAGGTAAGGAGGGGAGGCTAGTGCAGGGAAGATGCTTAACCTGATCAAATCCACTGGCTCCAGAAACCAAAGCAGAACCTACACCAACAAAACTTTATAAGCAATTCACTAAATATATGAAGCAATGCAGCTCTAGAACCCAGAACTACATTTTCACAGTGATCTTAGTCTCTCTGTATAAAGGTGCTGGAGAAGCTGCTGCCCAGAGGTACCTTCCCTGTAAATCTGTCACTCTTATATCAAAACCCTTGAGAAAATAGCCATGTAGATACTTGCTGACTAGGCTATAAACTCAGTTCTCATCTGAACATCAGAATCTTCGTGAGAATGAAGGAAGAGCCACACCATTTTTCTAAAACAATTTCCTAACATATATCTACTAAATAATATATACCTACTAAGTAATATATAATAGTATATAATATGTACTAAATAATGTAATATATAATAATATATAAATATGTTTATATAATTATCTCCTTAATCTTTATATTTTTTGACCCAGTTTTCCCAAAGTAGATAAAGATTTGCTTGGCTCTACCATTTCCTATTAAAAATTACTTGTGCAAGTTGCTTTTCCTCACCTGTAAACTAGGGATATGAATAATACGTCTACTCCCCTGTGTTACTTTGAGGATTAAATGAGGATTAATGAAGATTAATATATGAAGAGCTTAGAAGAGTGTACAATTAAGCATGGGCTACTGTCCATGAAGAAGGGATATTCAGTACAGCAAAAAAGTAGAAACAACCTACCTATTCAAGTCAGGAAAACAGATAAACAAGTTACACTGTATTTCTGTGATATGATACCATGTTTTTAAAGAAACTCTTTGCCATAGGGAAATGTTCAAAGTTTGTTAGTGAAAAAAAGTCAGGAAGTGTACACAGACTATGATCCTAGCTTTGATAAAAGGAAAACAAAAAAGGAGTATAAAGAGAAAAAATGAAAAGAGATATCAATGTTAACAGGGTGTGGAATTATGGACATCTTTTATTTTCTTTACACCATTTATACTATTTCTTTATACCATTTTCCAATATCTTCTACAGTAAGCATTAATTTCTTACATGGCAATTAAAAAAAATGCTTTCTCAAGAGACATTTTTGCAGACTAACTTAAAGTGTCTAGAACCAAGAAGTTTCTAAGTCATCATAATAGTCTAACTTACATAAATGCGCGTGCCTGGGGATGTGACACCAGCATCGGTGTTAATCACATATAGTCTGGACGTCTCGCCAAGCATTTACGGCCCTCCTTGCTCTAGTGTCAGCCTTCCATTCTAACTTTAACCCCAGTTCTTCTCCGTGCTTTGGCCAAATGGGCCATTTGTTTCCAGAGTATGTCCTCTGCATTCTTATTTCCATATCTTTGTTAATTGCTTCTGCAACTTTTCTCCATTGGTCAAAATCTAGCTCATCCTGGGACTTCCCTGGTGGTGAAATGGATAAGACTCCATGCTCCCATAAACGGATAAAGAAGATGTGGCACATATATACAATGGAATATTACTCAGCCATAAAAAGAAACAAAATTGTTATTTGTAGTGAGGTGGATGGACCTAGAGTCTGTCATACAGAGTGAAGTAAGTCAGAAAGAGAAAAATAAATACTGTATGCTAACACATATATATGGAATCTAAAGAAAAAAAATGGTTCTGAAGAACCTAGGGGCAGGACAGGAATAAAGATGCAGACGTAGAGAATGGACTTGAGGACATGGGGAGGGGGAAGGGTAAGCCGGGACGAAGTCAGAGATTGGCAAGGACTTATATATACTACCAAATGTAAAACAGATAGCTAGTGGGAAGCAGCCGCATAGCACAGGGAGATCAGTTCAGTGCTTTGTGACCACCTAGAGGGGTGGGATAGGGAGGGTGGGAGGGAGACGCAAGAGGGAGGAGATATGGGGATATATGTATATCTATAGCTGATTCACTTTGTTATACAGCAGAAACTAACACACCATTGTAAAGCAATTATACTCCAATAAAGATGTTAAAAAAAATAGTAAGAAAAAAAAAAAAGACTCTGTGCTCCCAATGCAGGGGGCCTGGGTTCAATCCCTGGTCAGGCAACTAGATCCCACAGGCATGCCGCACTGAGGAGCCCACGTGCCTCACCTAAGGAGCCGGCGAGCCGCAACTAAGGAGCCTGCCTGCTGCAACTAAGGAGCTGGCCAGCCACAACTAAGGAGCCCGCCTGCCGCAACTAAGACCCAGCACAACTAAATAAATTAAAAAAAAACCAAAGAAACTGAGGCTGAGTTAAAAAAAAAAAAAAGTAGCTCATCCTGAAAGCTCATCCCAAATGCCTCTACCTCTATGAAGCTTCCTCTCTCTGACTGTCACCTCCTCCATAAAGCCTCCTCAGCAAAGTTGATCTCTTGATTCCCTTAGGACTTTTATATCCGACTGTTAAATATTAGATATTAATAATTACTGACTGCCTCTCCCCCTAGACTTTTTAAAGAATCCATGGGTGTAAGAAACAACCATACACAATAACTAGGTGCTGAGTGAATGAATCCTTTTAAACATCCATGGCAGCTGTGTATCAACTTCATGTAACGTCACATGTTCTCTTGGGCAGAGATTTTCCTGTACATACAAAACTTCTTAGAAGACTCTGGGATGGATAAGGATTGTGCCTGACACACATTTCCCCTGACTGTGAATTCAGAACAAAATGTTACTAAATGAGAGATTCTAAATGCTTATTTTACTCAAGAGAGTTGAAGAATGATAGCCAGAGTTTTAGAGGGCTAACTACCAGCTAGATGAAGACAGTAAAGAATTTATGTGGAAGGCGAGGGACACCAAGTAGCCTAACTATCGACTGTCAATGTAGAAATAGCAAGACCAACAACAATTTTTAAAAGGCCCTCATATTACAAATAGATTAATACTGACCAGAACAAAAACAATGGCCAGCAGATGTGAATCTGATTCACACAAGGGCCTGTTTACATCAGCGAAAGGGACTCAGTGCTTTTCTCCAAGCCTTGAAGAGTTTTGAAAATTAACCTCCCCTCAGTACACTTCTGCTTCCTCCCCAGAATGGCTCCGAATGAAATGTGCCTAATGTAGAGGCACGCTAACGCTGACAATTTTAATTTTAAATGTAAACAGGTGAGGCCACAGGAAAGAATAGAAATTAAATTGAAAAAGCATCTTAAGCCTGAAATAAAACAAAAAGCTACCTCTTAAAGCTAATTAACAGGACAATTCTATCATATGCCAGTAATCTAAGTGAGAAATTATAGACTCAAGATGCCCACTTTTCTCCGACGTATTTCATTCAAAAAGTACTCACTGAGCACTTCATAACTGCCGTGAACAATTCTAACAGCTAGGGATACAGCAGCACAATACAAAATAGACCAGACAGATCCCTGCTTTCTTGAAACTCACATCCCTTTATCTGGGGGTGGGGGGACAAGAAGGAGATAAACAAACCTGTAATGAAATCAGATGATGATAAATGCCATTTTGAAAAACTACAAAGAGAATTATGGAGGCCTCGATCACTTCTAAATACAGAGGCTGGGGGTGAGGTACACGGGGAAGAGGACACTCAGCAAGAGAACTGGAGGGAGGGAGGGAGGGAGGGAGGGAGGGAGAGAGACAGCAGTGCAGATCAGTGAGGGAGGGCTTTGGCTTTCAGCAGAGAGGGCAGCCAGTGCAAAGGCCCTGAGCCGGAAGCGAGCAGGAGCAACACAGGCCGCTGCAGCTGGACTGAGAGACAGTGGACGGCGAGGTCAGGTGGTGGTACAGAACCTAGTGAGGGCCCTGCTGGACTCTGCCTTTTACTTGGCAACATCACAGTAGTTATAACCACGGCTAACTAGTCAAGAACAAATGTAATACCGTTTTGCTTAGATCTGCTGGCCTACTCCTCTGTTTCCTAGTGTATCAAATTGGTGTCTTTGTAGCGTCCCGCTTAATGCCACATCCTGGGACATGGGACTGCTAAGCCCTAATTCAGGACCGTTCCACTGATGCCTTGCTGCTGCTTTAAAGAAATTATTTAGTTCACAGAAGGAAACTCTTCCCCTATTTTCAACACTACGCCTGCCTCCCCCGATTCCCAGTCTCTTTCCAGGTTTACTAGAGTGGGGAATGAAAGTCCTGGACTCCGAGGCTGTACTCAGATTTGACTTGGCACACTGTCAGAGTTGTCTAATCCCGATGAATTAAGAAATATTCCCTCTTGGCAAATAAGCTTCAACCTCAAAATCAAAAGGATGTTTTTCACTGGAAGGGAAGCGTTATAATATATTCGTTGAAAAAATAAGAAAAGAAGCTATAGTAGAAAGAAATTGTCTTTTCTGAAGGACACTAATTGTTACACTTTAGAAAAAAGCTTGTTAGTGGAAGTTTTACCAAAAGAACACACATATAATTTGAATTATTTTTTTTCTAAGTGAAAACTAAAACCTACCCCATTGTTAAGTTTCTGCAGATCAGGAAAAAACTAATGATTTGAGTTTAGATGGCTGTGGGGAAATTTTTAAAATATCAATTCAATTTTTAAGCCCATGATAAGCAACTCATGAGGAATTTAAAAACTAATGATAAAAATTTCTAGCGCTATCATTACTTTGACTGTGAAATTGGCACTTCTTATTCTGGTTCTGATAATACCTTCAAAATAAGACTTGTGACCAGATGGGCCAATATGATCATGAATTAATTCATACTGCCTTCATAGTACATGCTGATCATAAAGAAGAATGTGCATTATTACTAATGCAGCTCAATGAAGAGAGAAAGCACAGTAGATATCTAATCCAGCTCTGCTGTTTACCAGTTGTGTGCCTCAGTTTCCCTTTCCATAGATTAAAACATTTGGAGGATTATTGCGAAGATTAAATGAAATGGGTCAAGCATATAGTAAGTACTATAATGGTGGTCATACCTTTTCAGTTATTTGAAGAAATTATTTCATTCTAGGAAGGAAATTCTTCCCTTTTTTCTTTTTTTCCAGCCTTACTGAGATCTAATTGAATATAATGTATAAGTTTATGGTGTACAATATGATGATTGATACACGTATATATTGCAAAATGATTACCACAGTAAGATTAGTTAACACACCCATCACCTCACATAGTTGCTTTTGTGTGTATGTGGTGAGAACATTTAAGATCTACTCTCTTAGCAGTTTTTAAGTATATAATACAGTACTGTTAACTAGAGTCACCATGCTGTACTTTAGATCCTCAGAACTTATTCATCTTATTACTGGAAGTTTGTACCCTTTGACCAACATCTCCCCATTTCTCCCACCCTACACTCCACCCATGGCAACCACCATTCTATTCTCTGTTTTTACGAGTTTAACTTTTTAAGGTTCCACACATAAGTGAGGGCATACAGTATTTGTCCTCCTTCTCTCTGACTTACTTCACTTAGCATAATGCCCTCCAGGTTTATCCATGTTGTCGAAAATGGAAGGATTTCCTTTTTTTTTTTTTTTTGTGGTACACAGGCCTCCCACCACTGCGGCCTCTCCCATCACGGAGCACAGGCTCCGGACGCGCAGGCCCAGCGCCCATGGCTCACGGGCCCAGCCGCTCCGCGGTATGTGGGATCCTCCTGGACCGGGGCACAAACCCGCATCCCCTGCATCGGCAGGCGGACCCCCAACCACTGCGCCACCAGGGAAGCCCTTCCTTTTCTTTTTATTGCTGAATAATATATACCCCATCTTTATCCATTCATCCATCAACGGACACGTCAGTTGTTTCTATATCTTGACTATTTGAAAAATGCTGTAATGAACATGGGAGTATGGATATCTCTCTGAGACAGTGATTTCATTTTCTTCCCTTATTTTCAACACAAAACCTGGCACACTGCTATCTCCTAACTTTAATCTCTTTTTAATTTTACCAGACCAGAGAACATTGGTTCTAGACCCCGCTGTTGTAATCAGATCTAACTTTGTACATTTTCAGAGTTGTCTAATCCTGGTAAATTAGGAAATATCCTTTCTTGGCAAATAAGTTTTAACCTCAAACAAACCCACATATCTTTATATCCCAAAGCAACTTTAGATGTCATAGCTTTTGCTGACTGCCAGCAAATCCCAAAGCCAACAGTGGCCCCCTCTGACTCTGTCATTCGATAGTTGAGATGCTCACTCCAACTCACCTGGCCTGGTTGGGACCACACTAGCCTCCAGGGCCCTGTTCTGCAGCAAAGCTCCCATGGCACTGGTTACAGTCGTTCCTCCTTTTGGACTCATCTGAACCCTACCCTACAGAGAGAGAGAGAGAGAGAGAGAGAGACAGACAGAAAGACAGAGAGACAGAGAAAGAGACAGAAAAACAGAGAGACAGAGAGAGAGAGACAGAGAGAGACAAAGACAGAGAGGGGGCAGAGGGGAAGAGTTCTGTAACCTCAGGTAGCACACAGGATGTAAAGCTGTCTCCCCTTCACCAGCAGCAGGATGGAGTCATGTCTGGGACCTGCGACACCCAGGGGAGGGGGACACGCACACCCTGTACCTTAGTAGCCTCATTCCTGTCCTCCCTGCTGGGGCTCAAAACCATGTCTGGGGTTTTAGAGCTTTCATTCCATAATCAAGCCCTTGGTGGAGTGGTGATATGTTAATCCTGTAAAATTAGTTGTATGGAGACATAAGAAATCACTTAATGTCAATAAGGATAGTTATGGAACATTTTAGTTTTTCATTACACTTGAAGATGATTTTGTTTTTAAATACATGAACAGAGAAGAAAAACAGACACTGGCAGGCAGCAAGTGTTTTAAACATGGAATTCCAACATCTCCATGCCACTCCCCTCCCTGCTGAGCAGCAGTAGCAGAACAGTCACAGTAATACAGAAGAAGGACCAAAAGGTTCCTTGGGAGCTCCTTTGTATACTCCTTTTTACCTCGCTACTGATCCCTCAACATCTCCATGGCAACTCCAGTATAAAGATAACCTGTTCCTCCAAGTGAGAATCCTCACTTGGGCAAGGAGAGCTAGGAGGCTAGAGCAGGCAGCTCATCCCCAGCCAAACAAAGAAAGCTATTTTCAGAGGCCCACACTGGTCTCTTTTGGTTAAGGGTATAACACATTTTTATACTTGATTATGTTTAAAATAGAAACACATTTCAGCTGTGCTGTTAACAGCCCTTCAAAACTGAAACAACACCTCCCTTTTTGTTTTCCTTCTCAATAAGCTCCACTATTAGGCAGGGCCCCAGAGTGGTGAAGCTGGCATAAGGGAAACAGCGCTGCTGTTCAAGTACACTCTACAGAGAGTTTACTCAGAAAGCAAGCAATTCAGAAAGCAAGCAATTTTTCTTCTGTGTTCCCAATCACCACTTAGTTCTGGAAAACAAGGAGAGGAACAGGGCCAAGTCACTGGCTGCACTCAGGACAGCCAGCTGGCCTTCTTCAGGAATAAAAAGCACTTCCGTCCGCTGCTTCCCTCTGCTCCCCTTGGGCCCACTGACGCCCACTAACTTTGTGGACTGGTTAGAAGAATCGTTCGAAGAAACATAATGCACCCTTTACTGCTTTAGGAAGTATGGAGTTGTCCTTTTTCCAAAACTAAGTTGAAGTCAAGCCCAAAGCAGTCATATTCCCCACCAAATTGTGGGGCCTATCCCACTATAGGAAAAGACCATGAGAGGGGAAGGAGGGCGGGGCAATGTGGAAAGAGGAAAAGGCCAGGGCACCCTGTGTGCAAGGCACTGTACTGGTATTACCTATAATCCTCCCAACAGCTTGGCAAGACACACGTTAGTGAGCCTCAAAGAATTGAAGTAACTTTTCCAAGTTTACCTGTAGATAATATAAAACTGAAAGTCAAACCCTGACTACTGACTGAAAAATCTGGGCTCTTTCTACATTGCACTGCTTCCCATGATATTTCAGGTGTAAAGATTGAATCTCTACAACTATATTTATCATAACCACCTTGCCTGCCCCACCAACACACCTATCTCCTGCCTCCTGTGTTCCTTTATCTAGATGTGTCGTATTATCTGCCAGGCTCTGGAGCTAAAAACCTTTCTGCCAACACTGATCCTCTTTTACCTTATACTCGATCAGCTTCTCCGTCCCAACAATTATTTCTTAAATCTACCCGCTCCTCCACACACACACACACACACACACACACACCCCATTAGTCTTCTTACTCTGAGCCCTCATTTTCTTTTCCTGTTGTTGTGGCTTCTAACTGGTCTCTCGCCAAACCATCTTGAACACTAACTGCAAGGGTGATCTTTCTGAAAAATCAATTCCATGTCACTCCAATCTGCACTATGTGACCAGTTTACACTGCATATAGAATGACACATGAGGCCAGTGATGGATGGTTGGACAGAAAAGCTGAGGTGGTCAGTCTGCAGGGAGAAGAAAAAGCAGCAGCAGAGCAGGAAGAAGAGACAAGATGGAAAGATGGACAGGAGGACTTCCTGGGTTCCAGGGAACTTTCAATTCCTGCTTCCAGGCCCTCAGGCTGGTTGGCCTCAGATTTAGGGCACCTATTCACTTAATCCCCTTTTTCCTCCTCTGAGCCAGCGTGGCTTAAAGCCCTTGTGGCTCTGACGCTCACCTGGACTGTCCCATCCCGTCACTCAGCCACAGGCACTCTAGGCTTTGCTCCACGTGGCGGGCTCCTCAGGCCACGAGCTGGACACTTTGTGCACAGTGTCCTTCCCAACTTCAAATCTAGACTGGTAAACCCATCTGCTATTTTGCAGAAAGTATCTGCTTCTCTCTAAAGCCTCTGCTGAATCACAAGTGGCCTCTGCCTCCGTCTTGCTCCTGTATATGCCAACCACTACACCTTCCTACTGCACTGTTTCCAAGGCCACCTCCTCCTCCGAATCACAAATCCTTGGTCAACCAGCACTTGGCACAGTGGCTGCTTCAGCACAGATATTCAGTAACTGTCTAGTATATGCTGAGCTAGAGCTCAGGTCCATAGTCCGTGGGGTGTGCTATTGTTAGAGAGGGTCCCATCCCTATTACATATTGGATATCATGGAAATCTTTCTAAACATGCTTCATACTATTAAGTATTGAGAACAATTTAATCTTTTCTTGGTATCTAAGCCATGTTTATGAAACTAATGGTTCTCATGGTATGCTGTAAGCTATGTCCCCGGCACCTTTGATGTGTATGGAGCTGTCTGCTCTCCCCAGTGTTGTCTTTATAAATCTATTGTCTTCCTGGTCCAGTGTTATTTTACTTATTTGTACCTATTTATAACAGCTGTTTTATCCATTTACCTTCAATTGCTGACTCTGGCTTTGAATAGGGTGAAGACCCCTCTCCACAGAGCAAACACATGACCTGTAGAACAAGGCCTCCCTTGTGACGGCTTCCCCCACTTAGGCCAGTTTCACCTCAGGTTCAAGAGTCTTTTTGAGGTGGTTAAGGCTGATAACCACCATTGGTTAGAATTTTACCGTAATACTACAGAAGCACTACTTATACATCTAAGGCTTCAACCTAAGAAGCTGCAAACACTGTAGAAAATTTTTTTCTACAACACCCAAAGGTGCTGTTAGCTGGGAAGCACCCCTCAAAAAGAAGCCAAGTCCCATGAAGATGAGTGACAGTAATTGGCTATCTCGATCCTCATACTTCTCAGGATGGGTAATTTAGGTTCCCTAGCAAATTCTACCTGCTTTCCCTAGGCATGTAAGGGCACAAGAGCCAGCACTTGGGGAGAGATATTCACCTGTGCCCTGGTTGCCAATTTGGCTGCTGTCTGGGCTGGATAAAAGACTCGGCGAGAAGACTGATCCTTGCAGAAATTAATGTGTTGAGTGGCTGCGGTTTCATTAAATCTCCTCATACAATATGGACACCGAATATAATCTGAATGTAAAGATAACAACGAAAAAGCAATTAACATTTCAAAAACAACTCTGGAAGGGACTATATGAAATGAAGTAAATAGAATATGAACTCTGCTCCAACATGAAAGAGAGGTACCAAACTCTGGTTTGAGACAGGCTATTCCAGAGGGGGAGACATGAAAGGGCTCAAATAAAGGACAAGGTTTGGTAAATTTTTTCTACCTATGCACTTATTTCAGTTAAAAGTGTTCCCTTAAAATGTTTACATGCTATGTTGCTTTCTTAGAAAATAGATTAATTATATATACTTCGGAACTTCCCAATTAAATGAATTATTTAGTGAACGATTATGTAAAGAAAGGAGTCCTAGAATCACAGAATATTGATATTGATGACTGAAGGGCACAGAAGATTCAAAAGCCCCAGTTGTGGTACTGAGTGGGACAGAAGTTTATACAGAAGTTATGGAGCTACAGAGGGAGTAAGATGTTTCAAAATGTGGGTTTGGGGGATGGCATTTGAAACCAATGTCACAGTCCTTCTGCAGTGGCCAGATTTTCCCACTGAACTCCTAAGTGAGGAGGCAATTGATATGTTCAGAAAGGGGGTTAGGAAAAGGGAGCAGGTGAGGGTTCAAAAACAGAAAAGGGAAGAGCTTCCTGTGTTAGAACCTCTCTGGCAGCCCTGAGGGCACGGGGTCCTCTGAGGTTCTGGGGAATACCCACTGGTCTCAATTTGTCTCATTTGCAATTACTAGACAGTGGGAAAAAGGAGAAGTGAGAAAGATCTAAGGTCTTCTCAGAACGTGGAGATGCTCACATGTTCCAAAACCAGGTTGGAGCCTCCTCCTCCAAAGCAAGGGGGACCATGGGGGTCGTGTTGTTTTGTTTTGCTTTGGGCGCCTGGAAGGATGACAAAGTGGACATGTGCAACGTAAGAGAATAACTACCTCTTTCCCCAGGAAGGGTCTGAGATAGCACCACCTTAAACTCTGTGTGGAAGTTTGGTTTAGCACAGAGTCAAAATTCCTACACGTGTGAATGGGTATTTAAGGCAGTGAGGTCTTCAAAGTTAAGAGTTTTTTGAAGACATCTTTTAAAGCAGTTTGGGGAGTTTTCTACTTGAACAAATCATTTCCTAAAATGAATACTCATAAAATGAAAGAATTGTAATATGTAAGGAATTGGAATGAAAGAAACGGTTAGCACTTAACCTAACAGTTTATTGCACACTCTGGAAGGCATTACTTCATCATTAATTCCATACTTACTGAACACCTATTATGCTCCAAGCAACTTGGGGATACAATGTCTCTGTAATCAAGGACTAAGTATTCTAATACAGAAACAAAATTTTCCCATAGTGACAAATTCCTTGAACAAAATAGAACAGGACAAGGTAAAATAGAACAAAATAAAATAAAATAGAAATGGTGAAGGCTCTGCAGCCTGCCTGACTGGTTCTGAGCCTGAGCTCTTCACCTATGTGTGTGAACTTGGGCATGTTTCTGAACCTCCTTAAGCTTCAATTTCCCCAGTACCTACATATCACCTGTATCATTGAGTTGTTATGAAAGTTAACTATGATAATCCACAGTAGGGCCTGGTACAGTGGGTGGGGAGAACATGCTGTAACTATAAGGAAACAGGCCCAGCCAGGTTGTGTTCCAACTATCAAACAGGAAAGAAACTGCTTATGAAAACTAAAATAGGAAGTGCCATTATCATGCAGGACTCATTTACGATGGTGCAGAAAAACATCTAGAACGGGGTTCGTGGTTCAGGGGTTATTTCTTCAGTTTTACCAGCTGAAAAGTCAAGGTTTATATCAGAAATGCTGCTACCATAAACCAGACTCAGTTTGGGCAAAGACAGTGATTATGGCAGTGACTGTGTTGCTTCCTTAATCCCACTTGTTCATTCATTCATTGTGCCCTTCTGTGTGTTTGGCACTATATGCACTGTGGAGAAAACCAAGTTGAAGCGTAGTATTTCCCTGCTGACAAAGATCTTAGAGACGACTAGAGGCCTAGGTAAAGAAGCAGACAATTACCACTCCGCGGAATAAGCTTTGAAAGGAGGAAGCACTAGGTCCTCCAGGAGTCCACAGGAGGAACACGAAGCCCAGACTTTAGGGGCAGAGGAAGAGAACATCAAATATACTGAGAATGCAAAAACTCTTTTCTTGCAACAATAATTTGAACACAGCATGGTTGAGCTACACGTTCGACCCTCGTCTCAATCTGGGTCACCTCTTCCTCTATCAATAATGATGTCATAAGAATCACTATGTGCTATCTATTTCAATAGATAATGATTTATAACTAATTAATTTATTAATTAATTTATTTTTTGCCACACCATGCAGTATGCGGGATCCTAGTTCCCTGACCAGGGATAGAACCCGTGCCCCCTGCAGTGGAAGCTTGGAGTCTTAACCACTGGACCACCAGGGGATTCCTGATAATGATTTTTAATGTCTTATTCCGTATCTCATAAAAGATTAAAGTAGAAAAACAAGCATCATTTAAAAATGCAAGCACTTTGTTGAGTACCCATGTCTACATAGCCCTGTGAAACATGGACCAAATGTCCCAGGACCACTGAAAATCCCAATTGTAAATATTCTATATCACTGCCCTCATAAACTGTCACATAATCCTGGAAAGTTGAATGATTGGCAAACTTACTTAAGTCAGTAAGGATTAGAATAAATATATGCACGTCACAAAAACTGAGCCATGAAATAAGGAATCATGCTGGAAAAAAAATGGAAATTACTTGCAAACTCATACATACTAGGCCATATGATTAATAATACTAGTAATATCTGTATAAATTTTCTAAGTATTTAAGCTGGAGAATATATGGGCTAATATAAAATCCCTCCACAATCAAAATAATTGAATAGTAATGAAAATGTGCTATTGGAGGTAATCATTTTGCTTGGTGCATAAAATTATAATAAGGGCATAGGGAAGAATTTAATTATAAAACTGTATTTTAGCATAAAAATGTAAAGGGCAGAAAAATAAACTGTACACTTGATGAGGCCTGTACACAAAGGGAATTATTTATTTTAAAGAAACAATAATCCCCACATTTTAAATCCAATGTGGAAATTAGAGAAATTCACACAGCAGACCATCTGACATGGTTTCACTATTCAACTAAAGAACTAGAAGGTAGCCATCAACCCTGCAGCTTCTGCTATTAAAATGAAGTAGTTCTCATAAAAGATGCTTTTATTATACAAAGCTTGTTGCTAAAGTATTATCAAAATCACAGCCACAGATCTTTCTATGGAACATCTTAAGACAACACATGATTTCAAGTTAATTTTCATAAGCACCCAGCAAAAATGAAGCAATTATTGAGAGTATTTTCTGGTACTGAAGTTCAGATGATTTATTTTACGGATGATTTTTATAGTATTACACTTTGGTTTTGTTTTACTTTTTATTTTATTTATTTATTTTTTGGCTGTAACACTTGGCTTGCGGGATCTCAGATCTTAGTTCCCCAACTAGGGATCGAACCCGCGCCCTCGACAGTTTAAGTGTGGAGTCCTAACCACTGGAACACCAGAGAATTCCCTTTTTATACTTTTTAGAATGAACTTTGAGGAATAAGTTATGTGCATTAAAATGCACCTATTTTAAGTGTACAGTTTGAAAAGTTTTGACAAATACATACATTTGTGTAACCACCCCAATTAAAATATGAAACAAGTCTATTACCGCCAAAGGTTCCTTCATGCCCCTTTTCAGTCAATAATTCCCCCAAACCCAGACTCAAGCAACCAAAGATCTATTTTCCTGTCACTAAAGATAAGTTTTACCTCTTCTATATCTTACTACAAGACAGCATCCATGGTGTGCTGCATGTATAGTTGCACTTTCTTCTTACTGTTCAGTTGTATTCCATTTTGTAAATATTCCACAGTTTATCCATCCACTTGTTGATGGTCATGTTCAGTTTATGCTACTTAAATGGAGCTGCTATAAACATTAATATGTAAGTCTTTTTTAAGGACATGTTTTCCATTTTTTGCACAAACAGCTAGGAGTGGAATCACTGTATAGGTAAGTGTATGTTTAACTTAAGAAAATACCAAAGTGGCTGTACTATTTTAGACTCCCAGCAGCAGCAGCAGCATATGAGCGTTCCAGTTGTTCCGTATCTTAACCATCACTTGTATTGTCAGTTTTTTATTTTAGCCATTCAAGTGGGTGCGTAGTGGTATCTCACTGTGTTTTTTTTTTTTTTTTGCAGTACGCGGGCCTCTCGCTGTTGTGGCCTCTCCCTTTGTGGAGCACAGGCTCTGGACGCGCAGGCTCAGCGGCCATGGATCACGGGCCCAGCCGCTCCGCGGCATGTGGGATCTTCCCGGACCGGGGCACGAACCCATGTCCCCTGCATCGGCAGGCGGACTCTCAACCACTGTGCCACCAGGGAAGTCCCCTCACTGTGGTTTTAATTTACATTTCCCTGATGAAAATGATGCTGAGTATCTTTTCACATGCTTAATGACCATTATTTTGTGATGTTCTGTTCAAATACATCTCTTGCCTTTTCCTTATTGGGTTGACTTATTATTGAGTTATAAGACTTCTTTATATATTCTTGATATTTGACTTTCATCAGATACATGTATTATAAATATTTTCTTATCCTGTACCTTGCCTTTGCATTTTCCTAATGGTGTCTCTCAAAACTAATGTTTTTAATTTTGGTGAAGCCCAATTTATCAACTTCCTTTTTAAAAACCTGTTGCTGCATTTTGTGTCCTGCTTAAAAAATCTTTGTTGACTCTTAGATCAAAGATGTTTGGTTTTTCTAGAAATCTTATAGTTGTTGCACTTTATAGGTCAATGATTCATTTTGAATTAATTTTTGTGTATAGTATAAGACTATCCTTTCCCATGTTGAATTACTTTTGTTAAAAATCAACTGCCCATAGATTGGGGGGAGATCTATATTTAGATTCTCTTTTCTGTTCAATTGATATATTAATACCAAATTTCCATGATTACTGTAACATTATAGTAAGTCTTGACATCAGGTAGTGTAAGTCCTCCAATTTTATTCTTTTTTCAAAACTATCCTGGCTATTCAAGATCCTTTGAATTTCTGTGTAATTTTAGAATCAGCTGGTCAATTCCTGCTTGGCAAAGAAAACTTGCAGGGATCTTCACTGGAACTACATTGAGTCCATAGATCAATCTGGGGAGAACTGACATCATAACACAATGCATGAGTCTTCCAAACCACGAAAATGGTAAATCTCTCCATCTATTTTAGTCCTCTTTAATTCCTCTAAGCAATGTGTTGTGGTTTTCCTTTTAAAAGTCTTACACATATTTTGTTAAATATATGCCTAAGTATTTCATGTTTTTTACATGACTGTAATGGCATTTTTCATTTCATTTTTTCAGTTGTTTATGCCTAGTGTATAGAAATACAATTCACTTGTGTATATTGACCTTATAACCTGAAAGCTTGTTAAAGGAACTTTTAATTTCAGTAGCTTTTTTTGTAGTTTCATAAGATTTTCTACATTTACTCATTCATGATCATGTTGTCTGTGAATAAGGATAGTTTTACTTCCTCCTCTCCAATCTTTAAATTTATGTGTATGTATGTATGTGTGTATAAAATATATAATTTTTTCTTATTACACTGGGTACTATGTCCAGTATAGTGTTAACCAGAAGTGGTCAGAAAGGACATCCTTGCTTTTTTCTTAAATTCAGTGGGAAACTGTTCAGCTTTTCACCGTTAAGTGTGATATTAGCTGTAGATTTTTCAGAGATGTCCTTTATTAAAAGGAAGTTCCCTTCTATTTCTACCTTTCTAAGAGTTTTCTTTTTTCAACATGTATGGGTATTACATTTTCTCACAGGCTTTTTTCCTGTAGCTACTGAGATGATCGCATGCTTTAAAAAATATTTTGTTAATATGATGAATTACATTTACTATTTTCTTCCTTCTACTTAATTTAGGTGTAATTTGTTCTTTTTTTTAATTTTTTTTAAAAAATAAATTTATTTATTTATTTTTGGCTGTATTGGGTCTTCGTTGCTGCGCGCGGGCTTTCTCTAGTTGTCGTGAGTGGGGGCTACTCTGTGTCGTGGTGTGCAGGCTTCTCATTGCGGTGGCTTCTCTTGTTGTGGAGCATGGGCTCTTCAGTAGTTGTAGCACACGGGCTCTAGAGCACAGGCTCAGTAGCCGTGGCACACAGGCCCAGTTGCTCCACTGCATGTGGGATCTTCCCGGACCAGGGCTTGAACCCGTGTCCCGTGCATTGGCAGGCAGATTCTTAACCACTGCGCCACCAGGGAAGCCCTTTTTCTAACTTTTTAAAGAGGAAGTTTAAGGCAATTGATTTAAACCTTTTTTCTTTTCTAATATAAGCATTTAAAGCTATAAACTTCCGTCTAAGCACTGCTTTAGCTGAATCCCACAAATTTTGGTATGTTTTCATTACCATTCAGTTCAAAATATTTTCTAATTTTTCTTGTTCTTTCTTCTTAGATCCATGGGGTATTTAGAAATGATTTATTTCCAAATATTCAGGAGTTTTCTAGATATATTTTCATCATTAATTTCTAATTTAATTCTGTTGTGGTCAAATAACATAGTCTGTATGATTTCAGTCCTTTTAGATTTATTAAGACCCACTTTGTGGTCCTGCACATGGCCTATCTTGATTGAACGTTACATGTGTACTTGATAACAATTATACTCTGCTGTTGCTGTGTATCACACTATAGCTATAGATGTTAATTGGGTCAAAATGTTACAAGCATTTCAGACTGATAGGTCTTCTTGATGAATATATCTTTTTAATTATTATCTCTGTTAATAATACTTGCCCTGAAGTTTACTTTTCCTGATATTAGTATTAGCTACTCCAGTTTTATGATTATTATTTGAATGCATATCTATCTTTTCCTGTGCTTAACATGTCAATCTACAATTGTTCAGACACTGCTGGTATTTATTTCTCTTTTTATCCAGAGGAAAAGCACAAATCATAAGTGTACGGCTCCATGAAATGCTCACAAACTGTGCACACCCGTGAAACCAGCCCAGATCAAGACACAGAGAGTTCCCACCAATCCCCCTTGAGTTGCCTCCTAGTTGTCCCCACCTCTCCAAGTAAAATGACCTCCTGACTTCTAATCTCAGAGACTGAAACCTGAAGCTTCTAAAAAATTGAGTTTCTGATATTTATAAATAAGGAAGTCTGCATTCCTGCCATCCTTTGAGAAATCAGACCCAGCAACCTTGGGTGTGCGTTCCTTTGAGGCAGCTGTGTGCTGAGGCAGGAGCAGCTGTCCCTTAGGGAGGGTGTAGCCTCTCTAGGCCCACCTCATTTTGTCACCTGCCTGGCTTGCTTATTTGTGTCTTTATATTTAAGGTGTGTTTCTGTGGAAAGCATATAATTGGACCTTGCTTTATTATTCAGTGTGACAATCTCTGCACTTTATCCTAAGTGTTTAGGTCATTTATATGCAATTGTCCATATGGTTAGGTTTAAATCTATCATCTTGCTATTTGTTTTTACCCTACCAGGTCTTTGTTCCTTTTTTCCTCTTTTCCTGTCTTTTTTTAGATTGAATTTTTTTCCATTTTATCTCCAGTCTATGTATTGTCTTATTAGCTATACATCAATATTTTTGAATGTTTACTCTAGGGCTTATTAATAGGGATCTTTATGATATAATACTCTATCTTCAAACAATGCTATACCTATTCATGTATACCATAAGAACCTTTCAACAATATACATTCATTTTCCTCACTCAACCTTATCCTATTATTTTCATACATATCACTTCCAAATGTTATAATACCCATGTTATTACTTACACTTTAAAAAGTCATTTATAACCCTCAGCTAACATTATACTCAATGGAAAGCAAGACAAGGATGTCTGCTTTCACCAGTGCTATTTAACATGATATTGGAAGTTCTAGCCAGAAGGTTTAGACACAAAAAAGAAATAAAAGGCATACAAATAGGAGAGGAATAGGTAAAATTATCTCTGTTCACAAATGACATAATCAAATATGTAGAAAACCCTAAAGATTCCACACCAGAAACCAACTGTTAGAGCTAATAAGCAAAATTCAGCAAAATTGCAGGACAAAATCAACTCACAAAAATTGCCTGTACGTCTATACACTAACAATCTGAAAAGAAAGTCAACAATTCCATTTACAATAACATCAAAAGAATAAAGTACTTAGAAATAAATTTAACCAAAGAGGCAAAAGACTCATACACTGAAAACTACAAAGCACTGCTGAAAGAAATTAAAGAGGACGTAAATGAATGGAAAGACATTCCATGTTCACGGACTGGAAGACAATATTGTTAAGATGACAACTATGCCCAAAGTGATGTACAGATTTAATGCAATCCCTATCAAAACTCAATGGCATTTTCAGAAATAGAAAAATAAACCCATCCTAAAAATTCATATGGAATCTCAAAGTTTCTAAATAGCCAAAATAATCTTAAAATACTCTCCACTTCCTGATTTCAAAACATACTACAAAGCTATAGTAATCAAAACAGTGTGGTACTGGTATAAAGATAGACATATAGAAAAATGGAATAGAATAAAGAGCCTAGAAATAAGCCTTCATATATATAGTCAATTGACTTTTGATAAGTGTGCCAAGACCTTTCAATGGGGAAGGTACAGTCTTTTCAACAAATAGTGCTGAGAAAGGTACCACATGTAAAACTAGATATCCAACTTCCAATGATCTTACTTTATACCACATTCAAAAATTACTTGGATCAAAGATCTAAATATAAGAGCTAAAACTATAAAAACTGTTAGAATAAAAAACACAGGGGAAAGACTTCAAGATACTGCAGTATTTGACATCAAAAGCTAGGCAACAAACAAAAAAATAGGTAAACTGGACTTCATCAAAGTACTTTTGGGCATCAAAGGTACCATCAAGAGAGTGAAAAGACAGTCCACAGAATGAGAGAAAATATCTGAAAATCCTATACCTGATAAGGGATTCGTGTTAACATTAATCTAATCATGCCTCTGGACCTAATTTCTAATTTACAAAAAGACAGGGGATGGAGAAACAAGTTAAATGTTAATTAATATGACTTAAAAAGCAGACAAATCCAGAACATGAGACATTCTAAAAGATAAGTGGCCTGGCAGGGGTATTGTGCAGGATTAAAAGGGACTAAAGAGACAACAAAAGACAATGCATGAACCTTGACTGAATCCTGGATTGTGGCTGAGTGGTGAGGAGAGAGCTTCAAAAGACATTCTTAAGATAACTGGGAAAATATGACTTCATATATTTAGTGTGATAATAGTATTGTGGTTATGCAGAAAAATGTACTTAAGAAATGCATGGTGAAATAGTTATGGGTAAAGTGTGATGATGTTTAAAACTTACTTTTAAATATTTATGCCCCCTCACAAAAAAAAGAGAAAGAGATAAAAAATATGACAATAATGTCCAAATTGTCAAATTTAAGTGGAAGGTATATGAGTGATCATTGTACTATTCCTTCCTCTTTTCTGTGTATTTGAAAATGTTCAAAATAAAAAGCTGAGGGTAAAAAAGCTGTGGGCCACTAACTGTACAACTTGAAATGGTTAAAATGGTGATTTTATATTTTTATCTCAAAAAATTAAAAGAGCTGTGGGTATTTGATGCTATGGAGCTATTACAGAACTGCTTAAACTGCTCTGCCCAGCTCCGTTCTCATAAACCAGGATGTGAGGGGCATCCCCTGGAGTTCTGTAATGCCATGACACTGGGTACAGTGGTGCACTCATGTTGAGGTAGAGTTAGAAGGAAACACAGAATCTTTACACAGAATTGAAAAAAATAGGATAATATAAATTTTATGATAAATTTACTTTTATATAATTTAATTACTATTGTTAATTTTAGAGTTTATAGGAGGAAGGCATAATGACTAGGCCAAAAATCAAGCATAGCCTCAATTGGTTAAGTGTAAAATGTCAAAAGCAAACCAAACTGGACACACACCTAGGTTGATGGACGGAGGGGGTGGAGGTGGGAGAGGCCGGCCTCCTTTAATGGCTAGTGTACACTGCTTTGCTGATCGAATCGCAGTAATGAAGTCTTCATGTTGTTGTCTCCAGTTAGATTTTCTCATGGATTGAGGCTATAAAAAAATAAAACGTATACTAACCTAGACTATGTATCTCACCATTGTAATTTTTTTTAAAGCTAGGATTTGAACTTACAAGAAACAGAACTGTGAAATTTGGAGAAAAAAGAGAATTTGTTTTCCAAAAGTACCAAAAGAGGTTTGGAAAATACAGTAATAAAATTTGCAAGCCACAATAGTGAGGGAAAACACAAAATAACAATCAGGAAAACAAAGAAATTACAAAACTTTAAAGGAAGACTTAAATGTAAGATTAAAAATGACTGTCTTCCAAGTTAATTGCTGGATTTAATGCTACTCTAATGAAAATATAAACGAGATTTTTTTGCCACATCTGGAAAGTATCTGAAATACATTTGGAAATCTAAGTGAGCATGATTAAAAAGAAAACAGTAAAGGTGGATTATACTTACATGACATTACACTGCATTATCAAGCAAAAATGAAACCAGAGAGCCAGAAAAAGGCTTTAATGTACTGAAGGAGATAATCAAGAACAGCAAGGAAGATATCGATAGTACCTTGGATTGAGGAGCCTTCCACACAGTGGGAATGTCAGTGCCCTGTAATCTTTGTTCTAAGGAATTGAAAGGTTTACGCTTTTTGTTGAACAGTTTTCTACGTATTGGTCCATGCCTTTCCTAGAAAAGGAGGAGTGGGGATTAAAATTTTTAACATGTACAATCACAAAGTTCGTAATGCCTCAGTGTACTCAAGCAGCCCCTGCTGCAGTGACTGGGTTGCACCTTCAGAGCCAAGTTCATTCTCTAACTCTCAAATCACAGCAGAGCAAATCCATCTGGCTCTCTTCACCCATGTTACACATAACGAGATATTGTGTTTGGGCAAGGTCAATAAAAGGCCTCTTCAGCTAAAGAAACTTACTTAAAATTTGGTCTTACATATTTAACTCTATCACTTGGGCTCATTGAATAGTTCCAAGCATTAAATAATGTCGAAAAGGCAAACTTTCTAGTTTAAGTTGACATAAATTATTTCTGATATTCGGCTAGGTACTCACTGAAGCCAAGGAACTTTTCTTATTTCTTCTATTCTGTTTCCTGCCTTCACTGCTCTTAAATTCCAAAAGCACGTCATCCAGGAATTGAGTCCCAATAACCTTAACATTGTTTTCCCATCATTTTGAAGGAACTCTTTGCATACAGCAAGGGGAAACTTAGCTTCTTACCAGTGGAACCTTCTCAGAAAAACTCTTCTTATCACTCAACATTTCAAAATTGAGTTTAACTGGGTTACTTTTCTACACACAGCAAATCAAACCACTTAACTCCTGAAAAGGAGTGGAGAGGTTTCAAAGAAATATTTGAGAACATCTGCAAGAAACAACTGGGACAACCATACCACGAATGAAAAATACACCAATTCCATTTAAGTTATGAAGACATTTTCCCTTAGTGTGTCCAAACATTTCACATTCATGAAGTCATTTATTTTAGAGCAAATCTAAGCTTATAATATTAAATTTTAAAATATTACAATACTTATAAGACAATCGGCAGAGAAAACTACTCCAGGCAGTAGACCTCTAAGTACTCAGCATTTCTGGTAAAAAAAAAAACCAGGGAGCCAGCACGCAGAGCTTTGCCTGTGTACCATTTTTATAAAGTCTGCACTGCACCACTATGGGATTATGCCAGGATCTTTGCCTTCCACTCTTAAGTCCTCTTCCTTGGTGGTCATGTAGCTCACAACAGCTATCACTTAGACAGTTGCTTTGTCCAGACCCAAAAAATACAGGCTCCATGAAAATCACTGCACCTGGCTAAGAACAAGCCATACCACTTTAAACTGAAGGAGAGAGAGAGAGAGCAGACCACTTGATCAAATGCTCTTTGTAGCCTAGAAATGGGTCAATGAAGTAAAACTCAAGAGGACCCAAGAATACTTGGCATTTAGTGATCCCTCTTCAAACAGTACCTTCTAGGTCTCAAATCCATTCTCATGGGGTGCAGTCCTGGGTTAGCAAAGGCAGCTCCCTAGTGGATTGTTGGGATACAACAGGCCCTGGGAGTTCCCCTTCTAGATCCAGCAAACTCTAGCTGCGGTTAACTAGAACAGATATTTCACTTTTAAATTCCCCACAGTAATAAAACCTACAACCTCATTTGGTAGTCTTTTGCCCCAAATGTAGTCAGGTTTATAGTCCAAATTCTTTAAGTTCAAAACAAGTCTCTTTGACCTAAATGTCCCAACAGTTCATTATCATCTTAGATTTTTGTTTTAAATCGTTTTTCTTGGGAACTCCTTCATAATATGGGGGGCCTACTACCTGTCTGTTTTCCTAATTTTGAAATAAATCAAGCTTTTATTCAACTTTATAGGCATCAATCCGGGGACCTGACATGCAGTTAGCTTGAATCTAATTAACAATTAGGTCTTGGAACAAGCCTTACATCCATTTTGTTCAAATTACATAAAACCCCTGAAACTAGAGAGTTCTGTCTTTATACGTGGCAAAGCAGGAAACGGAGGGAGGTTAAAGGACTTGTCAGAATTAGTGACAAATTTGAGGCTAAAAGCCAAGTTTCCAGATGCTCCAAATTCAATGTTCATTCCTCTTGACTAGCTAATTTCCCTGGTGCTTTGGCCTTAAAATTTGAATTTTTGATGCTTATAGAAAAGGCGAAAGAGCCAAAACCTCTCAAGAGACAATCAGCTGTGCCAAGATACTTTCATCTGGCTTCCTTTTAGTAAGAGGACCATGTTTAATAAGTTCCCTTTTGAATGGGGCAGCACTGATCTGCTTAAGTGTCCTCTGGGCCTGCCAGCCATAGGTTATGTACTTTTCTCCCCTTGCTTTCCCTCCACATCTGTCTTTAATCTTTGCCACTGTGGCCTCCTCACTGACTTGACAGTTCATTTAACTCCAATGAAACACATCTACAAAATGTCTTTATGTTTACCAGAACATCTGCTGCAAAGCGTCTTCCACAGACTTCACAGGGAAATAATTCCTGATTGCCATCTGTATAGGATCCAAGAGCACATTATGTTAATTTCACAGAATTGCCTGCCCGAGAAGAAATGATTAACTGGAGGAGACCTCAATAGCTTGATATCCTCACTCTCTTTCCCCCTCTCCAACTACTTCCTTCTATTAGGAAGATCCTTTGTAAAACTCACCCGTTTTCCTCTCCTAACCTAGACTTCTCACTTCACTGAACAGATAAATTCCATATGCTTCAGGCAACTAGAGTATAATTATTTAATATTTAATATATTCTTAAACTAACTGCCTGATAGCTTAGCTTTAGACATAAGTACAAAGTTGATACCCTAGTATGAAGTCATAAATAATCCAATGGTAACATCTTTTAAGACTGCTACTAGAATGTAAGGCCATGTATGTGCTAAATGAAGGCATGCCATTTTATCATGGACAGTATGAAAAGGGTTGCCTAGTCATTGAATTTAAGGTAAACTTTCCTGAGAATGGCTTTCTCTCTCTTGATAAATCTCTTTGCCGGAAAAACTCCTACCTGAGAGGAAGGAAGTAGAAGAGGATGAAATGGACCAAGTAGAATTGGTGGGCTTTGCTCCAAATCAGGAAAGACAGAGCCAATACAATGGAGAAGCACATGAGAATGATGAACACCATCCCAAGGGTGGTGCTTAGTGCAGGATCTCTTTATGGGGCCTGTGAAGAACATTCACTGCTGATGTTTTATATGCAGTAGAGAATGAGTGAAGGCCTACAATCATAATATGCTCACTACTTGCTGTTGCCGTTTTTTAAATATTCAATTATTGTAGTGTTTTCCAAGTTAAATGAAGAATAAACTCAAATTAAAAAAAAAAAACTGACTGACTGTGCCCACTATATCCCAATGCCTCAAAGTACCTGACCCACAGTAAGGTTCTCAATAATTACTTGTTACATGTATGGGTCAAACAAGAATTGAGTTTCTACCATAGGACCAATCATTCAATAAATAATTAAACGCCTGCCGTATGTAACTCTGTGGGAATACTGAGAGAAACCATACATGGGTCCAGCATAGAAAAGGAAAGTATGCCCATAAATTACTTTACATGAAGTTAGAAAAGCAAACCATTGTGGAATTCTGAAAAATAAGAGTTTTGTTTCATATTACTGCCTTTCAGTCCATCTGGAGTTGAGTATATAAGATTAAAAAAGCAGTTTGATCATGCAGAAGATTTTGTATTAGACTAACCATTTGGGCTCTATTCTACAAACAAGGCGAACAATCAAGGACACTGAGTAGGAAGAACCTGAACAGAGCTGTGGAAGATTTATGTGACAAAGCTGAGGAGGGATGAATGGATGGTGGTGAGGATGGAAAGTGGGATATTAGTTAAAAGGCAGAAGATGTAGGCCTGAAATGGAAAGAGGAAATGGGAGAAACTGTGGTCAAAGAATCAATAAGATGACTAGATGTGGGGGGAGTTGGGAGGTGACAGAGAGAAGAATGCTGAGGGACTGAGAAGATGGTAGAACTATGGATAGAAATAAAGAATTCGAAAAGAAGGGCCATCTTGTAAGAAAAATGACCTCAGCTTTGGAAATACTGAGTTTGAGATAGAGTCATCCAGCCAGCAGGATGGAAATGAGGGAGGTCAGGGCTAGAGACACAGATGTAGGCTTTGTTTGGAGAGTGATGTAAAGGCATGATATTGCCAGGGAAGAGGTCATGGAAAGAGAAGTACAGGGATGATCCCCAGGGAACTCCATATTTAAGGGCCAAGAAGATGATGATGATAAGCCAGAAGGAGAAGCAGGAGAGAACAGGGTCATGGAAACCATGGGAAGACGGTTTGAAAAAGGAAGGCCTGATTAACAGGAATCAGATGGTAGCTCATTACAGACACTGTTGATTTAAATGATTTCTTCTCACATCTGCCAGATGGTATTATATTTGCAGCACAGGTCATCCATTACAGCATACAGAAATACCACTCTTCCTCTCTGTTCTTCTGGCCTTCTAACTTTATAAGAACTGGGTCTTAATTTTTTTTTTTTTTTTTTCCAGCAAGGATATCCCACCTCTCCACATACTTACTCATTAATAAAAGCTACTCATCCTAATTACAAAACTGCTACTTTTTTCTAAAATACTAATGAAGGATGATTTACTTTTATGACTATTACTGTAACATTTGTAGGGTGATTTCCTGTTCCCCAAACACTTTTCCTATGTAATCTCATTTAACTCCTCACAGCAATCCTATGAAATAGGGTTGATACTTTTTTTTTTAACAGATAAGAAAATGAAGGTTCAAGGTTAGGTGACTTCTTGAGGACAACAGGTAGTAAGTAGTAACAATGAGACTCAAACTTGAGTCTCTGTCTCTACAAGTATTAAGACTATTTACTCAATGATCACCATAAATAGAAAGACACTGTATCACTACTAACCTGCAAAGCAAATGGAAGCCCCTGGAGGATCAATGACCTTTGGTTTAAATCAGTAAGTTTTGAATTCAATGCGTTTGAAATAATGACAGATACAATAAGACTCAATTGAATACCTGAGATAGATGGACCACCACATTCTGAACCACATTCAACTTGGAAGCTTGACAGTGAGGAAGAAAGGGAACATGGAGAACCAAACACAGAGATCAACAGAACCTTAAAAGAATCTTTTGAAACAACCAAGATGCCCTTCAATAGGTGAATGGTTAAACAAGCTGTGCTATATCCATACCCTGGAACACAGCTCAGCAATAGAAAGGAACACTACCGATACATGCCACAAACTGACTCAATCTCATTGCTGAGTGAAAAAAGTTAATCTCAAAAAGTCACATAGTGTATGATTCCATTTGTAAAATATTCTCAAAATGACAAGTTTGAGGGGGAAAAGAGATTAGTGACTGCTAAGAGGTAGGGATGGTCAGGGAGGGAGGTGGCTGTGACTATACGGAGGTGGAATGAGGAAGACCTCTGGGTGACGGGACAGTTCTGTATCTTTACTGCGGTGGTGGTTATGCCTGTAATAACATGGTATGGAACTATAAACACTCCTTATACCAATGCAAACTTTCTGGTACTTACACTGTACTGTAGTGAAGATGTAACTTGGGGGAAACTGGATAAGGAGTGCAGGAATCTCTCTGTAATATTTTGCAACTTTTCATGAATTATGTCAAAATTAAAAGTTTACATATCTAGGGGTTGGCAAATTGTGGCCAGTGGGCCCAATCAGAGGCTGCGTGATCTTGTAAATAAAGTTGTAATGGTACACCGCCAGGCCCCTTTGTTTGTTTATAAAATATCTACTGTCGTTTTCGTGCTACAACAGCAGAGTTGAGTATGAGACCTTATGACCTGCAAAGCCAAGAATTATACTTTCTGGCCTTTACGAAGTAGGTTGCCAATGAGTGAATGAGAATGTGGTCATTAACAATGATTCGTGGGAGGATAACATGGAAAATTTTATTTACAAATAGAGACTGGAAGGATATATACACATATACATGGTACACACACACTACACATTTAATATATAGTAATTACCTCTGAGTGGTAAGAAAAAAGGTGACTATTTCTTTAGTTTCCTAAATTTTCCATTTTTCTATAAAGATTATGCATTGCTGTTAAAAAATAAAAGAATGACATTAAAAAAACCCCTTTGATAGAAAAGATTCTAAAACAATGTGTATTAACTTAGCTATTTCTAACTTTACCCTCTCTAATTGGAGTCTCAGTAGACTATTAAAGTGGCTATTGTTTTTATACATTGGTTCATAATCTTAAGACAATTTTTAAAATGAGGAAAGTGATCTGGAAGTGATCAACAGTTTTGTTTAGTATGTTAACAATGAAAAAATAAGCATTACAAAGATCTCAGTTCAAAAATTTTATAAGAAACCTGGAGAGGATTACGGCTGTAATGAAATTGGAAGAAATTCTACTTGAGACTAGACATTCTCTTTCTGAGCTGGAAGTTAAGAATGCTTTGTAGAGATACCTACCAATCCATATTTCCTTATAAAGGCATTACAGAGAACGAAAAAGGAAGACATTTTCTCATTTAGCTGTCAGTGAGTCAAGAAACTCTTTTTAAGTCCTTTGCAGTCCAGGACATGCAAATATTAGCAATATTGACATCTTCCAGGGCCTTATGGCAAAGGGGGTGGCATACTAGCTGAAACTTATTATCTCAGGAACATGACTTATAAAAAAAGGAACTGAGACTAATGAGTTAGGATGGCAAAGAGAACATTCCATCTTATTTTTGCTTTCCCCCAAAACACTACAGTAAAGGGATGTAGAAACATAGAGGACCAGGACAGGGAGGAAAGAGGACAAGAATAAAAAACTGGAATCTGGAAAGCTGATGGACCATGGTAGCCAACCTGGAGGACATAAAACTACATCAAAATCCACTTCCCAGGCTGATGGTAGAAAAAACTGAGAACCTTCCAGATTTACACTGCAGAGCCCTTCAAAATCACAGAAACCCCTGGAGCAGCACATACCTCTCACACAGGGGCAGGATATGTGAAGAGGAGGAAGAAGAGATTGCTAAAATATCAGGGAGAAAGTTTTCTAAAAAGAAGTGAAGATTCCTAGAACGCCCCCCTTCATCCCACAGCCCCTGGGTGATTGTCTTTCTCCAATTCTAGCAGAAGTCTACTCTCCAGAAAGGATGAGAGGAGGTCTGTGCATGAGTCAACATGAGGCACAGCTGAAGACATGGGTAGGCAGATACAGATGTATATACACGTATACATGGTTGAGTCTCATTATTTGTGCTAGTTACATTCCATAAATCCCTGCAAGCACTAAATGAACAAATACTGACTCATTCATTACTCTCAAATAATGCACTATACAAATGGATTTGTATATCAACACACAACCTTGTTTTATGAATTTGTTTAAAGATACCTTATTTAAATATATACATTGTTGATTCAGTAATACTGAATTCACGGCCAACCACACTATAATGCACGCTTGCATGAAGATTATCTAATAGACATATTTTCTCCATAAGGCATATCACAGCCTTCCTGCACTTAGAAGCATTAGACAGCCCTTCAACACTATGCTTGGGAGCCTTTTAAACAGTGAAATCACCAAGAAAAAGTGCAAAATTATGAAAAGCATGGCACGAAGCAGACCATAAAAAGGACGCTTGTTTATAGTAGGACAGCTGAAACAAGAAGGCAGAGCATCACCTTGCTCTACCTTAGCTGGGAACATGTGTGTTGGTTGACTCAACTTTTTAACGGGTATGTGTCATATCTGTGAATGGCCATGAAAGCACCATGAATATTGATGTAGGGTTACAAATTTTAGTGAGGAGGTGAATTTGCAAATAGAGATTCCATGATTAATGAGGATTAACTGTATATGTATACACATATATACATACACACACACACAAGTGTGTGTGTATGTATATAATCTAGTGATTAATCTCATGATCAGTGATGCTGGAAGCACAGAATATCCCACACCCACCTTCCTCTACTTGGCTCACAGAATTCTGCCTGCCAGACCCTTACTCTCAAGGCAGGATGGAAGCTTCCCTGGGAATATAATCATTCCATGGAGAAAGAGCTAAAGATACTGACATTGGGAAGATTCCCAAACAGCTCACCCAGACCACCCTACAAAAAAAAAGCTCAAAATCAACCAATGTAACCCATCCAGAGTTCCTAGTGTTCTCGTCCTCCAATCTTAATCATGAACAAACAGACAGGAATTTCCAAAGATCTGAGGAAAATCTCTAGCATGTAAGCCCAAAGTAAACAAAAGAGAAATTTAAACGAAAATTAAAGCTCTTAGAAATTAAAAACTCAACAGTAGGTTGGCAGATAGAATTAGGGAAATCTCCCAGAAAGTAGAGTGAAATGGCATAGAAATGGAGAGAAACATAAGCAAATTAGGAGGTCCAGGAGGTCCTACTCCAAATAGGAGCTCAGAAGACAAAAGGAGAAAATGCAAGGAAGAAAGTAAAAATAATTTTAAACTATTTCCAGAAGTGAAAGGACATGAGCCTCCTATTTGAGAGGACACCCACACAAATGAAAATATGTCTAGAACAATAAATATTGTCAAATTTCAGAACACTGAAGACAGAGATCCTACTTAGAGGAAAAAAAAGTAACATACAAAGTATAAGGAGTGAGAATGGCTTCAGATTTACAAATAGTAAAAATGGAAATAAGTGGGGAAAAATTCTCTAAACTTCTGAGGGAAAATTATTTACAACCCACAGTTTTATACCCAGCCAAGCTATCAATCAAATATGGGGGTAGAACACATTTCCAGACGTGCAAGCTTTCAAAAAGTTTACATCCCATGTACTCTGTCTCAAGAATTACTGGAGGATATACTCCACAACAAGGTGATTAAAAGATACAGCAAATAGCCATTCAGTAGAGGAGAGAAGGGGATTCCCAGGATAACAGCTGGGCACCAGAACTAGAGAAGCAACCAGTTCAGACCGGAGGAGTGGGACTAAAGACACAGACATGCTGAAGGCTGTCATAACCTAGATATTCACTGCCTTTGTGATCTGAGGATAGCATGTCCTATATATATCTGGCTCTCATTCTGTTCTATACTTGGCTTGCTTGACGAAATCCCAGCGAAGTGCCTTCTCACCCTTCATACTCACGTCTAGATAAGCTGAGGATACTCATTTCACTCCACAGAAAAGTTCTGCACTCATCTCTTCAGAGACAGAGAGAGGTCATAAGTATGGAAGCATAAAATATAAAATGAGCATACAATTGCTAAGCCTAGTTTGGCAGGAGATTCAGGATGCTTCAACTATGGTCACTTGTGTTCCCAGGACTCACTCATCACCTGGCTCACTGACATCACCACACATGGGGCTCTTGTAAACTCTAAGAGCTGAAGTCAGACTCAGAAACTATTCAGCTCATCTTCTCAAGGATGCCTTGATCAAACAGTAGCAATTACTTCCCTCATTGAGCTAGATTTGTGCTTCTCAGTTGCTCAAAACAAGATACTGTGTTTACAGGGATGCCATGCAGGTGATGATTAATATAAAAGTCCAGATAATTCATAAAAGTTACCCACGGAAAGAAAAAACTGAATAAATTGAGGATTTATTCAAGCCACCTATAGGTGGCTTCTGTGTTCTATTTCTTAACTTGAATAACTTGTTCTACTTCTTAACTTGAATAGCGGGTATGTTTGTTTTATTATACATTCTCCATAAGGCCATTAGAAGTTCTACCTTCTTCTGACCTTTAACTGGAACAAACAAGCTGGATAAAACATACTAATGTCAGCACACAGAAGCAACATAAAAGTACTGATAATCTAACAGTAAAGTTACAAGATAGCTAAAGTTCTGTCCTTCACCTGAGGTGATTTGATGACATCACAACAGAGATGTGGATACATCACTGGTAATAATCACAAATAGTAAGAACTTTTGATACTTAGTTTGACTTGTAAAATAAGTTCCAAAGTATCTGAAAAAGTGACTTTATACCAATCACAGACAGTGCTTAAACAAAATAGGTCCTTAAGATACAGGAGGCAAATTCGTCACGATTTTGCCAACTGTCTGGGATGCCTGAGGTCTTCCTTCTGGCTAACACTGAGGCTACGTCTTTTTGTTCCAAGTTTAAGCAATTCTTTTCTCCTCTAGCGTAAGCAATTCTTTTCTGAATTGTCTGTCCCAACTATCCATTCATTTTTATATTTCTTAGTGACCATTTACCAAATGCCAGGCTCTGTTCTAGACCCTGGGGATAAAGTAGTAAACAAAAATACCCTGCCCTCAGTTTGTTCTAGTGAGATGAGACTGAAAAAGAAGATAAAATCAGATGCCAGTAGATGTTAAGGAGAATATAAAGCAGGCAAGGAGCATAAGGAATGCAGAGGAGGGATGTTTGTGCTATTTTTAAATACACGGTCAGGGAAAAGTTTATAGGGGAGGTGACAATTGAGCACCATCCTTAAGGATGATTTATTTACAGCCAGAGCACTTCAGGGGGAACAGCAAGTACCAAGATCCTCATTTCAAGTGGTACTTATCACAGTGACTTGGCATTAGTTATATTTTGCTGCACACACCCTGCCTCCTCAGACAATGCAGTACTTGAAGGCAAAACCCCCTTATTGCTTTGGTCACCTAACATTGAACATGGAGCTTATGTTAAGTTCCCAACCACTGTTTATATGACTGACATCGTAAATATTCGAAAATGTTATGAAATAATATAAAATATCATGTAAGAACTTTTTTCCAGAATAAAATCAAGATCTTTAAATTTGGAGGATAATCAGTCTAAATCACAATATGCTTCACCAAGACTAGTGGCTTAATGGCACATTCTCTTAATTGCAAAACATACAATGTGTTAATTTAAACCATTTAGGTCAGGTGTGGTGAAATTAAAAGCTCCGAAGATGGAATCTGAAGAGCACCAAGTCAAAGTAACATTCTAGATTCTTGCTAGTTTTAAGAACCTTCAAATGAGATGGCTACCAAAATAAATGGTCAATCTCTTTAGGATTTAGTACATTCCTGATACTAACATAAACCATCAACTGGCCCTTTGCTTCTGCAGGTTGGCATTTAAATACACGCTCTCCAGTATTCTACTTCTGTAATGACAAGCTCTTCAGCCAAGTTTTTTCTATCAGTGTTGGTAGAGTACCTAATGCTATTGTTTTTCACAACTCTTTTAAAAATTCTACAATGATTAGATTTAGAACCGATAACGTATAGAACAAGATAACACCTCCCAGCTGAGGAAAAGTCATAATCAAATTATAGATGAAGACACTTTCTAATAACTTAGATATCAAATGCAGCTCACCTGCTAAGAATGGTTCTGCCTCAGCCATTCTGTACCCAACTCAGACCAACAGTGTCCACAGATTTTTTTTCAGAACAGTCCAGATAACAACATATTAGCCATGGACACATGAACATGGGTCACTAACAACTTGTCTGTTCCAAGAAAGTCACAGTTTACCAAATAATTAACAATTGTGATGTGTCATTGCTTGAACCTTGAAGAAGTTGAGAAGTTAAAAAATCTCATCAAAAAACAGGGAAAGTTTTCAACTATGTATTTTAATCAAGTATGAACGGTTCCAAGCATTAAATAACGTTGAAAAGACAAGCTTTCTAGTTTAAACTGAAGTCAATATTTCTGATGTTGAGCCAGGTACTCACTGAAGCCAAGGAAGTTTTCTTGATTGTTTCTTCTATTCTGTTTCCTGTCTTCACTCTTCCTAAATTCCAAAAACAAGTCAGCCAGTAACTGAGTCCCAATAACCTCAATATTGTTTTACCATCCTTTTGAAATAACCCTTTGCATACAGCAAGGGGAAACTTAGATTCCTACCAGTGGAACCTTCTCAGGGAAGCTCTTCTTGCCACTCCATTTCAAATGAGTTCTTAACTGGGTTACTTTTCTACATACAGGAAATCAAACCACTTAAGTACTGAAAAGGAGTGGAGAGATTTCAAAGAAATATTTGAGAACATCTGCAAAAGGCAACTGGAACAACCACACAAACAAATGAAGAACAAATCAATTCCATTTAAGTTATGAAGACATTTTCCTTTAATTTATCCAAACATTTCATGTTCATGAAGTCATTTATTTAAGCAAATTTAAGCCTATAATATTAAATTTAAAAATATTACAATATTTACAAGACAGCTGGCAGAGAAAACTTACTGGTATAAACACAAATATTGTACTGTTTTCTTTTGAATACCTGCCAGTAAAAATCGCAGAGCAAGCAGTTTTATCTCTTTGACGATCCTCGTTCATTATTGTACATAACAAAGAGCCCGTAATGGGGAATGCACCTTATCTGAAATGTTCCACTGTCATAGTTTTAGACCTTCAACATTCTTCTTCAAGTTCAGCAGCTCTCTTTCCTGCCTTCTTTTCTCCAGTTTGAAGGCTAATTTGTTAGCTTTCTTCTCCACTCTCCGTTCCTGTGCAAGAATATGCTGTTATTCAGATCTTCACACTGATGCAGACTGACTTTACAGAAGAAAATTCCCGTGACCACCCCCACCCCAGCTCTTTCTAAATCTCACATCTGAAAAAATACTTTACCTTGCGCTCTTCTTTTATAGCTTGCTTTCTTGCTCTTTTATCTTCTTTGCTTTCATTTTTAGAACGTGGTTGGGTTGACACCTTAGGCAGATCACTGTCATTAATCATCTGCATTTGTTCAACTTGCTTTGCTGTGAGTCCTTTCTTAGGTAAGACATTGAGAGGTATTCCTGTTTTAGAAGATAGTCGGATTTCTTTGGGCTGGAAGAAAGATCAAATGGCATTGTTTTTTTTTTCCACTCCTATTAAAAAACAGCTCACTAATGGCACATTTTTGTTGCTTTTTATAATGGTGTTGCAAGCCACAAAGGGGCTACTGTGAGAAAATAATTTGTACACTCCATTTCCTGCACTGCGTATTTTGAATAGCTCAGGACACTAGGACTTACTTACCTTTGGTTGATACTTGATAAGTTGTGGATGGTTATATAAATTTGAGTATGTACCTTAAAAAAACACACACACACAAAAATCATGTATCAATAAGTATACTTTCAGTTCAGCCAAACATTACTGAGTTCCTCCTATATTCCTGACTTTAGTGTTTTCATAGTTCAAAATAACAATGGAGTCTCTCTTATGTTTTTAAATGTTTCAATTACAACTCAATTACTGAAATATTATTTTTCAAAATCATTTTCACAAATATGTACTTTTCCAAAGAAGTTGATGTACCCAATACTTTAAAATTACTATCATACTTTTAGCAGTAAAATGGACACTAAGATACTTACTACAAATAGATTCACAATCCCACTTCTCTTTGGCTTCTTCAAGAACTACAGTAACAATCTCTTCCTCCTCAGACCCACTGAGCTCATTCACTGGCAGGTCCTGATCCTCGAAGGGTTCAAGAGTATTCAGTTTTACACAACTTTTGGTTGAGTTTTCAAAAATGAAGATAGAGGAGGGGAAAAAAATACCACCCATTATTACACTGTTACGTTACTGAAACTGCACTTAAAGAGCTTAGGGAACTACAACATTTTTTAAAATCCACAAACTCATTTGCCCCATCTGTCACTTCCTGTCAAAATCAGCTCTACTCAGGCTTGCCTCTCCTCTACAGCAGGTTTTGGACATACATTCTGCTGAGAGGAAGGAAAATTCTATCTGTGTCTTTGCAAGGTTTTAACACATTAAACAAGATGGCATCTTTCCTATATAACATGATCTTTTTTAAAGCCTTGAAAAGTATCAGCCCATCTGCCTCTTCAAAGTATTCAAATAACTCACTCAAAGAATATAGCCCTTGTCCTGCTCTGGGATCTACATATGATAGTGATCAGGGAACATCAGACCCTTCTAGCAGATGTAAACACTTCATTAGTTTCTCTCAGAGAAATCACCTTGATGTGGATGATGATTTACCAAATATTTGGATAGAAAGTTATGCTAATCAGGCTGCGGAGACAAACTGATCTACGTCTCAGAACACCTTTTTCAGGAAGATGAAGAGTGTATATACTTAGAAGTCAGAATAATTCTTCAGTCAAAGAGGCTAGAAGCACCATCTCCTTCTCCAGGTGGAACATGACCTTGTACTCTAACCCTCAGCTATTCCATCATGACTCTCAGGTCAAAGCTATAGAGAAAGTGGTTCTCAGTATGTTTCCACCCACTGTTATACTCAGCTTCAGAACTCTTAATAGCAAAATGGGAGCCAAAGGTTAAGGAAAACATACATTTTCTAAACATGGATCTTGACTGGGTGATGTTCTAGATTCAGCTGTGCGATTACAGACTTTATTTGAAACGAAAAAAAGGAAGTAATCAAGGAAAAGTCACCGTACTTCTCCGCCTTCTCTTTATAGTAGTCATTCAAAACATCCTCTAAGCGATTGCTGTCTACTTGAATGGAACCTTCCAATTCAGCATTATCCAGAGCTCCAATTTCATCATCATCATACTGCTCATAAAACTTGAATATAAAGAAAAAAGATAAGATGAAAAATGAATGTATTCTTTAAGACTATAGCATTTAAATGGTATTTTTACATTACTTTTACTCCCGTACAATATTTAAGCCCTAGGAGGATCACAACTACCATTTAAGTGTTAGGAGGGATTTAGCACCATAACAGTACGGTGTGGAAGACATTCTACTCAGCCCTCTAAGACTGACATCTAGTCTGAATATAGGCTGCCATTTAATATGAAAATGACCACTGACAAATCAAAAAGACAGCCTACAGAATGGGAGAAAACTTTTGCAAATGATGTGACCAGTAAGGGATTAATATCCAACATATATAAACAGCTCATGTAACTCAACATCAGAAACACAAAAACCAAGCAACCTAATTAAAAAATGGGTAGAAAACCTGAAGAGACATTTTTCCAAAGCGGAAAAGCAAATGGCCAACAGGCGCATAAGATGTTCAACATCGCTAATCATCAGGGTAACCCAAACCAAAACAATGAGATATCACCTCACACCTGACAGAATGGCTATCACCAAAAAGAATTCAAATAACAAATGTTGGTGAGGATGTGGAGAAAAGGGAACCTTGTACATTGTTGGTAGGAATGTAAATTGGTGCAGCCACTGTGGAAAACAGTACGGAAGCTCCTCAAAAAACTAAAAATAGAACTACCATATGACCCAGCAATTCCACACCAGAGTATATATCTGAAACAAAAACACTAACTTGAAAAGATATGTGCACCCCAGTGTTCATAGAAGCATTACTTATGATTGCCAAGATATGAAGTATCCATCAACAGATGAATGGATAAAGATGTGGTGTGTGTGTGTGTACGTACACACACACACACACACACACACACACACACAATGGACTACTACTCAGCCATAAAAAAGAATGGAATTTTGCCATTTACAAAAACATGGATGGACTTGGGAGGGTATTATACTAAGTGAAATAAGTTAGACAGGGAAAGACAGATACAGTATGATATCACTTATAGGCGGAATCTAAAAAATATAACTAGTGAACGTAAATAAAAAGAAACAGACTCAAAGATATAGAGAACGAACTAGTGGTTACCAGTGGAGAGGGAAGGGAGGAGGGGCAATATAGGGGCAGGGGATTAAGAGGTACAAACTATTAGGTATAAAATAAGGATATATTGTGCAAGCACAGGGAATATAGCCAATAGTTTGTAATAACTATAAATGGAATATAACCTTCAAAAATTGTGAATCACTATATTGTACACCTCTGACTTACATAATATTGTACATCAACTATACTTTAATTTTAAAAATGAAAATGAAAGGCAGTTATTCTGTTCAGCTTGGTGAACAAAATGCTAGGCAGAAATCTTTACCTCATAATATTTCACAGGTATTTTCAAATTCATTGATTATGCAAGCGAAAAGACCATGCAACTAAAGAGCCCCCTGTTTATGTACGAATCTCATTCTGGTTCAGATGATGCTTACTGTACTATTCCAATGCTGTTAACTCTGCTGGGCTTTGTAAAAGAATAAGCAGGGGGTGATACAACTCCTGAAGAGTGAGGTTATTACTAATAGTTTGCCTGTTGCTTGGAGAGAAGAGGGAAATGAGTACTTAGTGAAAAGGCAGCAAAGTCAGAGCCTTTACCTTAGATTCACCTTGAAGGAATTTACTCATCATTTACTTAACAGTCTGAATCCCTGCCATATGCCAGATACCACTTTAGGCCCTGGGATATTAACAGTAAGAAAATCACTCAAAAAAAAAAAAAGGAAAGCAATGGAATTTTGTTTATGCTCAGGCCAATGCTTGAGGAAGACAGCATAATCTTAGGGATTGGGATCAGAATTCTTTGATCAGATTCTGATCAGATTCGATCAGAATCGAAGTATCAGATTCTAAGAGGAAGTCAGGAGGTTTGATCAGTCACCTTTTGACTTATACACATTCTTTCCAGAATTAAAACTGGGGTGGTTTTATGCACTCTTTTAATAAAAGACATAGTCTGTTTCTAACGCTGAAAGTTCTAGCTTTGGGTTCCAATGTCATAAAATGTACTAGGAACTAGTATTAAAAGGCCCCTTATTTGGAGAGTTTACCTTCTCAAATCTCTCATCATGTAGGGTCAGCTGTTCATTTCTCCTCATGACCGAAGACGTCAAAGAATACTCAGTAAAGCGACTTTTCGTTTCTTCTTCCCAGAACAAGTGATTTTCTACAGCCCCAAGAGGTTTTCCAGGGTAAGACATATCCTCATCTGATGAGCCTGCAGGGTCATATTTATCATCATCACTACCTCTTTCCTTCTCATCATCCGCATCTTCCCACTCACTGTCATCTTCAGCCTCAGATTTCCTAAAGTCAGAGCCATAAATTAAATGTCAAAACAACTTGAAAAACAACAGAACCAAATGACTTTGCACAAGTAAAATTTGAGGGTATTTCAGAGGCAGAATTCTTGTTTAGGCAGGAACAGCTGTGCTGCTTGACCCGTCTGGTTTGGCTGGAAAAGTAATGAACTAGCAATCAAGCAACTTGGACTTTAGCCCCATCTATCGATGGTTTGTAAAGACCTCAAGTCTCACATTTTCTGCTCTAAAATCAGAAGTCTCAGATTAAATGCCCTCGAAGGCCTCTTCCAGCTATAACACCTAATGGTTACTATCCTACAGTCAGTCAGGTCATTCCTGCTTCAAAACAAACCACACATACTGTATCTCCATTCCCTCTTCCTCTTCTGTTGGCTTATTGGCCCGAAGAATAAAATCATCTTCAAGTAGATTATCCGGATTATCAAAATCAAAATCATCATCAAGAGCCGCGACAATGTCAGGATCAAAATCCAGCCGAGGTCCTAGAAGGAAAACAAAACTTGAGCAATAATTTCCAAGAAAGCATGATTCCTTCACTTAACATAATCTGAGTGGCTATTACATGCCAGACTCTGCCTATGTATTGAGGATAAAACAATGATTAAAAACTTTAAAAAGTTCAGTTCAGGAATAGACACAGAGATAGAGAACGCCAAGAAAATTTAAAAAAGAAAAAAATCCCTCTGGTTTCAATACCCACTAGTAAAAACTTTCATTATAGATCTACAACATTAAGCTGTGTCTGTTTAGCAAAATCCAAAGCTTTTACCCACAGGAAAACTGGGCTTTAAATTCACCTGTTAGAAGAAATAAATTTAGTATTTGTAGCCTGTGAAACTTTGTCTTTTCAGACTATGAGATTTTTAAAAATCCCAACCTGTTTCTTCAGCTGTTTTCTTCTATATGTATTAATAAAAATACTACAGAGTCCTAGAAAACTTTCAAGTTCAAACCTGTAAACTGACATGGCTTCCAACACCCTTCACAAAATGGCCACTGTCTGACTCTACAGCCTCATTTCATATTAATCTTTACCCTTCATTCCAGGCATGCTAAAAGGTGTGCAGGTTCCTGTATCTGTGTTCTCTTGTTTTTGCACATAGTTTCCTGTCTGGAATATCCTCTCCTCCCCACCCTACTCTCCTTCATTCACCTGCCTAAGTCCTACCTGAGAAATCAACCTTGCCTCATGTCCTCTAGTACACCATGCCCAACTCCCCCAGGCTGGGTCTGGTGCCTCACCACTATTTATTCCTTTGCACTATAATCGTAATTTCCCGTTTACTGTCTATCTTTCCCAACTGATGGTAAATTCCTTGAGGTCAGGGATTATGCTTTTATTCTGATTTAACCCAAACATGGTCATAGTGGCAATTCAGAAATCTGTAGAATGAATTAAGGAATGAATGCCACATGGCAAATGTTAGTCAATAACTAAGGTAATTTAGCAGGAAATATCAAACACCACTTCTGTGAACTTCCGTGTTTGTTCTAAAATACAGTATTGGTAGTGCAAAAAAACAAACATAATTTTTGGTGTATCTGGAACAGACAGTAAAATGGACTTCTACAAAATACTTCTACACACTTGGGAGAAACTCTGAAAGCTAACAGATTAAGTATTTTCAAGACTGCACTATATGAATGTAAGGCTTATTGAATATCATTGTTTCCTTTGTAAGAGGTTAGGCTAGGCTAAAATTCCCCTACTAGACCACCTAAAATAATTTTCCCACTTTCCTCTCCAAATAGGAACTCTAAAGACTAAGAATTTGATGGCAATAAAAGAAAAGGACGAAGATCACAGTCATCCCTTCCTAATTTACTGATCTCTAATCTGAATTCAAACACATCTCAATTCTTTAAGCTCTTTACCAGGGACAGAAAAACCCTATATCATTACTATACATTTCTTTTTGTAAAACACAGCTCTATCCACTTGAAAAGTTAAAGAAATTATACACACCTGAAACAGGAGCTGCTTTATTTAACAATCCAACATCTTCTTCAAACTCTGATGCAAACACTGAGGAAGGTAATTTAATTCCAGTGGTCTTGAAAAAGAAGTTACACAATGGTTAGGTTTATTTAGAAATACTTTTGAACTACGAAGAGTTGAAATGCCCCCCAAAATTCATGTCCACCCAGGAGTTCAGAACATGACGTCATTTGGAAACAGATTCCTTACAGATGTAACCAGTTAAGATGAGGTACACTGGGCGATGGGGGGGCCTAATCCACTGACCGGTGTGTCCTCATAACGCAGCCATGTGAAGACAAGACACACGGGGAGAACGCATGTGAAGACACACAGGGAGAACGCACGTGAATGCATGGAGGCAGACTAGAGCGCTGCACCTACAAGCCACGGAAAACTAAGGACTGCTGGTAACCACCAGAAGCTAGGAGACAGGCATGAACAGATTCTGCCTGTGAGGCCCCGAGAAGGAATAACCCTGTTGAAAGCTTACTTTCAGACTTCCGGCCTCCAGAACTGTGACAGAATAAATTTCTGTTGTTTTAAGCCACCCAGTGGTAATTTGTGGTAATTTGTTACAGCAATCCTACTAATACAACTACATTCTGCATTGTCTCTCACTTGTGCTCCAGTTACATATTTTAAACATGTATATTCCATCACTATCTCAAAAGCAACCTCCCTGCCATACTTCACAAAGCTTTCTCCAGTATTTTATCCCACTTAATCCCTACAACCCCTTGAATTATCAGCATGTTTCAGTGAAACACAAGCTAAGAAAGGTTAAGTGGCATGCCTGCCTGAGACTAGTTAAGTGGGGTTTTGAGATTCAAATCCAGGTCTCATAACTCCACTCTCCTCAAATTTCAAAACAAAATTAATCTTTTCCTATTTAAACCAGAGATAACGTCCTAATCTCTAGTACTGGCACAGCTTTTCTCCAAATTGGCTGCTTAAATCCTAGGGTGGTCGTAAATCATTTCTAACCACCCATCCCTTTGAACTCTCTTGTATACAGTTACTTCACACCTGTCTTCTGGGCACCATCTTCCTCATGGTTAACCAGGACACAGATGACCACAGCTGCTGCTTAGTCTACATCTAGTCCAATCTTCGTATTACTGCCAGGTTAAGACTCCTTAAAATTTTATAATATGACCTTCCCGAACTTTTAACAGGTTTTTTCACTCCTGATTTTCAAGGCACTATAAACTCAAGGTCTACTCTATGTATCCTGTTACTCAATAATGCAACCTCCATGTAAATCAAGTCCAGTTCCTCACATCATGGAATAATTCAAAGTAACTTACGGAGCACACATGTGCTGGACATGATGACCCACAATACTACCTCATGTCCCTTCTTTCTGACTGGAATGGTCCTTCTTCTCTCTTTAGAACCCACACATTTTTTTTTCTTTTTTTTTTTTGGCTGCACCAAACAGCTTGTGGGATCTTAGTTCCCCCACCCGGGATCAAACTTGGATCCATGGCAATGAAAGCCCTAGTCTTAACCACTGGACCGCCAGGGAATTCCCAAAGCCACCCTTTTAGGGACCAGCTCAGTTCCCTCCTTCACCATGAAGCCCTTCTTGATTACTGTTCTGGAACCTTCCTTCATGTGAACTCCCCTCATTCTGCAAACCATCCAATCTACTTCAACATGTGCTGGCACATACTTTCTGACCGGTCCTTATGCTTTCGTTTCATCCCTACAACCACTTAGTTAATAATGTGAGCGTCAGCACCAGGTGTTCTCTGTCTGTGGACCTGCCCACCATACCGTCCTCAGTCTAGCAGCAGGCAGGAAGCTGAGGCACACATTCTCACTGGCTCACAGACAGAGCCTGCTGAAATGGAAGCCTCTGAGGAGCATCAGTGCGTACCTAGTAAGCTGTTATGGCTTCCAGAGTTTTTCGGTGGCATAAACATGGACAAAGAAAGATCTGGCTTTCTGCTGCAGAATCCTATTTAAAAAAAGCTTTACTGAGATGTAGTTCACATACTACAAAATCCAGCCACTTAAAGTGCATAATTTAATGATTTTTGGTGCATATTACATTAATTTTTTAAAAATTGTGGTAAAATATATTTAAGATGCTCTTTGTGACTATCTATCCTTGGAAACCGGGGTTTAAAAAAAAAGGGAGGATCAGCTTGCGCTTAATGAATTACCTTTGGAAATATTTTTCAAATCATGAAAAACAGTCAAAGAATCATATACATAATTAAAGTGTAGATAGTGATTACATCTTTTAAAAAAGGAAACTATAATTTTTTTAGTGATTGCAGTGGTTCCGAACTACAGGAGGCTTGCCCAACTGCCTTCCACTGTGGCAGCACCTGCTTTCCTTCAAGTGAAAATTAGGGGCTAATCAAGCATTACTAATTTCTCCACTGTCTTTCTGCACTGCTTTTGTTTTTAGGGCATATTCAATATTGCTGGTTTACTCAATTTTGGTGGTTTGTTACAAATTACTTTAAAGTTGAAGAAACACATGGGCCTTATCCATATTTTTGCATCATGCTACAGAAAACCAATGGCACTTGTTTTCAAACATAATTCACTCGTCCTTATAAACATCACTGAAGTGTCCAGTAAAGAGTCTTATTCTGGGGAATTCCCTGGTGATCCAGTGGTTAGGACTCTGCACTTCCACTGCAGGGGGCATGGGTTCGATCCCTGGTCGGGAAACTAAGATCCCATATGCCATGCTGCACGCGGCATGGCAAAAAGAAAAAGAAAGAGTCTTACTCTGTTAGAAAAGCCAATTCGATAGTGGTTACTTTTACCCAAAATGAATTAAGAATTAAAAACTAATCTTTTACTGGCCAACACAATTCAGCCAGAAGAATGTTAGGACTTTATTAAAACTTTTCTTACTACATAAGATAAAGATGTTAAGTCACTACTGGACCACCTCCCCTCCCTCAGTTGGTGGTAGAAGGAAATGAGTCAATAAGATATATATCCTATTACTGATACAACAGCCTTGGGGAAGAAGGTGTAGAGAAGTAGCTTCTGTTAAAGATGTGGCAGTGGGGTGTGAGGCCTCACAAGAGAGCTATGACCTAGTGAGTGAATGAACAGGTGCAGTTATTACCTCTTTTTTGGTATGATACCCTGAAACTTAACCCTTCTGACACTCTTTAAGCAACAAGTATGGACTGGAGGGGTTATGATCACATCTTCCCCAAGGAAAAGAATGTCTAGACCATGATAGGACTAGAGAATGAGAAGCAGGGGAAACTGGTGCCCTCTGTATCTCTTCTTTTTGTCAATAAACACAGTACATTAGTATCTTCTTTTTTTTTAAGTACCAAGTGATATAAAAGTTTCACAGGGAAATTTACTCTATACTAATACTAAATTAAAAATGAGATAACAAAGGCATGCAACATGGGCATCCTTAACATAAGCAGGGAGAAGAAAACAGAACTTAAATTAGGAGCACTCATTTCATATAAACATGTTCTCTCATATGTACTTAAAAGATAAAGTATTAAAGTGGACTGCATTTTTGTTGAGAAGAGCAACAGAAACTTCGTTACAATCTATTGCCTCCATTCCCTCTTACGGTTAGCCTGCAGCTTCTACAAGCGTTAAAGATCTGAACATTCTGCAGAAGTTCCACAAAAGTTAAGTCTATCTTAGAGCAGTTTACGATGCTGAAACAGTTAAGCTGTTAACATACAGAACATCAGCAGCTTTTCTTCTACTGAAAAGTGCTACCTAGCATGACCATAATTATTAATGAAAAGTTCCAACCTTGTCAAAAACCGTTACTTTCAACAACCCGAGAACAGGAGACCTGCTCCCTCCTGATGGTATGTGTGTGCATTCGCATACACAATTTTAAGCGAAGGCATGGCTTATCTTTGTGCTCTTCAGACTGACACCGTTTCTTGCCCCAAACAGTTATCTTGATTTAAAAAATGGTGGTTCTTCACTCATGGCTCCTCACACACTCTCTCTCACATTTGAATTGCTAAAAAGTCTTACTGAAGTTGCTAAAGGTTCTTCTTTCTCATCTTCCCCGTAAGGTACACCAAAGGTATTTGTGGGAATGAGCTCTGAGGGCCCAGATGGTTCCTTCAGGTGCTGCAGGTAGTCATAATCATCATCAAAGAACACTCCATACTTCCTCTGTTCTGCTCGCCTTTCTTCATCTTTTATCTAGGATAATAAACAAAATGGAATTAGTACCTGTTCCAAGGATAAGGCTCAGGAACCTTCCAATGAGCACAGCTTTCAGAACAGGGGACAACTGGCCCATGAACACTTTGGCTGATAGGAATGAGACAAAGAATTCTTGACAAACTCGGGAAACACAAAATGCCACATAAAATTAAAATGGAATAAAAAAATTCCTCCTTCCACTAGACATTTCTGGGCAACAATTTAAGCCAAGAAACACACACACACACACACACACACACACACACACACACACACTTTGTTTTATCATGTATGTGGAGAATTAGAAGACTAGGGGGCACTGAAAGGTAACTACAATTTCTTGTATTTATATGCAAAGAAACTTCTCAATGCACAATACCCACTGGCTTTACTAAAAAGCTACATATGCCAGTGTTCCCCAACACTTCCTTTCACATTACCCACACTTAACAAGTATACTCTGACTGATAATTACCAAATCAACCTCTTAAAGGCTCCCTGGTATTTTCTAAAGCTAATTCATGAGTTTTATGTTTCATGAGATGACCAGGAGGCAAAATGCAGTCTGTGGTTACGAAACGCCAAGATCTTACGGAAAGCAGAGACTAAGCATACTGTTGTGCCCTAAATAACACCATGCAGCCTTGTTGCTGATGGTTTAGTAAATATTTTCCACTACTCTACAAGACTGCTCATTTAAACATCTCCAATAAAGATATATTATCCAACAAAATAAATATGCACAATATAAAAATGAACATATTGGGTTTCTCTGGTGGCGCGGCGGTTGGGAATCCACCTGCCAACGCAGGGGACACGGATTCGAGCCCTGGTCCAGGGAAGATCCCACATGCTGTGGCGCAACTAAGCCCATGCGCCATAACTACTGAGGCCTGCGTGCCTAGAGCCTGTGCTCTGCAACAGAAGAGGCCACCACAATGAGAAGCCCACGCGCTCCAACGAGGAGTAGCCCCCACTGGCCGCAACTAGAGAAAGCCTGCGTGCAGCAATGAAAACCCAACGTAGCCAAAAAAAAAAGAATATTATTTACTGAAAATTAAATCACAGATTTTGTTTTCCAGAAGATAACAGTTATCTGAAAATAGCAGTTGGCTCACATAATTTATTAAAAACTATCAACAGTCTACCTACAAACTTATTAGCTATAGAACAGGACCCACTTTCTGTGTAGGCAACAGAACCCTCTGGGGTGCAGTCTCATCTGCTGCTAAAGGATCTCGTTGGCTCCGGTGGACCAGGTGAAAAGACACAGCTTTCTTCTTCTCTATAAAGGGCTTTTTCTTCCTGTGAGGCTTCAAAGAAATAGAATCAGAATAATAAAGTAAATCAGAACAACAACAATGAAACAGTGAATAATATCATAGTCCACATAGGCATCTTCAATAAGTTATGTTATGATCAACAGATTTTTAAAACCTGCACTTCCAAGGCAAGAAACATCAACTATGTTCAATACAATGTATACTACCTTCCTTCAACAAACGTTTGTTGGCACCTACTCTGTGCCAGACTTTGTTGTAGGCACTGGAATACAGCAAGAGGTAAGTCAAAGCTCCTGTTCTCCGCAAGCAAATCATCAAAAACATGATTTCAGGTAAAGACAATAAAAACAAAACACAGCGATGTGCAAATAACTCAAGAGTTACTTTAGAATGAGTGCTCAGAGAAGATCCCTGACAGTCTGAACCAGAATGACAGGAGCCTGCCACCGGAAAATCTGAGGAAGACAGTTCCTGTACCAACTATTAAAACCATGACACAACCGCTTAAGTTTAATAAGACTCATCATCCTTCTGCGTTTTTATTTCACTACACAACCTTAATTTTCTGAACTGAGAAAGCATCATTCCAGTTGAGTAAGCCGCCGTGCTTCGGGCCCAACCTTAGACCCTCCTTTTCCCCAGAGCAAACAGATGGGGCAGACACCTACCATTCCAATGTCTGGAGAGACTAGCAACTCCCTCTCTGCTCGACCCCATGAAGCACTGGGTAGCGCGTCTGTTTCCCATGTCACAGGTTTTTAGGCCTCTCGGGACGGCGGGATGGTAAGAGTAGGCCATTCTCTTCTCTCTACTCCCCAGAAACGCTTGGCCGCGGGAGACCCACTCTAAACTGCAAACTATGCCCGGGGTGGTGAGGGTAACCCAAACCGGGGCACTGGGCCACAAGCCGCCTGTCTTCACCTTCGGACCAGCCCTCCCAGTTCCAGGCCGCAGTAGCCACTGGCGCCAGAGGAACCCGGTCTCTGCCAAACCAGAGCGCCCCACCCCCGAGAAAGCGAGGCTTGCTCACCATGCTTGTAGCCGCGCGGCGCTCACCCCAAAGAGGGGCAACGGCTCTCTCCTAGTCGGACGGAACGTGACACGGTACCTCCCGAACGCCACTGAGGACCAGCTCGTAGCCGCGTCTTCACGCCGCCCCACACGTGCTGCCCCAGGAACCGGCCGGGAAGTCACGCAGCAGGCCGTGGATACGGACCAATCGCCGAAAGGCTGAAGGGTCACGACCGGAAGTTACGCAAAGCTCACGCCGTCTCAAGGATCGCGAGAAGCTATTGGCAGGTGGGGCTGTTCTCATCCCCCGGGAGGGCGGGGCTTTTCTGGCCAAAATTAAATCAGCTGCGGAAGAGAGTTGTGGGCGTCTGTGCTGCGACGAGGCGAGAAACGGGGTGTTGGTGGGCGAACTGCTTTTATATATAGCGCCCTCTACCGAGAACAGAAGCCACGAATCTAGCATCCCCATCGACAGTTGTATTCCCTGCCTATTCCCAACCGTAAACAAAAAAACCAACACACAAATAAACTGTATACACAGAAGGAAGGTGGGCACCCTCCCGGGTCACCGAGGTTTCAGGTTCCCTCTTCTTCGGGCCGGCGCGGAGCTGGTTGCCTTAGCAACGGAAGATCCTAGGGCCTTGCTATTTTAGGCTGCACCAGGCTTAATCAGGTCTTTATTTTTAACGAACTGCGTTCAAACATCCAGTTAACAAAACCCCCCTAGACTCTGTTGACAGTAGAGGAATTTGGACTCATAAAATATATTCAGAATCTCTTTGGTGTTTGCATACCTTATCTTGGAAGGTGGAAACTAATGCTTATTCTTTCTCAAGCCATTCCTCAAACGTTTGAAAGTAGTTTAAACAAATAAGCTATAAGCACACCTGCTTAAGATTTCAGGTAGGTGCTGGCGCGCTTTCATGGCTTTTCTTGGGCAAAAGAGGATAGTAATGCATTCAAAGTTCTATCAGCAGACCTTTCCTCAAATTTCTATTTCCCCTTACCAATTTCTGGTGTCTTTCCAATGTCTGAGTTATCTTGAATTGTGTATTTATGTCCTACCTATTATTACTATAAAATCTATAGAATATTTATAGTTTTATTACAGTAAAACTTATAGAAACAATTTAGGACCACAGAACTTGTGTTGGGATAATGCTTTGTAACAGGGATAATATTGATACATAACACTCCTATGTGCTACACATTCATTATAATTAAGCTTCATGAGTGCAGGTTTTGTTTTGATCTGTTTTATTTACTACTGTTTTCAGGACCTAGAATAGTGCCTGGCATGTATACTCAATAAATATTTGTTTAAATGAAGTAACGTTCTGGCACTTTACCTGAATTATCTCAGGTTTTCCTGACACTAAAACTGAGGCATAAGAAAGGTCAGAATTGGATGGGTTTGCTTGTCTAAAAAAATGCATCATTTTCCATTGAAGCACACACTTCCCCCTACAATATTGAATGATAACAGTAGTATGCTAGGTATACTAGCTGAAATTGGTTTCTGGCCTTTGTTTCACTCTTACTGTGTAACCTGGGGCAAGTGAGCTTCAGTTTTCTGACCTGAATGTAAAACGGGAATGATAATATTATTAACATTTACCTCATAGTATTGTTGTCGGTTTAAATGAGAAACTACACATGAAATGCTTGGACCTGTGCCTGGCTTGTGATCAGCATTCAATGAAGGTGAGCAATCGTTCTCTTTCCAGCTTAGTGTAGTTACTCACTTAATGTCATTGTTGCCTTAGAATGGCCAGCTCCTGAAACTAGGGCCTTCACCATCTGGGATCTGTCAGCAAACACGTGCTTTGGCCTCACATCACGTTCACATCATGGCTCTCTGTTAGCTTGCATCTTGACCCAACCTGTCAGCTTCCTGGAATCCTAATCCTTTTGATTTCCCTTAATTTCTGGTACCTTTTGGGTCACTTATATTACATACATAGACTCTTTTACTTGCTTCTAGTCCCTAGCAATTTTATGTTCTTTAAAATTCTTTTTAACTGCACATCCTCTTGATATTGCTTGGCTTTCTGCTGACTCCTGTTCTTAAGAGTCACAAGTACATACACTTCATTGGTGAATACACTTTGGAAATATTGATCCCAATTAATTTTCCTTACTGTGCTTTCTAATTATAAAATGAATTTTGAATATTCTTTGGTATGTTTCGGTTGTGTTCAAAGCACTCAGATGATGTGTAAATGAAATGATTTTACAATCTTGGAGATAGTCAGGTGATGAAATAGTTTATTAAAATTTCATTGTAGTAATTTCTTCATAGTCTTAATTTACATTGTCTATGGGGGTATTTTTATCCTTTTCCACAGATTCTGTTATATGTGTTGAGGATTCTTAACTTCCTCTCTATAGCCCAGACCTTTTTCCTGACTTTCAGGGTCATATATCCAACTGTATGTCTATCCGCATATAGCTGTAGTTGCTAACTTTTCATAATTAGATAAATACCGTAGGGAGGAGAGACCTGGCATTTTCAGTACTTGTTGACCTAAGGATGTGTTCCTGGATGAACTTTTAACCTTGGCTGGCCCAAGTCAGACAATCTGGAGTAGGGAGTACTCAACATAGGAAAGAATTTGCCCTTAATTGTTCTTGCAGGTATACTCAGCAGTTCAAATTTAAGCTATAAATCTTTTCCCACAGTCAGCTGAAGTTTGTTACCTCTTTAGCTCAGTCCCTGATTCCTGAGTCTTCGCCAACCTTTCTTAATTTTAATCTTTCTTAATCTTGCTACCACATTATTCTTCCTAAAAGACAACTCTCATATTATTCCTATTCAGAATTTTCCAATGAGTTCCCACTGCCTACTCAATACCTCCCAGGTGCTTTAATATAGCCCTTGATATCTTCTGTAGTTTCACCGCAGACCACAGTTCCACATTACTTTCCTTTTTTTTTTTTTGCGGTACACGGGCCTCTCACTGTTGTGGCCTCTCCCATTGTGGAGCACAGGCTCCGGACGCGCAGGCTCAGCGGCCCTGGCTCACGGGCTCAGCCACTCCGCGGCATGTGGGATCTTCTCAGACCAGGGCACGAACCCGTGTCCCCTGCATCGGCAGGCAGACTCTCAACCACTGCGCCACCAGTGAAGCCCCTACTTTCCTTTTATTCCTCAAATTGAGTGAAACCAATTTTTCCCCAAATACAGTATATACTCTTCCAACATTACAACTTTGTTTACATCATTCCCTCCAACCAGAGGGAATGATATAATTTGGTACCTAGAAATGGTACCACTTTTAGCAAAAGAGCAAGAAAACCTTTACACAAATGTTACATTCTTAACCTTTCTCTAGAGCTTTATGTGTTCTACTATTAGTGTCCAGTTTTTACAGGACAGAGTTCAAAACTCACAAACCGAACAAGGACTTGGGTTGTCTGGACAGCAGTGCTGGTGGCAGCAACTCCACGCCATGTCTGAGTTGAGGTCCCACAAAGAGTTTTGTCAAATTTAATAAAGTTTAATAAATCCGATGCTATCAAAGCACTGTAGAAAATGAAAAAATTGTCCATTACTTACCTCCATTAGGTTTTAGAAAGTAATGTTTCCATGTAGAACCTGGTTGAATGTGAGAAGAAGTGGAAAGTAGTTGTTGAACTACTACACCTACCTTGGAGATGTACTGCTGATTTTTAAGGGCAAACTTGGGGCCAATTTTCAAGCCTATTCTACTTTTTGGTCCCAATCTTCTCTCTTACAGGTCTTCCCTCCAGGATGAAGGTACACAAAATTGCTTTTCAACTTTCCACTCATACTTTTGCCCTTGTCCTGGAGTTGAGGGAGGCTCATGTGCAATTTGTAACCACTGCTGAAAAACATGAAAAGTATATTGCAATTCCTTTTCTGGTCAAAATATGTTCCCAAGCTCTCTCCTTGTTTGTAATACATTAAATAGTAGGCATAATGAGGAAGTCTGTTTATTTTCTATATTAGAAACTCTAAAGGGACTATCTTATTTTCACACATTATAATGTGAATGAAAACAGCAATAGCAAATCTCCTCAGATATAAAAAGACAGGAAGTTTTAAAAATAAACTGTAAATTGCTGTTTAAAGCAGTAATTCTTTAGACGGATATTTTAAATTAAAACTACAAACCGGGCTTCCCTGGTGGCGCAGTGGTTGAGAGTCCGCCTGCCGATGCAGGTGATGCGGGTTCGTGCCCCGGTCCGGGAAGATCCCACATGCCGCCGAGCGGCTGGGCCTGTAAGCCATGGCCGCTGAGCCTGCGCATCCGGAGCGTGTGCTCCGCAACGGGAGTGGCCACAACAGTGAGAGGCCCGCGTACCGCAAAAAAAAAAAAAAAAAAAAAAGTACAAACCACGAGGACTTAAATAAATTTTAAGTCAGGAAGAGTTGAAATTACAGGCAATTAGAAAAGCTGTCTTATTCTTGCTTTACAGGTGAGGACTCTGTGAGCTGTTAATTTAAAAATAGCGAGCACTGTCTGAATACAATAGAAACTGGAACAAACTGAAGCTGGGAATTTCCCAATGATTTTATTGAGGTAACTTTTCCCAATTTTATACATATATGCATTTATATATACTTAAGAAAGCTAAACAATGTTCTAAGGCACTTGGAATTGTGCACAGCAAAGTATCCTACAATATTATACAACTACATAGAGCATAATTTTGCTTTTTAAATAACACAAACACCAATACGGAATAAAAAAGATAATACATAGTCTTTCAGGTTACAATAGTGGAATTACATATACATATGTGTGTATACTTGTAGATATTTATACCCACATACTATAATACAGTACAGGTTTAAGAACAACAACAAAAAAGAGAAACTGTCATGTAATCAGTACACAGTTCCAGTTATTTATAGTCACAGATACTACTATACCTGTGTAATATGTAGGGTTAGATCACTCACTGGAAATTAGAAATCATTCAGTTTGATAACGATCACAGCTTACCAATCTTATCACTTCCACCAAAGCTTGAAATAACGAAAGAATGCATATAGTTCTTTATATAAAAATCACTGTCACACAGAAAAAAGATGACTAGTTTGAGTTTTTAGTAGGTACTAAATCTAGTGAAATTGGTGCAGAATGTTTTGAACACATTGGCACATTTCTAAGCCACAGAAGAAATATTTTAAAAAATAAAAATTAGTGCCTGTATTTTTAGAGATGAAAGTGGTTTGACCCTAGATTCTTTCAGGTTGTTTTTGAATGCGAGTTAGCATTGCCATGGCGATTTCTTGTGGAAGTTCTCTAAGCAATGTAATACATAGTCAAACTATAACAAAACATCCAGTAAGGGAAAAGCCCCCTAAATTGGCAAGTGGCACAAATATCATTGGCATTTTAACATACCACAAAATTGACCTGAGGGTGGAGTGGCATTCTGCCTCATTTACTCCCTTCAATTTATTCTTAAAAAAAAAAAAAAGTATTTCACAAGAATTCTTAAGCACCATCTAAAAATTCACAATATAATCACCTTTATTGACTGAGTCGCTCTGCTTCAGAAAAGATATTTAGAAATTTTAGTATTGAAAAAAATTATAGTGGCTAACTTCATTCGATCTGTTAGCCATCCACAATACATACAAATAATTTCGAGACATATTTACCATTCAGTTTTGGAGATAAAAAGTTACGAAAGGAATAAGTATGTTTATGTACTGTTAGTATAGTATAATGTTTCACCTAGGTAAAACTCATTTTGTGTATGATCATCGTCGAAGTATGAACGATATGCAAGCAATCCACAGCTCACCCATGTTTCCTTCATAATTTAGTATTCACAAATCTAAGAAAAGTTGAACTGCATGGCTATATTTATGCAGGGGGGAATTCAAGCATGTGCATGTGGATTAAATGCTTCTTTAATAGGATAAAGAGGCAATTGTTTGGGAACTCATGGGATGCAGCTTACCAGGTGAAATCTAATGGTGATTTTCATAGACCAAGAGTTTTGTTTATGTGGATTGTTAGCTGTCGTGTTTGTGGTTAAGCCATGCAATGATCCTCATGACACTGACAAGGATTATGACCAACAGTGTAGTTCTGAGGTAAAATTGTGAGGCAAAAAACAAAAACAAAAAAAGTGTACTTCATGTGAAATCTCCCCTTTAAGTACATAGAGGGACTAATCAAGCGACTATGCCTGTCGGAACTGCCTAGGCTACTCAATAACCTCCTCCCTGAAGAACTGGTAAACTAAAGCTGCATCAGAAGGCTAGAAATAAAAGACTAGAAAGATGATGGGGGAGGAAACTACTCAGGGCCCAAAGAAATGCAAGGGAGTCAAGATGATGTTTTGAGATAGACACTTTTTCCTGTGTCCTCAAATTGCAGTAGACAGTGGCATTTAAGGGAGGAGGTACTGCCCTCCCAGGAGGGCATCTGAACATGGGGGAGCGCTTTTTACTTTTCGTATTTACAATGGCTGGGCATACAACTGGCATTTAGGCAGCAGGGGCCTGGGAGAGTAAACATTTTGCAATGTGTGGGACATTTCTGTACAAAAAGAATTGCCCAGCTCCAAATGCCAACAGTACCCCACTGAGAAACACTGATGGAGTGCTTTGCTCATAGGCGCAGCTGTGCTAGCAATGTGAAAAGCTAAATGACATTTTTCTGTGCAGTAAATCCTAGCCTAGCTAAAAATGACCCTTGCCTATAGGGTTGGCTTTTGGTGGGAATAGCTGCTATAGGATTCTCTCTTTTTGCCAGAAATCTTACAGCGTGTACAATAGGATTTCTTAATTTGGGATAAACCTGTCTTTGAAAAAGCGTTAAGTGGGCTATTTTTTCAGTTGTTTTCTAGAAATGTTAATGGTGGTTTGCATTTCCATAAAGAGCTTAAGCTTAATGATTACAAAAAGTAAGTGGAAAGTGAAAATGAGAATGGGTTGGGAGTATTCTACCCTTGTCCTACCACACTTTGATCACTGCCAAATTATAATAATGCCTCATGCTGCTCTTTGAAACTTGCCTGTCAACTATTTGGAGATGTGCTTTCTCTCAGAAAGATGGTCCTATTAATTTGATGATTACTTTTGCTGTTGCATTCCTGTCTAGGACATATTTCAGCTCCAAAATTTCATTCTGCTTTGGCAAGTAAAACAATGTGACATATACTCAAATGCCCAATAGTGGAAGATCAGCCAGTTCAAGTGGCCAAGGGAAAACTTTGTAAATAAATTGCATCTTAGTGGTTCCTTAGTGCTCATAACATTCTCTAACAATGTGAAGAAATTAATTATTGTCTCAAAGTATATACTTTCACTAGTAAGATTAGGCTTAATAATATGATTGGATCTAGGAATGTTTAAGCTACCATACCGATGAAATGACATAAATTGATGTATCTTGTACTAACTTGATTCCATCTCACCTATTCTGAGAATGATTTCTCACTCTGTGTGAAATGTGCTGCTGGGACGAATTAAAGAAATAATATGACATTTTTGAAGAGCTTTCACTGTTTAAATGTGGAGATACTACTACGTGATAGACAAGGTTGCTTTTTTCTATTGTGAATACAGTATAATTTGTGAAAGTTGTGTCTGACTCTATTAAGTATAAATACAATGCCTGTATTTGTGTTAAAATGTGGTACACATTAGGATATGCAATGTTAATGCAGATTTTTCTCTCTTTTAAGTGTAAGTTACTGTATTTTTTTTAAGTGCCAATGCAGCACTGAATTAACTGCAGGTTGTAAAACCTGAGTTATGGGTTTTAAGGACTTATCTCTCATTTTCAATATTCGATGATTATTCAAGGGTGTATTCAATTCCTCTACTTCCTTAAAAAGATTTTCACTGACATTTTAGAACTTTCTACAAACAATATATTTACTAACATAAGAGAAAGATAAGTGATTACAATCATTATGCTAATAAAGGATATGAAAATGAAACCAGAAAGTCGGTTTTTCTGGGTAAATCAGATAGACGAGTGTGCTTTTTTCTCCATTTAAAACAGCTGTTCAAATACCCAAACTAGTTCTCTGAATATTATAGATTTCATCTAAATAATTTTAGGAATTATCATAAAGTAAACTATATTGAACAAAAAGAAAATGCTAGACATTTCACACCATAGGAAATTATCAGGCAGGGCTGCCAAAAATTAACACTAATCACTGGAGAACTAGTTTTGTCAGCCTAATTGGTAATGACCATGAAGATGCTGATAAAGCTAATGGCATCTTCTTACTACCTTACTGTTACTGTTCCTTTTCTCCATTTTAAAAAAGATGGAAATGGTCACTTTGGTTTTTACAGTCTGTCTAGTTTTTTCCTGCCTGTGACCTTTCTGGAGATGGATTTGTTCTCTTCCTTAATCACATCTTAGGGACCCAGGAAAACCACTCACTTCTTCTACGTCAGCCTAATGTTGCACTTTAAATAGGAAAAACCCTGGTGTTGTATTACAACAACCCAATTCACATAAACATGTATTTTTATAGAACCGTAGCTTATCGGTTGGCTTGCAGAAATGCTGGCATTAGGCGGATACATAATTCTATGGAGGGTGGTCCACATCTTTGTATCCTTTTAGGGCTGCCAGGCAAGATGGGCTGCTGAGATGGATATGCAGTGTTTCTGCCTTTTAAAATTAGCTACTGGGGATATGGGGATGTATGGATACGTATAGCTGATTCATTTTGTTTGTTATACAGCAGAAACTAACACAACATGGTAAAGCAATTATAGTCCAAGAAAGACACTAAAAAAAAGTAAAATTATCTATTAAAATAGAGCTTCATTCTGCAAAATATAGCTTAGCTCATAATCCTTCCATTCTTTCCATAGCTTTTTATTTAAAGGGTCATTCTAATGAAATAATTTGTGGTTCCAATTCTTAAAAATTAAACTAGTATTGGTTAATTTTTTTGACTTTTAAACTTTTCCCTAAACATGTCAATCATTAGAAGAAAAAGTATGGGTAGTTCATAAATCTGACATATCATACAAGGAAAACAATATATTGAGGGACCAGAGTTTCACTTTTGTACCGAGTGCATCTCAGTGTAGGGAATAAAAAAACTGTATCACATGTACTGCTAGTGGGAAAAAAATGGTTCCTTTTATCAACCAAATAGAGACTTTCTATGACATGTATCTTGAGTGATAAAACAGTGATAAATGTCTTATATTTACCATTTTTATAGGGGCCTTGTGATTAGAAATTAAAATGATGTTCTAAGATTATAAGTATAGAAAATTAAAATAACACTACATTCCTTGGTATTTTTCCCAAGACACTAAAATGACAATAAAACAATATCATAAAGAAAAACATGGCTTCAGCAAAAAACTGGAACCTAGTTAATACCTGTGGCTGGATTTAAACACTATGAAATGGATAAAACTTCAGCCAGAGAAAGACACTTGGGCATGCAGAAAAAGTTTTTCAAAACAAAAATACGTCTTACTCTATCAAGGACATGACAATAGTGTAGAATTCTAGGTTTATTTTATTAACGCATATAGCTGAGTACAGCAAGAGGTGTCAGCAACGCTGGCTACTTTTCTTAGTTATAAAACGGTCCTGGCTTTTTGTAATAGGCTAAGCAGGACTAAATTTTTTTTTATTTTTGAAGCAAAATCATCCAATTTTAAGTGGTTCTTTAAAATGTAAATGAATGGCAGGATCCAAATTTGTCCACCAGATTAAATGTTTGCCTTTTGGTTGAAATAGAAAATTAGAGTTTTCCATATAATGCACCAGGATCATTTCAGAAAATCCTAGTCCAAACTCTGAGAATAAAATAAAGTCTATCTAGGTCTTGTCTTGTTGTTATACATCTCATGTGTTTTTAATAAAAGGGGCACAAAACAATCATGAAAGAACAATGAAATGCAAGGTGGTATTTACATATGGTCATTTGTACTTGGGAGCAGAAGCCATACTATGCCTGTGACTCCATGGAAAACAGTAAGATGACAATAGAGGACTTCTTAATGTAAACGATATTGACTGTAGGCTCATAGGGAAATCTTCCATAAATTTAATCTCACTGATTATTTTGCACTGAAAGTCAATGCTATATTTATGGATGCAATCTGCAGACTCTTAAAATATCAAATGAGGTTCTCCTCACTTACAACTTAGCAGAAATTTTATGTTCTTTTAAGTCTTTGGGTGAGTATTTTTTTAATCCATGTGCTTTATTTTTTTAATAGCAGCAATCCAACTTAATGCAGCATGGAAAATAAGTAGTTCTTTTCATTCCTATTCAGAGCTAACTGCTGGCAGAAAACTTGCATTTCGCTTAAGTTTTAACTTTGGATTCAGGCTTTTTAAAAAGGTGCCATGATTGTCGATATTATCTTCTTCAGATCAAGTACGATGGTTTCAACATTGGAGATAATCAAGCTAGGGAAAGACCAAAAGATTTATTTCTAAAGCCTGCTACAGATTTATACGGTCGAATAATTACGTCTGACTTTATTCCCAGTCCTATAATCTTCGTGGAAGGTTGGTACATTAGGTAAGGAGTATTAAAAAAAAAATGTAAAGTATGTCTAGCTATGCTACTTAAAGCATGCAACAAAATTTGGGTAAGCATGCTTATTAAGAGTCAGTAAAAGCCTCTCGCATTTAAGAAAAAGATACATGAAAACACTCAGACTTATTTCTGGCAACTGAATTCACTGGCACAACAAAAAAATAATGGTACGACACTGTACCAATATAATGATGAAACAAGAATATTCTTCTAGGGTCAGGTCTTTAGGAAATCCACCTTGGGTGATTAAACTCCCAAATCCCTTAATAAGTTCTCAACTACCATAAGCCTACTTTGAAAATACCTTTATGCTTCCATTTCTTCTTTTCATTAACATAATGAAGTACTTCTCTTGCTTTCTGATTTTCAACCCCCCACTCCTCTCCAGTGCTCAGAAATTCCATTCCCCATTCTTCTTTAACTTGCACTCTTAAATGTGGCTTTCTGGCCAGCGATTGTCTTCTGCTCATCTTCTTTGATTAAAACTCCTGATGAAGAATAAGTGGTGTAACCATGGTATCCCCTTACCATCAATCCACATGCTGGACAGCAGAGTCGCTGCACCCTTCCCTTTGCTTGTTGGCCTATCCGGGCTGTATAGGTGGGGAGCACGTTCCACACGCTTCCTTCACCACAAGTTAAACGGAAACACACACATTCAAATCCCAGTGCAATATCAGGTTTTCAGGAAGCGAGGATTCCCCCAAAGATGATCAGTCTGTTTCCAAAGAGTCCCGCACTTCATTATGGACGATGAAACCTGAAATATGAAACAGAAACTCTGTGAGACAGTAGAGAAACACAACTCCGCATTCAGTGAAATGAATAAGTTACAGCAATGTTTATGATCAAAGGCAGCTCTAGCATCCCCAACTGAATTACTGTTCTAAGTTACTGTCAGAACAGAATACCATTATAAACGTCACGTGGGAAAGCAGAGACAGCCCCTCTACAAAAGATGCTGCTTGGGCTTCCCTGGTGGCGCGGCGGTTGAGAGTCCGCCTGCCGATGCCGGGGACGTGGGTTCGTGCCCCAGTCCGGGAAGATCCCACATGCCGCGGAGCGGCTGGGCCCGTGAGCCATGGCCGCTGAGCCTGCGCGTCCGGAGCCTGTGCTCCACAACGGGAGAGGCCACAACAGTGAGAGGCCCACCAACCGCAAAAAAAAAAAAAAAAAAATCAGATTGGGCAACATAGTAGCCAATGGACCAGGAGAGATTTAGAACCTTTTAAAGCGAAGCATTTTCCTGGAAAGTGTCCTGCTTTTAATTTCCAAAAATTAGCAGGACACTACAATTTGCTACTATTTGCCCATGGATCCATTAGAGAAAGAGTTCACAGACTGGATTTTGTTGGAAGGTCAGGCCATCATCAGCACAGCTTCTACGTTGGTGAAGAAAAGATGATGACTAACCAATACTGTGACTGCAATAATATGCGTACAAAGCTGCAGGGGGTCAGAAGTGCTACCTCAGGACTTCCCTGGTGGTCCAGTGGGTAAGACTCTGCGCTCCCAATGCAGGAGGCCCAGGTTCGATCCCTGGTCAGGGAAGTAGATCCCGCTTGCCGCAACTGAGAAGCCCGCATGCCGCAACTAAGAAGTTGGCACACTGCAACTAAATGATCCCACATGCCGCAGTGAAGATCCCGTGTGCCGCAACTAAGACAGTGCAGCCAAAATTAAAATAAATAAATAAATGTAACCTCTCTTCGTATGCACTGCCCAGATCTGGTCAAAAAACCCGTATATTTTCTTGCACTATCCAATCAGAAAAGGACATTTATATCCTATTTAAATTAGGCATCTTATCTTCAAAATCAACTCTTAAATTTTATGGTTAGAGGTCCTAAAAATGCAAATTATTCTTAAGTTTGGTACTACTCAGTGGTTTGCGTTCATTGTAAGGTACATGAAGTTCAGCTTTACCTCGGGGGAAGTTTGCCTATCTAACAGAATGACAGTTTTGGCTTTAGGATTCAAGTTGATGAAGCAATAAATAGGTTTACTGTGCTCTCAGGATACTTAAGCTTTTTGTCCACCCTTTCTTCAGAACTTTCCTGCAACTCAAATTTGAAGTTATCTATATTTTCTTCTTCTTGTTAAAACTGCAATAAACCTTTCTTATTTTCATACTGTTGAGAGGGAGTGAATAGGAGGAAAAAGCTAATTTTAAGTCATGGAATTCAGGTAAAGATAGTTATTTTCCATAACAGTTCCTCTACAAATTAATATATAAAAATGTCCTCACCTTCCTATAAATTCATTCAGATAATATAAAATATGAAATTACTCACAAAGTGTAAAATATTACTTTCCTATAATTTCCTAATTGATATATACAGAAATCCTGAATAATTCATTTTCCCTTTATTTAAAAGGGGTTAATGGTCACGGCACATACACTTATGTTAAACAAATTAGGAAACTCTCCTAAACCACTGTTCCTTGTTCAACCGGAGTCAGATGACATGCTGGATGGGATTTTGTTAGTCTGAATAGGCAACCATGCTTGCAACTCTGGTGGTCGCAGCAGCATTTTGCAATTCTTTTTAGTTTCTGTCCAGGTATTAAATAAATGGAGCACCCAAGAGAGAAATGAGTATGCAGAAGCAGCCTTCTCATTTCTCTGTAGAGGGGCCCTGAATTAATGTTTATTGAGGTCACAGGTGTAGTTCTTGCCATGTCACATTTTGATAAACCTATCTAGAAGCTCAAAAGAGTGGTTTAATTTATCTGTAAATCCACATTGGATAGTAATAACTTAAGGTGGCACAGAATGAGAAAATTTCTTTAAATACACACACACACACACACACACACACACACACACACCCCTCAACATAGCTACATTAGGAAATTTGAAAGGTAGAGAAAAGGAAAGAAAACACCTATAGGCTCTCTCTATAACAAATCATTAAGAGTTTTTTTTATAAGGTTTGGCATTATTTGCATTTATTTATTTCTTTATATACATTGAAGTACCGTTGATTTATAATATTGTTGGAGTTTCAGGTATATAGCAAAGTGATTCAGTTTTATATATATATATATTCAGATTATTTGCCATTACAGGTTATTACAAGATATTGAATATAGTTCTGCATGTTATACAGTAAATCCTTGTTGCTTATGTATTTTATGTATAGTAGTTTGTATCTGTTAATCCCATACTCCTAATTTATCCCTCCCAACCCTCCGTTTTCCCTTTGGTAACCATAAGTTTATTTCCTATGTCTGTGAGTCTGTTTCTGTTTTGTATATAGATTCAGGTGTATTATTTTTTAGATTCCATACCTAAGTGATATCGTATAATATGTGTCTTTCTCTGATTTACTTTGCTTAGTATGATATTCTGTAGGTCCATCCATGTTGCTACAAGTGGCAATATTTCATTCTTTTTTAAGCCTGAGTGTTTTAGCATTGTTTCTTATTTTTCTTCTATGCATCTGAATTTTAAAATAAAACAAACCACTGCCATATATATACGTATACATACATACATACATACACACACACACACACACACACACACACACACACACACACACACACACACACACACACACACACACACACACACCCCTTTAGTCAGTATCTGGATTTTTCCACTTAACATTATGCCAATAATCTCTTGAGGTCCGTTCTGACTCTAAGAGTTGTCAATTTAATGATCCTTTGCTTAATATAATAAGCAAACAATTTAAAAGCTAATAAAATTATATATATGAAAATGCTACTTTGCATACTCTAAAAATGTTATTTACAAAATTCAAAGTCTGTTTTTAAAAGCAATATTCTCTCTTGATTATAAATCTGATACATGTTGACATTTAAAAAAATTTGGAAATCAGAAAATATCCAAAGGTTATAACTAACCATAGATCCTACCATTCAGCTGTAACCATTTTAAAGTTTAGTTTTTACGTAAATTTTTTCAAACAACTTACATGTCTTTATAATTTAGATAATTATTTTAAATTGTAGAAATCCCATTTACTATGGAAAGGGAAGTGGGTTTTCTTTGCCATGGTGATCTGTTTCCAGAATGCAATGGCCCCATTTAATAGTACAGTGCCCTTCAAACGGTCTTCTGGGTTTTGAACAGTAGGCTGGGTGGGCAGCTGCTGAGGGGGAGAAAAAAACAGTATGTGTCTAGACAGGCAGCAAGTGTTCTAAAAAACAGAGGTTAAATCCTGGTACCTTGCAGGCCAAAGGATGAATTCTTATGGGGACCACTTATCCTCATGTTTCTCACATGACCCTAGAATGCATTCCAATTCCAAGAGCCATCTGGAGAAACTGGGGGAATTAGATGAAAGAGTGGATCGCTACAATCCCTCTTCAGGTCAAACATGCAGAGAACGTACTCCAGGATGGAGTTTTCAGAGGTGTCTTCTCGGTACAGGAACAGCAGTAATACCACAGTATTACTGCCAGCACACTCTTCATGAAAAGCCACCATGATGGACTCCTCATTTACAGAAAGAGGACTTCGGAAATAGATCCTTCATTTTTTTCTCTTAAATATTTTTTTCTTGACTAGGTAATAAATTCTTATGTTTCAAAAATTCAAAAGGTTCGTAAGGGTGAATAGTGAAGTCTCCCCCACCATGCCTGCCCCAGTCATCTGATTTCCCTCCCAGAGGCAACCAGTGTTACCAGCTTTTTGTGACTCTCTGCAGAGATACAGAAGCAAAGGAAGCTGTGTATAGGAATGCATCCTCCCAGTGTTGACTGATACATCACTGTGTGGGAGATCATCACTGGATGAAGAGGTGCCTGGGCAGAAGAAGCAGGGCTGTCTCAACCCTTTTATGAACCACTCTAAATCACAGGCAGTTAATAGGTTTTGATTTTGAAGGGAAGGCTTACTTGATATAAGGAGATAACATCTGGCACTAATGAGAAAGGCTAATAAGTGAGCTGCTCTCTATCTGGGTTGCATTTAAATGGCCAGGTCATGATCCATGGCATGTTTATTCCTTCCAAGGGTGGCTGAGACTAAAGGCACCACCATCTCCTACATGAGCAATTTTCTAAATGTAAAACATTATCATATGTTTGTATTATTTTGATAAGACTAAGCAGTATTTACCAAACCTTTCACCTTTTAAAAGAAATACTGAAAACAACTTAAAAAATCATAAGTATTATTTTTATGTCTCAGAGCCTAAATATTTCTCTACTGGAATACAATTCTAATGATGTAATATACATTGATGGAAAAATCACAGGAGACATTTGCTTTACTGCCAAGTTTTAAAGAATACTTAAGCAAGGAATATTTGTCTTAGTGATATGAATATTTAATTTTTCCTTATCCAGAAATTTAATTTTCTAAAAAATTGAACTATAATTGACTTATAATATTATATTTGTTTCAGAAATACAACATAGTGATTCAGTATTTTTATACATTATGAAGTGATCACCATGATAAGTCTGTTACCATCTGTCACCATACAAAGTTATTACAATATTACTGACTATATTCCCCATGCTGTATATTACACTCTCATGGCTTATTTATTTTATAACTGGAAGTTTGTACCTCTTAATCCCCTTCACCTAATTCACCCCTTCCTCCACCAGTGTCTTTAAAAGACATTTTTAAGAGTGTTAACCAATACATTTTTGGGAAAACTTTTAAAGCTTACCTTTGTATCAGCTGTTAAAAAAAAAAAAAGCCTATGATTTTCTCTTGAAATGCAGTCATCCCTGTTTGCATCTATTAATATTTGCTTAAACAATGAAGATAACAATTGACTATTTTACGGCACACACAAACACTCCAAATTTCTATAGATGAATAAATACAGAAAAATAGCCAATAGAATTTTAAAGGTGAAAAAGACTCCATCAGATTTAAAAATATACTACAAATCTATTCTAATTAAACTGTGTGACACAGTGCCAGGACAGACAACAGCTCATTAGAACCCAGTACAGAATCTGGAAATTGATCCTTAACGGTCTTCTTTTAATAAAGAAGAATTTCACATAAAGGGGGAAACAAATGGCATAGGGACAATTGATTATTGATTTAGAACAAAGAAAGTCAACAACAACAACAAAAATAGAACACAGTAAAGTTAGTTTACTCCTTTGAATCATACATACAAATAAATGCCCGATGAATGAAAGATTTAAGTATTAAAAAAAAGCACATATAAAAATCAAAGATGAGTTTTATAATCTTGGCCATCCTCCATAAGACACAAAATAATGAACTAAACCATAACAATATACACAAATTTGAATATGCAAAAATTTAAACAAAAGACCATAAAAAGAGTTAAAACATTAACTACAGATTGGGGCAAAGTATTGTGACACATGTAACAAAGGGCCGATAGCCACAATATTTAAGGAAGTTTTACTAATCCATATGAAAAATACAAACAACTCCAAAGAGAACTGGTCAAAGCACAGCAAATTAGAAAAAAAATCAATAAAAATATGTAAAAATGCCTAATCTTACAGAAATCAATGAAATAGGATATTACTGTTCATTCTTTAGAACCCCCACCACCCCAAAATACTGATGAAGGTGAGTAGACCAGTCATGTTCATAAACTGGGGGTCGCAATGAAAACTGTGTCCTTTGGAAAGACAAGAGAATAGTAATCTCTCAAAATGTTAGAAAATATATGTTTAGTGGATACAGCAAATACTCGTATACTACAGAAATATTGGCATGTATGCAAAAGAGTGTATTTACAAAGAAAGTCAAGGTAGCATTGTTTAAATAATGGAAAAATGAAATTTTCATAAACATCCATCAATAGAATAACTGTTCAACAACTTACAGCATACTGTATTATCTATGAAATGCCATAGAGTCATTCAAATGAATGAAATATGCTAACATGGACAGATTTTCTAGATGCTGTCTTTGTGTATAACTGAGAGGGGTACAGAAATGCATTTAAGTACCTACACATATATCACATATATATATACATGTTTGTGAATGTACAGAAAGGTCTCTACAAAGATCTACACCAAACTTTTACCAGTGGTTCCTGTGAGAATGGGGATGAATTTGGGGAAGGAGTGAAGGAAGGTTTCATTTTTCCTTGATAGATTTTTGTGATGTTTGAATGCTTAATTAGAATATATTATTTGTATACATAAGAATACATAGATAAAAAAGAAATGAACTTCATTTCTCCCTACATCCTACTTTTTTTACTTGGTCACAGTGTACAACAGAAGAAGAAGGACCTATGTGAGTATAAATGTTTAATTTTCATAAAATGAGAACTTTCGTATAAGTGCATTTAAAAAATTTGATTATTTCTATTGTAATTTATTCTTCATACAATGCTATCAAATGAAAATGAGTTAATCAGTTACTACAATTCCTAGGAAAACTATACAGATGTAAAACTATCCTAAATGTCAAAAACTGGGTTGCGTGCAGTCACTACATCTCAGGACTCTCAGGGTGAGGACTCAGCGACACAAACACATGGCATCTCCCCAGTTTCCTGGAGGTCCCACCCAGCTCAATGTCACCATAAATATCCAGCTGCCTTATGATGATCAACTTAACTGGAGAAGTGTGACCACAGTGTCAGATATTAGCATGAACTCTTCCTGACCCCAGAAGTGGAAGGGAGAAAAGGAGAGGACAAATAGGTCTGCTTGATATGGGAAGGTGATGGGTCCAAGAGTAGATTATCATAGGATAAAGCACTCAAATAGAGAAAAAGTCTATATATTCAGGACATCTAAAAGGCCTACATGCATTTGCAAATAAATATGATACAGGAGAAAACAAAACAAATAAGGAAGAACTATCCCTAGGAGAAAGGGGAATTTCTTCTACATGCCAGACATTATTATAGGACCAATAGCTATGGAGCAAGCAGGCCCCCATAAGCCTCAGGGAAGGGATTTGCTATTAAATTATGAAGATACATCACCGCTGCCCTTATCATGGGACACGCTCCCCAGCAGGGAACACCACCACCAACAGGAACCACTGCAGATGCTGTCGTACCACGATGTATGGCTGCCCTACAGAGGCTGTTTCTAGTCTTGGGATCAGTATCTGCTTTCCAGAAAGACCTACCATGGTATTCTTCACGTAATCATCTGTCCTCGTATGTTTTTTAGCAATTCAAGTTTCAAAGATTTGATTCGCATGCAAATTCTTTGAAAAATCTTACATAGTACCTGTTACATGTAGCAAAGCACGTAAACCCACGAGAGAAATAAACAGAACACCTGTGAAGTAGGGGGATCAGACTACATGATCATTCGGGTCCCTTCTGGTTTTAGCAGCTTGTGAAACTGAAGTGTGTTGGGAGGAAAAATGGTAGGAGTATAGTGATCTTCTGTGGCAGCAGTAAACATCGAATTCCTTTCTAAGCTACGTCTTCTAAAAATTGAGTTTCTACCCTCTCTAAGTCACGTGAGTTCAAAGCAGACACATATGTGCCCAAACTGGCTCTCACCAGCATCTGTTCTGGGTATAAAACTTCAACTGAGTCTCTTCAAGAGCAGAATAAATGACGCTGATACTTGTTTTGGGGCCAGAAAATAAAACTAAGAAAGAAAGGAAAACATAGCCCTTTGGAATGATTCAGACTTCTTTGAAAGAAAAAAAAAGACTTAATTTTAGAAATGTTCACTAGATAGTGGGTGTTGTGTTAAACTATATATATATATATATTTTTTTTTTTTTTTTTTTTTTGCGGTACGCAGGCCTCTCACTGTTGTGGCCTCTCCCGTTGCGGATCACAGGCTCCGGACGCGCAGGTTCAGCGGCCATGGCTCACGGGCCCAACCGCTCCGCGGCATGTGGGATCTTCCCGGACCGGGGCACAAACCCGCGTCCCCTGCATCGGCAGGCGGACTCTCAACCACTGCGCCACCAGGGAAGCCCCTAAACTATATTTTTAAAAAATTTTTAATTGTGATGAAATACATGTAACATAAGTTTACCACCTTACTCATTTTTAATTTGCTCAACTGCATTTTGTTTACCTACCTGGTAAACTGTCGACTCTCTTCATGAACTTCCATTTCTGTACTTTTAAATTCATTTAGTTCTTTCCTTATTGCCGCCTAAATAGGAAAAATACATAAACTGAATTGTTATTTAGATCACATATTTCCTCAGTATACATAGCATCAATGAAGCAGACATTCTTTGATGAAATGTCTTGGAGAAAGGCATTTCTAATTTCTACTAGGTAAAGGTATGACAAATGAAATGTCAATACTACAGCCAAACAAAAACCAGGACAGATTTCCTTCAGGTGACATTGGCAAGGCAGAGATGAAGGAGGCCTTTGCCAAACTCACCCTGGGGCCTGATCTATGAGTCACCCACATGCCCCATCCTCGATGACCACAAGGATAGCACAGGTCATGAGATTTTTTGAGAAACAATATCATTTTCCTATGAAAGTTCTGCATGTCGTACCACCCACAGCAACATGGCTTTAACGAGCTACCACAGAGCTACAGAGAAGGCAACTGCTGTTTATTCTTTTATATTGAAAGTTTAGACAATTAGAATTAAAAATTTCAGCACAACACTTCAAGCCACTCAAAGAAAATATCAAGTAGAATCCTATTACTATTTATTGAACACATAATCTATGTCATGTACATGATGGGGTTGGAAGAGATGCTATGTCCTTTCAGGTTGAAAAGCTGAGATACTCATCAAAATGTTAACATTAGTTATGTATTAACAATACTGGCTGGATCATGGATGGTTTTTCGGTTTCAACTATGTGCTTATCTTTATTTCCTAATTTTTCTAGGAAGAAGTTTTTCCTCATGTAAATGAAAAAATACTAATAAAAGCATCCCCATAACCTCTGAGAAATGGACTCTTCAGCTGAAACAGAATGACGTTACAAACCACAGAGAATGGCTTTACAGAGAGATAAGAAAATCTACTTTGTGGTTGGAAAATGATGTATTTTAGAAAAGGGAAAAGACAGAAGAAAGCCTTGAGGCCTCTCTTTGGCTTTCTCCCATCACTAGCTATCACTCTGCAATATACAAGCTTTTCCCCAATGCTGCTTTCAATGTTATGTTTAAATCCTATAGTCGTAGATTGTTTGTCTCTCCAAATATATTCCTCAGCCCCTGTAGTTTCTATGAGGAACCTGAGGCTGGGGACTGTGGCAGTGGTTCCTGCTAATGGTTTTTTGGAAGAGGATGAATCAAGTAGAGAAATATTTCTGGGCCCACAAGTTCCCTGTGATAAGACAATATATCTTGTTTCACAAGGGAGACCAACAGTGAGGATACTTTGTTTCACTCACTGTAAAAACTGATACCCAGAACCAGTATCTGGCTGATACCCAGCTAAAATAGCAACAACTCTCTATATTCATCACCAATTAATATCTATCAAAAAGTCTTCCTTAATCAACCCAAGTGTCCACTGACAGATGAATGGATAAAGAAGATGTGGTGCATATATACAAGGGAATATTACTCAGCCATGAAAAAGAATGAAATCTTGCCATTTGCAACAACATGGATGGACCTAGAGGGTATTATGTTAAATAAACTAAGTCAGACAGAGAAAGACAAATACCATATGATTTCATTTATATGTGGAATCTAAAAAACAAAACAAATGAACAAACGTAACAAAACAGAAACAGACTTACAGATACAGAGAACAAACTGGTGGTCGCCGGGGTGGGAGGGGTGTAGCAGAGGGATGAGTAAAATAGGTGAGAGAGATTAAGAGGCATAAACTTCTAGTTACAAAATAAATAAGTCATACGAATGTAATGTATAGCACAGGGGATACAGTCAGTAATACTGTAGTGACTTCGTATGGTGCTAGACAGGCCTTCTTACTTCAAGTCCCACGCTCTTTCCAATAAAATGAGCTTCAGGGCCTAAGTCATCCAGATAATTGTCTCAGATCTCCATGTTGTGTGTGCTAGCTTGTAATTAGAAATGATGAGTCAGTTACAGGCAATGAACGTGATGTGAAATTACAGGGGCTGGTTGTTTGAATATATATATCAGGAAGATGTGACTATAGGCAGTTAAAGAAATGCAATACTCATTTTAAAAATTCACTGAAGACCGCAGTTTTATTCCAAGAGTTATTTCCTCTTCCTATTTATTTATTTTTATATTTATTTATTTGGCCGCACCGTGCAGCATGAGGGAACTTAGTTCCCTGACCAGGCATCGAACCTGTGCCCCCTGCAGTTGGAAGTGTGGAGTCTTAACCACTGGCCCACCAGGGAAGTCCCCTTCTTACTATTTAAAGAGAAGGTTTCCTGAGAGAGTTTGGAGAGGAAAAAAGTAATTAAATACCCTTTATGTTAGGGAAATACATGTACAATAATCTTAATTCTCTTCTATACAAACGAGACCAGAGTTTAAGTCTAATAACTCTTCACATAAGTGTAAATGGGACTGATATTTTTTTGAATGATAATGGGATAGAAAGAGGTAGGCTGATGTAGTGGGATTGAAATCTGAATGGTGCTGAGTTGGGTCAACAATGGGGAGTCATTCAGCCAAGACTAGGTATTTCTGAGACTGAAACAAAACAAGTCCACAAGAGAGAGTACTGGCACCAAATATGTAGTGTTGTTTGGTAGCATGAGAATTATAGAAAGGAAAATGGAAACAAAAATGACTGGAACTAAGTTTAAGATTGACTCGTGATGACTGGTGATGGAAGGTCTGCTTATCACTCCCAGTCAGCTCAGGGGTCAGCCTGGCCAGAAGCAAGAGGTGATTTGTTGCATATATGGACTTGCTGCCTTCGCAAATAACCTGAGCTATGAGGATTAACTTGAACTCCCATCGTTTCGATGTCTTTGCTTATTTCTTTGATAAAAATCTGATGTTTAACATGGAGGGAATTTCTTGACTACTCATCAAGCTCAACGCCATGGTTAGGTTAAGTGTATTCTCTGCTGCCTGGGCAACCATGAATAAGCCAAAGAACATCTCTGTATGGAATTAAAATATCAGTCTTCCCTAGGACCTATTTAGACAGTGCATTCCTGGGCGGGTGGTACGTTCTATTCATCTTTATGTCCCCAGTATCTAAGACAATATTTAATATATTAAAAGGGTTTTAATAAATGACTACTGAGTAACTTGGACAAACCCATGTATCATCTGAAAAATTCCGGATTCTCTTTCATTGGATAAATTTAGACTAGACTGTAAACTGAGGCTTCAATGAGTAATGAAAATGTCACCAATGGGGAGCCTGACCATGAAAGTAATACTGGTAAGAGCCATCATTTATTGATGAGCTGGAACTCTATAGATAATCTACTAAATTCTCAGGATAGATATAATTAGCTCTATTTTACTAGTGAGGAAACCCAAGTTAAATGACTTGGTCAAGGTCAAACATCTACCAAGTGGCCAATTAGGAATCAAACCCAGAAGCGCCCTGCTCCATAGCCTGCCCTCTCCTCTCTACATGGAGCTTCCATGGTTTACCCCAGGGAGATGGCAACTGCTGTGGGCGCTTTGGTCTTCAAGCCAAGTTGATGGCCTTCTCTGGCTCTACTTGTCACCTTAGGGCTCATCTACTCCAGCACAGATATCTATATAGGCCATATATATTTATAGAGGCCACAGATATCTTACTATACGTGTATCTGTTTCTAGTGTTCTACCCAAGCACAGATATTCTAAAATTAAAAATTTTATGTTAAAGGTGATTTAAGCTCAGTCAAGTTCACAATTAATAATGCATTTTCCCCACTACTTCTCTTTCCCATTTTGGGCAGTTTAACAAAACTACCAGGTCTATGAGATTCCCCAGAATACCCAGCACAGTGTTTTCATAGAATGGGCATTAATTGGTTATTGACTAATTGGCTACTGACCCCTTTTCTTTATATTTGAAGTTCAAAAAAATTTTTAAATGCAAAGTGGTATCTTAGTGGGGCTAAGAAAATAGTACTAAGAAAAGAGAGAGAAGGATGGCTCCTTTAGGCTGGCAGAAGTTCAGTGTTTATTTTGAGAGCAGAGGTAGAAATATTTACTTTCAATAGTTTTTTTTTCTTTAAATGGGATATATAGTTCAAAAGTTCAAAAGTAAAATTCTTTTTTAATATAAAGGTAAATTATAGGCTTTTATATTGATTAACTTATTGAAAAAATATATCATTATAAATCTTATCGTCATATATTATGAATATTTTAAAGTAAAAAACAACAGAAATCCAGAAATGCTTGTTATGATAATAATGATTAGCATGGGTTTTCATTCTAAAATAAAATATATACTGAGACCATTGATAGTTTTAGTATCTCTGGGCAATAACATTACATTATACAAATCTTTTAACATCTAGAGAAAACACATTATTTTTTTCAGTGTTAGGTTGAAAACAGTATTTTTAGAAATTCTTAAAAATACCACGCATTGGGCTTCCCTGGTGGCGCAGTGGTTGAGAGTCCGCCTGCCGATGCAGGGGACACGAGTTCGTGCCCCAGTCCGGGAAGATCCCACATGCCACAGAGCGGCTGGGCCCGTGAGCCATGGCCACTGAGCCTGCGCGTCCGGACCCTGTGCTCCGCAACGGAAGAGGCCACAACAGTGAGAGGCCCGCGTACAGCAAAAAAAAAAAAATACCATGCATTGATGTGCACTGTAATTATTATTTCCTCTTCTTGTATTTCTGAATATGCTGATTTTTGCCAATAAACACAAGTCACTTGTGTATATACGAAGTACTATACGTTAAAAGCATTTTACATTGCTGCCTTTTTTCTATTTTCTATCTTTTAAAAGTATACAACATTTTTTTCTTTCTAAAAGAAATTATTCTTAGTTTTCTTCAAGGAGAAAAAACCTACAATACAAATCCGGTTCTAAAAATGCAGTCCTTTAGACCTTCAAAGGTCTCAGGGTTAATGGAAGAGACAATGCCAAAGGGAGAAAATGAGACTCAGATGTGAGTTGGGAGGGCCTCTGGCTGTGCTCTGGGGCTCAGGGTTCCATCTCCAGGGGAGATGTGAAAGTCATGTGCCTTCAAATTACTCGTGAAGAGACATTAATCCTGTAGAAGAAAACTCGACCAAGTACATCTCCCCTGCAGCCTAGAAGTCCAGCACAAAAATCTATTTTTGTTTCAACACAAAATTAAAAAGAAAAATCCTCTCTGTTATAGCTAGAGGTGGACAAAGTTTACCTTCTACCAACAGACAAGAGTTAGGAAGGACTATTTCTAGAGTATGGAAAATGTAGTTTCCATATGAGGGTGGTTGATCATTTAGACTCTCACTGCTTGTATACTTTGCACTTGCTCTGATTTTAATCATTTACCTGGCCACGCCCTACCTGCCTTTCTGAAATTCAACATCTGAGTAACGTGATAACTGGGAATGGTGGAAACGGCAGACTGCATTTTCCAAAGATGGCAGCAATAATAACTCCAGCTCACATTTCTTCTGCACTATGACCTTGCCACCACTGAAAGGCAGCGCTAATTCCCCTTCCCTTGAATCTGAGCTGACCTTATGACTTGCCGGGAACTAACAGAATGTGGTGGAAGCGAGGCTGGGTGCCTTCTGAAGCTGGGTCAGATAAGGCCATGCAACTTCCACCTGGCTCTCTCGGGGCACTTGCTCTGGGACAAGCCAGCCGCCCCGCAAGAAGCCTGACAACTCTGAGGCCACCATGCTGAAGAGGCCATATGTCTGTGCTTTGGTGGACAGTCCTGGCTGAGCCCAGCTGCTAATAAGCCCAGCCTCTGAGCCATCCTCACCAAGACGCCAGATACGTAAACAAGCCGCCTCGGACCCTCCGGAGCAGCCCATTTGTCAGCTGAATAACGCTGAGTGACCTGAGTCACTCCTGCCTAAGGGCAAGAAATCACATTAAGTAGTTAACAGGCAATTACTGGTAACACTAAACTTGCTATTTCCTACAGGAAACCTGGTATTGACTGATGGTAAGCTTGCCCCACGACCTGAGTATCACAGCCTTCTTCATGCCCTCATGGCTGCCCTCGATCTGAGGGACTTCACCTGCCTGGGGGAAGCCTCCTTTTTTAGGGCACATTCCTCAGCCTGCGTTCTCCATCCCAACCTCAAGGGTTTCCTCCTTGCCTTTTCTGCATAATCCTTGACCTGCCCCGCCACTGATTATGCCCTACTCTAGCACTTACTGACTTTTTCTCCTATATAGGCAAACTTTCCCTTTCTTTTGGCTCCTTCCTCATGGCATAAAAGAGTGCTCAGGTATTTCCCATAAATTAAAAAATCACTCCCTTCATATTCTTATTTTCCAATTCTACTCACTCAAGCTTTCAGCCTCCACAGTCATTTCCCCTCAGGTGTCTACCTTATCATACCTCTTCTTCACAGCGAGACTCTTGAGGTTGTGTTTTATTCTCACGGTCCCCACCACAGTCAGTCAGCTACAATGCCTCCTTGCACTGTGGTACTCACCACTTGTGAGCTGACGCTCCCCTTCGAGGCTGCCGGGCTCCGGCTTCTCCTTCCCCACCTCACAGACATTTCTTTTCAGTATTTTTCCAATGTCTCTTCGTGTTGGGTTTCTCGGGCTCTTTTCCCAGCCTCCTTCCCTTCTGTTTTCATTCTGCACATTCTTCCTCTGTAACCTTACTCCTTTCTAGTTTTCATTTCTTCTTATGAGCTAATACTGATTCTGTATCTCCAATATGAGCTTGACACATAGTAGGTGCTTTACAGAATGAAATCTCCTATTAGAGGGCATCAGCACAGAGTGTACCTAAATACCTAGTTCTAGCTTTAAGACTGGGTGTGGCATGAGAGTACTCAATACGGAATTTTGCTTAGAGACAAAAATTAGAAACCACTATTTGGGAGATCAGGAAAATTGTAAAGTGAAGAATTTAAAAACAAACAAATGGTTGGCAAAATTCTTTATGTAACCATGGTACTCATAAAATAATTAGTCTTTCTTCATGATGGAACCCTCTGTATATTTCAGTTATCCTGAACTGTGAGCCATGATACAGATTAAGTATTGGTAAACCATGACCCATAGGCCAAATGTGGCCCATCATCCGGTTTATTTTATTTATTTAATTAATTAATTTATTTTTATTGGGGTATAGCTGTTTTACAATGTTGTGTTAGTTTCTACTGTGAAGTAGAGTTCCCTGTGCTATACAGCAGGTTCTCATTAGTTATCTATTTGATACATATTAGTATATATACTGTCAATCCCAATCTCCCAATTCATCCCACCACCCCCCCCAACTGTTTTTATAAATATAGTTTTATTGGACCACATATACATCCATTCACTTACACATTGTCTATGGCTGCGTTCATGCTACAAAGGCAAAGCTGAGCCACTGCAACAAAGACTGGACGGCCCACAAAGCCTAAAATATTTAGTTTCTGGCCATTTATAGAAAAAGTGTGCCAGCCTCGATTCGAGATCAATACCTTTTCCACTGTTAACGTATCCCTTTAAAAGAGTCACTTGTACAAGTTATATTTTCTACGAGTAAGGATAAATCATGCTGTGGGAAGCATGCCTCACCCCAATCCAGGTTTGAACGCAGGCAGGTTATATGGTAACAAAGAACAAGCTTTTTCTGAGACTTAATTGAAAGAAATATGTTGATATTATTAAATGTATCACCTAAGTGTCTTGAATAATCAAAGGCAGAAAATTATTGGGATATTTGGTAATACCTAGTCTCCTAAGATGACTAAGTAAGCAGTAAGTAGGTATTGGAGCTTTTAGAAAAACAATAAACTCATACATAAATAAAATCAGGGCTCAAGCCACTGAGGTCTTGCCTTGTCTGCAGGTGTTAACCTGGCCCAGGGCTTGTCTGCCCGGCGATCATAGTCAGGTGAATCGGTGACTTCCACATACTCATTAAACCGCAGGATCCTTCGAGCTTGCAGCTCTGCCACTGTGGGTCTCAGGCTGAGCTGCAGGAGGATAGGGATGAGTTCAGTAAACCATTTACAGCCTCATGGTGGCACGTTTTCTACAGAGTACTTCAAAGTTATGGTTACATAAGGTCACTTTCAGATATCCAAAAAAAAAGGCAGCAGCATCTTGGGAGTTTCTAATGAGAACTAGAAAGCAGTGTGCCCTAATTTTGCAACTATAAAAATCACCATTGTTAGATAGGTCACAGTCTTTAGCAACCATCTGCATTATGCTATTTCCCCCACCTTGCCTGGCATTGTGATAAAGGTGCCTGTCATCTCTGACACGGGGGACAGACACAATAGTAATCCAGATATAGTATGGCTGCTTGGAAGATTGAATTATCAAGACAAAAGCCCTACAACTTGTAGAAATGAGAATAAAAATCTCTGTTCCTACTATATTAAACCTGCATATTCGGAAATGCACAAAGTTACAACAAAGGAATGATCCAGTGAAGGGTGTGCCTATGGCAGTCTTCCAGGAGAGTCTAAGGACACAGGTCCAGATCTGACATTTACCCTTGGCCAGAAAAGCCGATATGCAGCAATGAGGAGGGGGGACGCACTGGAAAACTGCTCTTCAGTGAGGCCAGAACTGCTTAAACCCAGCTGCAACCTTAAGACACTTCTAATAACTCGGAGTCCCCTGTGGTTTTTGTCAAATTCAAATTTATGGTTATATTTAATCTACCCTGCCCTGTGTGTATTTGTTTTCCTCTCATGGTCCTTTCTCAAGCCCAAGAACAGACAGAGATCGTCCTGAGAGACTAAAGAAACTTGGCCCCTGGTTGAACAGGCATCATCTACTGTCCACTATTAAGTTTCATGCTTTTGTGGCCTTTCTCAGTTGGGAGGTGTCACAGTATTGTCAGACACATAGAGCCAGGCCTATGTTTTACCCATCGGGTCCATTTTCAGTATTTTTCTCTCCATACATACACTCTATATACAGCCAGACTATCCATGCTTTAAGTGGTCCTCTTTGGAGGCATTCCTTATTTGCATGGGTTCAATTTTTGGAAAAATTAAGCACTCCCACAAAACAAACAAACAAACAAAAACTGATGTTTTTTGTGGTCAAAACGCTCCCCTTTCCTTGGTTTCCTCTTGAGTAAAACCAGAGGCTGAACTGTCAATGCTCTAAAACTCCAGGCATTCAAGGATTCTTAGGTCTGGGTCTACACCCTGAGCCTACTTGACCCGGGATAAGGCAACGGCGGCTCCTTCTATCTTCATAAAGCCCTGGTGGGTGATGGACAAAGGGAGGAAAAATCTAAGTGGTTCTGTTATACTCTCAGTTACTGTGCTATCTATACTGCTAGCTCCTTACTGCCACTCTAGGGCAGGTAGGATTAAGAAGGTAGAGAAACCCTTGCTTCTGGGGACTTCCCACAATGCAAGTGACCAATGGTCACAGAGGTCAGAAGTTCTCCATCTAGTCTTGCCCTTCAGGGCTGTGCCAGTTACGGGGTAGCTATTAGTGCTATGGAATATTTTGCACCTGTGGCAGGGAGCTCTGTGTGGTACCGGCTAGTGGGGGTAGGGCAGCTCTGTTGTCTCCCAGAAGGACCCAACTGGATTAAGGAAAGACTATATGTATGACAGAGGGGAGCTGGAGCAAGGAGGAGGGGTTACCGCTCATCTGTAGCTGGTAACTTAATGGCCACTGAACTGCTAGAAGAGCCATCTCAAGAAATTCAGTTTATAGTGTCTTTTTTAACTTGATTATTGTTTGATGTTTGGGATCTCTGAGGAAAAAAAGAGGTGAATTAAGGCTATTTTTCCCTAAAAATCAAACCTAAAACCTCTCAAAATACAGTCTCCAACTTTTCCATGGGAATGGAGTGCTTCTTCTTTCTGCCTTGGAATGTTTTGGCTGTGAACTCCCCAGCCAGCCCAAATAAATGTGGGTCAGGTCACGCTCTTTGCTGCAGATGTCATATTTTACTCATCCTGCCTTATCCAGCTGTGAAAGGTATATCTGAAGAATTACTGAGCAAGGTGTTTATAATGAAATATAAACTCTGATAGTGCTTAATTTTTCCAAAGATTATTATTATTTTAACACTTACCGAAAAAAGCGAGGGCCCTGGTATCAGATTTATATTTTCATAAATGGGTAGAAACAATGGTCTGAGTTTTGGAGGTAAGCCATTTGTCAATTTGGGTAGCACTGCAGCAGGCAAGCTGGATGATCAAGTTCACTTAATAAATTACTCACCCAGCTCAGAATCTTTAGTAATAACAACGTATTTATTCAGTGTTTCCCAAACCGCATGGAAACAGTGAGCATTTTTACAAACTACACATTGAAATGTTAATAATGGTTATCTCTGAATGGGAGACGTCTGCATGATTTTCTAGTCTTTTTTGTTCCTTTTGGCATTTGAAAAAATTTCACACAGATTATATGTTATTTTCATAATTGGCAAATGTAATTTAAAACTTTTGACTGTCGACTTTTCAAAATTAGCATATTATGCATTAATATAAACATAATTCATATTGCAAACATTACATTGATTTTAATGTCTGTGATTAGTCAGTAGACTAATAGGAATAATTATTCCTAAATATCAGATTTACATGTAAAGCACTGACTTGCATTTTAAAAATGAAGTATACTCAAAATACACACGCTCATTAACCATCACAGTTTCATCACCTTTCTGCTGAGTCTGCGTTTCAGTTCCATTTTTGCTTCTTGCTCTTCTTCTTCATTCTTTTCTGTTTATTAATTGAGGGGGGGGGAGGGGAGGAAAGGCATGAAGACTTAGTTACTATAAAAGATTATGCAATCAGAAAAGTAGCTCAGGCCACAGTTATTTGACTTCACGGATATTGATCAAACACTCCACCAGCATCTTTAAAAAGTTATCGAAAGATTCTGCAGAAGGATCAATCATTAATTTACAGATAATATTATTTTTTTCCTTATAGGATTGGTTTATTTACTAATTGTAAAACTTTTTGCTTCCTGACTGCTTGTTCTATTCTGAAAAAACCACAAGAGTGCCCATACTCCAGTGAAAGCCTCTCACTGCTGATCATCTCATAGGCTTTTATAAGCACAATTTATCAGAATTCAGATAAAAACTTACTACTGGATCTGACTTTTGTGCGAAAATCTGAATCACATCAAAAACACAAATTAGAACCACCTGATGCATGTCTGAGTTGCTGATTTCCCTTCAAATCCAAGCAAAATACTTGATTTGTCTGCTTTGGTTTCCATAGAAGCAGAATGTAATCATTTCTTTGGACTTTGCTTTCAAACCAGAATGTTCTGAATGGGGTTATGGTGTACGGTTGATGGAGATGATTTATTTTCTTGTGATGCTAACTTTCCAAAGTCTTCTCTTTCTCTAGTGCTTCACCAAGTAGTACAATTTAAAGGCCAACTCAAATGAACGCTGTCCAACAGATGGAATTAAGAAAAAATTGTCCAGAATTTTAAAAGAAATAAACACTGCTCAGGATTTTAATGGTTGCTATTTGATGAACTTCTCCCTGTTGGTTCCTGTAGCTCATACTTTGTTTGATAAGTGAGCGTAGATTCTTGGATACCAATGCTTACGAAAGAATGTCTTTTAGAAAGTGCTGTTATGAATTCTACTGAAGGAAAATCACACTGTATAAAGGCTCAACCAAAAGGCTGAAAAAGAAAAGTCTCCTCTGTAACAGACAGATTTACTTTTAAAATTCAAACAGACTTCTTAGCACTAACATTGTTTTACTGTGAATACAGTATCAGTATTCAATATTTGCAACATCTGTATTTGCTAGCTGAACATGCTAAATTCTCTATTAATTTTCCTTATCCGGACAGGGAAAAGTCTTGACGTTCTTCTGAAATACTAATTTTAGTTTATAAGAAAGAGGATGATCAGTCTGGTTATTTAGACAAAGAATGAACATAAACTGAAATTACCCTGCAAGACAAGAAACAACTAGATAGTATGCTTTCATTAAGCGCCTGTGAGTGTCAAACAAAATCTGATTATAATTCAGATTTCTTCCTATGAAAATACTGTAGGTTCTTCTAATTGCTTCACAAAATATATTGCAATATATCCTTTGATATCCTTAAAACACATCCTTAGGGTCAAATCATTACTTTACTATTATTATTTTTTAAAGGAAGTGGGGAGACTCAGAATGCAGGCAGACATCTGCTGCTCTCTCTCTTTTTTTTAATTAATTAATTTTATTTATTTGGCTGCACTGGGTCTTCATTGCTGTGCGCAGGCTTTCTCTAGTTGCAGTGAGCGGGGGCTACTCTTGGTTGCAGTGTGCAGGCTTCTCATTGCGGTGGCTTCTCTTGTTGCAGAGCACGGGCTCTAGGCATGTGGGCTTCAGTAGTTGTGGCACGCAGGCTCAGTAGTTGTGGCTCGCGGGCTCAGTAGTTGTGGCTCGCAGGCTCTAGAGCGCAGGCTCAGTAGTTGTGGCGTACGGGCTTAGCTGCTCCAAGGCATGCGGAATCTTCCCGGACCAGGGCTTGAACCCGTGTCCCCTTCATTGGCAGGCAGATGCTTAACCACTGCGCCACCAGGGAAGTCCCAAATAATTACTTTATATGAGTTGGATAAGGCATGTGGATTGTAAATTATATATAATAGACAAATACCGAGCTTGTGGTTCATGTGATTCAAACTAGGGCTTTACAGCGTCAGGCCTTTGATGATATTAATAAAAAGAAAAATATAATTGTTACAACATTTCAGTTATTCTTTCTATATAATGATTATGCTACATTTTCAAAGGTACTTTCCAAAGACAAAATCCTGGATATCTAGTATGACTCAAAGCTAATAAATGCTCCAATTTTCAAGAAATACACAAAACATAATTTCCTGGAAGAGAATATTAGATAATTTTGCTTTATGAAGCATACTGCACATCTAGGTGTCAGCCAGTGATATTTTAAAAAAGAAGGGCCAACTGTAAATAAACAGGATTTTACCAGTTGGGAATTCTTCTCTAACATCAGGAACTGACTTCCTTAGATTTCCCATATTTGAAATTATGCCTCTAAATAAGTTAGAGGAAGAGGGTGAGAGGTGGAGGAAGGCCAACGTGACTGTTCCTAGGAATCTTACTAAATAGTCATTGTTAAATCTTCTACTAAGAGTCAAGGTTAAACCTTAAACTTGGTTTTAAAAAATTCACCAAGGGAATTCCCTGGTGGTCCAGTGGTTAGGACTCCGTGCTTTCACTGCTGAGGGCCTGGGTTTGATTCCTGGTTGGGGAACTAAGATCCCACAAGCCGTGCAGTACGAACAAAACAAAACAAAACAAAAATTCACCGAGTTTTTGGAACTTTAAAAAAAAATTATTAGAGGGCTAATTGTAAAGTAGGATGAAAGCATGTCTGGTCACTTTAAACAGACTGGAGGGATACTCATGAAGGAAATGACTGGCTCACTGACAAATCTCGCCCTCAGTAACTCATCAGAGCAGAGAGGGGCGGGTATCAGAACAGCCACGGAAAGCGTTTGCCATAAGCATACAAACGATACACGTAGTTTAACAGCAGTGGGCGCTACAAGAAACCTGCCTGCCAAGTGCTGCCCAGAGCCTTTCGATGATGCAAAAAGGAGAAGAAAGAAAAGCACCAAAGTACCAATAACTGGAGTAAGATATTCTTCAGTCACCAACTCAGATAAGATGGATTAAAAATAGCCAAAAAAAAAAAAAAAAAAGCCAAACATTTTTGTGGGTTTATTTCACTTTTTGCTGTTTTACATGTTTCCATATGGGTGTTGGTAAGAAATGAAAATATATTTATAAACCTACTTTGAAATACATCCAAAAAATAAGATGTCTCCATGGATGGACAGATATGTGATAAAGTAAGATGTTAATGGCAGAATAAAGATAGTAGATATATGGGTATTACTGTAAAATTATTTCAGCTTTTCTGTATGCTTTAAAAATTACATAACAAAACACTGGGGAAAAATACATGCAGAACTCAATGGCTTAATACATGTTTTCTCTATGACGATTTAGCTGGAATTATGGCCCTAGCTAAACAGTATTAGAGGACCTGAATATTTTATCCCTACCTTGTAGAAGATGTTCCACGAACATCTCTTTTCCTGATACGCAAAAGTTGATCCTGCAAACACCAAAACTTGCTTTCTATTTTAACAATATTAAGAAACTAGTTCCAAAATCTAACTTAATATATATGTTTTTTTAAAAACCCTAGATGCACTAAAATAGGAATGAGATCAAATTAGGTGTGGTACTGGGAAAGATACTAAGAAATGAAATTTGTCCTGTGCTCTCCAATTACTGCTATCAGCGTTGACTGCCATTTGATTCATGTTTATTAAACTAGTGACAGGCTTGTCATTTGAGCACTGCTGAATGTTTTATGCTGTGAATTAGTTTCCTAATCTGTCAAGAAAAGATGACCTCGTTAAATAAGTGTCCTTAAAAATCACACCACATCACACACAGACTTTTCTTCAAATAGACAATCATATTGCTTTTGAACAAAAGATGGAGACAAAACAAGAGTAATCTATGTGGAAGAACACAGAAACAAGAGGAACTGAATAAAGTGTTGTCAGCTCTGGCCATCCAGTTCCCTGGGGCTGCTCAGCAGAATGTTTTGGGTGTCCTCCACCAGTTCTCTTTTCTGCTTCCCTTGGCCATACATTATGTCAGGAGATCATAAGCCAGTTATCAGCTTCTCCAGACTGGAAACGTGTCTTTTGTTTCCAGCATAAGCACATTTAGACAAACTAAGAAGGAAGTAAAAAAAGGCTGGAGTCAAATCTGAAGTTGACTTTGGCGTTTCACCCTTTCCCCAACCTCCAGGAAAATGGAGTATATAAAGCCAACACAGCACTTAAGATCAATGTGCGATACATTTCTAATCTATGAAACAGTTCCTCAAATAACCAAACAGCAATGTGGTTTGGCTCTGTGTGTCTCCCAGGAGCAGGAAAGAATTACCCAGAATTCGCTCTTTCTTTTTTTTCTAGGTATTGCATCAGGCAGCCAATAAGATACACTCTCTGTGTTTTCGGAGCTTATGGACTGCATTTGAGCTTATCTACAATTTAATTCATAAATATTTTCCAGGAACCTATTATTAAAAACCATGAGCCTTTTTGGTTTGGTTTTGTTGTCAAAATGAGATGTTGCTTTCATTCTTCCTCAGAAAGCTAAACACAGTTTTTGTTTTTTTTTTCTTATCTAGCCATGACTTTTTCCATCTCCAAACTGGCTCTTCCACACACTGATGGTCACTTAAGTCCTTCTTCTTTGGGTTCCATGCCAGTTATGCTCAAAAAAGGCCAGAAAAAAACCTTGCAAGGAAAGAACCCCATAGACTGGCAGTTGATCCCACTGTTCAGTCTTCACTGTCTGGTTGTCTCAGTAATAGCAACTGTAGTATAAATATGCTGTTAAAATCTTTCTTTCCTTCAGGAAAGAAAACAACTCATCTGGAGAATGGGGATCACCCAGACAGGCCAACGTGACTCTAAAAGCCTGGTTGAAAAAGATTTCCCGCACGCCAGTGGCGCATTACTATTATAGTACTCTCTGGAGTTTTGCCCACCCTGCTGTTTGATATTTCATACAATAAAAAGCTCTTTTGAAACTGGGTTAATAATATAGAAAACTACAGCTAGGCTCAATTTAAAAATAGCCATTATTTAACTCACTGTGGTTAGTAACCACATCGATCCACTACAGCACAACAAACCACTTCTATTCATTTTATAGCTTCAACATATGAACTCCAATAACGTAAATATGACCGGACCAATGAGTAAAATGTAAAGTCCAAGAAAATAGAGGGGGAAAGAGAATGGGAAAATGAAGTAGGAAAATGAATGGAGAACTCCTTAAGTGCTGAAAAATTATAAATAACTCAAGAGGGAAACAGAGTTATCATAACAAAGGAAAATGAAATGGATTGAAAAATTCCTTTTCCCATAATTCTGTTTTAAATGGAGTCATTTGTTAAACCTGGCAACAAACTATTATTAATAATAATATAGGAATGTTTGATTTATTTCCTTGTGGATTTTTTGGTCTTTTCTTTGACATTTAGTTGCAAGCAGACTAGAGCATTTTCTTCTATTTAATATTTGGGTGAAAGAATACATGGAATAAATTTCATCTTTCTTAAAAACAACTGTCACAACCATGACACTGCTCTGGGGTATCTCAGGCTTAAAGCCATAAAATGAAACACAAATGTCAAGAAATTATTTTAAAAATGATATAAATAATTATATAAAAATGTGATCTAAATGGGCCATTTCAGTCATTCGTGAATAAATATATTAAGGTTCCCTGCTGACAAATGGATTTTCTCTAGAGGGAGCTTGTTCATGGTTACACGAGGAATTCGCTGTGTAGTACAGGATACTCACGCTTCAGGATATTTCTTTGCTCTAATTCTTCAGTTGTGGGCCTCTGGCTAAGTCTCCTATGATGAAAAAACAGATATGCTGCCGGTTACAAACAAGGCCGCCTTAATGGGAGACGCAAAATAAAACAACAAGCAAAGCTGTATTTTTTTGTGTTTTGAGAAACAAAAATCCATTTTTAAGCCTCCTTTCCATTAGTTTGGAGACTAGAGATTGTGGCTGAGACTGCTAACTACGCCCCCCCACCCATACTCCCTTCTTCCTTTTAGAAACAGAACCCCCAGAGTTTTAGCTGAACACCCAGCTATAGATTTCTGCCTCCCTACAGGCAAGGTGCAGCCGTGTGACTGAGTTCTTGCAATGGGATGTGAGCAGAAGCGGTGTTTGTAATGTCTGCTTTTTACACTTAAAGTGACTGGGTGTGTATTCCCTTCTCTCTTTCCTTCTTCCACAGGGTAGAACTTAAACATGGTCATGTGAGCCAGCTCAGATCATGCAGATGAGGATATCCACGGAGATGGAAGAGCAACAAGACGGAAGGAACCTGGGCGCCTACCTGACTGCCTGGAGCTGTGCTCCCCACCCATGCTGGACAGCCCACCTACCCCTGCACTGCGATGTGAAAAAGAAGCAAACACGTGGAAGTGGCTTGTTTGGACCACTGCACTTTTTGGTCTCTGTTAGAGCAGCTTACCCTGTACCCTAATTAACATACAGATAATTAGAATCTAAAAAAAGGCTCAAGGGTTCATACCAATTCATGAGATGATCAATTTATACTGCACAGTGCTTTCAGGAAAATATTACTTTCGGGATCTCAAATAAATTTACAATGTATATAAAGTTATCTTGAGGTATACAGGCCATTTCCATCAACCTTCAAGAAAAGCCAGGCTCATTTGGGATTAGTACCTGATCATTTGTACACAAGGGCTCAATGTCTTATTAACCCATTATAATTTTGTTCTTGGTCTTGTTTACATTATTAATTTGTGGTTAATCACAGACAAAAACTTCCTCTGGATGTATTGATAGATTGAATTTTTGCAAATTAAACTAATATACATGAAAGGCAATCTTAATGCAAGATACTATCAATTCTAAATATTTATGGCTGTGACAGAAATGGTATGAAGAATTAAAATCAATGATATTTTGAATAGCTCATTAAAAAGATTAACATTTAATCTTCATCAGTGCTACCTTGAAATTCATTTAATAAGTGAGCCCACGAAAAAAGCCAGTGAACATCTATGCCAGCCAGATTTTGTGCCATTCATATATCCTATACTATATATCTGTATGACATCATCCCCCAAAGACATCATCCTTCTTTTGTTTATGGAGTTTCCTTTCTCTGGAATGCCCTCCTCTCCTTCTTCACCTACTGAAATCTTTTTTTTTTTTTTTTTTTTTTTTGCGGTACGCGGGCCTCTCACTGTTGTGGCCTCTCCCGTTGCGGAGCACAGGCTCTGGGCCTGCAGGCTCAGCGGCCATGGCTCACGGGCCCAGCCGCTCCGCGGCATGTGGGATCTTCCCGGACCGGGGCACGAACGCGTGTCCCCTGCATCGGCAGGCAGACAGACTCTCAACCACTGTGCCACCAGGGAAGCCCTGAAATCTTTTAAGTTATTAAAGGCTCCTGGTTCTTTGTCCCTCTACAGCAGTTCTACATAAATTATACATCGATTAAAGCACTTATTATTATAAAGATAATAATCACAGCTCTCATTAGTTCATCTTTTTAAGTCCCAGTCACTGTGCTGGGTGCTTAGCTTACATTATCTTGAATCCTTGAAACAATTCAGCAAGGTGGCAGCCAGTTCCCATTTCACAGATAAGAAAACGAGAGATTAATTCCCTTGCCTTCCAGAAAACACTACTGAACGATAGAGCCAGGACTCCTACGTGGTTCTCTTGACTTGGATGTTTGTGCTTTTTACATGATCCCCATCACTCAGTATAATTTTGCCTCTTTCACGAGACATGGAGTCCTCTAAGGCAGGAACTGTAAGTGGTTTATCTTTGAATGACAGGGACTAGGTGTGCTGGGTTTGTAGAAAAACAATTCTATAAAATTTATATCCTTATAAAACTAAAAACCCTACCCTGATCAGATTTTTATAGATATGGACTACATGTGTGTTTCTAGAGGCTCTCAAACTTTTGGGGGTTGGAGTGGAATTTTACAAAAACAGAAGAAGTGCTGCTCTGGTTGGCTACTTAGACCTACAATGAAGGAGTCCTCTCCCGCCTCAGCCCAAAAACACACCCGCTTCCCTAGCTCTCCCCAGGAAGCCTGAGTATCCTCTCCAAGAAATCCTAACGCAGAGTTAGAAAACCACCACTCTACAGTTATTTCATGGTGTCAACTTCTCACAATGTTCTTCATCAGTCCCCTGTTTTTGAGTGTTTCGGGTTTGCTTTAATTTGTCACTGCTCTAAATACCCTTCAAATAAACATCTTTGGAAAACACAGGTTTTTTTCCCTTTTAGATTATTTCCTTCTTGTATAACCTCCCAAACGGAATTACCATGTAAAGAAATACTGTTTTAGAATTCTTTTCTTGTATTATTAAGTTGTTCTTCAGAAATATTGAACAAGGGCCAAGTATACGTGTCCTATTTTCTCATAAAGTTGCCGACATTGGGTTTAATTCATAAAAGTGTTTTGCTAATTTAAGAGGTAATACTTTAATAAAAAATATTTAACGTTCTTAAGTGCTCGCTAGGATCTAGGCACTAACATACCTTCAGTGTACCATCTCACTTAATCTGCACAAGCCCCGGCTTGGCCCCATCTACAAAACAGACAGTGGTTTCTGAACCCCTCACATGCCTACCCTGCAGATACACCACAGTCACAGAAATCTACCACTTCCAAGCAAAGGGAGGACTTTTCTCCCACCTCCAAATCTTGTTCTGGTGTTCCAGGCTGTTCCCTTCTCCCAATTAATGCAACCTATTTTTTATGCAGAGTGAGGGAAGTTAGCAAAACAACTAATACTTAAATATGCTTAAACTGATCATAAAAAGGAGAGTTTCAGCACTTGCTTCTATTAAAACTGCCAGTTCCATGGGCTTCCAATGCCACGAGTTGCAAAAGTAGAAATCCTACAATGGCGGAGGCAGGAAGTGCAGTCAGATGACCATTTATTTCAAGTGAAAAGGGGGAAGTTTCGATATGGGGGCTATGGCTACCTGACTAGGATGGAACTGGCCCTTGAAGCTACTTAACAGTTCTGTAGTCTCGCAGCCCCCAGGGCAGAAGCGGATGGCAGTCATAGGAATGCTAGAGGGAGTCCATGAATCAAACCAGGAGTTGGGCAAACTATGGCCCGCAGGCCAACTCTGGCCTGCTGCCTGTTTTAGTGAAGAATGTTTTCTTGGAATGTAGCCAGGCTTATCTGTTTATGTATTGTTTATGGCTGCTTTCATGCTACAATAGCACAGTCAAGTAGCTGCAATAGGGACTGTCTGGCCAACAAAGCCTAAGAGATTTACTAACTGGTCCTTTATAGAAAAAGTTTGCCCCCACTTGGATCGGGCTTTGGCGACCTCAAAGCTACTGGCTAGCTGGACCAAAAAGGAGCTTCTTTGAGCGATTCACCATCCAAGACCAACTTTAGAAGACCAGATAGGCCAGGCGTGCCCTTCCATGAGGGAGTCACAGTGATCTCAGTTAGGGAGGGAACTGTAGGAAGGAGAAAAGTAAGAATTAGTCAGTGCTGTCCCCAGATTTCAGCAATTACCTGACAAGCTCAGTTCCAATTTGCTGGCGGATTTCCTGCCTCTCTTCTTCAGAGGTACGCTGCAAGATGTTTTTGTCCTCTAATTCCTTCTTAGACGGTCTGTTGCCAAGTTTGATAGCAAGAGTATCCCTTCGTCGTATTTTACTGGCCAAAGCACCTGCGGATTAGAAAAGGCAGAAAGGCAGAGAAAGGATTTTAGCCAGTGGCACTCAGGTTACACGTGGGCAGGGACTTTAAATAGAGTCCAGACCAAATTCTTCATTCACATGCAATGGTAGAATTTTAATTAACCTGAAGAAAAAATAGTTTCTAGTTGGATGTAGTTCGTTTTGAAAAACTGTTTTTTTGTTTTGGTTTGGTTTTTTTAAACACCTTTATTGGAGTATAATTGCTTTACAATGGTGTGAAGAACTGTTTTTTAAAATATTCCGGAAAATGTTGGGAAACCCTGAAAAAACCAGCAAGTATCACCTCATCTTTTGGACAGTGACATTTGAAGTTTATTCTGCTGAGACGGCATACCACGGAAACTACTGATTGCATAACGCCTTTTCTTTTTCGAGTCTTAAACACTTAGCCCCTTTGCTTATTCTGTAGAGTAAATCCTCGTCTTCCCTTTTCCTCCCCCCACTCAGAAAACCACACTGACAAAAGTCTACCTGTGATACCTATGTTTTAATCCTAAATTACCCAGCAATCCCTGATATCTCACAGAGGATAGCAAATACCAATGAATGATAATGATTTTTGTTATTTTTGATTTGATTGTTGTTTGATGATTTTTTCATTGTTCAGTACAAACTAGAAGGAATTTGACAATGCTGTTTAATCATGAATATATTAATAACTTTTTATAACCTGTAAATGCAATTCCGTACTGAATCGCTCCCAAGTCATCTTTCTCAGAAGATTATTTAAAAAATAGCATTTTTCCAGTTCCCTAAGTTATATATAAATGGTTGGCTTTATCCACTTTACTATCATTCCTTCTTAGAAGGCATACCACCTTTCTTATCATGGATGAGTGACTGTTTTTAATTCTTAAAAGGTATTAGTCATTCTTGACTCATTCCTCCTTTTAAACCACAGTATAAAAGTGAGTGAAATTCTTGGGCTTCCCTGGTGGCACAGTGGTTGAGAGTCCGCCTGCCGATGCAGGGGACACGGGTTCGTGGCCCGGTCTGGGAAGATCCCACATGCCGCGGAGCGGCTGGGCCCGTGAGCCATGGCCGCTGAGCCTGCGCGTCCGGAGCCTGTGCTCCGCAACGGGAGAGGCCGCAACAGTGAGAGGTCCGCGTACCGCAAAAAAAAAAAAAAAAAAAAAGTGAGTGAAATTCTCAAACATCCCCCATGAGTAATCCAGCAAATCCCGCACTGATGCTCTTTATTCAAGAAAGGTCCCAGTGTGGAAGCGCCATCTTTGATCAATCTGAGAAAGGCCTCTGTTGTTTGACTTTCTGGACAAATTCAAATATGCATACTGGCCTCATAGACTGACTCCCCCACCGCCCTGCCCTGTGGAATCATCTTCCAGAAAGGACTCTCATCTAAAGCTAGACCTCAGAAGATATATATTTCTAACCTGAGAAAGGCACATGAGGGGAAAGAAAACATCAGGTGTTGGGCTCCTGATGAGGCTTTCGCTCTTTACAGGCTGCAGCTGCTTCTGCCCACCACAGACTTCCCTCCCTACCTCTTGAAAAGAGCCTTACTTTCTCCACTGCCGTCCTCGTCTTCATCCTCTTCGTCGTCATCGTCGTCGGTATACAAGACAGGCCCGTCAGAGTCAGAGTCATTGGCCTGGTATTCCCTTTGGCCTTCGTCCTCTGAGGCACTGAAGGATTCTGAAGATTCTCCCATCAGCCCAGGAGTCAGGAGCTGAGGCGCTGCCTTCCCCAGCTCGTCTTTGGTTGTGACACTGTGAAAGGCACAGAAACATGGGGGTGGTGTGACGCTCAGAGCAACCCTCGGGGATGATGCCGGCACATGAGACAGAACTCTAGTTTCATAAACATCCTTCAGGCTGGTGAGAGGAGAGAGCAGACACAAGCCAGCTAACGTCACTGAAATGGGGCAACAATACTGCACTCCTTAATTCCCAAGGCTTTAGAGTCTTCATCTGTAAAATGAAAAGGACTGACCAGGTGGTGACTGACGTATTTAGTACATGAATATTGTAAAACTATGTTTTGAACATTTATTTTTCCCTAGCAATAGGAGGCTCTGTGGAAAGACAATGGGCTCGCGGTTCTTAGATGTTTGATTTAGCCTCCACTTTTTCTTGGACCTGTAACTCCCACGTATCTTTCATGTCTAGCTTAAAGCCTCAGCTCCCTGAGGACTCTCTCATTGGCCATCAGACTAGTTCCTTGGCCTCTCTCCCTGCTCCCACGGTGCCCACCACACTGGAGCACTTAGTACACTGCATCTCAGTCTGCCTCCCCAGCCCGCCAAAGTTCCTTGACAAGCAGAACTCATATCATGTCGTAGCCCAGCCCAGTACCTAGAACGGTACTGACACAGAAAAGTTTATCTTCTTTAATTGGTATATGAATTAATCCTACTTTCATCATAGTCAGTGTATTAACAGTAAAAAATTATATATCGTCTCCATTTGTAAAACTGCCTGTCATAAGATTATACTAATAACATGAGATGGAAAATGTGAAAGCTAAGTGGACTCTTTAGAAGAAAGGTGATATGTCAGGATGCAATGAGTTTCTATTATTTAGCTGGATAAGAGTCTCTGACTTAAAGTTACTATAAATATACAAAGCTTGCCAATTTTCACAGACCAGAATTTTAAAAAAATACTTTACATCAAAAACATATCATATCAAAAACAATGTAATCTTCATTTTAAGATACAGAAGTTCCCCACATTGCTTTCTGATATAAATAGAAGAATCCAAATTTGGACGTCACACTTCTGAAAGACCGTTCAGTGCAAAACATGTGCTTGCTGTTCTCACTGAAAAAAATCAAAAAACAGTTCTCTGAATGATAAAAACAGGTAAACGTTGCCAGAATCGGAGGTACTGACATTCAACTTTGTGGCTGATAAGCCTAAGCGTTCTCAAAATTCTCTATTTTTCACTTACTAGAAAAATCCAACAGCCAAACATTCCTGTTTTCAAAGAAGGAAATACGAAATTTCTGTCTTAATTGTGTGAAATACATAAAGCCTAAAATTGACCATTTTGACACTTTTTACGTGTGCAGTTCAGTGGCATTAATCACATTCACATTGCTGTGCGACCATCACACCATCCATCTGCAGAAGTTTTCATCTTTCCAAACTGAAGCTCGGTATCCATTCAACAGTAAGTCCCCATTCCTCTTCTTTCATCCCCTGGCAACCACCAGTTTACGTTCTGTCTCTACGAATTTCACTATTTTATGTGCTTCATATAAGTGAAATTTTACATTTGTCCTTTTGTGTCTGACTTACTACACTTTGGATGTCTTCAAGGTTCATCCATGTTGTAGCATGTGTCAGAATCTCCTTCCTTTTTAAGGCTGAATAGTATTCCATTGTACGTAGAGGTCACATTTTGTTTATTAATTCATCATTCCATGGATGTTTGGGTTGTTTCTACCTTTTGGTTGTTGTGAATACTGCAGCTACGGACACTGGTGTAAAAATATCTGTTTGAGTACCTGCTTTCATTTTTTTCGGCTATATACACAGAAGTAGAATTGCTGGATCATATGGTAATTTTATGTTTAATTTTTTGAGGAACCACCATATTGCTTCCAAAGTATGAAATCTCATTTTAAATAAGATTTCTTTTGTTCACAGTCTGGATTTCTAGCATGCTGCCACTGGAGGCCACTGACCGAAGCACGTTTACAAGATATGCCAATTAATATGCCAATTAATAACACATTCTGAAGAGCGGAACAAAGATACTTCAGGGTTGAGTCCTAGTATTTGTATCACTGTTCATTAATTTATCATGATACCAATTATTAATGTAATCTCATCATTTGCATTTTATAATGTTTTGCAGTTTTCAAAGACTTCTGCATATATTTACAACTTAACAATTGTTCTATAGTATAAGGAGGGCAGGTAATTTATAGTTCATGGAACCCAAGAAGGCCATGAGTGAGTTGCCCCAACGAGGTAGCAAGGCCAGTCTACAACCCATACTTAAAACCCTCAGTCTATCAAATGTGATGTTATATTTTAGTTTTATACTTAATATTATGTTATATTGATATTATAGATTATATTTAACTTAATATTAAATATTTTACTCCAAATTTTTATCAACCAACTCAAGACTCGGCTCTCATTTTCCCCCTACGTTTCTTGGCACATAGAACAATACAATGAACTCTATTAATGTTTGTGGAAATGAACTAGAAGAGTCAAGTCCCATTTGGATATGGGCTCCAGATGGGGTTATTAGTTTCTGCCTAAAATTATATCAGAATTATATATTACTGATGCTACCAACAAATAGAAATCTACCAAATAGTAACTACCCTGCACTATGTGAATAGAAGCAAGTATTTTTACACATGGCCACTTGTCTTCTTTAAAGTTTTCACATTTGTATTCCAAACAGAAGCCTCTTCATAAAATGACAGGATTTTCACACATTCGTTGACTAAACATAACTGAGGGAAAGTTCTAAGTAAAGCAAGCGACTAAGGGCCAGAAATTCTAACTCACATATCCACTTAAAAAGGGAAGAAAGTATTTGGAAGGAAATTTGAGAGACTACTTATTCCAAGCTCCTTAACTCAAGAGCAAACACAAACCGCCCCTGTGAGATGAACTGTAATGTAAATTTTTAATTCTGAAGAATGTACAGAGAAGAAAATCTCTATGCCCTCTTCTAGGAAAGCATTATAGTTAGTTACCCTGACTGACAGGAAAATCTATTATAAATACCTCGGTGTCCAATGATGTTCTCAGCTCGTTCCCTGTGATCACTGCCCCAGTGGAAGTGGAGAACAGATGCTCACCGCTTTCGTCTGACAATCCTGGAAGTACTTGGGCTGAAGACAGGTATCAAGCCCCCAGCATGCAGCGTGGAGTTTAGCACAATAGAGTGCCCTCCTAAAATGGTTGTGCAAGTGGGTTGGACAGAATCAGGTCACCTTTGGAAATGGGCTTTCTCAGTGCTTAAGACCATCTGAGGAATTATTTTATATGTTACACCTTGTTCTTTAGTATATTGAAGAGTGAATCCATATACTTGATCTCCTTCCCTAAATTCGGACTTCATCTTAAACATTTATACTTCCTGGGCATGTTAGACATTATTTTGGTAAAAAGCAATCTGAACTGTAATGTTTTGTCCACTTTTGTATCTTTGGTGCTTAGTACGCCGCCTGGCACATAGAAGGTAAGCAAAAAATACATGGTGGAATGCTGAGTGACTGTTCAGTTCTAAAGGCTGGAATTGATGCCAATGCTGGCAAACACTCATAATGAAGTGAAGACACCTGGTCTGTGCTGGAAGTATTCAGGACACCATAAGCATTCATTTTAATACCTTCTTTTCCCCAATCATTTATTAAAATGTCAAATAAAGTAATTTGTACTTTAACATTTATTTACCTTTCCTTGGCTTTCCTTTGAATGATGGTACTCAAAATGAGAGAAACAAACACAAAAGGAATTGCAAAAGAAGTAGAAGCAGGTGCTTTGGAAACTTATGAAATTCCTTAGTGTGCTGAGTGTGATGTGCAGCTCTGGGCTTGCGTCCTGACTCTGCCACTTACCACCTGGGTGATCTTGGGCAAACTATGTTATCTCTCTCAGCATCAGTTTTCTCATCTATTCAACAGAGATATTTCAGGGGAGACTTATGTGAATTAAATAACTGACACTTCCTGACATTAAATAAGTATTTAATAAATGGAGGTTAATATCACTAGCAATTGAATAATTAAAAGTGATATTTTAGTCTCTTGATCCAAATCAATTTAATTAATGTACTAATTTTTTAAAGTATAACAGGACAAGGATTTTTTTGAAAGAGGAAATACTAAATTAAATATTGTAAAGAGCGAATTTGGGTTTTATTCTTAGAAACAGAAGAGGCTGGATTTAAGAGCTCCAAGCCTTCCCTAGACAGAATTGGTAGTGACGTCTACTACACTCTGACAGTCCTCTTTCTTACACCTATGGGACAGCAGAGCTAACATGTCTTATTTATCTTTAGGTAGAAAATTCATAGGACTTTGTGAGTGATTAGATCTGGAGGACAAGGGAGAATGAGGACCCTAGGATAAATTCCAGGTTTCTGGTTTGGGCAACTGGATGATGGCATGCCTATAGCATACCAGATTCTGTACTGGTTGGTGGGGATACAGAGGTAAGTAAGACATGGTGGTTAGTTCTGTCCCATAGGTAGGAAAAAAGTGCTGTTGGAGTACATGCAATAACCAATTCTGTCTGGATGAATATTGAAAGGCTTCACAGAGGAGATAACACTTGAGCTGGGTAGGGAATTGAGGAAGTAAGAAAGGTAGCTGCTCTAAGGTTGGAGGAAAAGGAGTTGGAAAAGAGTTCTTTCCTGATGCTCTTTATTTTCGGAGGAGGCTAAATAACTTGTTGAAATGGAGGTGGGCAGGAATGGGTGAGCAATCTGGACATAAGTGGTAAAGATGTAAGTAACCACTATAAGGGAAGAGGAGGAAACTGTCTAGGAAAAAGAAAAAGGACTGCTAAGCAGTGATAACGCAGACTCTAAGTTGTCCTTGAAAGTGCAGATCTGAAGTGTATCAGTCAGTAAGGCCAATGTAATCGTCTCCAGCAGCCCGTGGCATTCCTGGGGCAGGGCTATGAAAAATCGAGACACACGCACCCCAGTGTTCACTGCAGCACTATTTACAATAGCCAAGGCATGGAATTAGCCTAAATGTCCATTGACAGATGAAAGGATAAAGAAGATGCGGTACATATATACAATGGAATATTACTCAGCCACAAAGAAGCATGAAATAATGCTATTTGCATCAACATGGATGGATCTAGAGACTATCATACTAAGTGAAGTAAGTCAGAGAAAGACAAATATCATATGATATCATTTATATGTGAAGTCTAAAAAAATGATACAAATGAACTTATTTACAAAACAGAAATTGACTCACAGACATAGAAAACAAACTTACGGTTACCAAAGGAGAAAGAGGGGGGAGGGAGGAATAAATTAGGAGTTTGGGATTAAAAGATACACACTACCATATATAAAATAAACAACAAAGACCTACTATATAGCACAGGGAACTATATTCAGTATCTCGTAATAACTTATAATGGAAATGAATCTGAAAAAGAATATGTATACACACACATATACATGAATCACTTCACTGTACACCTGAAACTAACACAACATTAGAAATCAACTATACTTCAATTAAAAAAAACCAAATCAACGGTTGGATTACAGGTGTGCTTACCTAACATTACCTAACAGGTGTGCTTACCTAACTAGATTACATTATAGAAGAAACCAAAGTAGGCTCCTTCATTGCCAGCAGAGTGATTTAGTGATCTTTAGTACCCAGCTTCATAGGAATACAGATAGAATATGGGGTTTTTGTGCCGACTCACCATTTTGCATTTTCTCTGCTAACACTTAAGCCAGTGCCTGAGTGGACAGTGGTGCTGTTTGTCGCCTCTTCAGTCCAGAGAAGCTGACTTGGGTCTAAGGCAGGGACGGGCAGGTCAGCTCCGTTGCTGACCAGGACGACAGGAGTGTCTGAGGCAGCAATGCTCTGCTCCTCCAGAGGGGGAGAAGGGGTGGGGGGAAGAGGTGCTGGAGCCACAGCGGGCAGAGGGACTGCGGACTTGGGTCTGCCTGTGGTCTGCTCCTCGGTGCCGGGGGCAGTCTGCTCGGGTTTGAGACTCGCCACGCTGGTCTCCGAAGGCTCTCCTTTAAGGTCAGATATGCCAGAAGTGGTTGCATCTGAGGACGGTTGAGACGTTGGCTGCTTGCCAGTTTTTTTCTTGCCCTTTGTGATTCCTACCATCCCTGTTTTGCTAGAAACTGTCTCCTTTGAAGCTTTAGGACGAGATGAGGTGGAGGAGGTAGGCGGTGAAGCTGCTGCTTTGGACCCAGTTGTTTTTCTTGAATGAGACGAACCAGCTAAAGTAGAGAGATTTTGCATTAAGAGTCAAAGAAGAGAACACTTTTCAAATAAACCAACCGGGTTGCAATCGTCAATGACCATGTTCCCTTTGAAGTTTACAAATCTGTCTGAATAAATGCACAAAGGGAAATAGGCTAATGATAATAATGGTCTTGTTTTCTGCCCCCTCCTTGCCTCCAACGGAGGAGCAAGTGATGCTTGAGGCCAAACCCTGAGGGACAAGAGTCCTCTGTCTACTCCCTCCTCCAGTCTTTACTGAGCCAGCCAAAGGGAAATCCTCACCTCCTTGCCCTATGGGTCACCTGAAAAAGTCCCTGTATGCTCCAAAGAAGGGACATTATAGCGTGTAGAGGGCACACACCAGCAGCTGTCTGGGTATGGTACAAGGTTACTCTCATCACAAACTGTACCTGTTCTATGATGCCTTTCTGGGAATGGAGTGGCCCACATTCAGAAGATGCTGGAGTATATACCACCAGCTCCTGTCTGGCCGAAAGCAAATTTACTCATCTTAACTGCTAAAAGAGCAAACTCGAAACCAGCTCTCCCCAATGGCTGTAGAGAGGCTTGCCACCCTGCCCCATCTCCCCAACTGCAGCGATAACGGGGCAGAGGGAAAACCCATGGCCACATATGAAGGACAAGTCTCCTTCAAAACATCAAGAGGCAGAAAAATGTCTTTTTTTTTTTTTTTTTTTACAAAAAATGTGTAAATGGGTAGTGTTTGAATAATCTGAAGGGAAAGAGTATCATTTTCAGAGCTTCTAAAACTGCTTATGCTCCTAGAGGGCCTTCATCAGAGGATGGCCATGGCTATGGCAAAACAGAAAAGTTAACTCTCCTTTTCTTTTTATCATCACAGGAAATACATTTAAACTCCTATGACCTTTAGGATCGATACATTGCTCCTAATTGCTTTTTCTGTTACAATGTTGTACAGTCCCTCTTTTTCCTGAGGGGTCAAACTATCTTCCACAGAAGAACTAGACAAACCTTGTTAGTATTGTGGAGCCAATCCACACTGCATACAGATGTTATTTATTGTAACTTACCTCTGGTTATAACTTTATTGAAGTCAGTTGGGAGGGTCAGGAGAGGAAGAACAGATAAAGGAATAGACAATGAGGCGTATGACTTCACTAGCTCTGATCTACTGGAAAAAGGCAGTCTCACTTGGTGACACAGATGCAGGCTTAAAACAAGTCTCCATGGCCTGGGGGCTTTATTATTTTAGATATCCGTAATTATGAGAATTCCCCTCCCCCATATCAAGGCCTCTCAATGTTTCTTTGAAATAAACAATCCTCATTTGCTTATAGGACAAACGTACTAAGCATACTCCTACAATCTAAGTCCATTCCAAATGTACCTTTCACAACCAAGATGCTAGGGACTTGCTGTCTAAACACGTTCAGTTATTTCTTGGGGAAATTGAACAGAATCGTTTCCACACATCAATTCTAATAATTTTTTCTTGTAGAAAAGTCTTTTTGTTTTTCTAACAGCAAAGTTAACTTCAGCCTTGCTTAAGGAAAAAATTTTTTATGCCTAGAGTGCAAATTCAAGCCATGTTATTATATTTCTCTTTTAAGTGTCGTCTAAAATGAGGATTTTGCTGAAATGTTGCTTAAGTTACCTTGAATTATAGCCATGACTAAAAAAGAAATGCCACCTCTCCTCAGTTAAATACTTGTGTTGTTAACACAGGGTGTAACGAGAAAGAAAAAAAATATGAGATGTTACTTCACCAGCAAATGTGCCAACCTGGTATCTGGTGATCTGGAGGTCTACACTAACTTAGTAACAGAGGAAGAATCTGAACCAATAAATTTTTTTAAGAGATTAAATGTCTGACTGAAAATCAGGAGTGACATTTGAAGTATCTTTTCCAGAAGGTCAACTTTATTCACATAAAACAAAGTTACCATGTAGAAGGTTCTAAATGGTTACAAATGGAATGTGAGGAGGATTCTGAAGGAGTATTATCAATATTTGATAAAAAAAAAAAGATCCTTGCACGCTGGGCTTGTTGGTAGACTTCAAGGCAACTCCTGTTTCTCTGTGATAACCTGAGAACAGCAACCTTTTTCACACTGAGCGCCAGTTGGGCCTCTTTTAATACAATGGATAACATGACTGTACTTTCCTCTTAGGAACATCATAAGTCTATAAAAAATCTTCAAGTAAAATATCTGGAAATAACTGCAAATCTCTCATGAAAGCTGTCACCTGCCCTGGTGTTAATCGCCAGCCTTCTTCCGAGAGAAGTGAGAGAGAGGGCAAGCCGAGTCAGCCGTGAGCTGCTGCCACGTGGGGCGTGGGGAAGTGGGGCCTCACTCCCAAGGACAGGGTGAGAGTTTGGGGCTTTACTTCAGGAAGGAAATCAGCACCTGCCTCACTTCAAGCACTGCTCCTGAGGTGTGCTAGAAGTGTGGGAAACACACACAGACACCAACGAGAACAGACACCGATGTGTGATGGAAGCTGGTCCCTGAGAGAATGGCCTGTAGGCACTGTTGGCAAAGCATTCTGAGATTTTCATTTTAGAGCGTATTAGAAAATGAGACTCAGACACACAAGGTCAAAGGTGGTAGACAGGAACACCAGGACACAGACGTCTATCTGCATTCTGAGTTCTGTCATACTGTCACCTAAGCCACTCTCTGAATCTGAGCATTATGGGTTTAAATTACAAGGGGGAAAGATTCATACCAAGGCATATCCTGGTAGCTGGTTTTGAGGAAGCTGCTGCTGATTTTAAGGAAAGTAAGGTTTGCTGTAACACAGGAGAATTTTTATGCATGTGTTAATGGGACCAAGATGCTCAGCATGTGTATTTGGAATATATCCTTTCAAAGGCTGGATGGCAGAGAAGCTTCTTTATTCCACTTCACTAGAATGGGGGCTCCGCTCTGCATGAAGCATATCTGATGTGAAAGGAAAGCTGGACACACATGACATGAAGTGATGTAATCACCCAAACATCCCCCGGTGATTTGCAGTCACAGCTTGTAATCGCTCCACTAGATGCTTTCCCTTGTAACACACTGAAGTCTATGAGGTTGGGAAGGGGGCACTGACCATGTAACTTCCAACTCTGCTGCGCAGTTGTGACTCCAGCAGAGAGTGGTGGCGTGAAGCACTGAGTGATATGAACCCTTTGTCATCTGTCAGTAGAGAGATGCCTATAAGATTTAAGACATTAAGATCCAGCAAATATGTCAAAGAGGTAAGCATCATGTTTTCATGTGCAAACTTAAGATATTTTGAAAGAAAACCCAAGCCAAAGAGCCACCCATAAACTCAAACAGGCAGGCCAGTTGGTGTCTAAATAACGTCAGATCACATCATCGCTATTCACCAGGCAGACTACTCCCTGTTTCCTTCTACTGGGTTTTGTGCAGACAGTGGATACTCAGGATGAAAGACGTCTATTCACCCTAAACCTAATGAGGTGAATGGATCAAGTGGTTGACTTTTCTTTGGTAGAGACAGCAACAAAGGAATCTCCCGGGCATTCTCTGTGTCAAAGCTGAGTCCACTGGTGTTACATCCTAAGAGAGCAGACACCAAAAAGGCCATCATTCCTAGAAGAAGAAATGAGCCCCACCCCAGCGCCAAGCACCCTAGACTCAACCCCACAGAGGGCATACTCACCAGCCTCTCGGGTTGCATTTCGGCTTGCTGGCTTGGGTGGAGGGACGGGGGCCTGCTTACCAGGAGCCTTGGTAATTGTTTTAATAGGAGGTACTTCGTCACCCTTGGGGCCGGCCCCAGCAGCGGCCCCTTTTGGAGGCACAGGTGTTTTTTTGGGCTTAGGTTTGGGTGTAGGTTTAGGAAGAGCTGGAAGAGGTAGAGCAGGAGCTGCCGGTGTTTCAGAGTGGTTTTCAGGGTTCTCTACAAATGAGAAAGTGAACAGAAGCAGACTGATACAGACACACACCATACACACCATGCAAATAGAAGGAACGAGACATAGGGCAACAGTGAGACCAACATGCAGCTGCTTGGCCCCTGGGAATAGTGGGCTTCTGCACCAGAGAGAGTGAAGGTTGGGGTAAAGAAGATCAAAGGCTAAAAGCCAAACTAGGGTGTGTTCTCCAGGTCCAAAAATCACTCCTGTGATAAAATAAGACTGCACGAGTGACTGTGATGAAGTTAAGTTCAGGGTGAGCGTAAATGTCCACCACCAGGGGCTGACACCAACCTCGAATCAGTGGTTGCTGGACGATGATGTGGGCATGAGTGCTAAGTTTCTAACCAAACTGAAGAACTCCAAGAGTGGCAGATCAGCGCATTACACACACGGCCACAGGGTGAAGCTGACGGCACAGCAATGGTTGGACTCACAGTTACCCTCCACTGAGGGACTTTCTCAGGAGACCTCAAGCCCCATCAACCTGAAAGGGATCTGTGCTCTGTCTCTGTCTCATTGTGGTCAAAAATCAATTATTTTCTAAGCTAAGGGAGACTCTCTAGAATCTGGTACAGGAAGCACAATGCACTGAATAAACTATTTTCTACTATTAAAATTTTCTCAAGTTCTCCCAGTGCACTAGGGCAGCTTCCTGTTTTACAATAACTTCCTCTGACCTTTTCAAACCGTGTCACAACTGTAGGTACTGGAGGGTGCAGAAACCAAAAGAAATATCAAATTTGTTTTGTCGTGTAAACACAAGTAATGAGTTTAAAATGATAAACGTTAAAATTCATTTAAAAAATCATACCTAAGAAAAGAAGCCTCACACAAGATTTTGCATAACTAGAGTAGTATTAGTTTCTCATTTTAAAAAGTGGGGATGCTGAACGTTCATCCACATATTCACATCCTTATCTTCTCTAATTGTGACTAGTTAAAATTAAAATACACTTTGGGGGGGCTTCCCTGGTGGCGCAGTGGTTGAGAGTCCGCCTGCCGATGCAGGGGACGCGGGTTCATGCCCCGGTCCGGGAAGATCCCACATGCCGCGGAGCGGCTGGGCCCGTGAGCCATGGCCGCTGAGCCTGTGCGTCCGGAGCCTGTGCTCCGCAACGGGAGAGGCCACAATAGCGAGAGGCCTGCGTACCGCAAAAAAAAATAAAATACACTTTGGGTCCAAAGAGCTAAGCAGCATTTCAAAATGGAGCACAACGAAAAGTGTAAGACAGCGTTAAGACAAGACTGAGCCTTTACTGTATATGTTCTTCTATTATCAAATGACCAAGAAAGCATTTTAATATTGGAATGCATCATATTTTATTATTTCTTTTGTTTCATTTCTCATCCCAGTGAGTGTGAAGTGAGGACTCCTCCCCTTTTTTTACATCTCCATCATTCTACATGTATAACTATCATAAAAATGATGGAAATTTCAGTATGTAATGAATAAAACTTTTCTTTTACCTTCCCTCAGTCATGCAACCCACCCGTCACTGCAGCCCAGACGGACTCCTGCACTTAACTGTACTCGTTATCTGAGCTACTTAGTCACCATTTATCAGAGGCTACTTTGTATGTCTGCCTTTCTGTTTATACATCTTGTCTCTTCAACTAAGCTGCGTAGCACCCATAATGCAGGAGCGGCGCTCCTAACCCACCAGGCCTGAACCACAAGGCCACTGTATGGCAAGAGTCAGAGTTGAGAACAACACAAGTTGACAGTCACTGAAAACATGTTATTGTAATGTAAAACATCCAAATGTACATTGATTTGCTAGTCTTTTGACTTAGGTTAGAGGCCTGTTCTGTAAGTCCATCTTTGTACCTTTAGCGCCTGGCATAATGGAGATCCACCAATAACACCATCCATGGTGAAAGCCCGTCACAGCAATCTGCACCACTTGGGATCCTAATTCTCTCTCCTGCTACAAAGCCTCACATCTCTTATCCTCTGCCTTCATGGCATATTACTGAGGGATCTTTTTTCTGTCTGCCTAAGGTTTTTAAATTCTAAAGTTATATCCCAAAGAATCCAGCTTCTGAGTTTGGGAGGGAGATGGTTCACTCTATGACAGCTGGAAATTTCAATTCCTCCTGGGTTGAGAATGTACATACTACACGCAAACTTCCGGCTACTCCTGGAGAAGCGTGGTCCACTCCCCCCTCCTCTGTAAATTCTATCAAATTATCTGTGTGTGTTTGCCATATGGCCAATGTTTATGTTTACTCTGCAGTGATTCCTAACGGGTATATGTGCGTGTGTATGTGTGCGTGAGCACACGCACGCAAACAGTATACTTTTCTGACTATATTATAAACTGCTTTTGTCTGAAATTTTATATTCCATCAAGCAAGATGCTCTAGACATTATGTCTATTCAGTGAATGTGACTGATCAGCTGACAGTTACTAACACACACACACACACACACACACACACACACATCCGTGGGAAGTGAACTCTTGTATCTGGGAGATAATGAATAACGTCAAGAGGTATTTTTTACTATTAGCATATGATCTGAAGAAAAGACATAACCTGATGGTGTAGAGCAGTATTACCTTTTCAAGAGGAGGTTAAGAAAGGGCTGCCTATGCACTCTGGCTTGGTGAGGATACTACGTCTCTTAACAATGGTCTGGAGGTGAGCTATTGACTACACTTCCAAATTTGCCTCCTTCCACCACATGGAGAGTTGAGTCCAACAACACTTAGGGCAAATCTGAGAACTGCAGGCGGCCTTCACTTTGCCTAGAATGCACTTGCCCCCATTCCTCTCCTTTGTCTGACTGCATCCTTCTTATCTCCTCCAGGTCTCAGTTTAGAAATATCTTCCTCTTAAGACCCAATTTTGGTCCCACTTGCAAGCTCCCTGGTTTGCTGTCCTCGGGCCTCCCAGAGCACTTTGCATCTTGTATTACAATTGCCTGTGTACGTGCTGGTCTCCACATAGGTCACGATCTGCTTGAAGGCAAAGGCCGTTTCTTATGCACAGTGTGCTCTTTCCCTGGCCCCCATGGCTGCCCTTCATGCTCACGTGGGGAACAAATGCAGGTAAGATACTTGTTACTTCATGGAAAGCCCTCTACGATGACTCAACAGAAATAATATCAGATACTTTGCAGATTTCTCATATTTAATACCAAGCTATATTTAACAGATTGCAGATCAGTTTTTCTGCTTATATATAGATTTATTGATAAGGAATAATGGGAGACTAAGAGGCCCGAAGGCCTTCAGGAGAGGCCCAAGACCACCGCCCTAACTCAGAATCAGGTGCCCTCAGGAGCCCCAGGAACACCACGTGTCCTAGGTAGAACCTGCCCCCAGAGTAGTGGGAGGCCACTTGACATTCGTTTTGTTTTCTTTGACGCTGATGTTTCAAATATTAAAGTACTGACGTGCTGTCTCAAAAAGAGATACAAGCATCTAGGATGGTATGTGATATGGCTTTGCAAATATAACCAGTTAATATATGAAATGAAGTTCTTGGGTAAGTTGACTTAATGCAAAAGGAAGGGGCACACTGCACCCCAAAATAAAGGGTAAACTGAGAACATGGGAGAGTAGATTTGCATGGTAGTAAGTTCAAATAAGAAGTGAGATCAAAAGAGGAGCAGAGGTAAGAGTAAATCTTAAGCTGTTTTTTCAGTATTAAATGCTGTCTTTCCAGAGCAATGAATGGTTTGTTTATAAGGTATTTTCTATTTAACATGATACTCCATGATGTTGGTCAGGAGTGACATTCTTTTTACTGTCAGGAAGTGGTTTCCATACCAAATGCTTCCCCTCACTCAGTGTGGCTCCTGCGGGGCCACTGTCTACGCAGCGAGAGGGAGGCTCCTCTGTCTTACTGGTGCTGGGGCACCATGTCCAGCCTTTCCATCTCCTTATGTACAGACCAGCCAAGCAAGATGTTATCTTGGACCTTATTTGACCAAAAAGAACTGAATGTACTAATCCAAAGTAAAAAATAAGAAAACAAAAACATCTCTCAAATATCCACGAACCTATGAAGCCTGCCATCTTTTTGGAACATCAGGCCTGCTGGTTTAATTAACATAAAACTGTCAGCAACTTTTTATTAGGCTGATAAGGGAAATACGGCCTTTGAAGTCCGTCCAGTCCACTGACTGACATTCCACACGGACCAGGCAAGCACTAGAGATGGCACTGTTACATAACGAAGGATGTGATTTTGAATGTGAAAAGGCTGTAGCAGGGACAAAGCACAGATGGATTTGAAATTTAACAACATGGTGAGACAGGACAGTTGGACTAAAAAATAAAAAAGTAAAAAAAGAAATCACTGCATTTCAACTGAAAACTCTTAAACTCTATTCAGGTCTGTTTTCTCTTATGTTCCAGGAATATTATCATTAAAAATTTTAGTTAATTTCTCATAATCAGTTATGAGAAATCAACTAACATATGATCTTAAGCATAACCAGAGCCCTTCAATGGAAACACTAAGTAAAGCCCCATGAGTACCATACTTAATATGGAATAAAGCAAAATAATAAATTTCCAACAGATTATTAATAGAGGCTTCTAAAATTTTTAAAGGCTAATTTATATTCAAATAATAAGAGGTTATGGACTTCCTGAGAAGATGATTTTAAGTTGTGTCTGTCAAATGTTCTTTCGTTCCCTTTGCCTTTGGAGGATTTGGGTCAAGAACAGAGGAAGAGAAGTTTCCTTCCAGCAGTTTCTAAGAGTTCTCAAAATGCCTAGAGAGCCCAAACTAGGTTTGACAAATTTATGCCATCCAGCTCAGAGGCAGGCATTATGGAAAAATAGCATGTTTTCTGAGGATTCATTTCTATGCAGCAGGAAATCATCTAGAATCTCCCAACAAAGCATTACCTTACGGGGGTTTCAGTTCAGGTTTGCATAAGTAAGAGGCCTGGCGGTTCCTGCAACCGTGATAGGAATGGTATGGAGATGTAGTCAGTCAGTGACCAGGAACTTGTGAATGTTCTGGGGGTCCTTGATAGACAAGTATTTTGCAGTTCTGCAATCTACCATAGTATTTCACTTTGGAAACCAAAGTCTCTAAAGAAGTCTTCAGGGAATGGCATAATTGCCTCTGGCCTATTTTGAAATTTCCAATTGCACAGACAAATCATGGAGCAGAGGTTATGGCCAATCCAGCAACCAGAATCCCCGGCATTACTGGGAACTATTCCTGGGTCTCCCAGAAATGCCTGAACCTGGACCAGAACTTACAATGTTGGGTGTGCGGATGCCACCAGCCAAGCTCCCACTTCTAAAGAGATAATGCTGGGCTGAGCGAGCCATCTTGTTATGCTATTCCTCCAAGCTGAGCTGCTATAATTTGAAAGTAACCAGCAGAGAAAGATGTTCAGACTGCTGGCTTTTTTTTTTTTTTTTTTTTAAAAGATACTGAGAGGCTTCCCTGGTGGTGCAGTGGTTAAGAATCCACCTGCTAATGCAGGGGACACGGGTTCGAGCCCTGGTTCAGGAAGATCCCACATGCCACAGAGCAACTAAGCCCGTGTGCCACAACTACCGAGCCTGCGCTCTAGAGCCCGCGAGCCACAACTACTGAGCCCGTGTGCCATAACTACTGAAGCCCGCGCGCCTAGAGCCCAAGCTCCGCAACAAGAGAAGCCACTGCAGTGAGAAGTCCACGTGCCACAACCAAGAGTAGCCCCCGCTCGCTGCAACTAGAGAAAGCCCACGTGCAGCAACGAAGACCCAACGCAGCCAAAAATAAATAAATTAAATAAATAAATTAAAAAAAAGAAAAGATACCGAGAAAAAGCTCCTGAGGAAAGGATAACATTCCCAGACATCTCCAATGATAGAAGAGGCCACCCCTTCCGATTCTTACTATTAATTAGCCCCCTTTAATAAAACATTAAATGATGTGCTTATAAAATGGATGTAGCTACCTGAGGAAACCATCCAAGTTCTCTTTGCTAGTTATCGTTTCTCTCCTCTTTGTATTTGCAGAACTCCTCTCTACTGGTCTTAGGGTCACTATTTGAAGCCTAAGACCTGCTTCTCAACCTCGAGCTGTAAAAGAATATGGGGTTTCCCTTGATTTTACCTTTCTTATCTTCTGCCTTTTCCTCCAGAGGTGGTGCTTTTTCAGCTACAGAGCCATTACCTTCTTCAGATTTTACTACATGTTCCTCTCGGGTAGATTCCTCTCCGATGGGTATCATGTGCCCGTTTGAATTTTCAAAGTTAACTGTTACATCTCCATCTAAAAATGGGGAGAGAAACACCTAGATGTCTAACGTGATGGCTTTCTTAAAACCAAATTTTCCAGTTACTAGGACTGTAGGGTTCAGGTTTATGTTTCAGACCTGGGAACCAAATACATCCTGGACTATTTTCACCATGTTTCACTGAATAATTCATTCAAATGAAAGAGCTAGAAAATTCTTAGTCTTGGAGGAAAGAAGCTATGGAGGGAGTATCCAGGAGCCATCTCAAGACAGTTAGGAACGATTAACCTAATTATAAAATATCCCTAGGCAGGAGAGTCCCTCTCTTCTTGGGCTTAGTTTCGGCTGAAGTCAATACTTAGGAGTCTCTCTGTCATTCAGAAACTGACCTGTGAAAAAAGGAATCTGAAAAATGGAATAAACATTTTTAACAAGCACCAAAAACACAAGGTGAATGCAAATACACAAATAACATGAAATGCAACTACACATACAAACGATTAGTGGGAGAATATGAACATTTCCAAGCACCACTGTCTCCAGAATATTACATCCATGACATGGTAACTTTACACAGTAATATAACTGCTACTCTATTCAGGGAAAGATGGCAGTAAGGCTAACTGTATTTTCATTTTCCTATTTATGGAAATATTAAAATGTACTCAGGGAATTGTCATATATAGCTGACCAGGAAGTCTTTAAGCTGGGCTAATAATAACTTGAAAACATTAGGAAAAAAATGTAAATAAAGCAATTACAGGGGAATTTTAAAAAATCACAACTGAAATTAAAATTTATGTTCTCTAAATCACAAATAACTAATTTTAACACCCCTGAATGTTTATACATTCCTAAGAGTTTCTAAAGTGAGAGAGATTTTGCCAAAACTCTTAATTCAGTGATGCTTGAAAATTTAACCGTAGTTCATATCAGGAAAATTTTAACAAGCTGTGCTGCCACTGTAAAACTGAAATAAAGGATTGGAAGTTTTTACTTAGCAAACTTGAAGAAATGCATGATTAGAACTGATTTTATGCAATTTTTGATTAATCTTATTTTGGCAATCATTCTAAAACAGAGACCATCTCCCAAGTTTTCATTAAATATGATTGAATTGCTTTGGCTTGACAATAAAATCCATTGGCCTTATTGACAAAAACAAGCATGGCATTTTAATAAGTAAAATACATGTCACAGAATTATGTCATACTTAAAATGAACAACTGTTCCTCAGTCACGTAACTTCCTATAATCCGATTCCTGTATAAAACTAAAATAGACAATAATTGAAGGCAATGCCATTGCAAGTAGATCTCAACTATTTCAATAAAATTAAGGTAATGATTTTTAAAAGACTATACAACAAACCAACAAGAAAACAAAAGATTCTTAGCTCTTATTACTGGATTCCAAGAAATTTGCTAGTAAAAAAAAGAGGGAGGGGAGACACAATATAATTTCCAGGTACTGGATTCAGAAAAACAAAAAATAATATAAGAACAGAAAATTCCAGACAAAATAGAAAACCACTTCTTTATATAAAAATCCTCAATTTTTAGGTAACCCAAATATAAATTTACCTTTGTTTTCTATGACTTTAGTTGGTAATGAAAACATGTTGAAATTATGTTAATGACAATGTAATTGTTTTAACCATTATTACATTAAAATTTCTTTAGTAGACTAAATAACTAATTTTTAAAATTCAGAACAAAAAACCTCGAGAGAAAATTAAATAATTGTGGGCACAAGAAGAAACTGGATTATCACAAGATAGAAAGAAATAATCAACAATGTAGAAAGATACTTACTCTGAGATATAAAGCCAAAGTATAGGAAATAATAGAAAAAGGAGTCATGTTTGTAATAAATATGGAATTCAAGAATAAAACAGAGGAGAACTGAAGTTATCATTAATTAATTGGTGTGTGTATTGAAAAGGTTTTCTAGTTTTGTGTATTATTTTATCAATAGAATTAAAGTAAGTCAAGTCCTTGATATAGTTTATGTATGTAAGTAAAATACAAGCTCAGCAAAGGAAGGCAAGACAAGGTGCTGAGCCAGGCTGCAGGTTACAGTAAGATGTGCCCACTCCAAGGCTTACAGGAGCATTTGTGTGCAAAGGAAGGAGAAAACTCAGACAAGAGTCGTCAGCTTAAAGTAAACCAAGAGATAAAGCACACAGAAATAAGTGGTTAAATAAGAAGCATGAGAGTATTTGAGGGATTTCCCTCTTTCTGGTAAACTGGTACATTGGGGATACAGTTAACAGAGGAACAGAGACAAGAAGAAAATCATGTAAGAACAGAAGTTGGGTGACTCATTAGAAGGTTAAAGAGGACACCATGGGAGAAAAAGAAAGGAGGCTGTTATGCAGGCAAAAGCATCTACATGCCTCCATGTTAAAGCTAGGGAAAAGACGGAAGGTAAGAACCAGAAGACGTGACTAAACCTGGACCAGACCATGGACTTCTCAGGAGAGAAGGCCAATCACTGAATTTTTAGATTGAAGTTAGATCTTGGCATAAAAAAGGTCATCTAAAAGGAATAATAATAGCTGGGAGTGAAGGTATGGGGTGGAATGGGATGAGGTCGAATCCAGGGTAGCTGGCCGGATTTTAAAAGTCTATTTGGCTCACTGAATAAAGGGCATGATTGACAAGCACTGTCAAGAGCTACGACAAGGTCAAGAACATGAAGGCAAAGAATGAACCTTCACTGGCAGAAGAGACGAGGTTTTCACCAAGCACAGCAGCTTCCAGTCTCTGGCTAGAGCTGAAAACAGACCGAAATTCTCAAGATAATTGTTTTTGGAAAAATGACAGAAAACTATTTTCCCCAGCCCTTGGCTGAAAGCGGGGAAGGGCTCTATTTACAATAAGTCTCACTGGGAACTTCTAAGTATTTGGTAATTTCTGTAGTTCTATATAGGGACCATGCAAAAAGCAGAAAGTAAGGTTCGGTAATTGATGACTTCCCAAACATTAAACCTACTACACTATGTTTATGTTAAAGACTGTTTTGTTATTTTATGTTTTAAAACTTTTCACGTTCGGTCTGCAAACATTAAATAAAATAATCCAATAGAGTCAGATTTCTGGAAAGTAAGTATATGAAATTGTAATCCATCTTGCAAATAGTTTAACAGATTAGGCAAAATAAAACCAAGCAATATTAAGCATTTCTTTCAGCTGACCACTGCCACTTGTCTTTAGAAAAAGTAAACGCTTTTCTAGCTATAATTTTTAATTGGGTAAAAAAAGAGGCCTTTAGTCTCTAACTTTAATACTCATTAACAGTTTCGATCAGAAATTTTTCCTTTCTTTGAAAAGGTTTCCAAATAAAGGACACCAAAACAGTGCACTGGCCCACGCTATAAAGGTGATGGCCCAGCACTGAGCTTTCAGTGGACATGTAATTTCTCTGCCGTCTCCAGGGAGATTAGGGAGGAAGCAAACTTTGATACCAGTAGCAAGCCCACCTTCAAGTACAAAAAAATGTTAAGGATGTACATTTTTTATTTCTAAAAGTCCCAGGAAGGAAATGACTAGCTTCAAGGTAATAGAAAACTAGGGACTACTTTAAGTTCCTTCATAAAATGGAGTGAGAAAAGTACAATAAATAAAACGCCTAAAATTTTGAGGGCTCAAGAAAAATGGCAGTATTCACTCCAGACGTCCCTACTTTCTCTGCAGGAGTAAAATAGTAAAGCATCTCCTAGCTCCTTCTAGAATATTCAGATGCTGGGAAAAGCGTGGCATTTGGACTTACAAATAGTGAATGCCTAAAGAGGTTAAGCTCTTTGCAAGGAATATATATCAGGAAATGAGAAGAACTATTATTTCAATTCCAAATCAACAGCATTTTATTTGTGCCTATAAAAGCACAATAATAATATTTTACCCCAGTAAATGTTTAGAGGGGTGGGGTGAGGAAAGGCATGAGGTAAGTCAGCAATGTTGCAACAAAAATTTCCTTTAGTTTTATAGTAGTGGGAGCAATGAAAATCATTCAGTACTATTTATTTGGAGAAATAACCATCTTGGTATTTCTTTTGAGGGTCTATCTCAGTTTCTATCTAATCTTTGTCTTTTTGAGAAAGATTCCCCCTTGGGAGGATAGAGGAAAAAAGGGAAGAAGATTAGAGGTAGGGGAAAAAACACTTGGAAATAATAATTGTTAGTGATATGGTCAGACAGAGCTAGATTCAAAGAAATGAAAAGAGAACATTGCTGGGAAAATTACTTGAGAGAACACATAAAGCAGATTAATTTAATTTGCCCATTAATCCTTATTGACCGTACATTTGAGTATATTACAGAGTATAAAGGACGAGAGGTCTGTTTACCATCTCTTTTCTCTCTCTTCTCTTTTCCTGGTAGACTTAAGAAACCAAAAGGCATGAGCCAAGCTAAAACTTTGCATTTACTTAAACAATTGAGTTTACTTGTATAGACAGATTGAAGCTCAAGAATAGAGAATGAATCATGTAAGCATTTGTATCTTATCTGTATCTCCTGCCACAGAGTAGCTTTGTAAAGCTTTAGGTTTAGGGTGACATATGGTGAAGGACTCACCAAAAAGGTCATTGAATTTCTTCTCTAGAAAACCTTAGATTCTCTGCAGCCCACAAAGGCATTCTGAATTAAAGCAAGATTCTCAGAGTGTGGTACTTTATTTCCCAAAGACCATGATCATCTTAAATTTCAAAAGAAAATGAAAGAAAGACCAAAGAAGGAAGGATCAAATTACTTTAAATGTATGATTAATTTCCTCACCTTGATCAGGCAATTCCTTAAGAACTCCCCTTCTTATCAGCTCCTCTCTACTTTGTCTTGTAGAAATCTTCCTTTCTAATACTTTTAAAAAGAATAAGCACAAGTAAGAATCAAGTCATTGCTTAAAATAATTATGAAAAACATTTCAAGTAGAATCGAGCATATTCATTCTGTTGACTTGAGGCTCAAACCCCAGTTTTTCTGGTTGCCTAGCAAACCACGTGATTGGAATCCACATAATTAGGACAGGGCAAATAACCCTAGCCCAAGACCTGAAGCTCAGCCACTGAGCCTCGTCTCCCAAATAACAGAATGTGGCCAAGAATCCGACACATTATCTCATATCAACTATGGAGCACCAAGGCTACTTCTCACTCGGAAATTCCCCCTTCTTTAGTAATGATGCATTCTAAAACACAGGCATCTGTGAATGATGAATGTGCAATGTATGAATGCGCTTATATGGAAAATAAACTTTCAGTAGACACTCAGGTAACTCATCTGAACCCCAGACAGAAGGGACTACTTTTCTAGTGTTTTCTTTCTCACATCATCTATTACAAAAGTCCAACATTTCTGTAATTCTTTTCCCTGCCATACTCACAAGTTCTAGAGTGTTCTGGTGTATCCCCTGACAAATCCCAAGTCTTGGGAGGATGGAGTTAATTCATGTTTCCATAGTATGTAAAGGAATGGGAATCTCAACACTGACTCTTCTTCTGGAAGAAATTAAATTCCTGGTACAACTTCAGAGTTTAGGAGTTTAGGAGCTCAGGGTGGGACTTCAGTAGTATTCACCTTATATGTCTATAATATTAGTTCCTAAACCCTACATGTCTATATGACCACTAGTTCCATTCCCCCCTTTCAAGGGTCATACCATCTTCTAATCCTTTGAGCCAACATTCCTCAAAGTGCGTTTGCCAATCTCTATTCCCTCTGGATGTCCTGTTCAAGAAAGCACCCTGACACCTAAAACAGGGCCAGAGAAGAGATCTACCTAGGGCTCTTTGGGGAAAAGGAAAGGTACATTGGTGGAGAGTGGGTATGCACAGTGGGACTAGATTCTGACCCCCCCCCACTAAAATTCCTACCCTTGGCTTCATAATTTGCAAATCCTGAAGTCACCCTGGACAACATAATTTCAAGACCTAAATGAAACCCCATTGCCCCAAGCCACACCCTCACACATACTGAGAACGTGTTTTTTGGGGGGGTGCTCCAGGTGGCCCGATGCTAGGACACTGGGTGGGGGAGGGAGGGACATGCCTTGGACCAGCAGCTGTGTATTAAGCGATGACATGAGCCCCAGAATAGCAACACTTAGTCTCTTAAAGAAATTGGATTTTTCCCCCTTTCTGATAACTAGGAATTATGTATCTTGGTTGCCAGAAAAGTCAGAGAAAAGCTTGATATTTACCATAGATTTCATATAATTCATGGATGAAATCTGTTTCCTCCTTCTTAGCAAGTGACCTGACTTCATTTATATTTTATGCATAGCATATGTGTACTCTTTGTTCTAAGTTTTGTCCAACTTTTTTTTTTTGGTTAGACTCAGAATGTAAACAAACAAGAAAATGAATAAATGAGTAAGTGAATGAAAGGTCAAAAGAATGATACTGAACAACTCATTGGTTCACTTGGAGACACACACAGAAACCCCACGCCCCTTTAGGTCACTCACCCAGCCCCACTCTCCACCACCCCTTGCAGAAGCAAGTGACAACAGCTCACTGAAATGTTGGCGATTTCAACAGACAAAGTTACCTGGGTATGGGGGGCCAGCAGGAGCTGTTCTTTTATGGGAGCTCTTTTATGTAAAAAGAGTACCGTTGCTTAAAGGCAGCTCCAACGTGTTCAGTTTTTGTCAAAGAGGAGAGAACCCCAGTCAGCACAGGAAGCCAAACAAGAGCACCCACAATGCCACGGGGGCACTGCGGAGATTGTGTGAGGGGTTCAGTAGGACCCATTCACACCTGACTGGGCCTCCAGCGCGAGCAGGCCTCTGAGACCTCTCACAGCGGGATCTCAGCCCCTACTCCTGGGGCTGGGCCCAGAGACCCCCAGCTGTGCTGCACTAAGCTTGAGGCTGCAGGCACCACTGGGCGCAGGACGAGCCCACATCCTGGGAAACGGAAGGCACTGCCTATTCAGAACACAGTCGTTGTGGCCGTCTGCCCCTGGCTCTTAGGAAACAGAGCTTCTAATTGTTTGCTCCTCCGGTAAAGTGGCCCAAAACACAAAATAGTTGTCAGAAGTCTTGGATGCTAGCTCCAGAACTTCCACGGCCAGTTGTGTGATGCTGGGAACTCTTCAAGTTCCAAGGCCCCTGACCCATTATCTGTAAATCGAGGGATGAGATTCAATGGCCGCTAAAGGACAGGTGGTCCAGCTCAAATAGTGGGTGATCCTGGATCACTAATCAAGGCCATTCTGTAATCTCTGCTTTGGGCACCTTTTAAAAGGTTTCATATTTGAACTTAGAAAAAAAAAAATCATCAGAGAGCCCGAAAATATCCCCTTGTTTCTGCCTTTCCGTTATGGATCCCAGAGGACGCTTTAGTTTAGTGTTAAGTTTTCTGTTGCTTTAATTCTAACTTAATCTCAGCTAAAAATCCCTCCTCTTTCTTCCATGTAAATACTGGAGCTAGACCTCGGCAGCTTGGCTTCCTGCCAAGAATCAAACTCCACTGCTTTGTTCTCTTGCCCTACCTCCTGTAAAGGGGCCCTGATAGGAAAATGCCTTTGGCTATTTGTTTGGTCTTCGGCTGAGGGCATTTTTAACACATTATGCAGATATCTGTGTCCTGGGCCAAGGAGAACAAACTACAGGCAACTAAGCACGGAAGGTATTTTGTCAAGGCACCAAGTTCCAACCACCGTACTCCCAGAACAAGTATCTCACTCTTCATCTTTTAAAATATGTGCCTCATGTTTACAGAGTGTCTGTGTGTTTGCAGAACACATTCACTGGACACTTTTTCATGGGCTCAGAAGTGTCTTGCATTGGAATGAATCCGCGAGGTCATTCTAGTCCAACATACCACACAAAGCAGGAGCCCTTTCAGGAACATTCCTAAGATGTGCTCACCTGCCTGAAGACATTCGGAGGCAGGAGGGTCCCTTTGTGGCAGAGCCCCCCTCCAGTTCTCCATCGCCCTCACTTTTAGGAAGGCATACCTCATCAGGAGCCAAAATCGCACTCCCTCCCTGTAACTTCGGCCCATTCGTCAAGCCCACGCTCCCCACAGCTCTAGACTTGAGCCAGTCGTCTGTGAGTGGAAAACAGCAAGAGTGACTCTGGGTCCACTGAGAGCAAAGTGGGTCATGGAAGCCTCCTAGAATCTGATCCCAAGTATCCACCAGCTGCTCTTCGACTCTGAAGCTCACACTCATCTGCTCAACAACAGCAGTAATGCTGGCGGGGGGGGGGGGGGGGGGGGCGGTTCTCACTCACAGCTGTAGCATACCCAGAATCCTGCTGGGGAAAAGACTTAGCAGGACACAGATCACTGAATGTAATAGTTGGGCTTCTCCATGAAAAGTATTGTTGCCAGTTGAGTAGATGCCTCATGGTTACTCAGTTTTATCCTAATTGAAAAAGCATGTGTGATTTTTACCGCAAGGCCAAGCAAAACCATGATTTCTTTTTTTTATAGAGTTGATTTACATTATTGTATTAGTTTCAAGTGTACAACAGAGTGATTCAATATTTTTATGGATTATACTCCATTTAAAGCTATTACAAAATCGGCTGTATTTCCCTGTGCTGTACAATATATTCTTATTGCTTATTTCTTTTATGTGTAGTAGTTTCTATCTCAATCCTCTACTCCTATCTTGCCCCTCCTCCCTTCCCTCTCCCTACTGGTAACCACTAGTTTGTTCTCTATTTCTGTGATCTGTTTCTGTGTTGTTACGTTCATTCGTTTTATTTTTTAGATCCCACATATAAGTGATAACATACAGTACTTGTCTTTCTCTGTCTGACTTATTCCACTAAGTATAATAACCTCTAGGTCCATCGACATTGCTGCAAATGGCAGTGTTTCCTTCTTTTTATGGCTGAGTAATGTTCCACTGTAAATATGTACCACATCTTCTTTATCCATTCACCTGCTGATGGACACTTAGGTCGCTTCCATATCTTAGCTATTGTAAGTAATGCTACTATGAACATTGGGGTGCATGTATCTTTTCGAATTAGTGTTTTGTTTTCTTTGGATATATTCCCAGGAGTGGAATTGCTGATTATACGGTAGTTCTATTTTTAGTTTTTTGAGGAATCTCCCTACTCTTTTTCACAGTGGCTGCACCAATTTACATTCCCACCAAGAGTGGAAGAGGGTTCCCTTTTCTCTACATCCTTGCCAGTATTTCTTTGTGCAGAACCATGATTTCTGTTTTACTCCCCACTTTGGGTGAATTAAAGTTCTGACAGTTCAATCCTGATTACAACAGTTCATGTTCTCTCCAAGTGAAGGAAGCACTGTGTCCCATTTTCCCGACTTCATACCTATACTCTGGTTTTTCAAGTATTTGAAAAGGACCACTCTTCCAAAAACTTCCAATAGCTGTCCATCTCACACTGAATAACATCTCAACTCCTTGGCATGGTCCCTAAGATGCCCCACCCCCTACTCCAGGATGGCCCTCCCCCAACCTGATCAGCTCCTAACCACTCCCTCCTGGCTCTCTCTGCTCCAGCCCCTCCAGCCTCTGCTGCTTCTCACCTGAGGCAAACTCCTGCCTGGTGGCCTCTGGCCTTACTGGGATGCGATTTTTCAGACCCCCACATGGCTCATTCCATCACTTCCTGCTCATTCCCTCACTTCCTTCAAGTCTTTGCTCAAAGGTCACCTTATTAGAAGTCCCTTCCCTGTATACCTGATGGAGAATAGCTTGCTCCTTTTCCAATCTTTATCCTTCTTAACCTGCAAACTGTGTCCTGACCTCCGACATGGGACCTACTAACTTTGTGTAAGTGTAGTCTCCATGAGAACCAAAACTCTGTTTCATTGACTGCTGTATCCCCAACAGTGCTTTCTTTGCAGGTTGTTGGCACTCAGAAAAAAAAAAAAAAGTGTATTTGTTGAAAACAATGGATTAAAAGAAATAGGCTAAACAAAAGAAAACAGGCTAACAATGGTCTTATTTTCTGCCCCTTCCCCACCTCCAGGGTAGGAGAGAGCAAGCGAGACCTGTGGCAAAACCGTAAGAACAAGAGTCTTCAGTCTTCTCCCAACTTGACTGCTTGGCTGGACCAGCCCAAGGGAAAATCCTCAGCTCTGTCCTATGGCTCATCTGAAAAAGTCCCTGTATGCTCTGAAGAAGGGAGGTCACAGTGTGTAGAGGACAGACACCAGCCAACTAGCAGGGTGTAGCACACGATTGGACTCATCATAAATTATAAGTGATTTATGATGTCCTTCTGGGCACGAAGCCTGCATTCAGGAGAGGAGGCTGGGGCACATGCCGCCAGCTCCTTTCTGTGGATGCAGGGCCAAGATTTTATATTACTCTGGAAGTATCTGTGAGAGTAAATCTTGCAGTCCACAAGCCACTTGTGTTTTCTTTTGGCAGGGAAAGAGAGTCCTAATTCTCAATTCTAACACCGTTTAACGTCGGAACAAAATAGAAGAGCAAATAGGAGACCATTAAATAAGCGGACCATGTTATCTTCTTGGTTCTGAGTCCTGAATGGCCTTACTGTGAAACAGAGACAGAAACAGAGACCTGCTTGTCTTGCGTGGAAAGTGTTCTATAAGAGCCTGGCTTTGCTTTACCTCTCCCTCAGTAGTCATTACAGAAAACAGAATGTCAAGAAATGGTCTCCTTTTTAAAAGACCCTTCACTAGGGCTTAGCTAAATCATTTAAAGAACTACAATCACCAAAATGCCACCCAACAGGACATTTGCAAAAACCTTCCAAAACATCTCAAGAATGTAAGGCAGAGAAATAAAGCCAACATCTCCATCTCAAAACACTCAGGGGTCTGGCCATTTTCTTGTTTATCCACGCCACTCTCCCTACTCACAAATCCTACAGACTCCTGAACAAGTCCAACTCCTCACAGCAGCAGCCAACCTTTACAACTGGTCCCAAAGAACCATTCTTCCCCTCACTTCTTTTTTCACCTCACTTTTGCAAAAGCCCAATGTTAAAGTCAACCTTTACTTCTTGCCATTTCCTAAACACTTCCTGCACTTCCTCTGCTACATTCCTTTGTGTCTTGCTGCTAGAATCAAGCTGTTTCCCTCTCCCTCTACAGTGAAATCCTGCTAGAATTTTAAGTCCTCTTCAAACAGCGCCCCCTGCATGGCGATCTCACTATTCAGGCTGGTAGAATCCATAATAACTCTCTATGCTCCTAAAGCACTTTTTCTTTTTTTTTTTTTTTAACTGAAGTATAGTTGATTTACAATGTTGTGTTACTTTTGGGTATACAGCAAAGTGATTCAGATATATATATTCTTTTCCAGATTCTTTTCCATTATAGGTTATTACAAAATACTGAATACTGTTCCCTGTGCTATACAGTAAGTCTTGTTGTTTATCTATTTTACATATAGTAGTGTACATCTGTTAATCCCCTAATTTGTCCCCCCCCTTCCCCTATGGTAACCATGTTTATTTTCTAACTAGAGCACTTTTATTTTTAAATTTTATTTGTTTGTTTATTTGGCTGCACCGGATGTTTGTTGTGGCACACAGGATCTTCATTGTGGTGTGTGGGATCTTTAGTTGCAGCATGTGGGATCATTCAGTTGCAGCACGTGAACTCTTAGTTGCGGCATGTGGGATCTAGCTCCCTGATCAGGGATTGAACCTGGGCCCCCTGCATTGGGAGTGCAGAGTCTTAGCCACTGGACCACCAGGGAAGTCCCTAGAGCACTTTTTTGAAAATAATTTATTTATTTTTGGCTGCATTGGGTTTTCACTGCTATGCGTGGGCTTTCTCTGGTTGCGGCGAGCAGGGGCTACTCTCTGTTGCGGTGCACAGTCTTCTCATTGTGGTGGTTTCTCTTGTTGCAAAGCATGGGCTCTAGGTGCATGGGCTTCAGTAGTTGTGGCTCACAGGCTCTAGAGCACAGGCTCAGTAGTTGTGGCGCACGGGCTTAGTTGCTCCACGCCATGTGGGATCTTCCTGGACCAGGGCTTGAACCCGTGTCCCCTGCATTGGCAGGCACATTCCTAACCACTGCGCCACCAGGGAAGACCCTAGAGCACTTTTAAATAACCTCTCTGTGCCTCTACTTTCTCATTTACAAAATGAAATAACAGCTGCTACTTTCTGGTTCTTCTGGAGATTAAATGAGTTAAGACAAATAAATGTTAGACTAGCCTAGAATCTAGAAAGCACTGAATAAATGTTAGCTATTACTATTATTGCTGTTATAGCACTTACTATTTTTTTATTGCTACATGTGTACATAGTTGCACATTCACATGACTCTAGTCTAAGCTCTATGAGGTATGTCTTGTGTATCATTTCATCTCCATGATGCTAGAAATGACACATTGCAGAGTAGATACTGTGCACTTCAGTTCTGTTTCATTTTTGCAGAGAGGTAGGGGAGGCATGTCTAGTACCCTTTTCTACCTTTTCTATTTATCTTAGAAACAGCCCTCATGATATTTAGCCTTTGAGGAACCATCTTCCGCCTCTCTGAGTCCATGTTACCTGTGTGAGGCTAACCCCAACCCTGGGCTCCAGGACTCCCAGGCTTATCCAGTCAAAGCCCAGTACCTTCCTGGCGTTGGTGACTGGATCGGAGAGGGGCTGTGTCTGAGTTGTACCCATGAGACCCAGGCCCAAGAATTTTGGTAACAGCAGGAAAAGAAGGCGTTTTCTTTCTTCTGGATCTGTAAAACTAGCTGAAGAGGAGCCTAGGGCGGCTAGTAATCAGTCACTTTGCCTCCATAAAAGGAGAGCCTAAATTAAAAAAAAGCCAGTACAGAGGAATACAGACTCAAAAAGGAGGCAGATTTCTAATCTTAGCTTCTAAGGACCTGGATCAAACCATGCCTGAAGGTTGTGTGCCCCTGGGCTTCTCAGTTATGTGAACCAATAAATTCCCTGTTGCTATTCATCAGCAGTGAAAAGCTCTGACTCATCAAAAATGTGTGAAGTAGATGCTTTTTAACACTAAATTTTCTTCCAGCAGAGCCCAAAGAGTCTCTAGGTTTTCAAGGCAGAAATATGAAAGAAGAACTACACAGGCCCTCTTTTTACCCCTCATAGCCTTAAAAAAGGGGAAGATGTCTACAATCCCTTCCGCCTCTTGGGAAATCAGTGACACAACTTCCTCCAAAAACCTGACAGTAATCATCTGTTTATCTGGTGCTTAGATAGCTTTTTTTTTTTTTTGCAGTACGCAGGCCTCTCACTGTTGTGGCCTCTCCCGTTGCGGAGCACAGGCTCCGGACGCACAGGCTCAGCGGCCATGGCTCATGGTCCCAGCCGCTCCGCAGCATGTGGGATCTTCCCGGACCGGGGCACAAACCCGTGTCCCCTGAATCGGCAGGTGGACTCTCAACCACTGAGCCACCAGGGAAGCCCTTAGATAGCATTTTTGTATTTATTTTCTCAGCAGTCCTCCCAGTATTCCTGAAAGACAGGCTAATCAATTATTTTTATATCAAATAGATAAGGATACTGAGACTTAAAGAGGCCAAACATGTTTTCCAATCACATACTTAGAATCTGGTTAAAACCAAATGTGTCTAAGCAAAAGCCTACCACTGGCATTCTCCAATCTGAGTTGATAATTACAAAGATTTCAACTTTCCCAAGACAGCTGCAATGCTTTCCAATTTTCCTTCAAGACATGAGACAGAAGAAAACCTTTGTTTTTTGGGGTTTTTTTTTTTGACAAATAAACAGTTGCTTATCATAGCTTTGTTGTTGCTCTTCATTCATGGCATTAAATTTTCTTAAAATATTAATTTAATATTTTGTACAGGTAATATATTCATATTCAGAAATTTAAAAGTATAATACACATTTGGAAGTCTTGCTCTTACTGGTCATTTGTATATTCTTTCACTGTTTATACAAACACAAACATATATAAATATACTATTTTTAAAAGTTGAAATATGGTTAATTTACAATACTATATTAGTTTCAAGGGTACAACACAGATATCCAATATTTTTATAGATTATACTCCATTAAAGTTATTAAAAATAATGGCTATATTTCCCTGTGCTGTACAATATATCTTTGTTGCTTATCTATTTTATACATAGTAGTTTGTGCCTTTTAATCCCAAAACCCTATTTGCCACTCCCTCTTCACCCTCCCCACCGGTAACCACTAGTTTGTTCTCTATATCTGTAAGTTTCTTTGTTTTTTTAATATATCTTCATTTGGTTTATTTTTTTAGATTCTGCATATAAGGGATAACAGAGATTATTTGTCTCAGAAGAAAACCTTTTCTTTCTTTCTTTTTTTTTTTTTTTTTTTTTTTGCGGTACGCGGGCCTCTCCCGTTGTGGAGCACAGGCTCCGGACGCGCAGGCTCAGCGGCCATGGCTCATGGGCCTAGCCGCTCCGCGGCATGTGGGATCTTCCCGGACTGGGGCACAAACCCGTGTTCCCTGCATCGGCAGGCGGACTCTCAACCACTGCGCCAACAGGGAAGCCCAGAAAACCTTTTTAAAGTTAATTTTTGTTGGGCAATTTTTAGATGGTAGTACATTCTCATAGTTCAAATTATAAAAGAATACAGTAGAAAATCTCACCTTCTCTCTGTCCCCCACTGGCTCTTACCCTGTACCCCACCTATTCAAATTGAAACTCACCCTTACTCCACAAGCAAATAACCATTTTTATTAGTGTCTTGTGTATCCCCCCAGACTTCCTTAGGCATATTCAAATGCTCATTTTAATTTTTCCCTTTTTTACATAAAAGGTAGGATGTTTTAAAACTGTTCAGGGGCTTCCCTGGTGGCACAGTGGTTAAGAATCCACCTGCCGGGCTTCCCTGGTGACGCAGTGGTTGAGAGTACGCCTGCCGATGCAGGGGTTACGGGTTCGTGCCCTGGTCCGGGAAGATCCCACCACATGCCACGGAGCGGCTGGGCACGTGAGCCATGGCCGCTGAGCCTGCGCGTCCGGCGCCTGTGCTCCGCAACGGGAGAGGCCACAACAGTGAGAGGCCCACGTACCTCAAAAAAAAAAAAAAAAAAAAAGAATCCACCTGCCACTTCAGGGAACACGGGTTCGAGCCCCGGTCTGGGAAGATCCTTCATGCCACGGAGCAACTAAGCCCGTGTGCCACAACTACTGAGCCTGTGCTCCAGAGCCCACAAACCACAACTACTGAGCCTGAGTGCCACAACTACTGAAGCCTGCGTGCCTAGAGCCCGTGCTCCATAACAAGAGAAGCCACCGCAATGAGAAGCCCGTGCACCGCAACGAAGAGCAGTCCCGGGTCCTCGCAAATAGAGAAACCTGTGCGCTGCAACGAAGACCCAATGCAGCCAAAAATAAATAAATTTATTAAAAACAAAAAGAAATCGATTAAAAAAAACTGTTCAGCATCATACTTTTTCATTGAACAGTGTATGTAATACTTCTAAAATTTCAGGTGACAGAAAAAGTTGAGATGGGAGGAGAGAAGAGGTGATTGCCTTTGCCTTGTGCAAACAGCAGAGCAGCAGCTGAAGTCACTTCTGTTCCCAGAGAGGACAAGCTGGGAACAGCCATGGCAAATCCATCCAAAGGGACTCGTGGGTTTTATTGCCAAGGGATAAAGGTTCAGGATTAGAACAATGAAGTCCCCGATCCCAGATGGGCCAGGAAGTACAAGTGATCTCAGGAGAGTAATTAGAGGCCAGGAATTGTGAGCTACGTGAAACACCGCTTGTCCTTCCTCCTTCCAGGCTGACTCTCGTAAGCTCATGAGAGGCACAAAGGCACTAGACAGGTGCCCTGGGGGTTCATCCTGTTTGATGGAAAGTCTGTGTGCTTCCATTGCTTGTCTCTTCACATTCAAAGACAGTAAACCCAAAACAGGGTGAAGACCACAAAAGACATAGATGTTTGAAATAAAGACAATGATAATCATCCTTCGAGAAATTAGCTTCTAACTTCCCCCTGATAGGCAAGAGAAGTGAACCTCAGCTCTGAATGGTAAAGAGGTTTTTTTTTAAGCTAGAAGATCATAAACAATACCCATTAGAGAAGAGGCTTCAAGAGAGCCTGAACTTCTTTGATACCCTTCCCCATCTACTCTAGGACAATCTTATCCATTTCAGGGACTCAGCCATGCTGATAGAAATGGGATAATATCTCGTCTTAACACTCATCAGGCAGCCAGCTGACAAGCCAAGAGTGGATATGAAAGAGACCTTAGTAATACTAAACTATCTGAAATTAAGATATTCCCCTTCATTTAAATATTAAATTCTATCGTCCAGGATTACAGGCATGTGAAATTTAGGTCAATTTTTTAAAGGGGGTTACTATAATCTTTAACAGCCTGCTTTCTTTTTAAATTAAAGTGTAATTGATGTACAACATTATATTAATTTCAGGTGTTTAGCACCTATTTTATTTAGTTAGCCTATGAACAATACGTATTAAAATATTACCAACTCAAACTGATAGGTGTGAGTCACCAGTCTAAGTAAGAAGACCCAGTAGGCATCCCCCCAAGTCCATGTTCACTACTTTCATATACGTATCTAATCAGACCAGGTTTCTCCAGATGATTAAATAGTTTGTGCTCTTGAGCATTTTAAACGTTCCCCTCTTCTACCTACTATCTTGCCTACGCAACAGAATGTACAGTATTTATAGAGAACATTATTTCTCCGGCAACACTTGTCCATGCCTAGACTAAACCTAGCTTCCTGCCTGAGCCTGCAGTGAGAGGACCAAGAGTAACTTCACTAAAACTTTTATTTTCCAAGGCAAAATACCAAAAAATGTTTGGTGTTTGGGAAGAAGTTCCTTTTCATTGTAACTGCAACTATAATGTTCAAAGTTTGATAGCAGTGCTAACTTTACACTTTGATATAACGCTCCCCTTCAGTACTTTCCCTTTCCATTCTGTTTCTAAATTTCTGATTATGACGGTGATATCAGGTGATTTCAATTCTTCTTAAAGATGGAAAAAGCTAGAAGATAGAAGTATATATTCTAGCCCTTTAAAAAATACATCTTGAGTTCAAATCCAGAGCTTGCAACTTGCAGGTGATCACAGGCAAGCTCCTCAACTTCATGCCTTAGTTTCTGCATATGAAAACAGAGGTAGCAAAACATGACCTGGATGGACATTAGAACGATTAAAACGTCTTGTAAAGTGTTCGACACAAAGTAGGCACCCCATCAATAGTAGGTATTTTTCTCCCCTACTTTCCATTTCTCCTTATACATATCTATATCCCTTTGACAATATTCTACTGAGATTTTTACCTGGTATGTTTATTGATCTAGAAGGCAGCACAGTACAGGGGTTAAGAATGAAGACTCAAGCCAGGCTTCTGAGGTTCAAATACAGGCTATGCTACTCACAAGCCCTGGAGCCTAGGCCAAGTTTTTTAACTTTTCTGTGCCTTAGTTTATCCATTAGTGAAACGGGGATTATAATAGCAACCTACCCATAGAGTAAATGGGAAGACTTCAAACATTTAATATAGCATCTGGCACACAGTAAAAACTCAACAAGAGTTAGTTATCATTATTATTAATATCTATATACCTTGCTCCTATTTTAAGTTTAATCACAAAAAAAAACTTCAAATGAGAAACAGAAATAAAAATTAATTTACTTTTGTTTAAAAAAATGCTTTTCATATGCTGCACATGTAGCAAATTATACAAATTATTCAAAGGGAACTTTTTGTTGTTGTTTTTGGCCGCGCTATGCAGCTTGAGGGATCTTAGTTGCCTGACCAGGGATTGAACCCGTGTCCTCAGCAATGAAAGCGCAGACCTAAGCATTTGACCGCCAGGGAATTTCCTAAGGGAACATTTTTCATACCTCATGGGGTAGTAACTAAATTTAACTCTTTAGCACTGAACTGAGAAACAACAAGCAAGGACTACATAATGCCAGCAACATGTTAACATCAGATTTCAATAGAAGATTTTTAGTTCATGTCGCTAATGTTTTGTACATGATTCACTTAAGGTCTTTTTAAAAGACAAATTATAGGGGTTGAGGAGGAGAGGAAATGGGGAATTATTGTTTAATGGGTAGAGTTTAATTTTTGCAAGATGAAAAGTTCTGGAGATCTGTTGCACAACAATGTAAATATACTTGACACTACTGAACTGTACACTTAAAAATGGTTAAGGTGGTAAATTTTATGTTATGTGTCTTCTACCACAATTTTAAAAATAAATTAAATTGTAAGATACTTTTGGACTACATTAAGGCTGACAGCCATATGTCTAAGATGAAGAACAGATCAGAAGGAATTTTCAAAGAATTTTAACTACATTGAGGTATTATGTGTTCACTAACTGCTTTCCAGTATCCAATCTTCTCTCCACCCATGCTTTTTATTCTCTTGTATTTCTCACATAGTCTCTCATGCCGTATCTTATAATAGGTACTAAGTGAACACTTATACTTTCAAATAAAGAAAAATTTAAGAGTATCCATTTCAAAACCGAAAGAGTCTGGATTTGGGAAAGCAGCTGAAGAAAACTCAGGACAAAAAAATGTTATAAGCCTAGATGAGCAAACTCCTTTCACTTAACAAAAGAAATACGAATTAACCTATAATTTATATTCCAAGTGGAAAACGAATCAGGAAAATATATATGCCAAAAAACAGTCATTTTCCAGGACTTAGCCCTTAGTGATAAAGACCGGATTCATATCACAAGATGAAAAAAAACAAAACAAAACCACAAAGGGAAATAATATGAAAAGGAAATAAAATGATGGACTTTCCTGACATGAGTTCTCTGACCCAGGCCAGAAGTTCTGTGGTACCTTTAAAAGTGTTTAAAAGTGGCACCACTCCCAAGGAAAATGAAATTAGGAACTTATCCACCCAAGTAAGGCATATAAGCAATCAGATCCTCTTTTAAAACAATACAAAGTTACTATGTCTCATCCCAATGGAAGCCTTTTTTATTAAAAAATCGATGGAATCATTGCTCCTTTCCTCCACATTTCCCTTAGGAAGTAAATGTGGCAAAGAAAAAAAGAAACATAAGTTAACAATTCTACATTTCATTCTAGTGGGTTTGATTCTTTTTAAAATGTCATTTATAATCAGAAATCAGCAAAATCTGATTATTAGGTATCATGGATGGATGGCCTCCATGACACGTTTGAGAATGTTTTCATAGAATGCTCAGTGAAAATGCCTTGCTTATCTGAGCTCACTTGTCCTATAAAAACCTAAATTCCCCCTGGGAAAGGCTAGAGGCCTCAGATCCTAGTCAGCTCTGTGGCTCAGCAAATTTAAACCTAGAGCTCAGCTTGGATTCAGCGAACACTATCACATTTTCTAGAATGTACAGGAAACAAGGGAGTCTCCTCAACTCCATTTAGAAGTAAGATTTTATGGTTTGCATTTACCTATAGAAGGTGGGTCAAGATGGTTTGGTCATTCATTGTGCAGCTGGCTATTTTAAACCCATCATGGAAGGTTTTCATATTTATGAAACCACTAATTTTAATTACCACAAACATACAAAAAGTTAGCACTCACAGTATATTGCTCTTTCCCATAAATGGGTTTTACCTCTAAAACAGACCTATAATGAATAATAAATGTTCCATAAGTTAAAAGGTGGGGCCACAATGATTCTTCCAATCCACCTATGAGTAAAAAGACTGAACTAAGAAAAGATCCATTCTACTGGGAGAAAAAAAATGAAGAGGAACACTTAGTCTCCTTCACATTTAATGCATAGAGGAAATTTGTTTTAATACCGTCATATATCTTTAGGAAAACAGAATAAAAGGATTTCAAGAAAGTATTATGGTAAGATTACTACATATTATCTCTTATTCACAGAATTTCTAACACTCATTTGGTCTGATTAGCTTCAGTTATAAAATACGTAAGTACATAAGTGGTTGAACTAAGACACAACACCTGCCCCACCTCCATTTTGTGTCCGTGGTGCCCGCACATTGACCTTTAAAAGGCTCGTACCATACAGAGCACACAGGTACAGTTACGTAAGTGAATGGACCCTCAACGTGTCCATTAAATTTCGTGAAATATTTATTTTGTCTATTTTGGCTTTTCAAGACTCCGTAAGGCTCTTAAGTTCTCAATGATATGAACATGAAGTCAGAACTGAAAACAGCTATAGCCTTTTCCCTCCGAAATTCTAGCATTTTCCAAATCACAAACATCTACTTCCCAATGTCTCATACTGGGATAGGATAAGGTCCATCTTATTAATTAATGAAAGAGCTTTTCATTAATTAATTCATTCAACAAACACTTACTGAATGCTTAGCATAAGCCAGACACTATTCTAGTTGCTTGGGATTTTACCAGCAAAGAAGACAAAAATCCCTATCTTCATGGAATTTATAATCTAGTGGAAAGTGGGGCCAGATAATAAACAATAGAAATAATGTTAGAAGATAAAATGTGCTATGGAAAACAAAAAGAGTACGGCAGAAGAGTGCCAAGAGTGCCAGGGGACCTATTTTACACCCACCAGGATGGCACTAAGACAGATAGATAATAGCAAATACTGCCCAGAGTATGGAGAAATTGGAACCCTCATACACTGCTGGTGGGAATGTAAAATGATGCAGTTGCTTGGGAAAACAGTCTTGGCAGTTCCTCAAAATGTTAAACATTGAATTATCATACGACTCAGCAATTCCATGTCTAGTTATATAACCAAGAGAAGTGAAAACATGCGTCCACTTAAAAACTTATACACAAACGTTCACAGCAGCATTATTCATAATAGCCAATAATAGAAACAACTCAAATGTTCATCAGCTGGTGGACAGCTAAAGTGTGGTTTATTCATACAATGGAATACTATTTGATAATAAAAAGAAATTAAGTCTTGATACATGTCACAACATGGACGAACCTTGAAAACATTATGCTAAGTGAAAGGAGCCAGTCACAAAGACCACGTATTTATTACATGATTCCATTTTCATGAACATCAGGAATAGGCAAACCTACAGAGACAGAAAATAGACCTGGGGTTTGGGAGGAAAATGCGGAGTGACTCCGAATGGAATGGGATTTCTTTTTAGGATGATGACAGTGTTTAAAGTTGATTGTGGTGATGGTTGCATAGCTGTGACTATTACTTAAGGGATAACCTTTATTACTTAAAACCACTGCATTAAATGGGTGAATTGCATGGTATATGATTTGTATCTTAACAAAGCTGTTAAAAAAAGAGTGCTGGGGGATAGAAAGATTCAATATAGGAAGATCAAGGTGGATCTCATTGAGAAGTTAGAATGTGAACATGGATTTCAATAAAGGAGATGAGGTAGTTGGTTAACCATAAAGAAATTTGAAGAGCCTCACTTCGTTTTCCATTTCAAAGCACCAGAGGTCCTATCAAAACTCACCCAAGATAAAAGAGGTAACCTGAATAGTCCTATAGCTGTTAAAGAAATAAATTTGCAGTTTAAAATCTTTTTTTTTTCGGTACGCGGGCCTCTCACTGTTGTGGCCTCTCCCGTTACCGAGCACAGGCTCCGGATGCACAGGCTCAGCGGCCATGGCTCACAGGCCTAGCCGCTCTGCGGCATGTGGGATCTTCCCGGACCGGGGCACGAACCCGTGTCCCCTGCATCGGCAGGCGGACTCTCAACCACTGCGCCACCAGGGAAGCCCTAAAATCTTTTTTAAAAAGAAATCTTCAAGCCCAGATCGCTTCAGTGGTGAATTCTATCAAATATTTAAGGAAGAAATAACACCAATTCTGCATAATCTTTTCCAGGAATAGAAGGGGAGGAGAGAGTTCCCAGCTCATTCTATGGGGTCAGCATCACCCCGATACCAAAGCAAGGCAAAGACAGTACAAGAAAAGAAACCTACAGACCAATATCATGAAGCTTTAACAAAATATTATTAAATAAAATCCAGCAACATATAAAATAAATAATATACCACAACTCAGGGGAGTTTATCCCAGGAATGCATAATTAGTTTAATATTTAAAAAATCTATCAATGTAATCAAGCATAATAATAGTCTAAAGAAGAAAAACTACATGATGATATGAATCGATACAGAACAAAAATCTGAGAAATTCAACATCTTTTCCCTTATTTATTTATTTTTGCCTGGGTCGGGTCTTAGTTGGCGGCCCACAGGATCTTTGTTGAGGCATGCGGGATCTTTTCGATAAGGCGAGCGGTCTGCTTGGGTTTCTCTCTAGTTGCAGCACGCAGGCTTCTCTCTAGTTGTAGCGTGCGGGTTTTCTCTCTCTAGTTGTGGCGCGTGGGCTCTGTAGTTTGCGGCTTGCGGGCTCTCTGGTTGAGGAGCACGAGCTCAATAGTTGTTGCACGTGGGCTTAGTTGCCCCGCGCTATGTAGGATCTTAGTTCCCCAACCAGGGATCAAACCTGCGTCCCCTGCATTGGAAGGCGGATTCTTTACCACTGGACCACCAGGGAAGTCCCTCAACATCTTTTCATAATATCATAATATCTTAGAAAATTAAGCATTAAAGGGAACTTCATCCTGATAAAGTACATCTACAAAAAACCTTCAGCTAACATCATACTTAATGAATGCTTCCCTGTAAGAATGGGAAAAAGGCAAGCATCTCCCCGTTCACCACTCCTATTTACTATCATACTGGAAGCCTTAGCTAGTGCAAAAGGGGGAGAAATGAAATGAAAGGCAGAGATATTGGAAAGGAAAAATGAAACCATCCCTATTTACAGATGATATAATTATCTACATTAAAAAATCATAAGGAATTTTACTAGAATCAATAAGTAAGCTTAACAAGGTAGCATGATACAATTGTATTTCTATAAACTAGCAATGAACAATTGGAAAAAATTTTTTTAATGTATGTCATTTACAGTAGTTTTTTTAAAAAAAGAAAGAACAGGAAAGAAATACTTAGGAATAAACCTAATACTGTTTTCTAAAAACTTCTAAGCACAACTGAAAGAAACAGATGAGCTAACTAAATGGAGAGACATATCAGTTCATAGATTAGAAGATTCAACATAGTAAAGATATCAGTTCTACCTAAACTGCAATATAGATTTAATGTAATTCCAATAAAAATTTCAGTAGGAAATTTTGAGAATATAAACAAGCTGATTGTGAAATTTATCTGAAAAAGAAACTAGATTAGTTAAAACAATTCTGAAAATGAAGAATAAAGTTGGAGAAATCACAGTACCTAACTTTCAGGCCTATAAAGCTACAGTCATCAAGACAGCATGATATTGGTGAAGGAATAGATACATAGATTAAGAGCACAAGTAGTCCAGAAATAGACCCACACAAATGTAGGTCTTAATTTTTGATAAAGACTATGTGGCCAATTAATTTTTTTTTTTTTTTTTTTTTTGCGGTAGGGCCTCCCACTGTTGTGGCCTCTCCCGTTGCGGAGCACAGGCTCCGGACACGCAGGCTCAGCGGCCATGGCTCACGGGCCCAGCCGCTCTGCGGCATGTGGGATCTTCCCGGACCGGGGCACGAACCCGTGTCCCCTGCATCGGCAGGCGGACTCCCAACCACTGCGCCACCAGGGAAGCCCTGGCCAATTAATTTTTGACAAAGCTGTAAAGGCAGTTCAATGGAGAAAGAATAGCTTTTTCAACAAATGCTCTTGAAAGTTTTTGTTTTTTCCTGCACATGAATGTTCACAGCAGCTTTATTTGTAATAAAAGTTCTTATACATGATACCAAAAGCATGATCCTAAAAGAAAGAAGTGATAAACTGTACCTCATCAACAGGATGACTTTTGCTCTATAAATGACACTGTTACGGAATGGAAAGGCAAGCTACAGTCTGGCAGAAAATATCTTTAATAACATATCTAACAGAGGCATCATACATACCTGGACCATATAAAGTACTCTCAAAACTCAACATTAAGGAAACAACTCAATAAAAATTGTCCAGAAGACTTGAACACACCCTTACCAAAGAAGAGTATAGGGAAGAAAATATGCTTATTGGTTTTTTAATGATGAAAAGGCAATTTAATGGAGAAAGGATGGTCTTTTCAAAAAATGGTATTGAAAAAACTGGATACTTATATGCAAGAAATGAACTTTGACCTAAACCTTATACCTTACATAAAAAATAACATAAAACTGATCAGGGGAATTCCCTAGCTGTCCAGTGGGTAGGACTCTCTGCTTTCACGGCTGAGGACCTGGGTTCAATCTCTGGTGGGAGAACTAAGATCCCACAAGCCACGTGGCAGGGCCAAAAAAACCCCCAGAAAACTAATCATAGATCTAAATGTAACACACTAAACTATAAAACTTTTAGAAGAAATTATAGGAGAAAATTTTTGTGGCCTGGGGTTAGGCAAAGACACCACCTACAGACGGAGAGAAAATATTTCAAATCACATATCTGACAAACCAGAATATATAAAGAACCCTCAAAATGCAACAATAAGAAAACAAACAACCCAATTACAAAACAGGCAAAATACTTAAACAGAAACTTTACCAAAGAGGATATATGGACAGTAGATAAGCACATGAAAAGAAATTGATCATAATTAGCCATTAGGGAAATACAAATTAAAACCATGACAAAATTCTACTACATATCTTCTAGAATGGCTAAAATAAAAAATAATGACAGCACATCCATGTTCACAGTAGCACCACTCACAAGAGCCAAGAGGTGGAAGCAACCCAAGTGTCCACTGACTGATGAATGGATAAACAAAATGTGTTATGTATACAATGAAATACGACGCAGTCTTAAAAAAGAGGGAAATGCTGTCACATGCTTTAGCATGAATGAACTTTGAGGATATTATGCTAAATGAAATAAAAGTCATAAAAAGACAACTTCCATATGGTTCCACTTATATGAAGTATCTAATGTAGTCAAATTCATAGATACGGAAAGTAGAATGGTGATCACCAGGCACTGGGGAGAGGGGGTAAAGGGGAATTGTTTAATAGGTATAGAATTACAGTTCTATAAAATGAAAAAGTTCTGGAGATTTGTTTTATAACAATGTAAATATATTTTACTACTGAACGATACACATTCTAAAAAATGGTTAAGATTGGGCTTCCCTGGTGGCGCAGTGGTTGAGAGTCCACCTGCCGATGCAGGGGACACGGGTTTGTGCCCCAGTCTGGGAAGATCCCACAGGCCGCAGAGCAGCTGGGCTCTGTGCTCCGCAACGCTGAGCCTGTGCTGAGCCTGTGCTCCGCAACGGGAGAGGTCACAACAGTGAGAGGCCCGCGTACCGCAAAAATAAATAAATAAATAAAAAATGGTTAAGATTGTAAAATTTATGATATGTTCTCATCACAATAAAAAATTGATAATGATAATACTAAGTGCTGACAAGGATGTGGAACAACTGGAACTTTCTGACACTGCTGGTAGGAATGCACAACTCTGGAAAATAGTTTGGTAATTGCTTATAAAGTTAAAAATGCATTTAACATATGACCCAAAAATCTACTCCTACATATTTTCCCTAGAGAAATGAAAACTTTTGTTCACACGAAAACCTTTACATGAATGTCAACAGCAGCTCTACTCATAATTACCTCAAACTGGAAAAAATCCAGATGTCCTTCAACAGGTGGACAAATAAATAAACTATGGTACAGCCATACCAAAGAATACTACCTAACAATCACAAGGAATAACTGATATATGCAACAACCTGGATGAACCTCAGAGGTGCTAAGCTAAGTGAAAGGAGCCAGTCTCAAAAGATTTCGTGCTGAATGATTGCAAGTTTAATGACATACTTGAAACAACAAAATGATGGTGAAGAAAAACAGAGCAGGTGCTGCCAGAGGTTAGGAGTTCAGGGGGTGGGTGGAGAGGAGGTAGGGCAGGACCATAAAAGGACAGCCCAAGCGAGATTTTGGGAGTGATGGAACTGTGATATATGCTGATTATGGTGGCAGTTACTCAAAACTATACATGTATTAAAATTCATAGAACTGTACACACATACATACACATACACACACGCACATACAATAAACAAACAGAAAAAACACAAGAGTGGTGAATGACCATGAAAATGACCTCTTTTGATAAAGTCCTGATCACAAATGCAGTGACAGAGTATGAACAGAGTGGTTCCTTTGTATGTCTGCCTCTCACATAAGCCAACCACAGCCACTTCTAAGAAAATCTCGGGAGTCCACCAGCAGAGTTGTCAGGAAGAATAAGAATATCTTCCTGCTGACTATAGGCTTATTGACCCAAGACCACAGTCCAAAAGAGAGGCAAGGCAGGGAGAAGTTTTGGAAAAATCAAAATCCTATTTGTGTTTTCTGAAAGGGCTACGGTTTGACATCACAAGCCCAGACCACTGCTCAGTGAAAAGCTTCATTCCTAGGGGCCCGGTTTGCTGGGGAAAGTTTACAGGAAATGCTTCCAAGAGGAGCTGCCAAAAAACTGACTACAGGTAACCTCAAGACCCAGGGGTCTGGACTGCAGAAACCATTCCAGTGATCTCTTGGCTGTGACCTTTGCTTTTCTTCCTTGGAGAGGAGCCATCAATGGGTGAGCTGTAAATACAAGCAATTTTCACATAAGGGAAAGTAAAGGACTTGGGGAACATCTCCCCTTGCTTTGGAAAAGGTGAACGCCATCTAGAAGGAAAGGAAAAATAATACAGTTAAGGAAGATACAAAGAGAAATGTTTTGAGGAAGAAAACAGGAATCAAAACAACAGTTGAGAGGTTGAGAGGAAGAAAACGTTAACACAAAGGAGAGGGGAAAAGCTGATGAGTGGATCTGGAGCTGGACAGCAGGTCAGAGAGACAGAGGAGAACAGTGGGACCAGACACACCAAAGCAAAGAGCCAAGGACAAAGTTCATGAGCCTGGGAATTTTCCCTTTTTGTCAGCTCTTGGACTCCCAGTGCATAGAACAGATCTGGGCTCACAGTAGGAGATCAGCGACTATTTGCTGTACAAATGAACAAGAAGGGAGACTGATGAGAGCTGGTAGGAAGAGTCCAACGGTAATCACTGAGGAGCTCGCACTGATACGCATGGCCCGCCTGGCCCACCAGAAGGAAGGCTGGCTTTTTGTAATGTTTTTTAGGGACTTCCCTGGAGTACCAGTGGCTAAGATTCCACACTCCCAATGGAGGGGCCCCCGGTTTGATCCCTGGTCAGGGAACAAGATCCCACATGCTGCAACTAAGAGTTCACATGCCACAACAAAAGATCCCACACACAGCAACGAGGATCCCGCCTGCCGCAACTAAGACCTGATGCAGCTAAATAAATAAAGAAAATTTTTTTTAAAAAAGAATAGCTTTAAACAAATGTGTTTTTTAGGACATGAAGAAGGGCATGCCAAGATGTCACAAACCCTCCTCTATTGATTTTTTAAAAACAGGAATAATTGTCTTCCCTAGAAGCAATCAGAAGCCCCATCCAGTCAGAAGTTCTGAGGAAGAAACAGGAAGGTGTGGAAGGCTGGGTGTGTTTTTCTTCTCTTCTGGCTGAAGATATGATATGCAAAGACTGGACAAAGACTGCGAACAGCCATTTGAGTTGATGGTGTCAGAGACGAAGGCTGATTTTTCTGGACCATAACATCCATACAATAATGCCAGGCCTGGCAGGACTATGGAAGTGATATGCTGGGCGAAGACTGACTGAATTGGCCTACTGAAGTTGAATGAGGGAGGAAGGAAAAAAACCCAAATAATAGCATAAAATCAGGTATCATGGAGGATAGCAGAGAAGACAGAAAAAAACAGCAGTGAAGAATTCCAGTGCTTTCAGAGCAAATACAATCCAAGAAGTGTGGGCACAATATGAATGGGTGCAGAAACAGAAGAGGAGTAATAAAAAAAGGCACGTGAGGTGTCAGCACAAGAAAGTAACTTTTGAGACATGGTGGGACAGGATTCTGGATGACTCAAAGGAGACAGATCGGATACAAAAGGGAGGTCCAACATCAGGAGGGAGCATACCTCGCCAGACACTATCCTATTGTTATACGGGGTTGAAACAGATCACCCAGGATCTGGGTGATGTTTTTCTATATACAAAACATTAAATGAGCAGAAATGTAATATGGACTATTAATGGGGGATTTTCAATTCCCTAGACATTTATAAGACACTTAATTCCTACTGAAAAATTCTTACCATTTTAATAACAAGATGAATTCTTATTCTGGACATTGATTCTAAATATTAAAAATGTGATTGGTAAAGTGCAATAAGAAGAATTTGGGGGAAAGTCACTATGTTATCTTGGCATGAAAATAGCCAAGACTGAGAAGTATGGCCAGACTCACAAGCTACCTTGTGGGCTCTATGAAAGGCAGGCACCTACCGTGTTAGGCTTGTTCCTCACTGTGACCCCAGCACCTGCTGCATTAGGTCTCGTACTCAATAAAAACTCACTGAATAATCTAGACAATTTAGTATGGTGAGAAACTCTAAACTGAAAATAGATCAAGGGGATGAAAGAACTTTAAAACAAGATGGGAGGACCATCATGTACCAATGCGATTAGGAGATAGATCCATAGGTAGGTAGATAGACAGACAGACAGGTAGATAGATAGATTAGTACCAGGGGATAGTTAGAAAACCTGGAGAGAATTTGTTTCAGGTCAATATAAAAGAAAACTTCCTCAATAATGAGAGCTAGGAATTAGGAGCTCAGGAAGAAGCTGAATGACTGTATCTTATCAGGCTTGCTGGAGACAAAAGGTATTCCTGCCCTGGAGACAGACCTAGATGATTGGTTAGGTCCTTTGCAACCCTGAAATTCTCAATTTCAACTGAAAACTCAGAAGGTGTTTTGCCACAGTAACAATAAACAGTGTTTGGCTGTATTTGGAGGAATGAGTCTTAACAGTACCAGGCTTCAGGTGTATCATGGATTAAACTGAATTTTGTAAATTAACATGGGAATTTACTCGTCATTCCTTGTAATCTAACCAAGCGGTATGGGGACACCATTAACATGTAAGTTAAGGACTGTCTGAACACTGAGGCAATAACCCATTGTTTCAACTTATAAAGGCGTTCTTTGTAGAACCTGAAACTTGGATCCACCAAAAAACATCAACATATGAGAACCTGAAACTTGGATCCACCAAAAAACATCCACCAAAAAACATCAACATATGATCCACCAAAAAACATCAACATATGAGGTATTCTAAACTTGGACTCCATGAAGCTAGCTTTCTGATCACCTGTCAGAAGCTGGCTCTTAGATTTGAATTTAAGAAAGGAAGCCATAATGAAACATTAGTATTACAGAGTTAAATCCCTTTCCTGGATTGCTGCTCCTCTTTCAGCAGAATTGTAGAGAAAAATTACGATTTTTTTCAGAGCCATGGTGCCAACAACAGATATCAAGATTAGCAATCAGGACTTCCCCAGTGCTCCAGTGGTTAAGACTCTGTGCTCCCCATGGAGGCTAAACAATAAGTTACTAAATAACCAAGAGATCACTGAAAAAATCAAAGAGGAAATCAAAATATATCTAGACACAAATGACAACGAAACACGACGATCCAAAACCTGTGGGATGCAGCAGAAGCATTTCTAACAGGGAAGTTTATAGCAGTACAATCCTACCTCAAGAAAAAAGAAATTTTTTTTTTTTTGCCACCCCACATGGCTTGCGGGATCTTGGTTCATGAGCCAGGCGTCAGGCCAAAGCTCCTACGGTGGGATCTCTGAGTCCAAACCACTGGACTAACAGAGAACCTCAGACCCCAGGGAATATTCATCAGAGTGAGGTCTCATGGAGGTCCTCATCTCAGCACCAAGACCCAGCTCTACCCAACAGCCTACAAACTCCAGTGTTGGAAGCCTCAGGACAAACAACCAATAAGACAGGAAGACAATCACACTCATAAAAAACAAACAAACAAAATCCAGTGGCAAAAAAATATGTCACAGATGAAGGAGCAAGGTAAAAACCTACAAGACCAAATAAATGAAGAGGAAATAGGCAATCTACCTGAAAAAGAATTCAGAGGAATGATAGTAAAGATGATCCAGAATCTTGGAAATAGAATGGAGGCACAGACTGAGAAAATACAAGAAATGTTTAACAAAGATCCAGAAGAACTAAAGAACAGAGATGAACAATACAATAACTGAAATGAAAAATACACTAGAAGGAATCACTAATAGAATAAATGAGGCAGAAGAACGAATAAGTGAGCTGGAAGACAAAATGGTGGAAATAACTGCCAAGGAGCAGAATAAAGAAGAAGGAATGAAAAGAATTCAAGACAATCTCAAGAGACCTCTGGGGCAACACTAAACGCACGAACATTCGAATTATAGGGGTCCCAGAAGAAGAAGAGAAAAAGAAAGGGTCTGGGAAAATATCTGAAGAGATTATAGTCAAAAACTTCCCTAACATGGGAAACAAAATAGTCACCCAAGTCCAGGAAGCACAGAGAGTCCAATACAGGATAAATCCCAGGAAAAACATACCACGACACATATTAATCAAACTAACAAAAATTAAATTCAAAGAAAAATATTAAAGCAGCAAGGAAAAAAACAAAATATAACATACAAAGGAATCCCCATAAGGTTATCAGCTGATTTTTCAGCAGAAACCCTGCAGGCCAGAAGGGAGTGGCAGGATATACTTAAAGTGATGAAAGAGAAAACCCTACAACCAAGATTACTCTACCCAGCAAGGATCTCATTCAGATTTGATGGAGAAATCAAAAGCTTTTCAGACAATCAAAAGCTAAGAGAATTCAGCACCACCAAATCAGCTTTACAACAAGTGCTAAAGAAACTTCTCTAGGTGGGAAACACAAGAGAAGAAAAAGATCCACAAAAACAAACCCAAAACAATTAAGAAAACGGTAATAGGAACATATATGTAGATAATAACCTTGAATGTAAATGGATTAAATGCCCCAACCAAAAGACACAGACTGGCTGAATGGATACAAAAACAAGACCCATATATATGCTGTCTATAAGAGACCCACATCAGACCTAGGGACACATACAGACTGAAAGTGAAGGGATGGAAAAAGATATTCCATGCAAATGGAAATCATAAGAAAGCTGGAGTAGCAACACTCATGTCAGATAAAATAGACTTTAAAATAAAGACTGTTATGAGAGATAAGGAGGGACACTACATAATGATCAAGGGATCAATCCAAGAAGAAGATATAACAATTGTAAATATTTATGCACCCAACATAGGAGCACCTCAATACATAAGGCAACTGCTAACAGCTATAAAAGAGGAAATCGACAGCAACACAATAATAGTAGGGGACTTTAACACGCCATTTACACCAGTGGACAGATCATCCAAACAGAAAATAAATAAGGAAATACATGCTTTAAATGACACAACAGACCAGATAGATTTATACTTATATAACATTCCACCCAAAAGTGGTAGAATACACTTTCTTCTCAAGGGCACACAGAATATTCTCCAAGATAGATCACATCTTGGGTCACAAATCAAGCCTCAGAAAATGTAAGAAAACTGAAATCGTACCAAGCATCTTTTCTGACCACAATGCTATGAGATTGGAGATCAATTACAGGAAAAACACTGTAAAAAACACAAAAACAGGGCTTCCCTGGTGGCCCAGTGGTTGAGAGTCTGCCTGTCGATGCAGGAGACACAGGCTCGTGCCCTGGTCTGGGAAGATCCCACATGCCACGGAGTGGCTGGGCCCGTGAGCCATGGCCACTGAGCCTGCGCGTCCGGAGCCTGTGCTCCGCAACGGGAGAGGCCACAACAGTGAGAGGCCCGCATACCGCAAAAACAACAACAAAAAAACACAAAAACATGGAGGCTAAACAGTGTGCAACCAAATAACCAAGAGATCACTGAAGAAATCAAACAAGAGATTAAAAAATACATAGAAAATAAATGACAACGAAAAGACGATGACCCAAAACCTATGGGACGCAGGAAAAGCAGTTCAAAGAGGGAAGTATATAGCAATTCAATCTCACCTCAAGAAACAAGAAAAATCTCAAATAAACAATCTAACCCTACACTTAAAACAACTAGAAAAAGAAGAACAAAGAAAACCCAAAGTCAGTAGAAGGAAAGATATCATAAATATCAGAGCAGAAACAAATGAAATAGAAACCAAGAAAACAATAGCAAAGATCAATAAAACTAAAAGCTGGTTCTTTGAGAAGATAAACAAAATTGATAAACCCTTGGTCAGATTCACCAGGAAAAAAAGGGAGAGGAGGCAAATCAATAAAATTAGAAGTGAAAAAGGAGAAATCACAACTGACACCGGAGAAACACACAAGATTTTAAGAGACTACTACAAACAACTACATGCCAATAAAATGGACAACCACAAAGAAATGGACAAATTCTTGGAAAGGTACAATTTTCCAAGACTGAACCAGGAAGAATTAGAAAATATAAACAGATCTATCACAAGTAATGAAATTGAAACCATAATTAAAAATCTTCCGACAGGGCTTCCCTGGTGGCCCAGTGGTTGAGAGTCCACCTGCCGATGCAGGGGACACAGGTTCGTGCCTCGGTCCGGGAAGATCACACATGCCGCGGAGCAGGTAGGCCCGTGAGCCATGGCCACTAAGCCTGCGCGTCCAGAGCCTGTGCTCCGCAACGGGAGAGGCCACAACAGTGAGAGGCCTGTGTACCGCAAAAAAAAAAAAAAAAAAAAAAAATTCCAACAAACACAAGTCCAGGACCAGATGGCTTCACAGGTGAATTCTAGCAAACATTTAGAGAAGAGCTAACACCCATCCTTCTCAAACTCTTCCAAAAAACTTTAGAGGGGGAAACACTCCCAAATTCATTCTACGAAACCACCGTCACCCTGATACCAAAACCAGAACAAGGTATCACAAAAAAAGAAAATTATAGGCCAATATTATTGATGAACATAGATGCAAAGATCCTGAACAAAATACTAGCAAACAGAATCCAACAACACATTAAAAAGGATCATATACCATGATCAAGTGGGATTTATCCCAGGGATGCAAGGATTCTTCAGTAGATGCAAATCAATCAACGTGATACACCACATTAACAAATTAAGGAATAAAAACCATATGATCATCTCAATAGATGCAGAAAAAGCATTTGACAAAATTCAAACCCATTTATGATAAAAAGTCTACAAAAAATGGGCATAGAGAGAACCTACCTCAACATAATAAAGGCCATATTGATAAACCCACAGCAAACATCATACTCAGTTGTGAAACACTGAAAGCCTTTCCTCTAAGATCAGGAACAAGACAAGGATGTCCACTCTCACCACTAATATTTAACATAGTTTTGGAACTCCTAGCCACAGCAATCAGAGAAGAAAAAGAAATAAAAGGAATCCAAATCGGAAAAGAAGTAAAACTGTTACTGTTTGCTGATGACATAATACTATATATAGATAATCCTAAAGATGCCACCAGAAAACTACTAGAGCTAATCAATGCATTTGGTAAAGTTGCAGGATACAAAAGTAATGCACAGAAACCTCTTGCATTCCTCTACACTAACAACGAAAGATCAGAAAGAGAAATTAAGGAAAAAATCCCATTCACCACTGCAACAAAAAGAATAAAATACTGAGGAATAAACCTACCTAAGGAGGTAAAAGACCTGTACTCAGAAAACTATAAGACACTGATTTAAGAAATCAAAGATGACACAAACAGATGGAGAGATATGCCATGTTCTTGAATTGGAAGAATCAATATTGTGAAAATGACTATACTACCCAAAGTAACCTACAGATTCAGTGCAATCCCTATCAAATTACCAATGGCATTTTTATACAGAACTAGAACAAAAAATCTTAAAATTTGTATGGAGACACAAAAGACCCCGAATACCAAAGTAATCTGTTTTTGTGGGTTTTTTTTTTTTTTTTTTTTGGCTGGGTTGGGTTTTCATTGCTGCCTGTGGGCTTTCTCTAGTTGCGGCGAGCGGGGGCTACTCTTTGTTGTAGTATGTGGGCTTCTCACTGTGGGGGCTTCTCTTGTTGTGAAGCACGGGCTCTAGGTGCACAGGCTTCAGTAGTTCTGGCACACGGGATCAGTAGTTGTGGCTCGTGGGCTCTAGAGTGCCAGCTCAATTGTTGTGGCTCACAGGCTTAGTTGCTCTATGGCATGTGGGATCTTCCCAGAGAAGGGACCGAACCCGTATTCCCTGCATTGGCAGGTGGATTCTTAACCACTGTGCCACCAGGGGAGCCCCCAAAGCAACCTTGAGGGAATAAAATGGAGCTGGAGGAATCAGACTCCCTGACTTCAGACTACATGACAAAGCTACAGTAATCAAGACAATATGGTACTGGCACAAAAACAGAAATATAGATCAATGGAACAGGATAGAAAGCCCAGAGATAAACCCATGCACCTATGGTCAACTAATCTATGACAAAGGAGGCCAGGATATAAAATGGAGAAAAGACAGTCTCTTCAATAAGTGGTGCTGGGAAAACTGGACAGCTACATGTAAAAGAATGAAATTAGAACACTCCCTAACACCATACACAAAAATAAACTCAAAATGGATTAAAGACCTAAATGTAAGACCAGACACTATAAAACTCCTAGAGGAAAACATAGGAAGAACACTCTTTGACATAAATCACAGAAAGATCTTTTTTACCCACCTCTTAGAATTATGGAAATAAAAACAAAAATAAACAAATGGGACCTAATGAAACTTAAAAGCTTTTGCAAAGCAAAGGAAACTATAAACAAAACAAAAAGACAACCCTCAGAATGGGAGAAAATATTTGCAAACAAATCAACTGACAAAGAATTAATCTCCAAAATATATAAGCAGCTCATGCAGCTCAATATTAAAAAAGCAAGCAACCCAATCCAAAAATGTGCAGAAGGCCTAAATAGACATTTCTCCAAAGAAGACATACAAATGGCCAAGAGGCATATGAAAAGCTGCTCAACATCACTAATTATTAGAGAAATGCAAATCAAAACTACAATGAGGTATCACCTCACATCAGTTAGAATGGGCATCATCAGAAAATCTACAAACAACAAATGCTGGAGAGGGTGTGGAGAAAAGGGAACCCTCTTGCACTGTTGGTGGGAATGTAAATTGATACAGCCACTAAGGAGAACAGTATGGAGGTTCCTTAAAAAACTAAAAATAGAACTACCATATGACTCAGCAATCTCACTACTGGGCACATACCCAGAGAAAACATTAATTCAAAAAGACACATGCACCCCATTGTTCACTGCAGCACTATTTACAATAGCCAGGTCATGAAAGCAACCTAAATGCCCATCAACAGACGAATAGATAAAGAAGATGTGGTACATATATACAATGGAATATTACTCAGCCATAAAAAGGAATGAAATTGGGTCATTTGTAGAGATGTGGATGGACCTAGAGACTGTCATACAGGGTGAAGTAAGTTAGAAAAACAAATATCTTATAGTATCGCATATATGTGGAATCTAGAAAAACGGTACAGATGAACTGGTTCGCAAGGCAGAAATAGAGACACAGATGTAGAGAACAAACGTATGGACACCAAGGGAGGAAAGTGGGTGGGGGTGGTGGTGGGATGAATTGGGAGATTGGGATTGACATATATACATTAATATGTATAAAATAGATAACTAATAAGAACCTGCTGTATTAAAATTAAAATAAAATAAAATTCAGAAAACAAAAAAACAAAAAGTCTTTGCTCCCAATTCAGGGGTCACGGGTTTGATCCCTGGTTGGGGAACTAAGATCTTGCATGTCACATGGCGTGGCCAAAAAATAAATTCATCAATTAAAAAATAAATAAAAGATTAGCCAGCATGAGGTTCATGAATGTGAAGCATTTTGATTGTTAAATTACTGGATAAAGTTTATACTTGCTTACATTCACAGTACATTAACACCATTATTAGGCTGAAGAAAATGCATGCATCTCTAACTCATGTGATCACTTAAGAGGATTTCCCCGAGTGCTTTTTCTTTTCTTCCCTCTTGTTTTTTGCTCAAATGTTGCCTTCCCGGTAAAGTTTCCCTGACCACCCAATATTTTTGGTTTGTTTTGTTTTGGATTTTTTTTTTGGCCGCGCAGCACACCATGCAGGATTTTAGCTCCTCAACCAGGGATCGAACCCGTGTCCCTTCAGTGGAAGTGCAGAGTCCTAACCACTGGACCACCAGGGAAGTCCCTGACCACCCCTTTTCTTTTTTTTGCGGTACGCGGGCCTCTCACTGTTGTGGCCTCTCCCCTTGCAGAGCACAGGCTCCGGACGCGCAGGCCCAGCGGCCATGGCTCATGGGCCCAGCCGCTCCGCGGCATGTGGGATCTTCCTGGACCGGGGCACAAACCCGTGTCCCCTGCATCGGCTGGCGGACTCTCAACCACTGCGCCACCAGGGAAGCCCGACCACCCCATTTTAAACTGGAACTTCCCTCCCACATTCCCTACTCCTTGCTTTATTTTTTCTCCTCTCACGTTCTAATATACTAACTTACTGGGTTTACTCTCTGTCTCCTACCCCTGCTAGAATGTAAGTCCCATAAGGGAAGGCAATTTATCTCTTTTGTTCCTGCTGTATCACTAGAGTCTACAACAGTGCCTGACATATAGTAGATGTTGATGTTCAATAAACATCTGTCAAGAGGACAAAAGAGTATTATCTAACATATACGCAAGGAGCCCTACATGGACCAGGATGTGCTGTGTGGTCTCTATGGGCTATGTAACTTCCCTCTGCTGCTGTAAATTGGGAAAAGGGAGAGATTCTCTTCCCTTCCTGCAATATGGTGTGAGAGTGAATGATACATGAAGGTACTTCCATGTTCTTAGTGGAACAGGATAGAGAAAATCAAAAGGCTGCCATTTATTAATACAACCAGATCAGTCCTGAACAAATATCACCCTGGGAAAATCCTCTAACTTTGCCCTACCTTCTAGATATAGAAAAGAGTCACTATCAGCAACATGCCTCTATGATTACGAAGAATAGTATCTTAAATGAACCAAATATAATTTTGATCCTTTTCAACCATTTTTCTGTGGACACTGCTGAAATCAGGCTAGTCAAGTAGAATCAAAATAATTCTTCAGACCAAATCCTTCTTACAGCAAAAATTCCAGTATACGAAGCAAATCCAGGTATTAGGGTCACTTTCAATGATCAATCCTTACTGGTCTGAGTATGAAGTTATCTTCTGAAGAGGCCACACAGTGTAATGGTAAAAAATCTGGCTGTGGCACCATATTGCCTGGGTTCAAATACTGCTTTTGGCTCCTACCAGGTGTGTTTCCTTGGGCAAGTCATCTGAATTTTCTGACCTTAGTGTCCTCATCAGTAAAACTGGGATAACAGTAGCACTTAAACTTTATAACCTTTGAGGATTAAATGAGTTAACATGAATAAAGTTCTTGAAGCAGAACCTGGCACATAATAGCATTCAATAAAAACATAGCCATTATATTATTAGGGAGTAAGAGTACCTTCAGTAAATTAAAGCTTTTAGCAGATGACTTTCTGCAAATTACTCTGACTCCTAGAAGGCTGATAGCTTGCAACAATGTTATCTAAAAATCTGGACGGGCATTCCTTCCCCATTACTAACAACACAAATAAAAGTCACAATTATAATGAAAATAAATTGTCTGGATTTTCTTTATTTAGGAGTGTAACTTCTTTTTAAATAAGGGCAAAAAGGTAAGAAAAAGAAATTTCCCCTAATTATTTTATTGGCTTTTAATAGTTGTACATGGCTGTAACTGTGAGTACATGTTTTTGGTTTGTATTTTAATTTATTGTCTTTATCTTTTCCATGATATTTTTTCAATCTTCAATTTCTTTTATAAAGTCCTAAAGCACCCAGTGCTGTATTTTTAGTTATAGTGGATATCCAATAAATAACCAATTCAAGTCATATGTTAAGAGTACATACCAGGTTCAAATGATCATGTAAAGCATCTGAAGTGGGGTGAAGATGAGTGAGATAGTCTCTGCCCTCAAATAATTTACACAGTAAATTGGTAGCAGACACATAAACTAGCAAAGAAGTCAAAGTACATATGTCCTAACAGGAGGACAAGCACAGGAGGGGAGGTTCCTACTAGATGATGCAGAATCAAGGTCAAGAACATCCTCAGGAAAGAAGAGACATGTTAGGACCCTTGCACGGCTTGCAGTATTTTCCCAGGTACAGCTGTAGGAAGAAGGTGCTCGGAGGAAGAGGGAAGAGCGTGAAGAAAGGCCTGGGGACACAGAGGTTCGGGCATGCTCACCGAGGGCCCCTGGGTGACAGAAGTCCAAGACAAGTGACTAATAAAGATAAGGGCTTCCCTGGTGGCGCAGTGGTTGAGAGTCCGCCTGCCGATGCAGGGGATACGGGTTCGTGCCCCGGTCTGGGAAGTTCCCACATGCCGCGGAGCAGCTGGGACCGTGAGCCATGGCTGCTGGGCCTGCACATCTGGAGCCTGTGCTCCACAGCGGGAGAGGCCACAGAGGTAAGAGGTCCACGTACCGCAAAAAAAAAAAAAAAAAAGAGTCCCTCAATAGCCTAGAGTTTATAATCTATACTAAATCATACCCAACAAACATATTGAACCCTTGCTATGTATGTGTACAACATTCAGAATTGGCCTATAAAATAACTAATACTTAAATTTTAAAATAAACATAGCCATTATAAGCACTTTTTAATTTACTCAGGGGTTTTTTCAGTTACCTTAAAAGCAGAATGGTGTAGCTGATAGTTTTGAGTACCTACTGTATCCCCAAAACCACATTAATCATTTTGCATATATTACCTCATCTAAACCTGTGATGGGACTATATGGCTTTCCAGGATTGATTTAAGAATAAATGAATATATATCCAGCATGATGCTTGACCCACAAGTTAAAAAAAAAAGAAGTGTAAATACCCAGACATCTGCAACGTTTCCCCTTGTCCTTTGAGCACAAAAATTACTGTATAAGGGCTTCCCTGGTGGCGCAGTGGTTGGGGGTCCGCCTGCCAATGCAGGGGACACGGGTTTGTGCCTCGGTCGGGGAGGATCCCACATGCCGCGGAGCGGCTGGGCCCGTGAGCCATGGCCGCTGAGCCTGCGCGTCCGGAGCCTGTGCTCCGCAAGGGGAGAGGCCTTAACAGTGAGAGGCCCGCGTACCGCAAAAAAAAAAAAAAAAAAAAAAAAAGGTAAGACACGAAAGGTCAGTTTGGGTTACACTGCAGAGAGCTGAGGAGCCTGGAATTCATTTAGGAAACAACGTGAAGTCAGTCACTTTTTGGGCAAGAAGCAAAGGACCAAAGTTCCACCTGAGGAAGACTTCCTGTAGTGGTATCCAGGATGATCTAGATAGAGGAGGGAGGGGAGAGATTTCCCCACCTATTTTCCCAAAGCCACAATAATCCCTGCTCTCTCCAGCCACCCAGCTCTTAGGCTGTGCCCTTGTAGCAACAGGAGCTCCAGCACCTGAGGTCTGGGGTCTGAGGAGACCACTCCCGCAGACCTATCCCCTGTGTCCCACTTCAAGCAGTGAGTTTCTGTCCTGAATCCTTTGGTAACTCCCTGTCCTAGTTACCAGCTCTATTCCCCAGTTCCTTAAAAAAAAAAAAAAAGATGGGGACCCAGTTTGAGTCTTTCTGGTTCCAGCACCATCTGCTATGAATACTGCCACCTAAGTAAAGAACATGCTGGCTCCCAAGGCTTGCTTGGATTTCCCAGTCTCACTCACCCGGGTGCTCCGTTATGCTACCCTACCTGGTGGAACACATGCCATTTTGTTGTGAAGGACCCACTGCTCTATTTGCTGGCCTGAGACCTGGATGTTATCTTGGCTACTCTAGTGTTCCTGACAGGCTGTGCCACCCTGAATCTTCTCTGTCAGCCTCACTAGCTGGGTCACGTTCCCTTCCTAGGCAGGCTTAATGCCAGAACCCAGTCTCTCCCTGCCTCCTCTAGCATTCCATAGCTTTCTAGAGCTCGGACAGCTAATACCTAAGTAGAGCAAAGAGGCCACCTGCAATAATTGAGACATAGAGTGATGAGGACCAGACAATGGGGACCGAGAGGAAAGGCTGATGGTAGAGGCCTGCACTAGGAGAAATAAATAAAAGGTTTAGGAACTAATCGAATGTAGAAGATGGTAAAAGGCAAGGACGAATCAAAGAACTCCACGGTCAAAGCCTGGATGCCAAAGAAAGCCACGTCTGCGATAGCAGGGGTAGCTGGGGACGGCAGGGGATCTACTTTGGTTTGGAAAGTATTTGTACATAGGACTTTCCCGCTCCCTCTCTGCTCCCTCTCTGTGCTCATTCAGAGCAGGTTTCAGTACCTTCCCTCTCTAAAATGAAAGTTTAAGTTAACGCATGAAAGACAAGTAGGGTGAGCATAATGAGACCCTCCGGCGACTGCTACTGCTGCCATGTGAACTTTAAATTTTCTATCTTGCTTCACCAAAAAGAATGTTTCTATTCCTGAAATTACATTTTAATACTATCCCCAAACACAGAAGTGTTTGTGAAAGCAGAAGTTATGAAAAAAGTAAAGATAATTGAGCTGAAGACATTTTAGATGTTAAGCCAATGTTAAGTGTTAACTGTGGGTATGTGTTGAAGAGAATAAAGAATCAAGTTGTAAGTTCTCTGTTTGGTGCCACTGCCTTAAACAATGTCAAAGAGTCATTCTTGTAAAAGATCAATGTTGGTATCTCATATCCCGTGTAAAGCCTGGGATACCTTTAGGGAGGGGTGGAATTAGATGGTTGCTACTCCAGTCACCTGCCCAGCCACTCAGTGGTTTGAGGAAGAACTGAGTGTGGTCATAGGTTACAGACCCTCTCTTCTAAACCGGGGGACACACAGCACGTATTCACAGCAATTCTTCTGCTTGTAGACACTGTAACCTCTCGTTGTGAAAATTTCTCGGTCTAACTCTGCAGTCTTACAGTCCAACTTAACTGAATGCCTCCCCTCACTGTGTGAGAGCAAAATCTGATGCAAGTTTCTTAACATTCTCACTATAAAATTCTGATTTTTTAATTAAAAAATTGATACCCAGAAGCAAATTAATCAGTGCCTGGCATGTACCACGTTTTCAGTGTAGATCTATGTAGACCATAAGAATGGGTTTTGCGTTAACACACAGTCCTCAGGCACTACTGCCCATGAGGTGCTCGAGGAGATGTGCCTGGGTTCGAGAGATGTGGGCACTGAGAAGGAAGAAGGGTGAGGAAGGGCACGTTCACAAAAGGAGAAGGGCTGAGACAGGTAGCGAACCTCTCTTGCACAGGTTTAGGGGAAATGGGAAGGGGAAGAGAGGGGACAAAAGAGAAAGAAAAGTCAAAGACAACCAAGATGATGACACCTTGTGTAAATCAAGTAAGAGCTATTTTGTAAAACAAGGAAGGACACAACAGCAATGGCGCATCTTGTAGAGACTGAGATGGATGAAAATGAGAGAATAACACTAGATGTCAGGATTGGGAGCCTTGGAGTCCCCTCAATGGAGTGCTGGATGCAGGGGCAGACTGCAGAAGGAAAGACATGAGAGTGCAGGAGGGAAGTGGAAGCAGCAGACACAGGGTAGATTTTGAAGACCTTTGGTCTTAGTTGTAACCGCCCATGTAGAAGTTAGAGGAACAGCCTGTTTGTTTGTAATGTCAGCTTTGGGGAGATGAAAGCATATGTAAAGACCCAAAGGGAGGCACCTCAGCCACCACTACCTGCCCACCACCACCACCCCCCCCCCAAAAAAGGGGAAGAAATGATTATGTAGGAAAAAAAGCGTAAATGAGATTTTGAGTTCTAAAGTTAGGGAAGGGATGGAGCTTAGGTGGAACCAAAGAAGGACCCTTTCACTCAGGAGATGAAAACCGAAGAAAAGGATCACCAAGGGAAAGTAAATAGAAAAGACTACTCTGCCCTAGAACCCAATAGCCTATGGACCATTCTAAACAGAGCTGAAGATACAGGTAACTTTCTGCTTTAAAACAAGGCCAGAGAACTCGAAGTCGGGGCATAAGCCCAGCCAGCCTTATAGGACAAGACAGCCTTTCAAAATCTAGTTGACTCAAGGACCACCAAGCAGACAGAACACAGGACCTTTCTTAACTTCCACCACCATGAACATGTGAGAACAATGGCATTTATTACAGTGGCATTAATAAATCAGTGCTGCATCCTATCTACCACCAATTAAAAATTCCTACCACAGACCCCCACACTAAGAAAAGTGGTATTAATCGCTGTGTAATAGAACACAGTAAGATTCATGTCCATATGACTGTAAAGCCAAGAGCTTAGGAGAAGGACAAATGAAGAAGAGTTACTCTTCTTGGAAGAAATTCATATTCTTTCATATCCTAAAATATTATGGATCTTGCCTAAGGTGTTCTTTGATGGAGCTGGCCTTGGTCATACCCAAACCCCTAGATTTCACTGTTTGAGACAATGTATTAGAGAAGAAAACACCCTACTCTTGGTTATTTCCAAATGCATCAGTTTTCCTCTAGATGTGACATCTTTCCTCAATGTGAAAAAAAAACTTGTTACACCACTTTGTTCCTCCGTTTATTTTAAGCTTTACTAATACATTCCATAAAACTCAGCAGAAATTGAATTAAAAAAATATATATATAGTGACAGTAAAGTACTTGGGACATGTGATAACATCTTATGAAATTCAAATAAAACATTAGTAATAACATGGGTTTAAAAAGAAATGATGTGGACTTCCCTGGTGGCGCATTGGTTAAGAATCCGCCTGCCAGTGCAAGGGACATGGGTTCGAGCCCTGGTCCAGGAAGATCCCACATGCCGTGGAGCAACTAAGCCCGCGTGGAGCAACTAAGCCCGCATGCCACAACTATGGAGGCTGCACTCTAGAGCCCATGAGACACAACTACTGAGCCTGCGTGCTGCAACTACTGAAGCCCGTGTGCCTAGAGCCTGTGCTCTGCAACAAGAGGAGCCACCACAACGAGGAGCCTGCGCACCACAATGAAGAAAGCCCGAAGACCCAACACAGCCAAAAATAAATAAATAAATAAATATATTTAAAAAGAAATGATGCAAGTAAATGTAGCAGAAAAATTCACAATGAATTGTTAACACATCCACTTGGCTTGTCTTTATTCTGTTATGTCACAATTTTGATGCAAAGACAAAAAACAAAAAACAATCTGATGATATATCTAATAACTTTCTCAGGTTTTTAATGTGGTTCGGTAGTCTTTAGGAGCTAGAAATATAGTACCTATAAATAACTTCTTGGAGCTCAACTTATATAAAATCTTGTGTGAATTTGAAAAGGAAACAGAATACAAAGATTGCTAGGCTATCCTCAATAAATATGGGATAATATAAAATAACACTTAATGCTGTCTAAAATGACTTTTCTTAAATATTCTGGGTTGGTAGAAATGTTACAGCCTCCCTACTGTTAAAATAATTAAAAAGAGTGACAAGAAAAGATGAAGGGAAGTTCTTTGTAATTGTTCCTACTTTAGGGAGAGAGACGGTAGCAGCCCAGACCCAGGAAAAGGGCAAGAGAGACAAATGAAGAGACTTTCATCATCTCTTTTCAATGTCTTCTTAATGCTACTGTCCAGAGCCCTATTCCCATCTTGGTTATCCATGGTAACTCGAAGAGCTAGACTCCCCCAATGCCTAGAGAAACCTGAGCGGGAAGTACTTAAGAAGACCAGTGTATTTCCATCTACAACTGCAGAACAAGGAAGAACAAGATGCCCAGTCAGGGGTTGGAAGGAGTCAAGGATCCACAACAGAATCTGGAACTGAAAGCACATTAGAATTCAATTCATTCAATTCTGATCTGACTTGCTCAAGGTCACACGGTACCTTGGTGGCAAGGACACAACTAGAACCCAGGTGTCCTCCCTCAGGACAGCACTCTGTCCATCCCTTCCCACTGCTCCCAACCCAAGAAGCCAGTTAGGAACTAAAGAGGATTCAAAAAGCAAACCATCATTATTTGCCCCTAAGCCCAGTCTTTTGTCTTTGCCTATCTTTTTATTGCAAAAACTTTCCAGTACCTACAAGTAGAGATATGAGAATAATGAACCCCATATATTACCAACTTGGGACCGATCTTCTTTCATCTATACTCCCCTCTCCTCCAGGATCATGTTGAAACAAATCCCAGAAATAGTATCATTATTTCTTTTTAAATATTAAATGCTTAAAGAAATGATACAGCTGCAAAAGCAGCAGAGACAATTTTCTTTAGGAAGCCCTGGTGTCTCTATCCTACACCCTTGTGCTATTGATGGTGTTTTCCTTTTTATGTCACAGCGCTAGAAATAAAGGCCAACTCTTAGCACAGACCAGTAAGATATGCTCTGTGATCCTGTACATACACGGACAATATTAGTTTCTGGTGCGGTGAGGAATTTTGATGAAGGGATTACTTTAGACAACAAACGTGGAGAAAGCTAAACTTACACCAAGATATAAACTCATTTTCACCTTAAACAATACCCTGATACTGGACATTTGTTTAAATCAGGCTTAATTCTGGCCTGAGATTTAAGGCCAACTTCCTCCATAAGTCCATATGAAAGGTACTAAATAATGTAATTCTTAAGGTTTAACAAATCCACAAAATAAAATAACAATAAAAAGTTTTCACACCATTAAGCTTATGACTCCTCTAGGACACAGACCATTTATTTGTCCTAAGGACATGATGGAAATTTAAAATTAATAAATATAGCAACACTTTTCCTTCATACAGCCATTTAAATTTTGCCCACAGAACAAATACATTTAAAAGACATTTTAAAAATTCTTCATTGACAAATAGGATCGTGTTACTGGAACTAAGTAGACAGATAGATAATAGTGTTCGTATGTGTGTGTATAAATGGATACTTGCAGCTACAATAATGACAAATAACATTTCCACTTCTAATTTTCCATTTCACCTCCCTCTCCCTACACATTAATTTTTTATATGAATTTACAAGTACATATTTAAAAACAAGACTATGTTAGAAAGCCAAAGTGAGTAGAAAAAGAAGGCAGATCAGAACCCTTAGTTGTTTCACCCTTAAATGAAATAATTTCATTTCAAATATAGATTAATTTTTTCCCTGAAAAAAAAAAAACCCTGCAAGATATAATTTTTTACCTTTTGGAAAATTTAACAATTTATCTTCTAACAAAATTATGATGTTCCTACCTGCTGATGTCTCTCTAAATTTGTCACTGGTCTTCTTTTTCCTCCATTTCCAAGGCTTAAAGATTTTACCAATGGTGGAGAGTTTCCCCTTCCTCTTGAAGGGAGGTGTTTGGGAGCCTGCTGTTGGGCCATCTGAGTTTGCTATAGAAGCTTTGTCCAGTCCGTCAACTGTATAAAGAAAGTCAAGTCAGAGAAAAGCTGTAATAAAAGTTTGAAACAACATCATCTATGTCTTCCTGCACTGTTCAAAGTAAACATGCCCACTTTAATTGGAATCTCACATAAAGTTTATTTTGCCCCATTTCCCTGCGAGTAGAACTCCTCTAATATCAATCAATAAATCAATCATTCAGAAATTACAGTCCCCTTAGATAATCATTTTGAGGAAACAGAAAAGAAATAAGAGACCTACATAAAAGGTAAGGCCAGATAAATAAGGGTCTGCGAAACAGCTGAATCCGTCTGCAACAACTACATCAATATTTTGTGCAGAAATAGAGTATTCTAAGTGAAACAGGATGTTCCTCCAGAGACTAGTTTGGCATTCTCAGTAATGAAAATGACAGTTATGGTGTAGTTAAAACCAGGTTTTTTTCCTTCACAAAATAAAATTTAGTGCCAAGAAGCTAAATTCTAAATTTTACTATACTAAAACTATCTTTTGCTTGTTACAAAAAAGTTTCTAGCTTCAAATAAACTGATAACTATCACGAATGACAAAAAATACGTGGAAAATATGGATGTCGTAGGTAATAGAACATATCTTTATGTGCCTCAATCATTTCGTCAATCAGAAGAAAGGCCCCAAACCTTAAGTTGCCTTACACTATGTTCATAACAGAAAGAAGATGGTGATAACTTATATTACCCCAAAGATTAAATTTTAATGGCAAAAAACGGGAAGCAACTAAAGAATGGAAAACTATGGTATTTTTCATGCAATGGAGTAGCACTCAGCAATTTAAGGAAAAGGAGCCATTGATACCTACAAACAATGTGAATGTATCTCAAAAACATTGTGCTGGCAAAAAACAGCAACACACAGAAGAGTACATACTGTGTGTTTCTATATATATGAAGTTCTAAAAAAGGCAAAATGAATTTATGGGAAAACAGAAAAAAGAAGAAGAAAGAAAGAAAACCAGAACAGTAGTTGCTTCTTGGAGTGAAATGGATGTGGGAATTAATTGAGAAGAGGCTTGAGGGATTTTCCTGGGGTGATGGAAATTATCTCAATAAAGGATGGATTATACAAAATGCATCAAATGGTATTTATGATATTGTGGATTTTTCTTTATGTAAAATCTACCGTTAAAAAAACCATAAATAAGTAGTGAAGTCCAATCAATGGCATGCATGCTGATGTGTTTAGGGATGAAGTGTACTGATGTCCATCAAAAATAATAAATTGATGGATAGATGGAATGGAGATGGATAAATTTACAGTATAGTAAAATATAGCAAAATGTTAAGTGTTGAATCTAGGTGGTGGGTGTGTGGTCATTAATTGCATAATTCTTCCATCTCCAAAACTTTCACAATAAAATATTGGGAAAAATAAAACAAAAATTGAATGGCAAGAACCTCTGCTTCTAGGAAAATGGAGTAAACTTACTTTTTCCTACTTCTCCTGCTACATACAACTAAAAAAAAACCCTGAATGCTATATATAAAAGAAACATGAAAAGACTATATAAAGTGAAAAGAAAGTAGGCCAGCTTGGGACCTCAGGACCTAAGAAACAACATGGAGGTAAGATCCCTGGGTTTTCCTTTAGTCTCATGTATTCCAGACTTGCAGCTGAACCTGAAAACACCAATGGGCACAGACCAAAAAAAACTCACAAAAGCCTGCTCTCTCTAGCCAAAGGAGCAGGAAAGGGACAGCCTAGCAAGACAGAAAACTTTTAGACAATAACTGCTCCACTCCAGCCAAACACCACAGAAGAAACTATGACCATCCAAGCCAAGAAAGGCTGAGTGGGTAGAGTAGACTTCTACCCTCTAATGAGGAGCCCCAAAACCCTATCAAGAGTGGTGTCAGAGAGGACCAAGTAGGGAGCCAGGACCTTCCTGTGCACCAGCTCTCAATGAAGCATCCTCTACATTGTCAGTGGAGACCATGTGGGAACCTGGTCTTCCACCCATACCCAGTAATGAGGTATCTCTTATTCTCCTTCCCCGCCAGTATTGGGGTCACACCAAACCACTGCTCAGTGGGAACAAGACCGCCCCCACCCACTATAGTGTCAGTAGAGACCACGTGGGGATCTGGAAATTGAACCGTGCCCAAGAGTAATGAAGACCCTTCCCCCCATATCTGCCGCCAGATATCAACAGAGGATGAAGGGAGAACCTGGGTGTTTACCTCCGCCTGGCAGTAATGAGGTGGCACCCCTCGCTTCCCTTGCTGGAGAGGTGTTAAAGCCAGTTAAAACAAAAGGTTTCCATAACATTTTCAGTCTCATAATATAATACAAAAATGTTTTAAGTTTCAATCAAAAATCACTTGACATATCAAGAACCAGGATAATCTTAAATTGAATGAAAAAGGACAGTCAATACAATGCCAATACCTTAATCCTTATAAGTTCTCCTTCCAAACAAGAATGATAAATCCTGTTCTTCCCACTCATAAAGTCAACTCTAATTTCAGGCAGAAATGCAAGTTCGGCAGTGACTGATTCTTCTGTTAATGGTTCCTAACCCTACTTTACCCCAGCCACGTTGGCCACAGTGCAGCAGGCAGAGATACGGGAAGGACTAATTTGGAAGCTAAGCCAGAGTTAAAAAGTAAAATCCTTATTTACTTTACTTCCACTCCTGTCCAACTGCCTTCCTTAAACTAGGGGCAAACCCAGGGAGAAACTGACCATGTGGTATTTCTTCTCCACTGAGACTTTACGCTGAAGGCTCAATTTTGAACAATTTAAATGCTGTGAAATATAGAAGGACTGACTATTACAAACATGGGAACTAAAGTTACCATCTCAAATTCACCTCCGTGGCTACAGACACACATTTAGTTCTCATTTTCTCTCAACCCACATATCCGGTTCCCTGACACTCCATCAAAATTCTGCTTTTGATCTGAACCACTAAGGAATGGTCTATTTTTTCTCCTGAAGACAAAAACAAACGAAAACAAAAATTAAATATTCCTTAGGTGACAGAAGGTGACAGATGGGGAGACTGAATGAGGTAGTTGCAGAATGAAAGCCTTCATGTTAAATTCATAGCTACATAAGACATCAACTGTCATACCTTTCTTTATTTGGCATTTACAGTTTTAGTCTTTATCTCTCCTCTGGAAGGGGCCTGGGCCAGTGCCAATGACCACAGCAGAACAACGCACACATGTTCCTTTTTCCTGATTGAATGAATCCACCTATAATTTTGTAATTATTGGGCTATTACAGTAAACCACACTTGCAATTAGGAACCATACGTCGGCATAGTTGGCCACAGGGCCATTGTACTTCTTGTAAATCATGAACATGAAGGGGACTGCCACCTGATTTGGAGTAGTATAAACAGAATATTTACTCCCTTCTTTCCTCCAAACACCTAGGATACTGCCAGGACCACTGATAATTCTTTTATTTTTCTTTTGGACCAATTTACCATTAAAGTCACTTTGAAATTTTTGAAACATTTTTTCACAACAAATCTAGTGAATTTGGCATTTACAGACAGATAAGAATTGCCAGGTAAAGCCCAGAGGAAAGTCTGATTTCCCTGTTTTATTTTTATTTTTATTTAACATCCATCTTTTTATTTATTTATTATTATTATTTTTTGGCCGTGCCACTCGGCCTGCAGGATCTTAGTTCCCCAACCCAGGATCAAACCTGTGCTCCCTGAAGTGGAAGCGAGGAGTCTTAACCACTGGACCACAAGGGAAATCCCTGATTTTCCTGTTTTACATGTTTACTGTGATCCATTTACATGTTATGAAGAGTGACCTGTCATTCAGCAGGACTTTCTTTTTCACACTGGAAATCAACATTTAAAAATATTTAATTTAATTAATTAATTTAAAATCTCCTTGAGGAGGAGATTAAATAAATAATTAATAATTAATAATAAATAAATAAATAAATAAAATAATAAATAAAATTTATTTACTTTTAATTATTTTTAAAAAATTTTTATTGGAGTATAGTTGATTTACAATATTGTATTAGTTTCTGCTGTACAGCAAGGTGAAGCAGTTATACATACACATATATCCACTCTTTTTTAGATTCTTTTCCCATATAGGCCATTACAGAGTATTGAGTAGAGTTCCCTGTGCTATACAGTAGGGCCTTATTAGTTATCTATTTTATATAGTGTGTATATGTCAATCCAAATCTCCCAGTTTATCCCCCTATCCTTATCTCCTGGTAACCATAAGTTTGTTTTCTACATCTGTGACTCTACTTCTGTTTTTGTAAATAAGTTCCTTTACTTTTAATTTTAATTTTATATTGGAGTATACTTGATTAACAATGATGTGTTAGTTACAGGTGGACAGCAAGGTGATTCAGTTATACCCATACAAGTATCCATTCTTTTTCATATTCTTTTCCCACTTAGGTTATCACAGAATATTGAGCCAAGTAAATATTATTTAAATATTTTTAAAAACAGTCATTAGCTGTTCAAATGTAGACATTTTAAATGACACAGCTCAGTCTATCTTCCCACCAAAGTAAGCTCATTCCTAACAGGATTTCCCTGCACCACCAACCAGTAAGATCCAGAAAATACATGAAGATTTTACTTTTCATTTAAACAGAAATTTATCAATTAGACAATCCCAGTGCTACTGTGACCACAGAAGCCAAAAATAAATGAAGCTAGATAATTATCATATAAATTAAATTATACACTTGGAGAGTCTTTTCTTTGAGATCTGAGAACTGAATGACAAGGATTCTTAGAAAAATTAATCCTATTTAATACAAGTTTGTAGTATTTTTATAATGTTCAATAGTTCTCTAATAGTTTAGATATTCATTTTTGGTTTTTCTCCACACAATTATTTCAGTCACTGAGAAAGTGAGACAAATGTGGCAGAGCATTCCACCTCACAAATTTCGTAGGTGAAAGATCATTTAGAAAAGAACCTCAATAAAAGAATTCCCAGTACTCATTCTAAAGAAAGTGATAGCCACTCTGAGAAAAAACGGTGGCAAAGATGGCCTCAACTGTCCTCTAAATATCCTTACATATCTTTTTTTTTTTTTAATTTTTAAATTTTTTTGGCTGCGTTAGGTCTTCGTTGCTGCACGCGGGCATTCTCTAGTTGCGGCGACAGGGGGCTACTCTTTGTTGCGGTGCACGGGCTTCTCGTGGCAGTGGCTTCTCTTGTTACAAAGCACGGGCTCTACGTACGCGGGCTTCACTAGTTGTGGCTCGCGGGCTCTAGAACGCAGGCTCAGTAGTTGTGGTGCACGGGCTTAGCTGCTCCGCGGCACGTGGGATCTTCCCGGACCAGGGCTCGAACCCGAGTTCCCTGCATTGGCAGGTGGATTCTTAACCACTGTGCCACAAGGGAATTCCCTATCCTTACATATCTGAAGGTTAATGAGAATACATTTTTGAAGCCCAGTATTAACAAAAACAAAGCGAACTCATATGTGGTTAAAAAAAAAAGTGTTGATAATACTCTGCTGTACTAAGTATATGCTTACAATACTACTCATAGTGATTTTATTGGACCAAAGAATGTACCTATTCAAAGGGCATTGTACAAAAACATCTGACATTTAAAAATCAAGAACTTAGGGACTGCCCTGGTGGAGAAGTGGTTAAGAATCCGCCTGCCAATGCAGGGGACACGGGTTCGAGCCCTGGTCTGGGAAGATCCCACATGCCGCGGAGCAACTATGCCCATGTGCCACAACTACTGAGCCTGCGCTCTACAGGCCGCGAGCCACAACTACTGGGCCTGCATGCCACAACTACTGAAGCCCATGCGCCTAGAGCCCATGCTTTGCAACAAGAAAAGCCACAATGAGAAGCCTGCACACTGCAATGAAGAGCAGCCCCCGCTTGCTGCAACTAGAGAAAGCCCATGTGCAGCAATGAAGACCCAACGTAGCCAAAAATAAATTTATTTTTTAAAAAATCAAGTACTGAAAGAAGTAAGAAAACAAGCAAACCAAAGTTTATTTCCTTAATATATGGCTTCTAGGCTATTTTCTTTGTGTCTTTGTAAGTTATTATGCTTATGTAATAATATCACTATGTATATATTTTATTTCTATTACAGTTTTCATGTTTCCACTATAATTCTGTCACCTTCCTCTTTAAAGGCCACAGAACACATGGCAAAGAAACATTAGGGCTGCACTTAGGGGAGATTTAACTTTATTTCCTACCCCTACATGAGGCCTCTCTCTCCCAAAACAGTGACTTAGAAAACATGCTGTCAGACAGGGGCATACATCCAGTTCTGGGCACAGAACCAAGTGGACAACAAGGTCAGAGGGAATGGATGCTATGAGCCGTCGCAGACGAGATTGGATTAGGGAAGCCAAGTGGCTATCCTTGTCTTGAGTTGTCTAAAGGAGATCCTTCCTCTCTTGCTAATCAGCATTTACACTGGGTTGGATCAAATCTCTTCCTTTTGGGGGTAGGATGAATGACCAGTGGAAGGGAAGTGAAAAGGGACAGAAGAATAAAAATGTGTGGCATTACATGGCGTTAGGAGTTAATTCTGAAACTGGTATACTTGTAAACTGGATGGAACAAATAGATGGTGGATGTTAGGAGCCAGATTTGTCAGTCTTGGAAAGGAAGGTTACAGATAAGCAAGGGGGAAGCTAGAGTGATCCATGTGGCACTGAATTAGAGTTGGAGGCATCAGTATGAACTCCTGTTTTGGCAAGAGAGAGAGAAAGAAGGAGACAGACAGATAGATGACAGATAGGTAATAGGTATGTGTATATACGTGGCTCAGTATACACACATGTATTTCCTATTCATTCTGAGAGGCTAGAAGCAATGACACCCCAGGGAGCACTCAGGTCTTGGTCTCTAATAGCACTCTCCAGTAAAAGGAATCAGACCTTTTTCCAGAAATGGCTGCTTCTAGGGTTGGAGCAAGGAGAATACTAGATGAGCCTGGAGCATCTCATAGTGCCAGAAAGTAAACAAGCACTCAAAAAACATTCTGGTCAGAGAATGTCAAAGTCACACAGGAGCCAATAAGAGAGCCCCACAGGCCAAAGATGGAACAACTTGAGCAATAAAATAAACAGTGCAGCATTAGATAATAATTCAAAGTATATCTGTGAGTCCATACTGAATAAATACTGAATAAATAAATAAATGTGGGATAGCAGAAAAGTCTGTACAGAAGAATCGCCATTAATTTATATAGATACTCCACTCTCAAGAAGGTGGATCTCAGCTCCCCACCCCTGAAATGTGGGCTATACACGGTGACTTCCTTCGAAAGACTTCGGTATAGGGAATTCCCTTGAGGTCCAGTGGTTGGGACTCCACGCTTTCACTGCCGAGGGCCTGGGTTCGATCCCTGGTCAGGGAACTAAAATCCCACAGGCCGTACAGTGCGGCCAAAAATAAATATATATAATTAAAAAAAAAAAAAGACTTCGGGATGGAAAGGTAGGGAAAAAGAGGGACTTCACAGTGGAGAAACCTGATAAACACTAACTCAACCAAATGATGGATGTTAACTTGATCGGTGATAAGTCATGTTGAGAGCATGAACCCTTGATATGATGGATGAGAATCAGATGTTGAAACCTATAACCCCATTGTAACCATACGAAAAGCATTAGACAAACCAAACTGAGGGACATTTACAAAATACCTGACCAGTAAATACACCTCAAGGCCATTAAAACAAGGGAAGTCTGAGAAATTGTCCCAGACCAGAGGAGGCTAAGGAGACATTCTGAACAAATGTAAAGCGGTATCCTGGATGGAAGCCTGGAACAACAACAAAAAGGATCTGAGGGAAAAACTAGTGAAATCCTAACAAACTGTGGGGTTTAGTCAATAATAATGCACCAAAACTCCTTCCTTGGTTGTAACAAATGTATTCTACTCATTTAAGAGATGAACAGCAGGAGAGACTAAGCTGGAGGTATATGAGAACTCTCTGTACTTTCTTTGCAATTCTTCTGCACATCTAGAACTATTCTAAAATAAGGGGTTCAGTTTTTAAAATGTGGATTAACTAGCAAGGAGAGGATGAGGACTTAGGAGATTCCTAGGGGACAGGATATCAGTTGTAGAGAGACCTCGGTGGTGGTGTCATTTATCAACAGTAAAGATTTCTACTCTAAGTTTTAGGAAGTAATATGTTTTAGAATTGCCTATTTTTCTCTCCAAAATCTCCCTTTATTAATACTTTCAACTCCCAGTATTTTATCACTAAGAGAATATTTACAGGTCATCAAATTGCTGTTTCAACACTTTGTATTACATGATGGATGGATCCCAATAAGGTAAGTGGTATCTAATATCTTGCAAAAGAGTAGACAATGGGCCCAGTTACTACTGATCACAGTTACCGTGGAACCACACAGACAGAGGCAATCCCCAACGCATGCGTGTGTGCAGTACTAGTACCATGTACTGCTAACATAGAACGACAAATCTGGGAATAAAAATGTTTTAAGTTACTTGTACTTTATTTTTAAATCACTGAAGCTCAATTATTTTCAACAATAAACTTCTATTTGGGAACCAAAAGTAAATTTAAAAGACTGAAATTTATTTCATGACAATGGAGGATAGCTTTTCTAGCTTATCCATTTTTTTCCCTGAACTCATGGGCATGGGAGAAGAGTGGTATAATTCTGGAACAGAAGTCCCACTGCTCACACTGGTATGAGAGGTTTGATAAGCAGACCCAACCAAGGACTAGTCACTGACCCATCCTGGGTTTCATTCTTTCCTGAAAGTGGAAATTCACAAGCACTTTATTAAGAGCAGAATTAATAATCACTATTATTTATTGAGTATTTACTGTGTGCCAGGCACTGTGTTAAGGACTTTACCTGCATTAGCTCATGCTAATTCTTACAATAGCTCTGAGATAAGTACCATTATTGGGCCCATTTTTGAGATGAGGAAACTCAGATACACAGAAACTAAGCATCTAATTCAGTATCTGGGACATCGTGTGTGTGTGTGTGTGTGTGTGTGTGTGTGTGTGTGTGTGTGTGTGTGTGTGTGTGTGTGTGTGTGTGTGTGTGTGTGTGTGTGTGTGTGTGTTTATATACATAATAGAGAAGGGTTAAATAAATATTTATCAACTAAATATATGACTAGATAATGAATAAATAGGTATCTTCCTCAAGTGACACACCGAGCAGGTGGCAGAGAGCTTGCATCAGAAGTCAGGTCTGTCTGCCTCCTGAGCTGGCCCTCTTAACCACCATAGCGCAAGGGCTGCTTTAAGTCGGCAAAGTGTAAGACAGGATTCCTCCTCTTACAGAGTTCGTGGTAAGGTGGGGGGAGCAGACGTGACCAGTGGTCAATGATGCCAGCCAACTGGGGAGGTGCTGGAATAAAGGCAAAAGCAGAGAGAACAGTGAACTCTAGCTGGTGCGGCTTGGGACTATTTCACAGGGAACGGGGAGACCTGAACTGGGACGGCCAAGATGAGTAGCCTTTCCGGTGGAAATCAAGGAGGGAATGCCTCGAAAGTGAACAAATTAAGGACGGCTGACCTTTTAAAGTAATGCCAATAAAAATGTTCTCATTATCTCAGTGCTGTGCTCATAAGAGACACATGAGACATATTTATAGAAAAAAATAAATTTATAAAGTCCTATCTTTGAACGTGTGAAATGGTTAAATGTGAAATTTTTAAAAAGGATCTAGAGAATTTTTGAACTTTCTATATATCAATGTATATAACACTAGATAAAAATCTGAGAAAGGGCTTCCCTGGTGGCGCAGTGGTTGACAGTCCGCCTGCCGATGCAGGGGACACGGGTTCGTGCCCCGGTCTGGGAGGATCCCACATGCCGCGGAGTGGCTGGGCCCGTGAGCCATGACCGCTGAGCCTGCGTGTCCGGAGTCTGTGCTCCACAACGGGAGAGGCCGCAACAGTGAGAGGCCCGTGTAACGAAAAAAAAAATCTGAGAAAAATACAATTTTAGAGTTAGATCTTAGATGACACAGAAGAAAACTGCTTTTCACCTGCTGATAGTTCCTTTTAAAAATAATCAGCATTGGGACTTCCCTGGTGGCACAGTGGATAAGACTCCGCACTCCCAATGCAGAGGGCCCAGGTTTGATCCCTGGTCAGGGGACTAGATCCCACACGTATGCTGCAACTAAGAGTTCGCATGCCACAACTAAGGAGCCCACCTGCCACAACTAAGACCCTTCACGACCAAATAAATAAATATTTAAAAAAATAAATCAGCATTAAGGTAATAATCATGGCTAAAAATATATTTAAAATTGTTTAGCCACCATCTTTTGAAATGCAGCAAGAGTAAAAAGAACAGAATGTAAACAAGAAATTAAATTCAAAGAAAAATATCTCCAATTGCCCTTCTACATGCATCACCTACAGACTTTCTTGGTCACATCATACTTGTCACCAGCAGTAAATCTGTAGATATTTATGACTTTTGTTGTTGTTGTTAATTTCACAAGCAGTTCCAGGTATGTGAGAAGAGCAGAGGTCAAGAGACTCATGTGAAACCTGGATTGTAACTGACTAGGTGGCTCCCTTCTGCACCTGACCTTACTTTAATCGATTGAAACCAGACCTCAAAAAACAATTTTTTTATTAGAAAAAAAAGAATAGAATGTGAAAAACGTTGCCGCAATAGAGTAAAATGAACGAATTTTAGTTTCTCTGGAGGAAGACTAATATTTGTTCACTAGTTAATTAATTATATACTAGACTATAATTTGCCATTAAGTTGCCAATTTCCATTCCACTGTCACTTGAAAGTGGAATGAAATGAAATCACTTGAAAGAAATGATAAAGTTAGCTAAAGGGACTTGGGATGAAATCAGTATTTCCCACTGTCACTGAGATTAATACTATGAAGATTTTTCAAAATTATGTTTGAGGTATAACATGCATACAGCAAGCAAATGATTTTGTACATGCAACCACCATCCAGATCAAGGTCTAGGTCATTTCCAAGAAAACCTGCTTGTGCTCCTTCCCAGTCAATACCATCCTCTCCATCCATGCCCCCAAATAACCACCGTTTTGACTTCCGTCGCCATTAATTTGTTTTACCTGTTCTTGAACTTCAACTTAGCGCAATTATACAACATACTCTTTTGTGTCTGTCTTCCTTCACTGAACATTGTGTCTGAGACTCGTCTAAATACACGAGCATTTCAAAGCAAAGCTACCTGGGAACAAAATGAAAAATATGCCATCTATCTCAGCAAGACCTCAGATGGGAGAGTACTTGAACATGATGAGCTTCTTCACAGCTCTTGCTTTTACAAAGGATATCACTTCCATTTTCTTTACCTGGAACACGTAAATAATATCTCCTTCCCCTTACTAGATTTCTGAGAAAGCTCATCTACCTTTCCACCATTTTTTGAGGTTGCCCTGAAGCCATGCTAAATTAGAAGCTCACCTCAGCAAGCTTAATGATGATGAAGCAGTTTATTTTCTGTAAATAATGACAACTTTATGTTTAGTCTTATTCTGTACATTAGAGCAGGCAGCAGTCTGAGCAATGCGGTTCAGAGAAACACTGAGTATAACAGTATCCATTACAGGAACAACTCTGTTTATCACAGGAGTTCTACATTACTCTCTATATATTAAAGCCCTATATATGAGGACACTGAGACCCAAGAAGGCTATGTGGCTTTCCGAATAATTAACTAGTGGCAGAGACATAGTCTAGGTCATCTGACTCCTGATCAGGGTTTTTTCTCCCCATTCTCTCAGGCTGTCCTCATTGGAATATGATAGTTAAACTCATGGTGAACCAGCGGCACCTCCTAGTACCTCTAAAACAGCAGTAAGACTCTGCAGAGCAAAAAGCAAAGAGGACACAATTAGGACAGGCAATAAATTTCAGTAAATGTTCTGGGTTTTGACCATCCAGTTGGGATGGTTAACTGTAAAGCCAAGAAGAGAACTGAGTCACAGACCCAACTCTGCTACTTAACTGGTCCTGTGACCTTGAGCAAGGACCCCAATATTTCACTGTGGAAATTATAGGACTAAGTTAAATGATCACTAGGCTCAATACGATTGGTATAGTTCTACATCACATTAGGACCTGTTCTAAGTGCTTCATGACTATTGCTTAGTTGTCACCACAACCCTATAAAATAGGTGCTATTAGGATTTCCATTTTATAAGTGAGGAAGTTGAAGTCCAGAGAGACCAAGCAACTTACCCAAGGTCACACAGCTGGTCAGAGGGATTTAAACTCAGGTAGCTTGCCTCCTGAGTATCCCTTGCACAAGATGGGTCAGGGGACTGTGGGTGGGAATTGGGCTATATTTTAAGAGAAGGCGAGACATAAAGCCTAATGAATAATAATTCAATTCTATGCCCAACTGCTTCTTTGGACTAACCCAACGAGATAGGGCAGATACTGTTTTACTCTCCAAGACAATGCCCACTGTCACCACAGTTAACTTCATGCTGGTTGCAGGCAGTGTGTCCTCTTCGCTTACATTGACTACAGTCATTTGATTGCACAGAATCCTTATTTCACATAGTATTAATTTTAGAAATTTGATACCATCAGTTTTTTGACTTGTTTTTCTAACAGAGGCAGCCATTATTTTTAAACCCCCAAAGGGTTTAAAGACTAAAGACTTCCATCTGTCTCGCAAACACTGACAGAATTTCAGAGTTTAAACTTGTGGACGATAGACCTGCAGAAGGAGCATGTTTGTGCAGCTGTATGACATCCTGGTGCACTGACATGAACAATATCCCCTAGACTTGCTACAGGATATTTAACAGATTAAATACTGTCACTTGTATTTAGGGTTTGAAGAAACTCTGATTGAATAGGAAAAGGGTCACTTTGCAAATGGAAAATCAATTTTAATATAAACAAAAGCATTTTAAGTTTCATGTATCACTGTTATTGCTATAAGCAAAGTGTTCTAGGAAGAGATATGATGGCTGTGTTTAGGAATAGCAAGAAGTGTGCTACAGAGAAAAAAGGAACAAACCAACTTCCTACCTTCCTTCCCTTCCTGAGCCAACAACCCTCAGAGTCTGGGGTGGGGAGCAGGTCATGGTGTATGGAGGGTGTGCTGTGCTTGTGGAAACGAAGAAAAAGTTGACACGTCTCCAGTGGACAAATTACCAAGTGAGAGAGAAATGTCACCTCTATGTGAAGATGGTGACCACTCAGTTCATGCTGAGCGTGTACATGGGGAGGAAACTTTAGGAGAGAAGCTGGCAGACCTTAGATATAAATTGTAAAATAAAATATAATGAAATTCGGGACTTCCCTGGTGGTCCAGTGGTTAAGACTCGGCGCTTCCACTGCAGGGGGAGCGGGTTTGATCCCTGGTTCGGGTACTAAGATCTCACATGCTGCGTGGTACGGCCAAAAAATAAAAATAAAAAAATAAAATATATGCTAAAGTCAGTAAAAAATGTTTTAAAAATCTAATGAAATTTCACGATTTTGAAGTGAGTGGTTACATTCTGCCCCCAACAAAATTACGAAAAATTTCCCATAGAGGATGAATGTAACAGAAGTATTATTAAAATAACACATTAAATCTGGACCAATATCTTTGGGTCAAAAGATTCATGAGAATCTACATATAACATGACTAACTCTCTTTGCAGTCCCCTGGCAGTCACACCGAGTTCTGTGAAGAGCCTGGGGGCCACATGTAAAACTCTGGACTATTCCCCCAAGGCAGAAATGAAACCTTATACAATGGAACTCAGGACACTAGGAGATACAAGCCATAGGCTCATACAATGGAAGGCAGAAAGCTGGTAGAGTTTATGTCAATTAGTCATACAGAGTCCCCAAGGCACTCAGGTTTATATCCCTGTCATTCAGTTAAGAGGTGACTGTAACAACTCAGCCATCTGAACTTGGACAGGAAGAGAGAAAACGGACTGAAAATGATGAATGGCTCCAAGAGATACTGAGGAGGAAGTAAGGAGGCTGAGAAGCTGCCTGGAGAAGGCACAGGCGACTCATGGCCAGAACCTCTCCGAGGACGTGGTGGGCTATAAAGAGGAGATGGAGACTTGGAGACAAGATCTACGGCTTGAGCTCAGGCGCTATGAACATTCAGGGGAAGATGTCAGCAGACAATCAGAAATACAGTACTGGCACATTAGCAAGAAATCAGAGTTGAAGTTAAAGAAGTTATTTGGGGTGGTCTTTCAAACCAAAGCGCAGTTAAGTTTACCTCTTAGAGGTTGATTACATTGAGGTAGTAGCCTTTACTCGGAAAGGTAAATCATCTAAGTAAATTGGAACTAAATCCCAATTGTTTTTGTTTTATCCATTCTTTTCAAGCATTACACATGAGAATCTGAATCTCTCAGAATACTAGGAAGCCATCTAGAAAACCATAAAACCATATTTTTAACCTGAAACCAAATTCTTTCATAACAATATTAGGGATACTGAGCTCTGTGTTGCTACTTTAGACTTCTGATTCACTAAATCAGAAACTGGGAGAATTACAAGGCCCTTTGCGTAGCAGCCCAGGGTCGTGACGGCAAATATCTGACTACATAATGTAACATGTCCAGTTACCAGGAATCATTCTCGAAGACTGGCAACCAGCAAGTTTTTGTTCCAATCCAAACAGAGAACATCACCTCTCCTATCTCTACTTTCAACTGAGAATCAAATATCTCCTGTTATACCGGTATCCTAAGGGGGGAAAACACACATGGAGAAATGCTTGACATTTATGTTGCTCTGTAAGAAAACTTCCAGAGCAGTAAGAAAATGTTCTGTTAAATTCCAAGAACCTGGGACTTCTTTCGTACTAGGAATCAGCAGGTAAAGGGAGAAGTTTAGTTGATTTGTTTTACGTTCACGAGGTGTGGGGAGATGCTCAAGCACGTTTTTGGGCTGAGATGAAAGAGCCTGGAGGGAGGGAGAAAGTGAAGATCCAAGAGAGAACGGACTAGCCTGTGGGAACTGAATGCCCTCAGGATAACCGCAGGCTTGGGTGGAGCAGCAGAGCCTGAACCTAATGTGGTGCATATGAGGAAGTGACCAGGAAATCAGGAAATGACAGCGGCAAAGAGATGGTAAGAGAAACTCAGCAGGGTGGCACGTATTTCAAGTAAGAATCCATACAATACTGGAAGCAAAACAGGCAGGAATGGTGACCGGGAGTGGATCGAAGGTCAACAGCAAGGGGTGAAGGAAAACTGAGCCTCTTCCGACAGGGTAGAGCTGCCAAGGAGAGGCAGGTTTCAGACACAATGAGAAAGAAGAGGAAGGAGAAGTCCACCGAAAGATGAGGATGTGGGAAACTCTGCTTCCTGTGGAATGGAGTCATCCATCCATAATTAATTTCTTGAGTAACTATTATAGACAAGGTAATGCACTGGCGCTATGACAGTGAGCAAAAATGCAATGGATCTCTGCCCTTAAGGAGACTTATGGTCTATGATGGGGGCTGACATTATCCTGGCGACCATCCATTCCAATGTAGAAAAATGGCAGGTGCCGAGCGCACAGGCGATGCAGTGGCTGCAGGCATAGCATGAAATGGTCTCCAAGTTCTGAGTTAAAATTCAGGATAAAACTGTTTGTGCGTTACAGAGATTTAGTCCAGTTTCATAACATTGCTTAAAAGGTAGAAACACCCTGTCTCAATTAAGCTGGAAACTATTTAAAAGTCACTGAAAAGCAAAGGATGAACATTCCTTAGTTTGTATACCTAATTCTCTAGAGATGGAGATGAGAGAGAGAGAGAGAGAGAGAGAGAGAGAGAGAGAGAGAGAGAGAGGCAAAATTCTATTAGTGGTTTTAAAAAAAAATAATTTTACAGTAATGATGCCTTTAGGATTAACTTTAATTTTTTTCCCTCCAATATAGTCACTAAACATGTCCCACTTAACAAAATGTTCTATTTTGGTTTCTTTCTTGAAAATGACATGTGTGTCAAGCAAGCGTTCCAGAGAACGAGTTGTACCAGCAAGACTTGGGTATAACACCACACGGAACGCCTCTGAATCCAATCAGGGCCCCATCAAGCCAACCAGCTGATTCCAAAGTTCTTTTCTGATATAATTTTTATTAAGATTTTCAATACTGGCCTGAAGGAATGTTGAAAGTGTACTAGAATGATGAAAAAAAGCCCATAACTGAGATTCAGAAGTAGCTAGTTGCAATTCACCGACTTTTCCAGAAGCCATAAAATTATTTTTAATTGTGATTCTTATTAAGTGAGTAGGGGGAAAAAACTTGCCTCTTCAAGGAGTAAGTGTATGAAGAAAAGGGGATAGTCCTCCCTGCTATGTCAGCAGTCCCATGAGGATAGGGACCAAAGGGGCTTAATTACTGGTGGTGCCCCCCACCTTGTGCATAAGCCACAGAAGGTACTTAATAAATATTTACAGAATGAATAACTAAGTCACGGACAAGTGTTTGGCAATAATTTACAAGGCCTGGCCTATCTAGGCCATGATTTATTTTAGCAGGTCTTTAGATTTTTCACACAGAGGAAATTGTTTCCAACAGTGCCTTCCTGTAGAATTCCAAATATTTTGCAAGATAATATAACAGACACTAAAGTTTGAAATTGAGAAAACATCAAAGCCAGCAGGAAGGATGATTAACCGTCAGAAGAATGGTACACACATTGTTGACAAACTTTTCAGGTGAACAAACAACTGCTGCTTACTATGTAATTTTAACTCATTTTAAAAGACAACCATCAAAGACAAATCACTGAAAAGAACAGCTGGAATCATTCCGATGTGAAATTATCTTTCAGGAACTTTCTCTTTTCACACAGTGGTGAAATTTTTTTTTTTTTTTAAAGAAGCTACCTATCCACAGACACCACGCTGACATCGCCCCTTCTCTGAACGCTGAGCACATCAGGCATGTCAGATTCGTCTTCAGTCCTGATAGGGGAAGTCAGAGAGGCAACTCACTTTCATGGTAAAGGAACTAGGAAAGGTAAGCTATCTAACTAAACTGGAACTAAATCGCAATTGTTTTTCTTTTTTCCATTCTTTTCAGGCATTGCACATGAGAATTTGAATCTCTCAGAAAACTAGGAAACTATCTAGAAAACCATATTTTTAACCTGAAACCAAATTCTTTCATAACAATATTAGGGATACTGAGCTCTGTGTTGCTACTTCAGACTTCTGATTCACTAACTACATCAGAAACTGGGAGAATTACAAGGCCCTTTGCATAGCAGCCCAGGGTCGTGACGGCAAATATCAGACTATATAATGTAACATGTCCGGTTACTGGGAATCATTCTCGAAGACTGGCAACCAGCAAGTTTTTGTTCCAATCCAAACAGAGAACATCACCTCTCCTATCTCTACTTTCAACTGAGAATCAAATTATCTCCTGTTATACCAGTATCTTAAGGGGGGAAAATACAAATGGAGAAATGATTGACACTTATGTTGCTCTATATGAAAACTTCCAAAGAAGAAAATGTTTTGTTTTGTTAAATTCTTTAGTTTATTTGGCACCCTGGTAACACTCTGTACACGCTTTTTAAAAAAGAAATAATTAGGGGGTTCCCTGGTGACGCAGTGGTTAAGAATCCGCCTGCCAGTTCAGGGGACATGGGTTAGAGCCCTGGCCCGGGAAGATCCCACATGCTGTGGAGCAGCTAAGCCCGTGCGCCACAACTACTGAGCCTGCGCTCTAGAGCCCACGAGCCACAACTACTGAAGCCCGCGTGCCTAGAGCCCATGCTCCGCAACAAGAGAAGCCACTGCAATGAGAAGCCCACGCACCGCAACAAAGAGTAGCCCCCGCTCACTGCAACTAGAGAAAGCCCGTGTGCAGCAACCGAGACCCAACACAGCCAAAAATAAAATAAAATAAATTTTTTTAAAAAAGAAATAATTAGTCATTTAAGTATAAACGCAAACCTGTGAGTACTGTAGAGGAAAAACATGGGCTTTGGGGCCAGAAAGACTTGAATAAGCTCTTCCTCCACAACCTAGCTGGTAACCTTGGGCAAGTCCTTGAAACTTTCAGAGTCTCTGCCTCATCCGTAGAATGGGATAACACAATTACCATTCGGGTTGTTGCCCGGGTAACAGAGATAATATATGTGAAGGGTCATCCTGCCTCATCAATATTCAAGAAAGGCCAATGCCTCCCACTTCTCCTAGTTCCCACTCAAGCAAGTGGAGCAAGTGGAAAAGGGGCTCTTAAAAGGTTTGGAGGCGAATAAATGATAGAATTGGATCATTTCTGATATGTAGCAATGGGGGCAATGAAATTTCTTTGAAAGCTATTTTCCTGGTCTTCCAGAGGGCTCCAGGAAAACAAAACACCCCCCCACCCCCCGCAAACAGACTCCCACATAGACCTACCCTCGTTCTCCACTGTTCTCAAGACAATTGCTGGGAGCTGCTGAGACCAACGAGCGCTCAAGGGACAGCCCCGTTATTCTCTAGCAGAAATGCCCTGGACTAAGGAAAGGCACAAAGCAAGAAGGTCAACATCACCTACAAGAATGGGAGGGAGAAGCTAGAACCGGACCCAGCTCTATTTCCCACCCGCTGGGAAGTTGTACAATTTGTTTTTACACTTAAACCTGCAGAAAATAAAAAATTACTTTAACAAAAACCCATTTTATTCAAAAGACTGCTTGCTTACTTGGTTAATAAAATACTCAGTGATTCATGTTGAAAATCCAGTTATGGAACTGTCTACATCTAGTTGGGCTACAAGTTTTTGTTCCTTTTAGTTTAGTTTTGTTTTTCGGGTTTTTTTTTCTTTTTGCTATAGCTGCCAAGCATAGGAAACTACATTTTAGTCCTGTTTCCAAATATGCCTAATGTCAAAATCTAAAGAGGAAAAACAGTTCCGTTTTGTGACTCTTAACCTCAGATCCTTTGCAGTTAAGGCCATCTTTAAGTTCAACACAGATAGCTAAGTCCTGAAGGACTCCTGTTTACTGGGACTCATTAGCCACTGAACTGGAGAAGAAATCATTGCAAAGGAGGCCTCTGTTTATTCCACACCCTTCCCTTTTTGAGATCTAACCAGAACCTCGTGCCCTTTCTCTTCGCCCCTAGGATTAGGTCTCCAGGAATAAAAATAAGGTTGGACTGGCATTGCAAGACCACAAGCAATTATTAATTAAAACCTGACCCGTTATTTCCACTTTATAATAAAGACTTCATTTTCTAAGCCTTAGGGATATTGAATTTTGCATCTGAAATATCAGGGTCTTGGTCCAAGTGAAGTGTTCTCACCTGGAAGGGCATCAATGTTCTGTGACTTTTAACCTTCCTTAGATTGAGCGTTCAGATTCTAATCTGCAAAATGCCTTAAAAGACGAAAGTGACAGTCACAACTAAGGGGTGTGGAGGCTTGGCTAAGGGTTCCTGCGTGCCCCCACTGCCACTCCATCACTATTTGGATCCAGATCAAGGCCCGAAAGAACTGGGTCCTATGTGCAGCTTTTTCTGGCAATGTTTTCTATCTCAGACATCTCAAGGTCTAACTTACTTTGAGGAAACTCCTGGTCCAGAAGACGCCTTTAAAAAATGAAATAATTTCTGAGGTTACTAGAGAATTTTAAATCCTTTTCAGAGAGGATCTAGGATTGCTAGATTCAGATGCACCCAAATCTTACTTGTGTGCCTAAATGTCTTGAGGGACCTATTCCATTTAAATTAAGGAATTTTGAACCTCAAGGAGGTGAGTGTGCTTTTGAAGAACTGTCTTCATGACTTGTGACAAAATGAGCCAGTCCACTCCAACTGTCCATCCCAGCGAAGAGTGTCCTGTGAAATTTAATAAGAGATAGGAAGGTATCAACGAAAGCCTTCTGGGTGTTTTGCAACGTGATGGGATATAATACAAATGTGTTTAGTCACACACGAGTCATCTTTGGATTACCAACCTGACTCAATGGGGCTGCTACATTTTCTGGTGAGAACATTCTTGTTCTGGTTTTACTTTGACAGGTGTTTAAACACTATCTTTCTTTAGCATCCCTATCCATTTTCCTTCTTATTTTAGCAGCTCTTTGTGAGGAGACATGTCACTCTGCTGGATATCAAACACATCTAAGACAATGATAGCATACAGAGTAAGAAAAATCAAATTGAGGGAAAAAAAAGTATATATGGAGTGACAACAAAACACTTCTCAAAATAGACCGCCTCCCATCCGGGGACCTCAAAGAAGATTATAAAACCAGTCAGGCAGCGCATATATAGTTGCTGACCACACTGGAATCAGAATCTTGATAAGCTCTTTTTTTTCTGTCAGCATGACTCAAATCAAGTTGGTGTTCTTATCACAAGATACTGGTAATTATTTCTTACACAATTATGGTGGAAACATAATGTTCCCATAGACTATTTACCAATGTCATCCTATATACGCTTTACATTCTATGCTTCACTTCTTGAGTGGCACTGCCTAGTGACACGGGTTGATTGCCATTGCTGAAAATCACCTTCAGTGCATCCTCTTACTCAAGTCGTATCTACTGAATAAGTGGCATTGTTGGAGTGAGCAGAGAAGAGGCTGTACTCTGTTAAGGAGTGGAACTGAAGAACCCAGAGAAAAGAACAATGGATCTGATGTGCTTATGGGCCATTGTGAATGGATCCCAGTTTGTAAATTTGTTTTAAGGACAGTGTTACAGCCTGAATTGTGTCTCCCCAAATTCACATGTTGAAGCCAATTCCAAGAATCTCAGAATATGACTGTATTGGATATGGCCCTTAACGAGGTAATTAAGGTAAAATGAGGTCCTACGAGTGGGCCCTCATCCAATATGACTGGTGTCTTTATAAGAAAATAATTTTGGACATAGACATGTGAGTTCACAGAGGAAAGACCGTATGAGGACACAGGAAGAAGGAAGAAGGTGGCATCTACAAGCCCCGGAGGCCTCAGAAGAAAACAAACCTTGATCTTGGACTTCTAAGTTCCTTTTTTTTTTTTTTTTTTGGCTGTGTCGGGTCTCACTTGTGGCACATGGGACCTTTCATTGAGGTGCGCAGGCTTCTCTCTAGCTGTGGCATGCAGGTTTTCTATTTTCTAATTGTGGCACGCGGGCTCCAGTGCATGTGGGCTGTGTAGTTTGCAGTAGGCAGGCTCTCTCATTGAGGTGCACGAGCTCAGTAGTTGCAGCACGCGGACTTAGTTGCCCGGGGCATGTGGGATCTTAGTTCCCCAACCAGGGATCGAACCTGAGTCCCCTGCATTGGAAGACGGATTCTCTACCAGTGGACCACCAGGGAAGTCCTTTGGACATCTAAGTCCTAAGTTCTTGGACTCTGAAACTGTGAGAAAATAAATTTCGGTTGCTTAAGCCACTCAGTCTGTGATAAATTTGTTACAGTAGCCCTAGCAAACTAATAGAGACATTTATTATTGTCTGTAAAGCTATGTATTCATACATCGAAGGCAGTGAAAATGTCACACGGCTTTCAACCTCACCTCTACCTCTCTCCACCGCAAAGAGGGGAAAAGAAAGCGTCTCTAAAGGCTTCTGCTCTGCTGACTTTACGATGGCTTCGTAAATTAAAACATCACCATTTGAAGAATGAGCTATAACGTGTTCTGACATTCTGTGGTTAGATGATTCAGGGGGGTCAGTTTTCTAAAAGTGCACAGTTCTAGATTCTTTTTAAAATCTCAAGATTGATTTTATCCTTTTCATGTTTTCTTTCAAAAAACTGGCAGCCGAGTACTTTCCAAGAGACAGAATACCAGTCGCACACATATGTATACAATTCCATTTTAGAAGACGTTAGGAAAATGAAGCTCAGCTCAGTTGGGCCCGCAGTAACATTCGACGTGAGCTCCGTTAACTCGTTCTGCCTTATTCCAAGTTTCCATCCTCAGCCGGCTCCTCCGCAGACAGCCTGGCAGGCCAGCACAAGTTAACTTTACAGATGGAGAGGAAATATTGAAAAACACAAAAATCCCTTTAAATAGATGGAACTGGCAACAGCAATCCTGAATTGTCCGTCAGGTTGCCCCTCTCAGTCCTATGAGGCTACCCAGCTGTTGTCAGAAACATTTTTATTCTAGAAGGAAGGTCCAGGACTTCCCTGGTGGCTCAGTGGTTGACAGTCCGCCTGCCGATGCAGGGGACACGGGTTCGTGCCCCGGTCTGGGAGGATCCCACATGCCACGGAGCGGCTGGGCCCGTGAGCCATGGCCGCTGAGCCTGCGCGTCCGGAGCCTGTGCTCCACAGCGGGAGAGGCCACAGCAGTGAGAGGTCCGCGTACCGCAAACAAAACAAAACAAAACAAAAGGAAGGTCCAAGGCCAGCTCAGCAGGCCTTTCTCAGAACACCTGAGGCAAACAACGGTGGCCTTCCTTGGAGAGGCTAAGAGACTCTTTAGGAAAAGCTTTTAAGAGATCCCAATTAAAACTTACTGGAATATACTTCACAGTGGGCAAGGTACTGCAAATGGGCCCACCACTGAAAGGAAAGACCCCTGAAGTACAGAGGCAAAAATAAAAAGCCACACGTTTCCAAAAAGGAACATATGAAAAGAATTTTTAAGTAAATGATTGCTTGCTTTTGGAGTTCTCAGGATTTGCTGCCCACACTTCTGAACCAGAAAAGGGCTCGGCCTCCTTTTTAGAAATATGTTTTACTCAAATCTTTCTTACAGGTCCTCACACTCATTATTAAATACCTGTTTTCATCCAACACCCTGTTCTTTGACTTTGGTTCCTCTTTAAGTAATTAGCATGCGGCTACCTCTGATGAAGTTCACAGGGGTCTTCCCGAAAAGGCAACAGAGTTGAAATTCTGTGCCTTAAAGGGTAATTGCCCTGCTGAAACCTCTTCCCCTTCTAATGTTAACTACATTTAGCTCAAACCTGACTACTGTGGGAAATGAATTATTTTGCAGCTTATAATATTAATAAAATGTACGTAAGGGCAAAATATTTTCTGGCAATGAGATTTTGCCAAAATTGTACTTGGCAATGGGAATATTTGCTCGTGAACAGGACATATTAATGACCAAATCCATCAAGGCGCTGGGTACAGAACATTAGTGTTTTGAACTGGACATTCTGTAATTTCTACCTCTTTTCAAGAGAAGATACACAGCTGGGGATAACCCCAAAAAACAAAAAGAGAGAGAAGACACACATTGTTGGGGAAGAGAAATTTTCATCTGAAGCCACCTTTTAAATATTGCTAATCTCTAGAGGAGGTTTCTCACCTCAAGAATCTTCTGTAACACTTGTTAAAAACCCAGATTCTGAAAACCTTCTCGAAAAGATTCTGATTTTTCTGGTCTAGAATATGGAGCCCTGAAATGAGTGTTTTTAGCAAGCACACTAGGTAATTCTCACAACTGGGCAAGTCCATGGAATACTAACCTTCACTTGTAATACCCCAGATTTCCATCCAGACCAGTATCCCACAAGGATGACACACCCTTAAAATACCAGTAAGATGCACAAAATACAGGAAAAATACAGTTATTCTATATAGACCTTAAACATGAATCTTTTTAAAAATGGTAGCAGATTATTATCATAGTAAACATATTTTAATTAGTCTGTTCAGCTATAAAACTGTTTTTTGTTTTGTTTTGTTTTTTTGGCCATGCCGCACGGCATGCGGGATCTTAGTTCCCAGACCAGGGATAGAACCCGTGCCCCCTGCAGTGGAAGCGCAGAGTCCTAACCACTGGGCCACCAGGGAATTCCCCAAACCTTTTAAACTTTCATAAAATGTTTTTAGACCATAACAAAAGCAGGTCAAAGTTGAGTTCTTGTGGGACAATCAACCAAGAAAGTCTTCTGAAATTAATTAAAAGCTATTTGCTAAACTTCTAAAAAAACTAGTCTTCTACATAACGGGAAAATGTTAATTGTGATGAATTATAAGTGACGGTATGTGTTTGTGCATATACAGCAAGTTTGCTTTGCTACCTTATGACCCAACCAAGCCATCAACCAAGTAGGAAGCCAGAAAAAAAGGTATTTATACAAGGCCTCAAAAAAAAAAGTGTCCCATGAGCTTTTCTCAAGAAGCTATCTGTGTGCTCTGCCAAAATGAGGAAATAGATGCAGAAAAAAATCAGACACGGATCCAGCTATCTAAGATTCAACATAAGAGAGAAGTGGAAGGAATTCCTGGGACGATGTGAAGAGAGATCCCAGGGCGACAGCTGGGCAGCAGGCTTACAGGAAATGCCGTCCAAACTGGAATAGAGCAAAGACCTCAGGTAAATTTCTCAAAGAAGAACTTGAAAGAATATCAAAATTGTCTGGACATATTTGAGAACAGATCTATGTAACTGGGGAAAGGTTTGGGGATGAGTAGATAGGAACCTCAGCAAGCCAAAACACGAATAGGGAAAGCAAAAGCTATGCAGGAAGGAAAAAGGAAGTACGGTTTACCTCACGGCCTAGCTGTCATCAGCTTTTGCGTAGTTATAAGGAACACTGATCTAATCTAAGGCACAATAGAAAAATGTTGGGAAGATGAGAACATCGGAGGATGGGAAATGCGTGACTTCGCTGGGGGTAGGGGTGAGAAGGGGTGTGAAAGAAGAAGCTGTATCTTCAATTTCCATACTGTGAGGTCAGTAATAATGTGTCAGGCTGAATAACCAATAATTAGCAATGTAAGCACACTGTTTAGAGACTGGAGGTAAATACTAAAGAATCGGTTTAAAAGGCTCTACATTTCTGGGATGCTCCTTAACTTTCTGATGGGTGCCTATCACTCTGCTAATATACAACCTGGCCAAACACAGCTATTCATTTATTCAGCAGTTGTTGTGTCAGGCATACATCTAGGAATAAGAAGACACATTGGGGAACAAGACAGATAAGTTCCCTGCTCTTGGAGCTCAGGTCCTAGCAAAGGGAGACAAGGAACAAACAAACAAACAAGATAATCTGAGGGATAAGTGCAATGACAGAGGAGAGAAGTGTGACTGAGGGGTGGGTAGGAGAGGTCCCTGTGAAGAGGATGATGTGGGAGCTGAAGCAAGTGTCACCGAAAGTGGGGTCCAGCTGCTCGCCACTCAACAGCCAGTGAAGAGGCCAGGTTGGTGGAAAGGAAAGTTTGCTTCATTTTGGATGCCGGCAACTGTGTGCGGGGGGAGGGCGGACGCCTGTCCAAAGGCCGAGTCCCCACCTCTGACAACCAGGGGGCAAGAGCTTTTATAGACGGAGGGAGGGGGCTCCATGCAGAACCTGCACAGTCAGCTCTGACCGTCATCTTGACATTGGTCGTGCAGTGGTCTGATCAGTGTCATCTTGATTGTTTTAGGTACAGCTAATCTTCAGTTCCAGGGTCGGTTTGTTTCCATTTCTTTGAGGCCAGTTCTCAGAATTGTGGCAGCTTATGTCATGGCTACAGTCCGGTCATCATGTAGTTAACTTCTTCCACCTGGAGGGGGTTTCAGTCTCTGTAACACAGCTCACAGGATATGGCTCAGAATATTATCTATAGCCCTTTAGAAGGAGCTAAAGGTCCTTGACTCTGCTTAATGACTAAACTATTATTATTTGGTCTCCTTTGACTGTTTTCCTTTGCTTCTGCATTTTAACTCACTTCTCTGATGAAACTGACTCTTTGGCTAAAGTTTTTCCACAGACAAAAGGCAAGCTGAGGACATGGTGGGCATAGACCACAGGGTCCTGCTCCATTTCACAAGGAATCAGCTTTGGAAAGAGCCAGAAGGAGCGTGTCCCAGATTTCCTAGAATTACAGGGAGCAGCAACGGCCAAGGTCACGGGTAAGAGTGAGCCAGGCTTGTGTGATGACTGGAAATGTGATTGAAGCTGTCGGGGGTGACGGTGAGGGGCAAAGTGGTGGAGATGAAGTCAGAGAGATGGGAGGAGATCAGGGGTCACACAGAATCATGTATGGCCTTGAGGACAGCAAGGTGAAGTCTGGATTTCATTCTAAATGCAATGGAAAGTCATGGGAAGGTTTTGTGTAAGGAAGTGACATGATTTATGTTTTTAAAAAATTACTTTAGCTGTTGTGTGGAAAATGAATTACAGAAGGCTGAGAACAGAAGCAGGACACCAGCTTGAACCTACTGCAGTGGTCCATGCATAGATGGCCAGGGTGTGTATGGCAGCAGGGGAGAGAGAGAGGGAGAGAGAGAGGGAGAGAGAGAGGGAGGGAGGGAGGGAGGGAGGGAGAGGGAGGGAGGGGGGAGAGGGAGGAAGGGGGGGAGAGAGACAGAGACAGAGAGAGAGAGAGAGAGAGAGAGAGGGAGAGAGAGAGAGAGACAAAGTGAATGGATTTCAGATTTATTTTGGAAGAAAAATGGGCAGGACACACTGATGGATCAATGTGAACAGGAAAGGGAAAAACCCAAGGGTGAATCCTAGATTTTTGGCTAGAACGAGTGAGTGGTTAGAGGTATCATCTGGTGAAATGCAAAAAGTCAAGGGAAGAACCGGTGTGGAGGGCAAAATCAAGCCTTCCGCTGAGACCTGCGACCTGTGGGATGCCCATTAAGGAGTCAAGCAGATCTGGGAAACAGGCAGTTGCCTATTTGAGCCTGGAGCACAAGGAAAGAGCAGAGCTGCAGATACGAACTTGGGCATCACCCTACTCGCAGTTCTCCAGGCACCCCCAGGTCAGGTGCTCGTTGCACCTTGTTGGATTACCGCAGCTTACCTCTTGCTCCCTCCTCAGTCTCCCCCACAAAATCAGTACTGCAAGCAGCAGGCAGATTCACCCCTTTAAAGCAAAGCTCTAATCATCTCTCACTTGATAAAAAGCCTTCTGTGGTTCTCACCCCGTGTCTTGTACTCTTGCCTTCCAACCCTCTCCATCTCAGGGCCTGAATTCTTGTTCCCCTTCTGTACTGTTCGGCCTCCCTGATTTGTCCCCAGGGTTCTCTGGGGTCCCTTCTCTTCCAGCCCCATTTCCACACATCTTCACTAAGTGTATCCTGGGCTCAGACCTTTGTGGGCAAGGCTGGTGTGTGATTTATCTTTGAAACTTCCCCAAAGCTTAGCCCAGGTACCTGACACTTAATTACTTCAGTTCAGGAACTGTTTGTTAGATGAAGGTGCCACTCGTTCTCCTTACTATCCCCTCACAAAATGAGCGGATTTACAGGAATACACCAAAATTTTCCTAGTGTTAAGGGTTGCAATGTTATATTTGACAGAAGGTTTACATGAATGAACACATCCAGTCCCTTGAAATGAAAATACAGGAGTAGTTTACAAATATAAATGATAATGGTTAGACCCAACTTTTTAATGTAATGTTATCTGCCCATTCCCTTCTGGGAAACAAAAACTGTTGTTTTTGGTTTTGGTTCCCCTGCTTCAGATGGGGATGGGGGTGGAGCAACCAGGAAGTGTTTATTTTCCTAAGACTATTTCTATCTCCATATCACTTTTACATAAGTTGAGTCTTCACCAAATATGAATCTTTATTCCCAAGCATAGAGACTCACACTAAAGTCCCCAGAACAGGAAAACATGTTGGAACCTTTCCTCTATTCAAATTAAAGAGGCTTAATTAGAGGATCAACAATCCAGGTTTCTTATCTCCTTCCCTCCTGCATTAAGTAAGCAAAGGATGAAGTCTGACTCGCCCATTGGTTGTTATTTTTTCAAATGGCTGAAGATAAAATAAATTTAAGCTAAAAACATTTGGGATATTACTCACTGGCCAGATTGATGACCAATGGACCAAACAGAAGTAGTTGAGGTTCAAATTTTTGCTCCTTTTCTTTCTAAGTGACTGACATTTGCATTATGATCAAACAGACTAAGAAAAAAAAATAAACCTAAAAACCTATCTTCGGGGCTATATTTTTGCTTTCGCCATTGAATTCACAAAGAAAAAGAATAGGACTGGTTGAAAAACGGCAATTGAACTTAAAGCGGAGTCAGAGTCCATGACAGCCAGAGAAAACCTGATATAGTTGCAGGTCAGCTCATGGCTTTAATTTCAGTGGAGGGCCAGGTGGATGCTGCAGGTGGAAGCTCTGGCCTTGATCATGCCCAAAGCAGAGGAAAGCCATGACTGTCACACTATCTTTTCAGAAATGAATTTCCTCTCTCTTTCTCTGCTCATGTAGATTTTTCTTCATGCACGTATTTTAAAAATAGAATCATATAACTTCAGAAAACTGCCATTTCATATTTTTATGCTGTTTATTATGAAAATCGCTTTTCAAAAATATTTTTTTATCTTTTTTTTTTTTTTTTTTTGCAGTACGCGGGCCTCTCACTGTTGTGGCCTCTCCCGTTGCGGAGCACAGGCTCCAGATGCGCAGGCTCAGCGGCCATGGCTCACGGGCCCAGCCGCTCCGCGGCATGTGGGATCTTCCCGGACCGGGGCACGAACCCGCGTCCCCTGCATCGGCAGGCGGACTCTCAGCTACTGCGCCACCAGGGAAGCCCCTATATCATTTTTAAATGGCCTGTTTTATTACATGACTATATCCCAATTAATTCTCTTGTTGTTTGACTATTAGGTTATTTCCAATACTTTGGCTCTGATGAACATTGCTCTGGTGAGCAAATAATTACTATCTTAACAATATACTTCTAGAAGTGGAAATGCTGGGTCTGAGTATATGCACATTTTAAGATTTTTAATATATATTACCAAACTGCTCTCCTGATAGGTTGTACCAATTTAAACTACCACAAGACAATCATCTCCTGGAAATCATTCCTTTTAATCTTTACTAAATTCATAGGTGATCGATGGCATCCATTTTTTTCACTGAATTGCTTAAATTTTACTCATTACACCAAATGGTCACTTGCATTTCTTCTTCGATTAAGCAATGTGGGCAAGTTAACTCTTGTGCTTCAGTTTCCTCATCTGCAAAATGTGGATATTAATGGTAGTTACCTTATATGGATGTTGTGAGGATTAAAAAGTTAATTCAAGTAAAGCACTTAGAATAATTCCTGACCCATAGGGAGCTCACCATTATGGCCATTAGATATTTTGAAAAATTCCTGTTCATGTTCTTGACTCATTTTTCTATTTGAGTTTTACCATTTCTCATTGATTTCTTTTTCTCACTGATTTTTAAGGTCTTACTACATTGAGATATCTAATCATTGTTTTCTATATGCAATGCAAATATTTTGTCAACTTTATGATTTCCTTTTTCAATATGCTGCTGATTTTTTTGCCATGCAGAAGTTTAAGGATTTAATATCATTAAATCATTCACTTTAAATCAGAAAAAATTACAGAGATTAAATAGTCAAATACGAGAAAAACAGCAAAGGAAAACACGTTTTTAATAATTCTAGTTTGTAAGAAAGAAACGGATAGATTTGACTCCATAAAAGTTTAAAGTTTTTATATTAAAAAAAATCAAACAAACAGAAGAGGTAAGAAAAACACAGAAAAATATTCACAGTATATTACAGACATAAGGCTAATCTTAACATACAAATCTTTGAAAAAAGAAAACATAAAATAAGGAAAAGCTATAAATAGGCAATTCAGAGAAAAACACAAATGCCAGATTTCACTTATAATCAAAATGAGATATCACTTTTTACATATAGATTTACAAGGATTTTTAAAAATTAATTATGCCCAACACTGTGGTCCTATACAGTTTTGCAGTGTTCACTGCACAAGGACAACTGGACGACAGGAGTGAGTTGGGACAGAATTCCTGCTACTCTACTGCCTGTTAAACCATATGCCTGCAGGGTTGCCTCACCCAGAGAGAGTGCTTTCTATTTCTCACAAAGGGCCATATGCTTTAAGAGAGTATGCAGTGGTGGTGAGAGAGTGCAGAAAAAGGAAATCTCATCTAGTGAGCAGATATACTGATAACAGTCCTTAGAGATAATTCGGCAAAGTCTATCAAAATAAAACAAACAAATCTTTTGACCCAGCAATTCCATCCCTAGGATTTTACTGGTACAGGTAGTGTGAGATGTTTAGATAAGGATGTTCATTTCAGCTTTGCTCATAATAGCACACACACAAAAGAACCCAGAAACAATATAAAAATACAAACAAAATATAAAAACACAATAGAGTTCTTTTAAAGGAAATTATGAGATATCCACATATTATAATATTGTTTCTAGATTAAAAACATCAATATGAAATATTTTCAAGTTTACATCATATGAAAAACTCAAACTCGGGAGCAGCAAGCATATTACGTCTTGCTTGTATTTTGGTAAAGACACATACGTGAATGAAGACTGCAATGAAAAAAAGCTGTTCATGCTGGGTTATAATTTAAAGGGGAGGGACTAAGGGTCTGGGAGGGAATAAAATCCACTTTTATCCTGAACTGTCTTGTAAAGTTTGACTTTTGATCATATGCATGTTATTTTCATTAAGAAAAATGAACTATCCGTTTTTGTTTTACGATTTCTTTTAATACTGGCTTTACAAGGAAATGGATAAATATCCTGGGCAGGGCAGAAATAAGGCACTGACCAAAATATGGAAACCCAGAAACACAGATAGATATAGGTTCTATCATGGCCTAGGTGTGATCCTGTGCACTTTATTCACTTGTTCCCTTGTCTTCTAAAAATGAGAAGAGTGGCTTTGTCTGCCCTTTCAACTCAAGGGCTCATGCAAAACAGCCAAGAGCTGCTCTGTGGCCCAGTGAACATGGGGTGGGGCTGAAGACTGAAAAAAATAGTCACTAGATTCAAATACCACCCGACAGACAACAGAGCCAGCGTAGCATGCAATTCTTGAAGTTAAAAAGAATGAAAATAATACAAAATTCGCATTCATATAATCATTAGCTTAAAGTAGTCAGACTGCATTGAGAATATTTGTTGACTCATTCATATACTCAACAAACTTTTTGTACCCAATCTCTCATGCCCAGTACTTGGCAATGAGAACGCCAGAAGTCTCAACCCTTCTAAGGAATGAGGTCAGAGGGTACTGAAACCCCCCTATTTGGGGACATACCTGTTTAGCCTGTGCTTAGAAATAATAAATCTAATCCTCAATAAAATACGAGGAAATCAAAACCAGCAACATATAAAAAAGATTATATATCATATCCAAGTAATCTTTGTCGCAGGAATGCAAGGTTGGTTTAACATCTGAAATTAATGTAATATGCCATAATTAATACAATGAAGGACAAAAACCATATGATGATCTCAATAGGGGCAAAAAGAAAAAGTCTTGGACAAAATCTAACAGTTGCATGATAAAGATGCTCACAAACTAAGAATAGAAGGGAACTTTTTGATAAAGGGCATCTATGAAAAAACCACAGCTAACATGACATTTAATTCTGAAACACTGATTGCTTTCCTCCTTAGATCAGGAACAAGACAAGAATGTTCACTCTTGCCTCTTCTCTTTAACATTATACTGCATAATAAGTGAGGGCAACTAGACAGGGAAAAGAAATAAAAGACATTCAGATGGAAAAGACGAAGTAAAAGTATCTCTGTTTGCACATGACCTTATATATAAATCTTGTACATAATGTGATCTTGTATACAGAAATACCAAGGAATCCACTGAAAAATTATTAGGACTAAAAAAATGAGTTCACCAAATTTACAGGGTACAAGATCAATATATAAAAATCAATTTTCTATATTCTATACACTAGCAAGCCACATTCTGAAAATGAAATGAGTGCAATTTCATTTAAAATAGCATAAAAATGATAAAAATACTGATAAATTTAACAAGACATACACTGAAAACTAAAAAACATTGTGAAAAAAATCAAAGAAGATCTAAATAAATGGAAAGACATTGTACATTTCCATTTCTTGTCTTTACGGGTTGAAACACTTCATATTGTTAAGAGAGCAATATTATTCAAATTGATCTACAAGTTCAACACAATCCCTATCAACGTCTCAGCTGGATTTTTTGCAGACATTGACAAGCTGATTATAAAATTCATTCGAAAATGCAAGGGGACCAGAATAGCCAAAAGAATCTTGGAAAAGAACAAAGTGAGAAGACTCACACTTTTCTATTTCAAAACTTAGTACAAAGCTACAGTAATCTTGACAGTGTAGCATATTAGTAGACATATACATCAATGGGATAGAATTGAGAGTTCAGGAATAAATTTGACATATATGGTCATCTGATTTTTGACAAGGGTACCGAGACAATTCAACAGGGAAAGAATCACCTTTTCGAAAAATGGTCCTGGACAATTGGATATCCACATGCAAAAGAATGAAACTGGAGCCCTACACCACACTACACATAAATATTAAAAAATGTATCACAGACCTAAATGTAAGAGCTAAAATTATAAAACTCTTAGAAGGAAACATATGTGTAAATCTTGACAGTGGTTAGTTTATGGTTTCCTAGATAGGAGACCAAAAGTGCAAACAACAACAACAAAATAGATAAACTGAACACAATAAAAAATTTCAGTTGCAAATCATAGTATCAAGAAAGTGAAAACACAACTCTGAAAATGGGAGAAAGTATTTGCAAATCATACATCTGATAAGGGACTTGTATCCAGTATACAAAGAACTCTTATAACTCAATAATAGCAAGTCAAATCACCCAATTAAAATTAAGCAAAGGATCTGAATAGACATTTCTCCAAAGAAGATATACAAATGGCCAATAAGCACACGAAAAGATGCTCAATGTCATAAGTAATCAGGGAAATGCAAATCAAACCCACAATGAAATACAACTTCACACTTACTAGATTAGCCATAATCAAAAGACAGTAACAAGTGTTGAAGAGGCTGTGGAGAAATTGGAACCTTCATATACTGCTGGAGGCAATGTAAAATGGTACAGCCGCTTTGGAAAACTGGCAGTTCCTTAAAATATAACATAACAAAGATAGAGTTACCATATGACCCAGCAATTCCACTCCTAGATATATACCCAAGAGAAATAAAAACATATGTTCACAAAAACTTTTACCTGAAGTTCATGGCAGCACCGTTCAGAGAGTCAAGAGGTAAAAATAACCCAAATGTCCATCAACTGATGGATGGATAAATAAAATGTGGTATATTAATACAGTGGGATATTATTTGGCAATAATAAGAAATGAAGTACTGATACATGCTACAACATGGATGACCCTTGAAAACATTATGCTAGGTGAAAGAAGCCAGTCACAAAAGGCGTGTTGTGTTGTATGATCCCACTTATACAAATTCTTCAGAATAAGCAAACCTACAGAAGCAGAAAGTGGATTAGTGGTTAATTAGGGCTAGGAGTCGGGGGTTGAGAAGGATGGGAACAAGGATCGATGGCTGCAGAACACAATGAATGTACTGAAAAACAACGAATTGTACACTTTCGATGGGTGAATTTTATGGTATGTTAATTATATGTCAATGAAGCTGTTTTAAAAAATAGAAATAATGGGCTTCCCTGGTGGCGCAGTGGTTGAGAGTCCGCCTGCCGATGCAGGGTACATGGGTTCGTGCCCCGGTCCGGGAAGATCCCACATGCCGCGGAGCGGCTGGGCCCGTGAGCCATGGCCGCTGAGCCTGCGCGTCCGGAGCCTGTGCTCCGCAACGGGAGAGGCCACAACAGTGAGAGGCCCACGTACCGCAAAAAAAAAAAAAAAAAGAAAAGAAATAATGACTCTAACTGCACGTTTTCAGAAATCATTATTACTTGGTCTTCTTAGAACCTAGATGCAGCCCTAAGCTGAAAGGCTCAAAAGAGCCTGAAATCAAGAAAGAAAAGCAAGCTAACTTGTGGCCTATAGTGCTGATTTTTACAAAAGCCCAAACTGAGTAACAAGTATAAACTATCAGACTGTGCTATTGACTCCTTAGACTCAAACAGATTTTCCCCCTGTTAAGCATTTACGACCGGAATCCTCTTCGCCACTGTAATCCCTAGCAGCCACTCTAGACTTAAACAACTATAGATGCCTGAGATCACACAGAACAAAGATCTTCACACCACTTGTGAAGCCTGTGGCAAACAGCTAACGAGGAGTGAACAAAATACATGGAAGAGTAGAGGGTTTGACATTCTCAGACTCAGGGAAGAACACCAACATGAACATAAAACTTAAGATATGGCAACCAAATGTTCTGTTTTTGTTGTTTTTTCATTTTCATTTGGAATCTAAAGGCAAAACTTCAGGGAAATGGAGTGATAGTAATACACTTAGAGGATATAAATGGATATTATGAGAAAACTGCTCTGCTCTTAACATTAAAAAACTTCAGTCATAGCAACTATCATCCCTTAACCAACAAAACAAAACCAAAAAAACCCTCTACTCATGATGTCTGAATTGGTCACTCCAAGATAGACAAACTTTTAATCAACTAAACGGAGGACCTGTAATTTAAGTATAACACCATTCCATGAGAGATTTCTCTGAAATATCTTTCATGGTCAAGCATAACTTTTTGTTTAAATTACTTATAAATAAACTGCCCAATCTCTTGACATGATTAGTCATTGTATTAGGAATTATAGCAATCTGGGTATTTTTTGCTGTACTGGGTTAGGAAGGAAGGTCACATTTTAGGATTCTACTTTGCTCCTTAGGCATCATTTATGTAACATTCTTTGATTTTTATAAATGCAAAATCCACTTTTCTAATATTAACCCTAACAATACTTTGTGGCTAAAGAACTAAATTCAGGGCAGTACTTTATACCTGTTGTACTGGAGTACTGATCTAACTCTATGCTTTGCCAGCACCGAAATTTAAAAATCTAACTCTTCCTTGAAATGAAAGAAGTCACACTGCTTTAAAGTAAGACAAAGGAAAGTAAGCCTTAATTGCACAAAATAGTTTACTAAAATTAAGATCCTAATCAACACTCCCCCTCAAGTTCCCAAAAAGCTATCAAACATTAAGCCTCTTCTGTTCGGCAGCAGCGCTGTACAACCTTGTCAATGACAGTAAGGGAGGTGTGATCTTTTTTGGATTCTGATTCCTCTCCTTTGCAGACGGCTGGTTCTCCTGAGGCATTAACATAAGCCAGAGCAAAGCTTATGATATTTCAGGGAGTGAAGCTCTACAATATAAACAAACCCATGCTGGGGGAGGCTGGAATGGTAGAATGCTATCTAGTTAGAGACATCCTGGAGCTGATTAAAACAACAACAACAACAAAAAAAAGAACCCTTCATCTCTGCCCTGTCATTTCCTTTCAGCAAGATCCTGTTGATGTTTACACAATTTGAAAAGTGTATCAAATATCTCAAGGAATAACGTAAATGCCCCCTTTGAGGTTTTGTTTTTTAATTCTTGATGTAAAAACATATCAAAATAGTATCTTTTAAGTATGTTTCATTATCCAATCACAAGTATCGCCACCAAAAAGTTGTTTATCCCTACACTACTGGAGAAACGCCAGATGTACCTTCCTTCCTTTTTTTTTTTTCAAAGAAAATGTTAAAAAGAGACTTAAAACAGGGCAGTACAGCTCAGAAACATTACACGCGTTTCCATCAAATGATCTTTAGCCCTGAATAACCGGGTTCATGAAACGTTTCCCCAAATTTTATAGCTTGTGTCTAATAAACAAGTATCATTTGAAACAATTAAGCTTTTTTCTCTTGGTTATTAAGTATTCAGCGTTCTGCCAGGATAAAAGAAGGCAAACAGCACTTCTACTCCGAAACACAAACCATAAATCAGTTGACAAGCTTGAAAGAATTCAGTTCTAGTCTGTTCGGAAGCCAAGTGTAAATACAGAAAAACCTGTTGGCGAGTTTATCTTGCGCTTTAAGTTTCGCGTTTTTAAAACAAAGCAATACGCCAATGGCGTTTCTCGTAAATTTCAGGCTCAGAAGAGACTCCGAAAGCGAGGCATCTCGGAGAGAAAATGGAGCCTGTGCCTTTAAGGTAAAATCGGCTGGATCCCAAAAGGCATTCCACTTTTCCACGACAAAGAGTTTGGGGGAGCGCTACCTCTCGGGTTTCTCGGAGGGACTTGGCGGGTTCGGGCAGAGCCCGGCTCGCCGCGGAGCCCTCGACCGCCCAGGCTGCCCCGAGCCAGCCCAGCACCCGCGGGGCGGGAGCGCATAGCGTGCGCCCCGGACTCACCGCTGCTGGGCTGCGGGGACAGCGTGGAGACCGAGGTCTGGCCCATGTCTCGGGTCGCAGGGCCAGGTCGGGCGATCACGCGGCTCTTTTGGTCCTTGGATCATGGGTCCGCTCGCAGACAGATTCCCAAGCGTTCATTTCCCGGTCCGTGCGGAGCTGCCCGCCGGGTCCCCTCACCTTCTCCCCTTCGCGGGTCTCCCAGCCCGGCCGGCCGCAGCCGACGCGGCGGATCCTGCCCAGCGGATGCCTGTCATTCCTCTATGCAGATTAGCTGGGGTCAAGGGTCACGGGGGAGGAGAGAGGGGGAGTGGGCGACGGGGGAGGTGGAATGAGGGGGGCGAGGAAGTGAGGAGGGGAGAGGCCCGGGCTGGACCAGCCGCGCCTGCGGGGGCTGTGAGACCCGCGACCCCCCAGGGTAGCAGAGAGTACGGGTGACTCCCGTTTAACTTAAAAGGTTCCCTGTCAAATGATCCTTTAAGGCTGGAAGAAAAGGAATTAAAGTACTTAGTCACGGTACTTAATTTAAGAAAATTTGTTTCGTTAAAGCTAGTTCCTTCCTCACATTGTTTGCTGATATGTGTGCATTTTTTTTCCTTTTAAAAATTATCTTCCTTTTAACAAGTGGAATTTTAAAAAGCAGTATCAGTGGCCTCAATCAGGTTGAACAATAAATCTGAATGATGGATCTATGTGTGCGATCAACAAAGTATACACCTTGCTCTCTACCACCTAGACTCTGGGAAATTCACCTCTCCTATATTCAGCAGAATCACTGCGTGATATCAAACTGCGTGATAAGGTGTTTAAAATATACAAAAGGTGAAAACAACAGTAATTTATTTTAGAAGCTAACATTCCATAAAAGTTAAATTAAATCCTACTGTAATTAAATCTCAATTGCAAACTCCTTAAAAATATGAATACAAATACTGTTGATGAGAAATCTAGATGCCATATCTATCTCCATCTATCTGTCGATCACTCTATAGATAGATCGATAGATGGAGATAGATATGGCGTTAGACTGGATGGTGGTTACATAAATGTGGCTCACTTTAAGAAAATTCATTGAATTGTATACTATGATTTGTGCATTTTTCTGAATTAAAAATTTTTCATTAAAAAGTTTTTTGCGGGGGCTTCCCTGGTGGCGCAGTGGTTGAGAATCTGCCTCCTAATACAGGGGACACGGGTTCGAGCCCTGGTCTGGGAGGATCCCACATGCCGCGGAGCAACTAGGCCCGTAAGCCACAACTACTGAGCCTGCGCATCTGGAGCCTGTGCTCCGCTACAAGAGAGGCCGCGATAGTGAGAGGCCCCCGCTTGCCACAACTAGAGAAAGCCCTCGCACGGAAACGAAGACCCAACACAGCAAAAATAAATTACTAAACTCTTACCCCCAACATCTTCTTAAAAAAAAAAAAAAAAATTTTTTTTTAAGTGTATTTTTTTGTTTCTGGCCAGGCCATTAGGCTTATGGGATCGAACCCAGGGCCCCGGCAGCGAGAGCACCGAGTCCTAACCACTGGCCGCCAGGGCATTCCCAAAAAAGAGTATTTTTTAATTTTTAAATTTATTTTTATTGGAGTATAGTTGATTTACAATGTTGTGTTAGTTTTTGCTGTACAGCAAAGTGAATCAGTTATACATATGCATATATCCACTCTTTCTTAGATTCTTTTCCCATATAGGTCATTAGTATTGAGTAGAGTTTCCTGTGCTATACAGTAGGTCCCCATTTGTTATCTATTTTATATATAATAGTGTGTATATGTCAATCCCGATCTCCCAATTTATCCGTCCCCAACAGTGTATTTTTAAAAAAAACTATGCTCACTTGCCACAGCTTTCACTTTTTACGTTATCCTAGACATTCAACTCTGAACTATTAAAAATCTATATAGTATATAATCATTAGAGAAATGCAAATCAAAACTACAATGAGGTATCACCTCACACCGGTCAGAATGGCCATCATCAAAAAATCTACAAACAATAAGTGCTTGAGAGGGTGTGGAGAAAAGGAAACCCTCCTACACTGTTGATGGGAATGTAAATTGGTGCAGCCAGTAGGAGAACGGCATGGAGGTTCTTTAAAAAACTAAAAATAGAGCTACCATATGATCCTGCAATCCCAGTCCTGGGCATATATCCAGAGAAAACCATAATTCGAAAAGATGCATGCACCCCAATATTCATTGCAGCACTATTTACAATAGCCAGGACATGGAAGCAACCTAAATGTCCATCAATGGAGAAATAGATAAACAAGATGTGGTACAGGGCTTCCCTGTGGCGCAGTGGTTAAGACTCCGCCTGCCAATGCAGGATCCCTGGTCCGGGAAGATCCTACATGCCTCGGAGCAACTAAGCCCGTGCGCCACAACTACTGTACCTGTGCTCTAGAACCCTTCAGCCACAACTACTGAGCCTGCATGCCACAACTACTGAAGCCTGCGCACCTAGAGCCTGTGCTCCACAACAAGAGAAGCCACCGCAATGAGAGGCCCGCGCACCGCAACGAAGAGTAGCCCCTACTCGTCACAACTAGAGAAAGCCCGGGCGCAGCAACAAAGACCCAATGCAGCCAAAAATAAATAAATTAAATAAATTAATTTTTTAAAAAGATGTGGTACATATATACAATGGAATATTACTCAGCCATAAAAAGAAACGAAATTGAGTTATCTGTAGTGAGGTGGATGGACCTAGAGTCTGTCATACAGAATGAAGTAAGTCAGAAAGAGAAAAACAAATACTGTATGCTAACACATACATATGGAATCTTAAAAAAAAAAAAAATGTTCTGAAGAACCTAGGCGCAGGACAGGAATGAAGATGCAAATGTAGAGAATGGACTTGAGGACACGGGGAGGGGGAAGGGTAAGCTGGGACGAAGTGAGAGAGTGGCATGAACATATATATACTACCAAATGTAAAATAGATAGCTAGTGGGAAGCAGTCACATGGCACAGGGAGATCAGCTTGGTGCTTTGTGACCACCTAGAGGGGTGGGATAGGGAGGGTGGGAGGGAGACGCAAGAGGGAGGAGATATGGGGACATATATATACGTATAGCTGATTCACTTTGTTATAAAGCAGAAACTAACACACCATTGTAAAGCACTTATACTCCAATAAAGATGTTAAAAAAAAAAAAAAGATCACATAGAGCCTTGCTTTTTGAAAGACGTTTGCTTGTCTGTTTCATCATTTAAGTTGCCCTCTTTTTTTTCACACCCAAATAGCCCACCCTCTACTGTGGGGAAAACTTTTTCCCTAGAATAGTGTGATCAATTATCTACTTCCTTTTGACTAATTCACTCTTAAGAAACACTGATTTTTTTTTTTGAGTGGCTACAAAGACCTTATCAAATTATTTAAAATGTTGGTATCTATGTATTCACGTGTATACATAAAACAATTACACAGAATCTTCAGATCACTGGGGTGTTAATGGGGTACACACATGAGCCTGGCAGGGACTCAAACGAGACCAGGCTTGGAGTCATAGGGCTTTGGAAAACTGGACGTCCTTCTAAGGACCTGAGAGGAGTGGGGTGATGAGGAAATGGCCACTTCAGGGGTTTGGCTTAACCCCACTGCTCAGCGCTCCACCTCAAGCTCCTTTCCCATCTTCACAGGAAGGGAACCCATTTTCAGACTGTATCCCCACTACATACAAGCCAAGTCCCTAAAATCTTGCTGTGGCAAACACACGCAGGAATCCACCGGACCAGGTCTTTTTTTTTTTATAAATTTATTTATTTATATTTATTTTTGGCTGTGTTGGGTTTCATTTCTGTGCGAGGGCTTTCTCTAGTTGCGGCGAGCAGGGGCCACTCTTCATCCGGGTGCGCAGGCCTCTCACTATCGCGGCCTCTCTTGTCGCGGAGCACAGGCTCCAGACGCACAGGCTCAGTAGTTGTGGCTCACGGGACCAGTTGCTCCGCGGCATGTGGGATCTTCCCAGACCAGGGCTCGAACCCGTGTCCCCTGCATTGGCAAGCAGATTCTCAACCAATACGCCACCAGGGAAGCCCCTGGACCAGGTCTTTATAAATATATTTATATCAGAGAAAAGCAAGGCACTTTGGGAGCATTACGGCTCACTCTCCTACATACATCATTCTGGACAGAAAGTAAAAATTGGTTAGTTTCTCAAGCAAGTTAAATGAGTAAAGTTAATACAATTACAGAATCCCTAGCCCTTCCTGAGGCACAGGTTGAGGTGCATCTCTAGGTGACACCTGGTCCCAGGTCATCTGAACCCCGGCAGAGTTCAAAAACTGATGCCCCCAGCTATCTATTTTACGTTTGGTAGTGTATATATGTCCATGCCACTCTCTCACTTTGTCACAGCTTACCCTTCCCCCTCCCCATATCCTCAAGTCCATTCTCTAGTAGGTCTGTGTCTTTATTCCTGTCTTACCCCTAGGTTCTTCATGACATTTTTTTTTTCTTAGATTCCATATATATGTGTTACCATACGGTATTTGTCTTTCTCTTTCTGACTTACTTCACTCTGTATGACAGACTCTAGGTCCATCCACCTCACTACAAATAACTCAATTTCGTTTCTTTTTATGGAACATATGTATATGTATAACTGATTCACTTTGTTATAAAGCAGAAACTCACACACCATTGTAAAGCAATTATACTCCAATAAAGATGAAAAACAAAGAAACAAAACTGATGCCCCCAGGAAGCCTGACATCTCTGCTGAGCAAAAGCCCCTGGCCTTGTGGCACTGCCCTCTCCCCAGGCCCTGAGGTCAGGTGATGGGGGTTGCAGTGGGAGGCATGCGGAGAGCAGAGCTGGGACACAGTGGGAATGCTTAAGCAGGGTCACCAAAGCCACAGAGACCTCAGTCTATCCGAGCTGGTGCTGCAGAGCCGGAGGATCACCTCCACAAAGAAACCCTGATATTTTTAAACAAAAGTGAGGATTAACCAAGATGTGAGTTCTAATTAGGACAATGAAATTAATCCTAACTAAATTTCCTTTTAAAGTAGAAAGCTGCTGTGTTTGGGAACACATTCCACCTGGGGGGTTCAGCAGTGAGAGTAAACAATTATAAGGGCTCTCCTATTTCTTCCTTTAAATTGTCTTAAAGCAACAACAACCAAAAAAAAAAAAAAAGACCAGGTAGAGTGTTCTCTCAATCTAAACCGAGAGGAGGAAATTTTCACTCTTCTTTCCATTGATAGAGCCTAATGGATAAGGGAGGTCATTGATTAGAGGAAATATACCATAAATTTTGCACATCAGAATATGTAAATACAATGATTTTCTTTGAAATTAACAAAAGCTAAACTTTGACGTACAATGTCATTTTTGCTATCAATACTTCTTTTACTTGAGAAACAATAATGTGTTTCTTTTTATTTCTTCTGCAAATTCATATTTCAAACATCAAAGGGGTACTCTATAGCTCTAGTCTTTCAGGATTTACTAAATCCATCTATATTTACCTTATTCAAAACCTTTCATGATTTGCTAGTTAATATAATCTTAGCCTCATCTGGGATTCTTATAATCCCCCGATCAGGTTACACACTTTCCTCTGAAATTTTTCCAGTTCCATTTTATCCTTGAAGCATGTCAACCAAAACTGCAGGAAGTGGGCATTAAAGTTCCATTATAAGGGTGGCACAGTTTATTCTATTTTGTTTTCCAGTGCTTCCGATGAGGATTGGTGTTTTAACAGCCTTTTCATCACAGCTAACAAATTATATTAATGAACATAGAAAAAGTCTACAGAAATCCCTAAATTCCATTTATAGGTCATAACATAAAGGTTAGAATTTATCATCTAACAAGCGTATGTTAAAATAATTTCCCCCCCGCCAGGGGCTTCCCTGGTGGCGCAGTGGTTGAGAGTCCGCCTGCCAATGCAGGGGACACAGGTTCAAGCCCTGGTCCGGGAAGATCCCACATGCCGCACAGCAACTAAGCCCATGTGCCACAACCACTGAGCCCGCGCGCCACAACTACTGAGCCCATGCACCACAACTACTGAAGCCCATGCGCCTAGAGCCTGTGCTCCACAGCAAGAGAAGCCACCACAATGAGAAACACGCGCACCACAATGAAAAGTAGCCCCCGCTCGCCTCAACTAAAGAAAGCCTGCGCGCAGTGATGAAGACCCAGCACAACCAAATATAAATAAAATAAATAAATTTATTTTAAAAAAAGATAATTTCCCCCCAAATTGCCCTTTTCTTGCCTCATTACAGCTCATCTGCTATTATTCAGCCAACTCACAGTTTTACTAAGAGCTCTGCATGTTAATCCCTCAAGTTTATAGTTTAAAGGTGGGAATGTTTAATGTCATCTGAAAAAAATGGAAGTTTCTCTGTGTTACCTCTTTCCAGAGAATTTATAAAATTGCTAAAGAAGATTAGTGCCAACATCTAACTTTGAGGAAATGAATTATTTATAACTCTTCAGCATTGGTCCTGTTCTTCAGTCTATATCTCTAGACCAATCTCTCATCCAGTGATATCCTGGTAAATGCTCAACAACTGGTTTGATCTGGGGGTGGGGACAAGACTGATGTGTGATTTGTGTTTGCTGTTTTCTATGATATAAGTACTTCTACAACGACCAATTCAATGAGTGGTCAGCTGGCTCGCAAAATTTATGTCAACTGGTTTGCCAAGTTTCTGGAAATTTAACAACGGGCCTCTATGAGCAGGCTTCAGCGTAGCACCACTTTCATGTTTTTTAATATGCTGTCATCAAATCATACCATGACTGATTGTGAGAAACAGTTGATGTTAAACCTTCCTAAAAATATAGACTGACAGCATCTTCTGATTTTTTCCATTACCCGGTCTAAATATTTTTGAACCCCTGAAAGACCTTCTGTGATTTATTCCTTTACTTCCGGAAAGAAATTAAATTGGGTGGATTAGTTAGAGCGAATTTCCCCTCCCGGAAACTGGTTTGCCTTTTGACAAAGAGGTTGTACTTCTTGAGGTTTTCAAGCATTTTACCCTATAACACAGGTTTCACTGGCTTGTAGGACTTATTAAATTCATCCATCTGGGGTACCCAAAGTGACACTTGCACTTTTTATGGGTGGAAATCACTAGTTCCATTAGATAAAAGTTAAAAGCAGACATAAACCTGAACTTTAGCAATCTGTTTGTGGAAAGGTCCTTTCCTACCAGGTCAAAGTCCAAATTGTAGGCATACAATTTGGTGACTAGAGAGATGGTTTACAATGAGTACAGTCACCATTACCAAGTCCTGTAACTTAGATCACTGACAGTCTTTTCTAGTGGCCAAATCTCAGCTTGGAGTAGGAGAAAGAGTGAGATCTTCCTCCCTCAAAGCACGGATGCCATGAATACTCATCCTAGGTGTCTGGTTTCCCGGCTGCTGCTGGCTCTGCGAGGACCGCATTTTTTTTTTTTTTTTTTTTTTTTGCGGTACGCGGGCCTCTCACTGTTGTGGCCTCTCCCATTGCGCAGCACAGGCTCCGGACGCGCAGGCTCAGCGGCCATAGCTCACGGGCCCAGCCGCTCCGCGGCACGTGGGATCTTCCCGGACCGGGTCACGAACCTGTGTCCCCTGCATTGGCAGGCGGACTCTCAACCACTGCGCCACCAGGGAAGCCCATAGGACCGCATTTTGAAACACCAGCATTTGGGGGTGAGGGGGTAGGAAGAGAAGGGTTAGGCAGAGTACCAGAAGATGAGATGGTTGATCAGAGCAGTGGTGGTCTAGGAAGCAACAGTGGCTGGTGGTGGCCACGTACAGGTAGATGAAGATCTCTTAACTGGCACCCTTATTCCTGGACTTGGCCGTGAAGATCTAGTGAATTACTGACATTTGCCTGAGTAATGGGAATTGCAGTCATAGAAAACCTTCTCCTAGTGGAAAGGAAATGAAACTTAGTAATTAAAACTTAGTAACTTTCCAAATAGGATATTTTTTAAGTGTATTAGTTTTCTAGATACAATGGTCAGAAGAAACAACAGAAATTCACAGATGATCTAAAAGTATCAGTTTAATCATTTATTTTCTTCTACCTACCCTTGTCAGATTTATTAAAGAGCAGAAAACTGTCTTTTCTCCCTTTCTCTGGTGGAGGTGCTAAAGGTCAATTTTTTTAAATTAGAAGGCTATTTTTAACACAAGAGGTTCTAATAATCACGTACAAGAATATATAACTCAGAAACTAAAAGCTGGTGTGCCAAAGTTTTTAAGTAGGTTTTTACTAGACTATCTGCCAGTTTTTAAAAACTTTGCATTACTCCAAAACTTGGCTACATTTTGTGAAAGTCAGCATATTTAAAAACATAGAACTACTAAAAAGCAAATAGAATGTTATGATTTCAGTTGAAATTCTGTATATGCAACCAGTGTTTACTTTTCAAACGTTACTCTACAGGAATTGCCACCAAATGCTTCCTATGCCTTTTATTTTGACAAATGCTGAGAGATTTTAGCTTTAACACGATAATATAAACAGACAAAGGAGAACTTTGGTTAAGAGAAGAATTACAACTTTAGACATTCTAGTTATATTCAGCATCAGTAGGAGAGAAAACCACATTCCAGAAGTATTAGAACAGGAAACAAACCTGTAAGACAGGCTTTTCTTTCCTATTGTTCTCATATTTTTATATGATTTATTTCCTGAGTTTTTCTTCTACTGCTTGCTCAAGCTAAAAGGATTAACAAAATACCTTGCCCCTGTTTTGCCCTGAGTGAGTCTCTGCAGAGGGCGTGGTGTTTCACACGTGTGCTTACTTAGTGATTGAGCTGGATGGTTAGAAGATTTACTCTGGAAAATAAAGACCTTGAGGGGTGGTGCTGGAATTTCCTTTTCCAGAAACTTTCCCCCACCCCAGTAGAAAAAGTGTGTAATTTGCTGCACTTCGTTTTACAAGAAAAACAAATTACTCATCCACAGTACTGAAAACTCTGACAACTGCTATAAAATGAATAATCTTTAATTTGCTAACCGAAATCTATAGAGAACATTCCTTCAAGACATTTTTAATAATTAGTGCCCAATTTACAGAAAGTAATTGCTTAAAATAAGGTCCAAATAATTTTTTTTTTTTTTTTTTTTTTTGCAGTACGTGGGCCTCTCACTGTTGTGGCCTCTCCCGTTGCGGAGCACAGGCTCTGGACGCGCAAGCTCAGCGGCCATGGCTCACGGGCCCAGGCGCTCCGCGGCATGTGGAATCTTCCTGGACCAGGGCACGAACCCGCGTCCCCTGCATCGGCAGGCGGACTCTCAACCACTGCGCCACCAGGGAAGCCTCAAATCATTGTTTTATTAACCGTCGTATCTATCCCTAGAACCTAACATAGTGTCTGGCACATAGAGGGCACTCAATACGTATTGTGTGATAAATCACATTTACATGATTTCCTTAATTATAGCAACTTGCAGCATGGATGAAAAACATCCAGCTAGGAATAAATGTATGATTTTGGTGATATAATGAGGACTGCATAGCAAGATGATATCAATTTGTGTCAGTGACTGTAAATTTCCTTTTATATGCCATTCTATTAATAATAATCATCCTCTAGTCGTTCAGCTAGAATTAACTGAGGATCTCGCCTCACACCTCTAGTGTGAGGATAAGTGAGGTACAGACCGTACCCCGGAGGACTTCACTATATATATATGGTGGAGGGTGGCTATTCTGGCTTACAAGTAAATGACTATAACAGTGAGTACTATGATAGAGGTTTGTTCCACCAAGAGTTAAGGATGGACAGTGGGCTGCTACAGGGAAGGCTCTGAACTTTAATTGCTAAATCCACATCTTTCCAATACAGAGTCAGCAACTCATTCTGAAGATGACTCAAGATTGTGAAGGGCGGGCTTCCCTGGTGGCACAGTGGTTGAGAGTCCGCCTGCCGATGCAGGGGACACAGATTCGTGCCCCGGTCCGGGAAGATTCCACATGCCGCGGAGCGGCTGGGCCCGTGAGCCATGGCAGCTGAGCCTGTGTGTCCGGAGCCTGTGCTCCGCAATGGGAGAGGCCACAACAGTGAGAGGCCCGCGTACCGCAAAAAAAGAAAAAAAAAAAGATTGTGAAGGGCTTCCTAAATCAAAGATTAAATTCTGATAGTATGTAGTTAGTATTAACTGTATTTATTTATTGCTGACAGCTTTTTGAGGAATAATTTACAAACCCTAAATTCTACCCATTTTAAGTAAACAATTCAATGAGTTTTAGTAAATATGTAGTGCAACCACTTCTGCAGTCAGGTTTTAGAAAACTTGGAGAATCCTGAAGAGTTCCATCATGTCCTGCAGTTAATCCTGGTCCTACTCGCTGGCATCAGGCAACTACTGACCAGCTTCCTATCTCCATAGTTTAGACTCTTCTAAAATTTCATAGTAATGGAATAACAGCATATGCAGTTTTTTATATCTGGCTTTTTTCACTTAATGTTTTTGATATTCATCCATGTTGTTGTATGTATCGGTATTCTGTTCCCTTTTGTTCTGAATAGGGTTCCATTGTACGGCTATATCAAAGTTTGTTTCTCTATTTACCAGTTAATGGGCATGTGGGTTGTAACTATATTGTATTGTATTCCTATTCTGTGAAAATACATAAGATCTATCTATCTATCTATCTATCCATATGATAGTTCCATATAAATAAGAATTCATTTATTGGTTCATTAGTCATCCAACAAATATTTATTATGCATCTCCTTTGTACCAGGCTCTGTTCTAGGTATTTAAGATATAGAATTAAACAAAAAGTAAAAATATATGCATTCAGAGAACTTACAAGGAAAGGACAGAAAATAAGCAATGAACATAATAAATGTGTAAATTTTACAGCAATTTAGAAGATGAAAAGTGCTATGAAATAAACGGGGAAGGGTAAGAGCGATGGATTAGCATGTGATGGTCCTAGTAGTCCTCACCAAAAAGGTAATCACTGAGCACAGACTCAAAGGACATGATGGAGTTAGCCATGTGGTTATCTGGAGAAAGGGCACCCAAAGCCAGAAGACAAGAGCATGCTGTATGTTCAAGTAACACTAAGGGACCAGTGTGGTTGGAGGACAGTAAGGGACGGGGAGGGGAGAAGGGGATTGTAAGCCATATAGGACCTTGTAGTTGACCGTAAAGACTTTGGCTTTTACTATAAGTGAGATAAGGAAGCAATGACAGTTTTGAGCAAAGGAATGACATGATCTGCCTTATATATTAAGATCACTACGGCTTCTGAGTAGAGGATAGAAGAGACAAGGTTGGAAGCAGAGAGACCAGGAGAGACTACAAGAATACACCAGGCAAGAAGTGACAGGGGCTTAGACCAGGTTGGCAACAGTGGGAATGGTGAAAATGTACTTGGATTCTGGGTACATTTTTAAGGTAGAGCTAAATTTCTTCATGGATTGAATGTGGAGTATGGGAGAAAAGAGATAAAGCAAGGACAACTTCAAAACTTTGTCTGAGCAATTGGAAGGGCTGAGTTGCCATTAATTAAATCTGAGACAACAGTGAGTGAAGTGGGTTTGGGGTAAAAAATTTGAAGTTCAAATTTGAAATGTTCAATTAGACCTCCAGTTGTAGAATGAAAACAATCCTAGGTGTCACCAAGGAAAAAAATCAATCTATACCTAGATATATCCTAGGGACACTGAATATCAAAAATAAAGAGAAAATTTAAAAAGTAGTGGGTAGAAAAGAGAGATGCCACATCAAGGCATCACAATAAATCCAAGAAGACAATAGAATTATATTTTCTTTGTGCTATGGAGAAATATCTTAGAATTCCATACCCCAACAAACAATCATTCACTAAATCAATCACTCACTAAAAGTGGTTAATCATTGAAGGAACTTCTACAGAATATTCCTCAGCAAGAAAGAAAAAGAGCCCAGATTAAGGGTGGGATGCAAAGAACAACAGTGAGTATAGAAGTTGATAAAATTATGGTGAATTTAATAAACTATTGGCTGTGCAAAATGGAGAGGTAGTCAATGAGTTTTTAACATATGTTAAGGTCCTGATTTTGACCAGGAGGACAGACAAATTAAATACTTTTTGACTTTGTTAGAAAAATGTGTTGTTTCAAATAATAAGAAAAATATAATAATAAGCTTCCAAATCAGTAAATAAAAGAAAGGGGAATAAAAAAATGTTTCACTAACCCAAATAATGAGAAAAGAAAGTGAGAGAAAACTTTAAAAAGAGCAGGCTAAAAAAGATGATGATCAATTAAGACGGTCAAGTTAGCCCAATATTCTGATTGCAGTAAATGTGAAAGGAATATTCATATCTAATGACAGAGAGTAAAAGATTGGAGCAGAAGTACAATGCATCTCTCTATCTTCCAATTTTGGGAGATACATCCAAAAGGGCAAAATAAAAGCATGAAAAATATATACTTAAGCAAACACTTACCAAGGGAAAATTGGTGTATCAATATTAATAATAGATGAACTAAAATTGATAAAAATAATAGCATAGAGGGACCGATTATATAATGATAAAAAGAATAATTTAACAAGAGAATAGATGTACAAATTTTCAGCTAGTATGCCCCTACCATCAGAATCTTGAAATACAAAAAACAAAAACTAACAGAATTAGAAGGATAGACAAATTCACAATAACATGGAGATTTTAACATACCATGAAAAAGTAACAAGATCAAGCAGACAAAACATTTTTAAGGTTATGAATATGAACAATCCATTTGATAAGCTTGGTTTCACAGGTATATGTAGACACCGGTATTCAAGAAATAGCAACTACACATTGAGTAAATACTGGATCTCAATAAGTTTTAAAGAATTCATATTATATAATCTACAATCTCTGACTATAATGTAATGAAATGCATTGATTTCTTAGAAATCAATAAGAAAAACAGTTAAAACAGGAAAAAAAACTCTCATTTTTTTGGAAACTTTTTTTTTTAAAAAGTGCTCCTAAGTTACACAAGGAAATCAAATTGTAACTTATAAAGTGTGTAGAACAAAACAATGAAAGCACTGCAGAATACGTGAGATGGTGGTAATGTGGTAATCAGAGGTATATTTAAAGTCTTAACTGCATTTTTAAAAAAAGAAAGAGGTTTATTCAGAGAGAAATAATATACTTATACAAATAAATTAGGTATTAAACTGATGAAGCTAAAAAAGGAAAGAAAAAAGAAGAAAAGGAACAGAGTAAGAAAGGGTATGATAAAAATAAGGGCGCAAATTAAAATAAGAACTAAAAATCAAGAGATTTGCTTTGGTATATTCAGAAACTTCATTCATCCAAGTGAAAAGCAGGGGTTGACTTAATAAATTAAGAGAATGCTCTGCATTTCTGAATGGAAAAATGTAATTGGAATGCAGGTAAAGACAATTCAAGATGAAAAACAGAGCTATCCGGAAGTTATACAAACTGAAACATCACTAGTAGAAAGGTGACTTTAAAACTTACTATTTCTCATCCCGGGGAAAACACAGATGCATATTTAGTGTTATTTAAACTGCTTGCGTTATTAAATAGCACAGCATTCTATAAATAAAAACAGATGCTCAATCTACTGCTTATTTTTGTTTTCTTTAGAGCAAATATCTCTCTGTAATATTTTTTATTTGTACTACAATGGTATCTTTAAAACTCCAAATGACATATTAAGGGAATTGCAAATAAGTAGTTTCTCATATTTCATAGGCCTAGCTTCAACTGTTCTTTACTGTTATGCTTCTGGTATTTTAAAACAGAAAAAAAAGAAAGCTCTAAGCTATGTTTCTGAAAACATACATAGTTTTATTAGAACTTAAATCTAAACATAAGATGCCTCCAAGTAAAACAGCCCCCTAGGGGAAAGTTGTACATATTGAAGAGGCTTTAGAATATAAAACGGATTTCAGTAACTGAAAATTACTTCTCAATTAAGGAAAGTTGACACATTCTCCAAACAGGTGATAAAGATGGGAGCTGAGAAGGGGGATGAGGCAACTTGCAGGTGTTCAGACTTAATCTCTCATCAAAACAAGGTTTATTCAGGGAGAAATCATATAATCACACAATTAAGAAGTAGACATAAAAAATGGGCTTGGAATATTGCCATTTAAAATCTATATACCACTCTCCAAAGCAATGAGGCTCTTTCATTGAAGGGTTTTCATTCCCCAACTTCCTTAAGCAGAGGGCTTTCAATTATGAGAATGCACAAGGGAAATTTTTACAAGGGAGAAAGGGGCCCAATATACAATAAGAAATCAATCTTTACTTGAAAGATTTCTTGTTTTACTTTAAAAGAATATTGTTGTTCTCCCTCTCTCTCTTTATTTATTTAGCAGGAGAAAATGATGTGGATTTTGCTTTGCTATAAATAATCCAAAACCCACATAAAGTTCCAAAGATTTCACTGTTTCTACAGATTATTTCTTCTTTTAGGTGTGTAAACCGTACTGTTTCGTGAACTAATGACACATCCAGTGATTTGTTTCTGTGAACCAATGCTGAATACAATACTCAGCTACATTTATTAATAAAATAGTCAACATTAATATACATTTCTCACTTGAGTCTGTCATTTTAGGGTGATATGTTTTGCTTTGTTTCTTAGACAAATATTACCCTATTTCATCTAGGGCAAAAAAAAATTCATTTTATCCAAAAGCATTATGAATATTTAGTTGTAGTCCATTATTTATGTCAATGTAGAAATATCAAGTACCTTATTCTGAAAACTGTTATTACCATGTGAAGAATGAGACTCCTTATAGCTTGCCAAAACTACAGTTACTAAAAATCCATGGCTTATTTTCTTCCCACCTCCTGTCTAGGTTTACCTCAAGCTTTGGTTCTCAAACCTCTGTTCATCTCCCTCTTTTATTACTAACTAGAGGACTCATCCTTCCTCGGGTTTTACTTTCTCTGTCTACTTGGGTTGAATGATTCTCAATATCTTGCCTCCAATTCTCCTATATTTTATGTTCTAAGAGATATGTTGGCTTAGATGTTAAATCCTCTGAGACCTTAATCTATATATTTCCATAGCAACCTGCCCCATGGAATTTATCCCAAGGCTGTCTCTTCATCTGTCTCTTGCACTGGACGGAATGTCACCTGGAGGTCATGTCTGGTTTACCATTATAACACCAGCACAGAGCCAGAATGTGGGTAAGTGCTCAGGAAGTATGTATTTTATATATAAATGAATGAATGAATCTGATCTGTATCAATGCACCATTTAGATCTGTGGCTGCCAGGGGAAACAGAAAAAGGAAATTGAGGACCCATAAAAGTATTGTGGGGTTTACTCTCAGGCCCAGCAATAAGCGATAGTGTCAACAGAATACCATTTGATGATTACTTAGGTTTTTTGATTCAGTAATTGAGAAAACATAGAATCTGAAAACTGTCATAATTACATTAATATGCATCTACTAAATACATACATTATGTTTTCAACAGCCCCAGTTAAAACTCTGTTCAATTTCTCCTCTGAGATTACTGGCCTATGTCTTATTAAAAATTGATTTGGTTGAAATATAGCAGTGCTAAAACTAAACAGGAATGTTCATTAACTTACAAATCATTGTATACAGATTAACGGACTGGATGGAGAGTTCTAGCTGACTCTGCTTTTGCAGAAAGAAAACATTTGACTGAGGTAATACAAGAAATGTTTCTTAATATTGGGGTGCAACGGAAAGGCTTAAGGTGGCCCTCTGATAGTCACACCATTGTACAAGTAGCTTCTCTTGAGGGCGGATGGGATCTGTGAGTTTCTTCTAACTAACAGACTATGGTGAGGATGTATGTGATTGTGTGTGTGTTTGTATGTGTGTGTGATTATGCTGTGTAGGATTGTAACATCTGGCTTGCTACGACACACCCTCTTCCTGGCTTTGAAGAAGTGTGAGCTGCCACCTGAAGGCCATGAGGCAAGGAGCAGTAGGCAACCTCTGGCTCAAAGCCAGCCAGAAACTAAGGCCCTCAGTCTGGCATTCTGCAAGGAATGGAACACTGCTAGCAGCCACGTGAGCTTGGGAATATATCCTTCCCCACTCAAGCCTTAGTGAGACCACAGCCCTGGCTGACACCTTGACTGCAGCTTTATGACATCCTGTGACTCTAAGCAGAGGACCCCACTAAGCTGTGCCCTAACTCCTGACACACGGCAACTGAGATATAACATATGTGGTTTTAAGCTGTTAAGTTTGTGGTGATATTGTTCTGCAGCAATAGATAACTAACACAGGTGGGAACACAGATTACTGGAAAGGAAGACCTACTCAGTCTAAATAGAATACTGGAGGAAGTAGGATTGACGAGAAGTTTAATTTGCACTGAGGTAAAAAAGTAGCCTGGAAGAGGAAGAAGAGGCCTTAGCAGCAGAGCAAGAAAGCCAGGTGGTTAAGCTAACACTTTCTCCTCTGATGAGTTCAGAGAGGGCCAAAGCCAGAAAAGTAAGACTACAGACAATATCTGAGGATAAATGTAGTTTGTATATCTAAATCTGTGGCATTTATGAACCTATATGATATTTCATTCAAAAATATTATACTGGCATAGCCAAACCATCCATCCCTATCCAGCATCTCTGAATTGCAGAAGCGATTCTTAGAAGTCACTTAAATCGGTCAGAGACCAAAGTGTGAGTCCAAAGCTCCAATGACTATGACCTGTGACCCACTGTCAACCTTCAAACAATTATCTGGATTCATATCTGCAATTCTGACATACCCAGTTGTGGATGCCTGTTGTGTAGTATAATGTATAGTAGTATAATAATAGGGTGTAGTACAGGCAGTGTACACTCTAGCATTCTAATTTCTATCCCAAATAGAAAGTATGGACTGAAAGCCCAAGAAAAGTAAAACTGCTCATATTATCTATCTATCTATCTATCTATCTATCTATCTATCTATCTCCTACTATTGGAATGTAAGCTCCCCAAGGAAAAGATATTTTTTTTGTTGTTTAATACCTTATCTCCTTACAAGTTGGTGGCAGTCAATAAATATTTGTTGAATGAATGAAGCAGCTCTATCTTTACCTATCCTTTCCTCATTTGTGAAGTGGGGGTGATAATAATAGTACTTCCCTGAATCAAGTATAAGGATAACTGATGTAACACATATGAAATGATTAGAACATAACCTTGCATGTCGTACCCGATCAGTAAAACTTAGCTACTATTAAAGTATAATATCTAAATACACTTTGTTGAAAGAACCTGTTAGGAAAAAGAACCTGAGTGCCAATTCATTTTCCAATACAGGGGAACCTTACCACTAAGGAGGTTCAACTATAGGTTAAGTTTTGAACTTCAAAAATTTAAAGTCATTTTGAAATAAATTTGGATATGGCAGTATACCTTCAAAATAACAAAGGACTTGAAGTCAACAGGTAAAATGTAATTTTTGCTGCAGGAGTGTATATGAAATTATGCTTATTATATATCATACATTCAGAATCTGTCTAGTCCAAACTCTAACTCAAGCAGAGATCCCTTCTGATATTTCCATCTAAGTGATCGGGATACTTTTCAAGTCTTTTCTGTATGTGATTAAAAAGATTGGCCCTACCAAGTGTTGGCAGAATATACAGCAACTGGGACTTTCATACATTGTTGGTGGGAGCATAAAATGACAATCTGGAATTTGGAAATTTGGCCTGGAGGTTTCTATAACCTTAAACATACACCTATCCTATGAGGCAGAAATTCTACTTCTAGGCATTTATCCAAGAGAAATGAAAACATATCCATAAAAAGATCTGTTTAAGAATGTTCATAGCAGTTTTATTCATAATAGCCCCAAACTGGAACAGGTCAAATGCCCATCAGCAGGAGAAGGGGCAAATACAGTTTGGTGTACCTGTCAGTGCAATACTACTCAGCAACAGAACCCTGTGCCGTGCTGCCCAGACCCACCCCCGCCCCCCCCCAGAAATGAAGAACTTATTTCCCCATCTGCTGGGGCTGCTCCTGGAAGACAGCCCTTAGCAGTCAGCCCTTTGGGGAGGGGTGGCGGCAGATTTTTCTTGGCTGAAACAAATAGCCTTACCCAAAGTACCATCCTCTTCCTGGAGAAGCAGCCCACATCCAATGCCGGATTAACAGGGGAGTGAGGACAACTTGAAATTACTCTAACAGGACATGCAGCTCCAGAGCTCCCACTGGCAGATGAGAATTCTACCACTGACCCACCCATGGTGGCTGTCACCGAGAGCTCCCCAGGGGATCAGTCCAGCCGGGGAGGGTGTTCAGGCTGCCTCACAGCTTCAATTCTCCCTCTGCTCAATCCTGCTTCTTTCCCTCCCTTCCAAAGCCTTAGATCCCAAGAGGCCTCCTTAATAAATGCCCTGCATGCTAATCTTTGTCTCTTTCTAGGGAATCCAACCTGTGAGAAACTACTGAGAAACCCAACTAAATGGATGACCCTCAAAACCATTTTACCGAGTGAAAGAAGTCAGACACAAAAGGGTATATATTGCATGATTCCACTGACAGGGTTCTAGGAATGGAAAAACTAACGGAGAGAGAAAGAAATCAGAACCATGTTTGCCTCTGGGTAGGGACTGACTGGAAGGGGCCAGGAAGGATCTTTTGTGGAGCTGGGAATATTCTATATCTTGATAGGGGTGTAGGCTGCATGGATGTATGCAATTGTCAAAACTCATTGAATTGTTCTCTTAAAATCTGTGCATTTCACCGTATGTAAATTATACTGAAAGCCAAAAAAAAAAAAAAAGGAAGAAAGAAAGAAAGAAAAGAAAAAAAACAACCACATCAAACTTGGTTCAAATAGAACTTGTCATCCAACATTCGAAATATTTAAAGTTTCACTATGGCCAACTGAGCCTCTGTTCATTTGGAACCTGGCAGTTAGTCTTTTAAACGTACGTTTGGAAACTGACATGTCTGTTGTGCTCATCTTTCTGTGGATTGCAAAACTAATAGACATGCTCTTTCGGTTTGAGTCATTAATTTAAAACGCTATGCTAATCAGTTATAGCTCCAGAGCCCTCAGAAAAGTCATGAGATTGCTTCTTTTATGACATTTATTCATTACTTGAAATATCTGGTACGATATTGATTCAACTGTAGATTTATCTACCTCTCTGCTCATTTAGCATTGATCTCTCAGAGAATTCTAAATCAGATTATGAAATCATAAAATCTAGATTTTTAGAGCTAGGAAAGACTTGAGATCCCTCAGTTCGAGGACAAGGAAGCTTAGGCTCACAGGAGATAACTGAATTGCCAAGTTCAGTTGCCCACGTCTAGGCGAAAGTAGATGGACATCCTAGGGCACACCTCACCAGGCAAACCTGCCCTACGCTCTGTGCCGTGCTCCCCTCCACAGCTCGACTTAGAGAAGAAAACCTAAGAATGTATTTTATCCTGTGATTTCCTTTTCCCTCCACTGATGTTCCTTACTTTATAATAGTTCCCTAGCTTAGGATAAGAACTTCAGTTGGTGGAATAAAAGACTCTTCTTTGATCTTGACAGAGATATCATTTTTGTCGTAAAGTAGGGGAAAACAGCACATCTGTTGCCTCTCTGCTTTCCTTTACCTCTCACGTGGCAATTTGTTGGAAGCAAGTTTGGTGAAAAGTAAACTATATTTGATTCTCAGTATACAGGTTTGACCAAGAAACTGAGGACATTATATTAAGAATTCCAAAGACCTTCCATCTCCATGGAGAGGGAATAGCTAGTATGTGGTAATAGGTGCAAAGTTATTAAGTCTGAAACATGAACAAAAAGTAAATCTTAAATGTAAACACTATATTACAGTCATCTCTTTATCTAACTTTTTCTCACAAATCCTGTGGCTTCCATACAATGAGCTATAAATCTTTGCTTCGGATGGTTTCTAAGAAACAGCTGGAAAAGAAGATGAAGGCCAAGAGGAGAGAATGAAAAATAGAGAAAAACTACAATTAATGACAGAGTCCATCTTCTCTACCCATCTTTTTTTTTTTTTTTTTTCCCCCACATCCATCAGAAACATAAAAAGCTAAAATCTGGTCAATATCAAGCGTTGAGGATGTGATGGCAGCAGGACTTCTGTTCCATGCTGATTAGAGTGTCATGGGTACAAGCCACTTTGGAAAAGTCTGGCACCAGCTAATTTCTACCCATCTATTTTCTATGGTTATTTTATTAGAACATCTTAATTGAGATATAGTTCCCACAGCATAGAATTCACCCATTTAAAGTGTACAACCGAATGGATTTTATTTTATTTTTTTATTATTATTTTATTTTTTTCGGTACGCGGGCCTCTCCCTGTTGCAGCCTCTCCCGTTGCGGAGCACAGGCTCCGGACGCGCAGGCTCAGCGGCCATGGCTCACGGGCCCACCCGCTCCGCGGCATGTGGGATCTTCCCGGACCGGGGCACGAACCCGTGTCCCCTACATCGGCAGGCGGACTCTCAACCACTGCGCCACCAGGGAAGCCCCCTGAATGGATTTTAGTATTCATAGAGTTGTGTGACCATCATTACAATCAATTTCAGAATATTTTCATTACCCCAAGAAACTCTGTACCTGTGCGCATCACTCCCCGTTTCCCCACAATTCCTCCAGCCCCAGGTAACCACAAATGCATTTTCTGTCTCTGGGAATTTGCCTATTCTGGACTTATGTATATGAAATACAACATGTGGCCTTCTTTCACTATGTATGATGTTTTCAAGGGCCATCCATGTTGTAGTATATATCAGTACTTCATTTCTTTTTGTTGCCAAATAATATTCCACTGTATGTCAATACTACATTTTATTTATCCATTCATCACTTTGCTGGACATTTGCATTGTTTCCACTGTGGGGCTATCATGAATAATGCTGCTATGAAATTCATGAACAAGTTTGTTGTGAAATATATTTTCTTTAAAAAAATTTTTTAATTAAAATTTTTAATTTATTTTTTATTGAAGTATAGAATATATTTTCATTTCTTTTGTGCATATACCTAGGATTGAAATTGTTGGTCATATTATAACTCTATGGTTAATTATTTGAGTAACTGCCAGACATTTTCTTCAAGGTATCCTTTGAAGCACAAAAGTTTTTAGTTTGATGAGGGCCAAATTATCTGTTTTTTTCTTTTGATTCTTATGCTTCTGGTGTCATATTTAAGAAACTATTGCCTAACCCAAGACCATGATGATTTATACCTATGTTTTCTTCTAAGAGTGTTATACTTTTAGCTCTTACATTCAGATCTTTAGTCAATTTTGAGTTAAATTTTTTGCTTATGGTGTGAGATTGAGTTCCCACTTCATTCTTTTGTATGTGGATATCCAGTTGCCCTGTCACCATTTACTGAAAAGATGGTTCCTTCCTCCATTGAATTATCTTGGCAGTCAATTTATCCTTGTTGAAAAATCAATTTTCCATAAATGTAAGGGTTTATTTCCAGACTCTCAATATTCTTCCATTTACTCCATATATCAACTACTTCTCCACAAATAAACTTGGCATGTGGAGAGCTACATTAATTCTTTCAGGCTACTAGTAAACTACTAGTCCTTGAAGCCCTATAACAACCAGCTTGGAGATTTTAGCTTCGCGTCTCCACAGTAAGGTAAGGGGTTTACAACAGCGGTGTGGAAACATCCTATTGTCTCATTCCACGCAAGAAGGTGAAGTTCACAGACAGCAGGATTCAGAGCAGCCTTCGTTATAAGACGGAAAAGACCAACTCACTTTGCAACAGCTTTTCCAAAATCCAGAGTGAAACCTCAAAGCAGCCTGGTTTCTAAGCACGAGTCAGCTTCCTGACGTGCCCTGTGACTGGCCTTGTCTCCAAAGGGCCCCAGTTTAATTGCACGGGACACCTCTGAGACAGCCAGGTGCAGACACATCCGGGACAAATGCTCCTGCAGTGAGGCGACAGTCACACCGCTTGCAACCAGGAGCACCTCTCCTGTTTTGGGAAACTTGCCAAACACAACTTTTAAGGGAGAAGAAGGAGGCTGCTGCTGGGAACACCTGGTGCTTTTCTATCGTCTGCCAGGAACTTCCTGCCTAAAGCTTGATGGAAATACCATGGATGTTCCCGAGATGGGGCCGGGGGCTGTGCCTGCACGGGCTCATGAATTATCCTGCTTAGAGTTGTTGCCAAAAAGCAACTGAATTTCTTATTCTGTGAACTATTACACACACACACACACACACACACACACACACGTAGACAAACGGTCCGGGTGTGACAGCCAAGGCTTAGCTCCAGGTAGGCACTCAGCCTTATGTCAGCCCCTGGGTGTGTGCATGTCAGTGCTTCTGGGAGAACCACCCTCAGCTCTGTCTACCTCACGGGTTATTCAGGAATCGTGAGGCTGCTCACTTTTGTCAACAGGAATTATTGGCACTGTTGGATTCCCGAAACTCTGAGCTTCGTAATGAGATCTGAAAACTGACCCAACTTAGCAGGAACCTATCTGATGGGGAAACAAAAGCCATGCACGTATGTATACTCACAGCATCCACAGGTAATTCACACATCCCACAGGGAAAAACATGGCCTTAGTCACTTGGAAGAGATTTTCATTTGAGAAATTCTGGCTGGAATGCCCTTCAGCTAAAATAATCCAGCAGATACAGGAAAAGAAGCAGGCATTCAAGTACATTTGTTTAGCTCAAGGCTGTAATCTGATGCAGTTAGGTGAAGTTTCTTATTCTTGGAAGAACCTAAAACATTTTTAATTGAGGATTTCACATTTAATCACAAAACCCCCCAAACTCAGCTGTGCTTTAAAAATTCATTTCAGTGATGATCATTTTGTGATACAGAGAAATATCAAATCACTATGTTGTGTACCTAGCACTAACCTAGTGTTGTAAGTCAGTTATACTTCAATTTTTTTTAAATAGGAAGGGAAAAAAATACATTTCAAAGCACGAGCACATCAGGTAGTGGCTTTCACTCCTTTTTGGTCAAATGTCCTAAAATTCTCTAGTAAGTTACTGGCCACACACACACCCTTCTTTAGGTATGAATGAGAATCAACAAAGCCTACCAACATTTTAAAACCAAGACAAAACCCTCATTTGTGCATCTCTTAAATTTTCTCTGATTCAGGACCTTTTCACACCCTCCTTACCCCTTGGGCTCGAATGTCACTGTTTATAAACAAACATACAAAAATAAAGGAAAAAAGGAAGGAAATGCTGTTGACTTTGGATGGTGGTTGGCTGGGCACAGGACAGTTGGAAACCACAAGGGGAGATGAGATCTGCTGAGCTTTATTTAGCTGACACGCACACACATGTGTACATGTACAAACACACACACAGGAACCTGTTCTGGGGAGAAGAAGCAGTTGTAGGAAAGAGAGGCTCCCCTGTCCACCAGCGTCAGGAAACTGAAGAGCTGGCTTACACCTTCCACTATGCCCGCAGGCCTCAGTTACAGTATTAGTGCCTCAGAGCCCTTAAAAACCCACCGGCTCTTCACTCCTTTCTACCTCAGGCTACAGTCTTCGCTGAGACAGGCTGGGACCTGAAACCTGGGACCTGGGACCCTTTGCTGCAGTGCTTGCACCTGGACAAACGTCTTCTCAAGCAACAAAATACAAAGAAAATATAAGAGACTAAAAATAACTGCGTACACGCACATTTGGGGCAAATTATGGACAACAAGATACAAAAAGACCAAAAACCCAACTGCCACTTTTGAAGAGCCGGGAGCAAAAGCAGGGTATTGCGCATGACCCCTGCACACAGCACCGCCAAGGGGGTGGGCAGACCACCTAAGTCACCCCTCCACCTAACCCCGGGGCCCACCCCTATCCTCCCATATAAGGAACCAGCTTACCACGCCCCCTCAGCGAGTGAGCAAGGGAACCTGTTACTTGTTTTCTCTCCCTCCTGCTGCAGCATGAGTCCCAGTAAAGCCTTGCCGGAATTTCTTGTCTGGCCTCTGATCAATTTCTATTGATTAAAGAGTCCGAGAACCCTGTTTGGTAACATCACCAGTGCCTTCAGATTTCTTTACCACCCTGCACCTCTTGTCTTTCCTCACCTACCCCACTGATCAGAGCCTTCGCTCTAAATCAGCCCTGCTGTGCTCTTTCTGTGTCTCACATTCCTGCCCCTCCAATTATTCCCACTTCGTACACAATCAGATCCATTTGCTATCCTTTTGTCCTTTTGATTTCATTCTTTTGAGAAATCTATCTAGAATTGTGATGAACTCTCACTAATATGTAAGGGAAATGGATGACTAAATGAGCTCTCAGGGAAATGCAAAAGAGGCTCTAACGATCTTCCCCATCTCAAAATACCCACCATTGTGACCGGGTCCTGCCTTCCCCAAATGACATGCAGGAGATATGTGGAAGAATTTGCAGCTAACAATGGAGTTCTTAATTGGACACTGCCTTTATTATTCCACTATTCTGAGTTTTATTCATTTCCCCAGCTAGATAGAAAATCCCCTGAGGGGCTTCCCTGGTGGCGCAGTGGTTAAGAATCCGCCTGCCAATGCAGGGGACACAGGTTTGAGCCCTGGTCCGGGAAGATCCCACATGCCCGCGGAGCAACTAAGCCCGTGCGCCACAACTACTGAGCCTGCGCTCTAGAGCCCGCGAGCCACAACTACTGAGCCCACGCGCCACAACTACTGAAGCTCGCGCGCCTAGAGCCCGTGCTCCGAAACAAAGAGAAGCCACCGCAATGAGAAGCCCGCGCACCACGATGAAGAGTAGCCCCCTGTTCGCCGCAACTAGAGAAAGCCCACGTGCAGCAACAAAGACCCAACGCAGCCAAAACTAAACTAAAATAAACTAAATTAAAAAAAAAAAAAGAAAGAAAATCCCCTGAATTCTCCAAATAGACCACAAAAGCAACCACTCACCAGTCCCCCCAGAGAGAGGTGGAGGCTCTATCTCAGCCTCCACCTGTCTCTGGGGGCCTGGCAGCATCCTCTTAACTGCTCTCCCATGTCCACTCTGGCTCCTCGACAGTGCATTCTCCACACGGCCAGGGTTACTGAGACCCAGTCTCTCCATAAGCCCAACCCTTCAATGGGCTCCTATTGCACATGTACAAAAACCGTAAATCCTTACTAAGGGCTACAAAGCCTCCCTGAACTGGCCCTGGTGGGCTCTGTGTCCTCAACTCTGCTCATCCTCTCCATCACCCTCCCTTCTCCAGCCACACTGTCTGTCCTTATTGTCCTCAAACACAGGCACGTTCCCTCTTCAGGACCTTTGCACTTGCCTCCTTCTGTGTCACGTGCTATTCTCCCCAACTATCTGCATGGCTTCATCCTCTCTCACTTCATCCAAGGTCTCCCATAAGCCAACAACTCTCACGGAGGCCTTCCCTGCCTCTATATAAAGCCGCGCCGTAACTATCTGTCCATTTTCCTTTATTATCCTCCCATTTCACTTAGCTAATATTAAGTATTTATACATTTCAAACAAACGCCTGCTCACAAGGGCAGGGACGTAGCCTGTCTTCACCATCGGATCCCTAGAGACTAGGCCAGGGCCTAGCACACTGCAGGTGTGAGTGAACGGACACATGTTAAATTGTTTCCCTTTATTGCAGGCATTTTGAGAGGAAAGGAGATCATTGGTTAAGAGTAGGATTTGGAATCAGGTTGCTCTGGGTTTGAACCTTGCTGTTATTTATAGCTGTGGGACCCTAGCAAGTTTTTTAACCTCTCTGAATCTTGGCTTCTCTTCTGCCAAATGGAGGTATCAAAATACATCAAAACAATGTAAAGTGCTTATTGCAACAGGTATCACTTAGTACTGGTTCAATAAATTATAATATTTCTAATTATCAGTATAGGTCACTAGCAACTGGTCACCACAGAATGTTCTATATTTTAATGGAGACCTAGAATATTCTGTGTTTTGTTCTTTTTACAGCTTTAAAAAATGTAACAGTTGACAGCATAGTAAAGACTCAATCTTTAGAGCCTTGCTAAAAACACATTTTTAAATTCTTTAGAGACAAGCCTTACCCCACTGTAGGCACTTAAGAAATGTTGACTATAGAGAATCATCATCATCATCACAAGAGTGTTATTTTAGCACAAACATTATGAAGAATGGGAAAATGTCGTTCTTTGTTGTTCTGAAACTAAGCCCTGGCCTTATGGTTAGCATGCTGAGCATAACTTCATGTCAGGAGAGACGGAGGCTTTTCTTGTATATTTTTTCAGGCTATTCAGATATTAGTGCTTGGGGGAAATTCCTTGAGAAGCACGTTGAGCAGCCTCATATCCTCCCATATTCTTGGTTAAATTTAAAGGTGAGGTCAGAGTGCATCTGCCTTTCTTGACATTTCAAGAAAAGTGGAATTCTAATTATCTTCTCTATTTATTCCATGAACACAGAAAAGGGGGCTGTGGTTCAATGATAAATCATGCAAAGTGGGACACCTTTTCAGTTGTATTGGAAGAATGAAGTTATGTCTAAGAAGTGACCGCATTA